>NC_055999.1:81597905-82208530 GCF_018446385.1 Zingiber officinale | reverse complement strand
AGTTCATCAATGCTACACTTTATACCTCAAGTTCTCAAACTTAGGAAGGTTTCCACTAAGACAAACAATGAATGTTGAAAACTTTATGTTACATGACTAGTGAAAATAATAATAAATTTGCTTGGGCCCGACATTATACCACTTTGCGCGCATCCTTAATAAGATCCGAGGTAGCTAATCCCGAACCTATTAAGGTACTACTAAACGATCTAGGGCCTAGGGGCGATCTAGGAGCCCACCTATGGACCTTGTGTCCAGTACATGTCACTTTAAAGTAAAATACTTTCTTTTAAACATTGCTTCCTTATACTTGCACTTACTTGTCATTTAAACAAGCACCTTATGTGCGCTTAATCCCCCATACTTATAGGGAAGCACTTTAGGGCACTTGAATATGCTTCTTAACCCCAAAACTAAATGGAAAGCAAATCAAGATACTCCAAACATGCTCTTAATCCCAAAACTTTAGAGGGTCTCTTACAATTATAACATGTATCTTGTTTAACATGCATAAAATATATCACAACATGTATTTTCTTTAACATGCATAAAACATATCACAACATGCATCATCGAAGCAACTCATATTGCAGGTGAGTAGTACTTACATCCTTTCGCTATATCTTACTATTATAGGGTGCAGGAAAAACAATCCTCTCTTATATGCCTTAATCTCCAAGTCACTCTTCCCGCGCGTAGTAATCCTTGTGAAAACTCTCCTCTTAGATTCTCCTCTTGAAGAACTTAGAACCTTGGAACCCTAGGGTTCTTGGCTGAAAACTAAAAAGAGGGAAAAGGAGGTTTCGGCTAGGGAGGAGAAGAGGAAATGAAAAGTTAGGTTTTTTTCTCTTCCCTTTCCCTTTTATACTAAGTGGAAGTTGAAACATCTCTTCACACATAATCAACATATAATGAATAGTTTCCTTTTCCAATGTGATACTTTACCACCACCCTAATGGCTACTTAAACCAATCTTAGATTAATGGTCTAGGGTTCAAATCCTAGCCGGGGTCATTTATGTATATATTTTTATTTCTTTTCTCTTCTTCTATTCTTTTTTGCTCTTTTGGAAGAGAGGAAATTTAAGGGTGTTACAATCCCCCATACCTTATAAAAAGTTCGTCCTCGAACTTAGAACAATTGTGGATACTTTTGTCTCATATCATCCTCGTGTTGTCTCTTCATACTGTTGACTTTGCCACAACACTTTTACTAACGGTATCTCTTTGTTCCTCAACTTCTTAACTTCTCGATCTATTATCTGAATAGGTCGACTTTCATAACTGAGATCCTCTTGAACTACCGTCTGTGACTCAATCACTTGGTTTACATCGGGAACATGCTTCTTTAGCATTGAGACATGGAATACATTATGGATGACTCACATTTCTTGAGATAGTTCCAGCTCATAAGTTACCTTGCCAACCCTTCTAGTGATCAGGTATGACCCCACATAACGTGGACTCAACTTTCCTTTCTTTCCAAACCTCATCACTCCTTTCATAGGAGCTACTTTGACGAACACTGAGTCCCCAATCTCAAATTCCAGTGGTCTACGATGCACATCCGCATAGCTCTTCTGCCGGCTCTGAGCAGTTTCTATTCTCTGGCGAATGTTCTGAATGACTTTGGTGGTGTCCTCGATAAGATCTGTCTGGAGTCCCATTTCTTTCTTTTCACCACCTTCATACCATACCAACAGATAGGAGATCTACATCTCCTCCCATATAGAGTCTCGTAGGGTGTCATTCCGATAGTAGCTTGATAGCTATTATTGTATGCGAATTCTGCTAAGCATAGGTATCGACACCAGCTCCCTTTGAAATCTAAGGCACAAGCCCGTAGTATATCCTCCAAACTTGATTTACTCGTTCTGTTTGCCCGTCAGTTTGAGGATGAAACGCAGTGCTAAACCGCAGCTTAGTGCCAAGAGCTCTCTGAACACACTCCCAGAAGTGTGAAGTAAAGCGACCATCTCTATCAGAAATTATGGTTTTGGGAACTCTATGTAATCTGATAACCTCTTTAACGTATATTTGCGCTAGCTGTTCAATAGAGTAGGATATTCTAATAGCTAGAAAATGAGCAGACTTGGTCAATCTGTCCACTATTACCCAGATAGCATCGTAACCATTTGTGGTTCTGGGTAGTCCTACTATGAAGTTCATTGATATATCCTCCCACTTCCACTCTGGGATCTAAATAGGCTGCAGAACTCCGCTCGGTCTCTGATGTTCTGCTTTAACCCGTTGGCATGTCAGGTAGGTACTGACATATCTTGCAATGTCTCTTTTCATTCCAGATCACAAGAAGTGTTCTTGTACATCGTGGTACATTTTGGTGGAACTAGGATGCATAGTGTAGGGTGTTCCATGGGTTTCATCTAAAATTTTCTGTCGCAGTTCTTCTTGATTAGGGACACAAAGGCGATCACCATAATATAGTATCTCATGGCCTGATACTCGGAACTCTTCATTTTCTCCTTCCTGTGTTCCCTGCTTGATTTTCTGAATATTAGGATCTTCATCCTACCCTTTTTGTATATCTTCAAGCAGGGTTGACACTAATGTCAAAGTGGAGAGCTGCCCAGTAATAATTTCAAGCCCAAAATTTAGTATTTCTTTTGTAGGGGATGAGACATGGCAAATAAGGACAATAAAGCTGCGCAAGATTTCCTACTTAGTGCATCTGCCACTTTGTTCGCCTTCCCTGGATGGTAGAGGATTTCACTGTTCAGGTCTTTCTGAGTGAAGAAATACCTAAGACTCTGGTGATCTATGTAAATCTTGCACCGAGCTTCGTATAAGTAATGCCTCCAAATTTTGAGAGCGAAGACTACCGCTGCTAACTCAAGGTCATGAGTAGGATAGTTCTTCTCATAATCCTTGAGTTGTCTCGAGGCATAGGCAATGACTTTGCCATTCTGCATCAGTACAACCCCGAGCCCCAATTTAGAAGCATTACTGTAAATATCGAAGCTTTCGCGATTCTCTGGAATAGTCAGGATTGGAGCACTGGTCAGTCTCCTTTTCAGTTCAGTGAAACTCTTCTCACAATCCTCTGTCCACTCAAATTTTGTTCTTTCTGGTAAGTACTGTCAATGGGGAGACGATCCTTGAGAAGTTCTCTACAAATTTCCTGTAGTAGCCTGCTAACCCAAGGAAACTCCTGATTTCACTGGCATTCTTGGGTCTATTCCAATTACTCAACTTCTATTTTTGTCGGGTCCACCATAACCCCATCCTTGGAAATAATGTGACCTACGAAGGACACTTGATTGAGCCATAACTCGCACTTGGAGAACTTTGTGTACAACCGGCTCTGTTGAAGAATCTGTAATACTGTCCTCAAATGTTCAGCATGCTTTTCCTGAGTTCTGGAGTATATAAGGATATCTTCTATGAAGACGATTACAAACTTGTCCAAATATGTTTTGAATACTCTGTTCATCATATCCATAAACGTAGCAGGAGCGTTCGTCACTCTAAAAGGCATAATTACAAACTCGTAGTGCCCATACCTCGTTCGGAATGCCGTCTTCGGTACATCATCCGCTTTCACTTTCACTTGATGATATCAGGACCGCAAATCTATCTTGGAAAAGACTGCGACTCCCTTTAACTGATCAAATAAATCATCAATTCTCGGCAGGGGATACCTATTCTTGATTGTTACTTTGTTCAGCGCTCAATAATCCACACACATTCACATGGACCCGTCCTTCTTTACGAACAACACCGGAGCTTCCCATGGTGAGTGACTAGGGCGAATAAAACCCCTGTCGAGCAACTCCTGTGGCTGTCCCTGAAGTTCTTTCAATTCTACCGGAGTCATGCGGTAAGGTGCCTTTGAGATTGGATGGGTACCAAGGATGAGTTCAATCTCAAATTCAATTTCCCTATCCGGAGCTAAGCCTGGCAACTCATCCGGAAACACTTCTGGGTAGTCACATACGACTCTAATTTTCTCTAGCTTTTGGTCTTTTTCTTGCTGGGTATTAACCACATAAGCTAGAAACCTGGCACATCCATCGGCTAACATTTTCTGAGCTTTTATGGCCGATAAGAATTTCTGGGTTCTCTTCTTTGATTCTCCGATGAACTCAAACTCAGGTTCTGCCTCGGGTTGGAATAGGACTCTTCACTTACGACACTCGATGGAAGCACCATACTTGCTCAAAAAGTCCATCCCAAAAATAACATCATAATCAAACATGTTCAGTATTATCAGATCACTATACAGTTCTCTGTCTGAAATTTTGACTGACATAGCACGTAGCGCGTAGATGTCATTATCTCTCCCGAGGGTAGTGTCGTCAAGAATTGTCCGCGTAGGACCTCCGGAGTATACCTATTCTTTCGACAAATGCTATGGAGACAAACGAATGGGTTGCCCTAGTATTAAATAACACAGTTGCATATTGACTAAAAATGCGTATCTGACCTGTGACAACAGTGGAGGCGTTTGCTACCTCCTCTCTGGTAAGGGAGAAAACTCGAGCATTGTAGAACTTGGTGGAGCCTTCAGTCTGCCTTGGCTAATATGAGGACCCTCCAACACGGTCTGCATCTGGTGTAGCTGTGTCTACTTGCCTCTATACTGAATAGATTATGCTGGAGGTAGGTTGATCTTGGTCGGGCAATACTTGGCCATATGCCCCTCTTGACCACACGTATAACAGCCACTAGTGCCCTTGCGACAGATTCTAGGATGCATCTTTCCACACGTGGGACATGTAGTATACTTAGGCTGCTTGCTTACGGTTCCTCCCTTTTTATTACTCCACTGCTTTCTCTTGGAGCTCCCCTTCCAGGTTGAACCATGGCTTTGGGGTTTCTGAGTGCCAGAACTCCCTTGACTTTTATTCTCAATCAGTACTGGCTTCTGTTGCTTGATACTGTTCAAGTAATGCTCCGTGCACTACTAATCAGTTCTTCTGCAGTCTGCGGTCTATTAATTCCGCCAGCTATATTCAGAGCTATCTCTAGTCTCAGCATCTTGAGCATTAGCCTTACCCTTTCTCTTTCTGTGCTGACCAGCTCAGGGCATAGGCGAGCCAGCCTATTGAATTTTTTCATAGCTTTGCCAACTGATAAACTTCCTTGTCGGAATTCTGTGAACTCGTCGTAATGTTTGTCCGTGACTTGCATATGAAAGAACTCTTCAAAGAACTCAGTCTCGAAGTCAGACCAGGTCATTTGATTCACTACTCTTTTTGCCTTGACCTGTTCCCACCACATTCTTGCATCACCAGTGAGGCAGAAGAAAGCGCACTTTATCTTTTCTACCTCCGGCCAGTCCAGTAGCTCCATTATGCTCTCCAGGGTTTTGAACCATGCTTGAGCATCCCATGGTTCGTTAGTGCCAGATAAGCTCTCTGGTTTCAGTTTCTGCCACTGGATAAGGTATGCTTCCTGCCTCACTACCCTTGCAGGTGCTGCAGGTGTAACTGATGGAACCTTGGCCACAATTGGTGCCACCACATTAGCTTCCGATGCGACTACAGGAGAAGCTTGCTGGTTAGCAGTCAAGGTGGCTATAACCTGCTGCTGTTCTGCCAATTGTGAGTTACTACTTCTAAAAGGTTGGGCGGTGGGGCAGACTCATTTGTCTCTGGTTGAGGTTCATTAACTCTCGGCTGTCTGGTCGGCTGTCCTCTGGCCATCTACATATTCATAACTCAACCAGTGAGACTTATGTCAGCCCATCATCATTCTTACTTGCTGTCATAATACTTTCATGTATAAGCATGCTTAATCTTAACAAACAGTTCTTATTAATCATAACAGAAATAAAATGCATAAAAGTTGTGAGAAGGTACTTCCTTACTTGGAAGCTGCATGATGAATGCTTGATGTGTGTGTGGCGGAAAGGTGGAACTTGCTCTGATACCAAACTGAAACGCCCGACTTTAAACCTTACCTTATAAAAGCAGGATGCTACTCTTACAATTCTGATATTTTATTTTAGTTTCTTTTATTTTATCTACTGCTCAGTTCAGAGATCTACTCTGAACTTGTTTCGACTGATAGGACGTGGTTTGGAGCAAAGCGGAGCTGGGAGGGAGTCTAGAGCTTCCAGAGGGTCTGGGCCGTGTCGCCTTGACCGACCGTGTAGCCCTACCCGTAAAGGAGTAAGGCAAGGCCGTGTGGTGATGACCGACCGTGTGACCTTATCCGAGAAGGAACATGACATGGCCATGTGGTGATGACTGGTCGTGTAAGGCATTCCCTGCTGGCGCAGGGCACGACCGTGTGAAGGTCACGCAATCGTGTCACCCTGGCCGAGAAGAAGGGGTCCGAGGCCGTGTGAATCCACACGACCGTGTCCCCTTAGCCGAGAGGAAGGGGTCCGAGGCTGTGTAAACCCACACGACCGTGTCACGGGCCGTGTGGGACACCCTGGTCTACAAAAGGAGGTGTTCTCCCCTTTGTACACATCCGTGGATTAGGGTTCTCTTCTTGAAGAGAGGTCCTCCCCCTTGAGGAGACCCTAGCTTTTCCCTCTTTGCCACTCTAATTAATGCCAAACTGATAATTTAAATAACTCTTGGTAGTATTTATTTGCAGAGCGGAGATAAGAAAATACAGCAACACCAAAACCTAACACGTTCCATGCATTAGCAAGTTCCAAGATCTTTTCCACTGTTCCCTTACACACACATACAAAACACCGCTCCTGCTGCCTCCTCTTACTCGAGCTTTCTTTTATCTTTATCTGCAGTATAAGGAAATGCAAATCTATAAGCGAATGCTTAGTAAGTATCATCTACTCACAAACCAAGTATTAAAAAGGGAACATGCTTTTCAAAACTGCTTGGGGAAAACATAAAACTTGCACTTGACAGTAATTCACGCTAAAATGCCTAAATCGGGAATATGTACATGACATGCATTTTTAAATAGGTTTGTCATGTAAAACGTCCACTTAAAACCATGCTAACAATGTAAACATGTAATGGAAACATAAGTTTTGCCATTCTATAGAGTTCATCAATGTTACACTTTATACCTCAAGTTTTCAAACTTAGGAAGGTTTCCACTAAGACAAACAATGAATGTTGAAAATTTTATGTTACATAACTAGTGAAAATAATAATAAACTTGCTTGGGCCCGACATTGTACCACTTTACGCGCATCCTTAATAAGATCCGAGGTAGCTAATCCTGAACCTATTAAGGTACTACTAGGCGATCTAGGGCCTAGGACCGATCTAGGAGTCCACCCATGGACCTTGTGTCCAGTACATGCCACTTTAAAGTAAAATACTTTCTTTTAAACATTGCTTCCTTATACTTGCACTTACTTTCCATTTAAACAAGCATCTTATGTGCGCTTAATCCTCCATACTTATAGGGAAACACTTTAGGGCACTTGAATATGCTTCTCAACCCCAAAACTAAATGGAAAGCAAATCAAGATACTCCAAACATGCTCTTAATCCCAAAATTTTAGAGGGCCTCTTACAATCATAACATGTATCTTGTTTAACATGCATAAAATATATTACAACATGTATCTTCTTTAACATGCATAAAACATATCACAACATGCATTATCGAAGCAACTCATACTGCAGGTGAGTAGTACTTACATCCTTTCGCTATATCTTACTATTATAGAGTGCAGGAAAAACAATCCTCTCTTATATGCCTTAATCTCCAAGTCACTCTTCCCGCGCGTACTAATCCTTGTGAAAACTCTCCTGTTAGATTCTCCTCTTGAAGAACTTAGAACCTTGGAATCCTAGGGTTCTTGGCTGAAAACTAAAAAGAGGGAAGAGGAGGTTTCGGCTAGGGAGGAGAAGAGGAAATGAAAAGTTATTTTTTTTTTCTCTTCCCTTCCCCTTTTATACTAAGTGGAAGTTGAAGCATCTCTTCACACATAATTAACATATAATGAATAGTTTCCTATTTCCAATGTAATGCTTTACCACCACCCTAATGGCTACTTAAATCAATCTTAGATTAATGGTCTAGGGTTCAAATCCTATCCCGGGTCATTTATGTATATATTTTTATTTCTTTTCTCTTCTTCTATTCCTTTTTGCTCTTTTGGAAGAGAGGAAATTTAAGGGTGTTACAGGACATACGAAGATGGACAGAATAAGAAATGAGTGCATTAGAGAGAAAGTCGGAGTTGCATCTATTGAGGGAAAACTCCGAGAGACACGTTTAAGATGGTACGGGCATGTACTTAGACGACTAATAAATGCTCTAGTTAGGTGATGTGAAACTATGACAAACACACATATCAAACGAAGAAGAGGAAGACCAAAAGAGACTTGGTTAGCCGCAATAAAATAAGATAAAATTTATTTAAGTATAGATGATGATATAGTAGGAGATAGTACTTAATGGCGTAAAAGGATTCATACAGCCGACCCCATCTAGTGGGATATAGCTTGATTATTGTTGTTGTTGTTGTTGTTGAACATTTTCTCCCTTTGTGAAGAAAAATGATTCAACATTTATTTCCTTCTCCCAGCATATATATACTCAAATGTTGGAATTCTTTTCTACTTTTTTTTATTTTCAACATTTTTCCGAGCTTATTAATCTCTCAATTTGTTCATGTTCATAACATAATTGACAGAATCAACTGACTGATACCAGCATGATCACCCAAGTGGGATTGCTATTGTGAATGACTATCTGATTTTTTTTTTCTTGAGAAACCAGCATCATATAAAGATTGAGGAATGTTTGGGGGGAAAAAAATAAAAAAAACACACTAGAGATTCAAATTAGCTAGCAATTAGTTAGATTATATTAGAGTAGAAAATTGATGAAATCGATTGAAATTTGGTTAAACTGAGAGTTAAATGGATGAAATCAGTTAAAATTTGGTCAACTTGAGATGATTTTGAAAAACTTGACCGATCTACTCTTCTATAAGTAGATAAATCAGGCAGAAATAAATCTTAGTTCTGTTTGTTCTGAACAAGATTGATTTGTTTATACATGGTTCCATTTATTTTGGTCACGTTTATGCTGATTGACCTAGGAAACTGCAGAATGTTTAAATTTAAAGATAAGTGTGAAGTTCGGCAAATGTTGAACAAAACCATAAACCTAGCTTATGGACATATTGATTGGAATCTTTGAATAAGCAAACAATCACTGAATTTTAGTAAAAAGATCTTAGGAAGTCTAAGAGTTTTAGGAAATAACTATTTGATAATATGCATATAGGGGTGAGCAAAATCTCAGTTAAACCAAAATAATGAATTTGGAAGTTTGGTTCGGTTAATTTGGAAATTTATTTATTTTTTAAAAAACCTGATTATTTCGGTTTATTTGATTCAGCTTCAGTTTTAAAATTTAGAATTCGGTTAAACCGATTAAATCGAACGGTATCAATCGATTAAACTAGACAGCAGAATAGTATGTTTAGCAATCGATTGGTAGATGCAACTCTGTCCAATAGTGGTCAATTGATGATGCAGTATCAATTGACTACTATGAAAAGTTCGATTAATTCAGTAACCGACTGAATTAACTGATTTTTTATTGGTTTGATTTGTTCAATTTTAGTGGCAAAGTTCGTTCGGTTCAGCTTGTCTAAAACATAGTTCAGTTTCGGTTTGTTCAGTTTGGTTGGTTCGGTTATTAACCGAATGCTCACTTCTATATGCATAGACACAGGAAGAGAGAGAGAGAGAACAAAGGCATTTGCTTGTTTTTTGTTTGTTATTGAGTATTCTTTTATCATTTTAATTGACCTTTATTTTCTCAATGCTGAATTATGTGGTTTCATTTGATAAGTTCCTCATATTGAAAAATAAAAGGTTCACTTTATTCCATGATACAACTTTGAAATGAGCAACAGATTTGTAAGATAAAAATGCTATTGTATTCAAGCAGGTGAAGGATGTGAAACAAAGTTGGAGCTTAAGTGTAATCTTCCTCATTCACCAGAACAACCTTATGGCCCATGGATTGTATCAATATGCCCTGCTTATTGTGACACAACACGAGCAATGTGTTTTTGTGGACAAGAAACAAAATATCCAAATCGTCCAGTGGCAGAGGCTTGCGGATTTAAAATAAAGTGAGTTAGTTTTCTTTCAAATTGTATTTTTCTGTCACTTATCGTGATGCTTATAGTTATTATCTCTGATCAGCTCACCTTCCAAACCTGGTGATCCAAAAGTTACTAATTGGACAAAGGCTGATTTTGAAAATATTTTTACAACTAATGGTTCCAAACCTGGATGGTGCAATGTAGACCCAGAGGATGCATATGCTTCAAAAGTAAAATTTAAAGTGGAATGTGATTGCAAGTATGACTGTCTTTTGGGACAGTTCTGTGAGATTCCAACATTATGTAGTTGTGTCAACCAGTGCTCTGGACACGGACATTGTCGTGGTGGATTTTGTGAGGTATGCTAAACTAAAAAATAGCCAACCCCACCTAGTGGGATAAGATTTGGTGGTTGTTGTATGCTAAACTAAAAAAGGAACTCCTAAGAGAAACTAAGTACCATAAATTTTCTTCCATTTTCTGATAGTCTGCCAATGACATCATTCTAAACTTACTAAGTCTAATTGTGTTCTAATTAATGAACATATTGTACTTCTGAATTATGATGTTTAGTTACTTCTATAGTTCTACTTTATAAAACTGTAGCACACCCAACCATATGTCATGTGCCAGAGTGTTGAATAGTTAAGAAACAATACATACAAAAAGTTAAATATAAATGAAAAGGTCAAAATGAATGTATGAGGATGTTATGAATACTATTATCCTAGAATAGTTAGGTATAATTCTAAAAGTTAAATGCAAGACAATAGGATAAGATAGTACTATCATGACTAAAGACAATAAGTTTTACATTCAGGGTAGTTGAATCAATTGAAGTGTTGATGGTGTAAGGCTTAGAGGGACACCAAAGAAAATTCTATTAAGCTTAATCAACAGTGAGACATCTGATATTACTAGTAATATAGTCTTGTATAAAGTTCAATGCTCGGATATTATTTATGTAGCTGTTCAGAAATAGTTCAGTTCATAGCAGCTGCTTGTTGTTCATGTATCTACTTTTATTCTGTTTCTAGTTGTTATACTTGAAGTTATGATACATTGATACTCATAAGACATCCTCTTTACAATTTTATAATACATGAAGTTTTTCAGTGTGACAGAGGCTATTATGGGATAGATTGTAGTGTTCCATCTGCCTTATCACCTATGCAAGAATGGCCAGTATGGCTTCGACCAGCTAAAGTTGATTTACCTGACAAGGTATCCATCAATGGTGAGCTTATGACCATCAAAGCTGTAGTAAAAAAGAAAAGGCCACTAATCTATGTTTATGACCTGCCACCAGAGTTCAATGCACACCTTCTTGAAGTAAGCTTGTGACTTATTGTCTGTTTGATTTAATGTTCAGAAACACTTCATTTCTTCACCTTTTTTCCCTTATAGGGTCGACATTTCAAGTTTGAGTGTGTTAACAGAATATATACAGACAAGAACAGGACATTGTGGACAGATCAATTATATGGGTCACAGGTGTGAACTTACAAAACCATAATCTATTATTTCACCTTAACATATCCTTACAATTATTTATTTATGTTTAGATGGCACTCTATGAGAGCATTCTTGCTAGTCCTTATCGAACAATGAACGGTGATGAAGCAGATTTCTTATATGTTCCTGTTCTTGATTCATGTATAATTACTCGCGCAGATGATGCACCTCATTTACGGATGAAGGTATGAGTACATTTATGAAATCTTATAATTGCTCCTTTGTTGATTTACATTGTTTCTTCTAATGAACAAATCTTGCAATGCAAAATGCTTCATTTGTTTCTTTAAAATACTCTTCTAACAACAACAACAACAACAAAGTTTTATCCCACTAGGTAGGGTCGACTAAAATACTATTCTAGGAAAAAATTTTAAATTTGTTAAGAAAACTTATTTTTCATATATTTGGTAGTGCATGTTAGAGGTGTTAGTGTTAAGGGATATTAGTGAAGGAGGTTTAGTTAAGCATTAGTTTTTTTAAGTTTAGGGTTACCATAACAGTTATCCCATTAACAGAAACAATACATTATTTTCTCTCTCCTAAACTCTATAGAGGACCAAAGTCACCCATTTAGCTTAGAGTATTTTGTATTCCTAAGGGAGAGGTCAACATCTTTGATCCTTTCTCCTTTGTCTCATTCTCCATCATGGCTAAGTCATCTGCACAATTACTTCCAAGCCCTCTATGCAATATCGTGCGATCTTGACAGCATGACTATGGATAACCAACTTTTGGAAACAGGTGGAGGGGAGCAATGCAACACTGCAATATATAGTTGACAGGGGGGAGCACGTCTCTGTTAAGAACTCTTATCTTTTGAGTTTGTTGCAAGGGCATCCATTTGATGGTCATGCTTCAAATGAAGGCAAGCACAAACACTAGCAACCTTTCCTTTGCTTGTGGTCCTGTGTACTCCATCAACTATATTGTGAGCTTTGTTAATCAAGGTCAAACCATGTCATTGGTTGCTTGCTTTATTCACTATATTTTTGTTTCTCGAGTGTGTGAATATTATATTTTCATCACATAATTGTAATATCTTATTTGTTGCCGACCTATAAGCGGTTCTTTAGTTCAGGTAACAAAGTGAACATGGATAGTATTTGTACTCTAGTTTGAGAGGGACCATTAGAGGAATTAGTTTTAATAAGGTTATTAGTGTAGCAGGGTTAATCTTGCATTGGTATTTTAGATTTAGGGTTATGTTTATAGCCCTAGACATTGTAATAGCTATCCCATTAACAAAAGCAATACAATATTTTTTTCTTTCCTAATTTTTTTTACCTTTACTAAATTCTATATTATGTATGAAGATGAGATGGATACTATCCTCTAGCTTCTGGGTAATGCAGGAAAGTAATATATGACACATGAATTAAGCATGAACATGGTAGCTCCTATCCAAATCATATTTTATTTCTTGTTTTTGGTATCATTTAAATATTTACAGTCATAATTTAAACATCATTTATGTATCTAAATCTTGCATATTTTAATGTATATAATTTATTTAATTATTTTAATCTCAAGTATTTGTGAATTTTATACTGTTATCTATTATATTATACATTTAGTTTAATATACTGCCCCTTCAATGGCTATTTTTTACATTTACAAATTTTAATTTAATTTATTCATATTAAATATGCATAGCATCATGATGTTCTTGTCATTGTCTTAGAATGATCAAATGATTTAACTAGTAGATCCTGTTTAAGTAGAATTAACTTCAACTTTAAAATTATTGAAGAACAACAGCTGAGATGACTTTTTCTCCAAGTTTAAGTTGGTCCCTCCTATATGGAGGTATCTCTATGTCCTCTAGCCCTTAAAGTGAATTAGGTCATGCAATCGACCAATCCTCCATGTGCTAAGTTTTTATGGGGCCTTTGATATCATTTGCGTGGATTCACTTTCTACATGTATATGTTGCTTTAGGAAGCCTAAAGGTAAGTTAACCACAAAAAAGTACGTGATGATTGCATTTCCTCTTTTAGTTCTTTCTATCTCTCCCTATGATATGTGTGCTTGGCAACCTCATGTTTGCCCATCCCCTTGCTTACCCAAACCTTGGCTCCCCTCCTTTGCGGAGAATCAACTCGACACCATGTTACCACACTATAAGCCTTTTTGACTCTTCATGTTTTTACTGTGTACCTCCAAGCAAGTCATATGGGAGTACAACTGCTTGGGTGGCATGTAGATTGAACCCTCTTTGTCACAGCAAGGATCACTTCTTCGTTGAATTGCCTGTGTAGGAAATTCTTGTCTGAATCAGTAGGCCACCGGCTATATGCATCAGTGATCTGCTAATCCATTGATGTTGTTAGCTGCATGCAGACAAGGGTGGCTTGGAGAATCTGGTTTGATCAGTGAGTATTTGCATTGAACCTGCCATCCTTGGAGTGGATTCAATAGATGGTTGAGTCCATTATCTTTTGCTCTGGTTCCATGGGCATTATTGATGAGATTGTGAATTAGGACTCCATCACGATGTTGTGAATTATGAATTCTGACCCCAATGGAGGTATCTATGTGACATGATGCTCTGTAGTTTATTGAGGGGCCACATTGCTTCATTCTGTTCTCCTCTCCATTTACCAGTGGAGATGAGACTTTTTCGTATATAGATTTGTTAGAACTTAAAATTTTTGTTAGATTGGTTAAAAATTCATGCTAGATTTAGCAATTATCTCATTTTTTAAGAGTGATTCAAGTTATTGTTTTTATTGAATAGCTATGATTCTTAACAAATTTCATTGAAACCCTAGCAATTATATATCACTTTAATCTTAGGAACAAAAAGGTCTAAGAAGTTACTTTGCTTTGGAATTCTACAAGAGAGTTTATGATCATATAGTTGAGAAGTATCCTTACTGGAATCGCTCTGCTGGGAAGGACCATATTTGGGTATGACACTATCCCAAGTGAGAATTTAAAATTTTCAACTTTCTGATGGGAACCTAACTTTATTGCTTCTATCTGACAGTTTTTTTCATGGGATGAAGGTGCTTGCTATGCCCCAAAAGAGATCTGGAATAGCACTATGTTAGTTCATTGGGGCAATACAAACTCAAAGCATAATCACTCTACAACAGCTTATTGGGCCGACAACTGGGATCCAATTCCTTCTTCTAAAACAGGTACCCACCCCTGCTTTGATCCAGAAAAGGATCTTGTCCTTCCTGCATGGAAAAGGCCTGAACCAGGTGCAATATGGGCAAAACTTTGGGCAAGGTACATATCAAGAGTATCCATTTGTAGGCTTTTCATGATTACTTTGTCTGACATTGTTATAACTGAACGTCATAGACCACGCAAAGAGCGTACTACATTATTCTACTTCAATGGAAACTTAGGACCTGCCTATGAGAATGGTAGACCTGAAGACACGTGAGTAAATTATCTTTGAACATCATGGGATTGGCATCAGTGATTTTACTGTCAGTCATTTAGTAGCTTCTTTTTCCAAACAACATTTCAGATATAGTATGGGCATTCGACAGAAGCTTGCTGAGGAATTTGGTTCTACACCTAACAAAGCGGGCAAGTTTGGGAGACAACATACTCCAAACGTAACTGTTACCAATATGCGCTCTTCCAAGTATTATGATGATGTAGCTAGCTCTATCTTCTGTGGTGTCTTGCCTGGGGATGGATGGAGTGGACGCTTGGAAGATAGCATTTTGCAAGGATGCATTCCTGTAATAATTCAGGTAAGCAGACATTCTTGCTTTGCTTTTAAAATAGAGTTAACCAATTGCACACCAGGAGTTTATATGCAATGTTGTCCCATGTACCATGGCTCTTTTCTTTTTCAAACTTGATGAATTGAGTTTCAAATTGTACAATGGCGACATTAATGAAACCAAAGCTTGATCTTGGGTTTCCCACTTCACGTATTTTGGTCCAATTTTCTCCTTGGAGCACTTCCTCACAACATGCCTCATAAAACTGATGTGGTTGGAAGGGCTATTGTTTGTTATACTTTGTTAAGTTTGTTAAATTATTAAGAGGTGTCCAAGCTTTAAAAGTTTGTTATACTTTTAGGGCACATTAGGCCTTATATTAGTGTTTAATTTATCACATACATTGTCTTACTAATCTTGACACATTGGCGTAGGATGGTATCTACCTTCCATATGAGAATGCCCTGGACTACAGTAGCTTTTCGGTTAGAATTCAAGAAGATGAGATTACAAACTTGCTTCAAATTCTTCAGGTAGTATACCAGTCCTCTCATACTATCTGTTGCTTATGTAGAAAATTCCTGATGATCTTGTTAACATTTTATTTTATTTTTTTGAATTGGACAGCGGTTAGATGAGACAGAAATAGATCTTATGTTGGCAAATCTACATCAAATCTGGCAGAGGTTTCTATATCGTGATTCTGTGCTGCTTGAAGCTCAAAGGCAAAAGAAAATTTTCCCCGATGAGGAAGGATGGGCAGTAGAATTCTCTAAATTGGAGGAAGATGATGTCTTCGCGACATTTATACAGGTAAAACAATCATCTTCATCAGTATGTATTAGCTGAGTTTCCACAATTTTTCCACATGCTTTCGCTGTAGCTAAAAGTTAAGCAGTAATAAGGTGGCATTTGGTTTAGAGGTTTGGGAATGAGGGAATGAATTTATTCCTAAACCTTGTGTTTGATTGATAAGAATGGAATCAAGATTTTGAAATGAAATCCAAAAACTTGGGTATGGATGAAACTCACCCCCTCCCTTGGGTTTTGATGGAATGGAAAATATCCTTAGTATATTTGTTCAATTTTTGTTTCATTTCACTCTCTCTCCTCGTTCTCTCCCATCATACTTTCTTTCTCCTCGTTCTATCATCACACTTTTTCTCTCAACGTACTTTCTCTCTCATCACACATTCTCTATCATTTTCTCTTTGCATTCTCTCTCATCACACACACTCTCTTATTATTTTCTCTCTTCATTATCTCTTATTTTTTCATCATAGTTTCTCTCTCATTGTGCTTTCTCTCTCCTCAATATCTCTTACCATACTCTCTCTCCACATTTTATCTCATCACATTTTCTCTCTCTTCATTCTCTTCCATCACACTCTCTCTCCTCATTTTATCTCATCACACTTTTCCTCTCTTCATTTTTTCTCATCACACTTTCTCGCTCATCACATTTTCTTATTATACTTTCTCTTTTCAATATCTCATTTTCTCTCATCACACTTTCTCTCTCTTCATTTATCCCCATCACTCTTTCTCTCTTAGCACACTTTCTCTCTCATCATACTTTTTCTCTTCTCAATCTCTCCTATCACGTTCTCTCTCCTCATTTTCTCTCATCACACTTTTCTTCTATTTATTTTTTCTCATCACACTTTCTCTCTCATTATATGTTTATCTCACATTCAACTTTCTCTTCCATTAATTTTTTCTCTTATTTTCCTTTAAGGGTAAAAATGAAAATTTATGTTCATTCCGATTGAAACTATTCAACTAACCAAATATTATTTTTAAGAATGATACCCAAGCTCGTACTCATTCTCATTCTCATTCTATAATACTATGATATCCATTCCCATTCTGATTCCTAGGAGAGAACCAAACGCCACATAAATCTTTCATGTGTTATTTATCCCTAACTAGTGGTTCGAGGTAATCTATTTGAGCTTTGGCTAAGAATAAGATTAAGACAATAGACTTGGGTCTTAGTATCTTACGATTGTGTCAATACTATCCTCAAATCTGAACTTAGTAGATTGGTCAGCCGAATTTGTTTATCTTGTTAATTATCTCTCTTCTCCCTCTGTTTTTTTTTTAATCATGCAGATGCTGCATTATAAACTGCATAATGATCCATGGAGACGAAATCTAGCCCGAGCGAGGGATTATGGCATGCCAAATGCTTGCTTGAGAAGAAAACTTTAGTATTCTTCAAGAACATTAATTCCACGCAAATTCTTTGGATCCCACAACAGAAGAGGTAAATTGTACAGATAGCTGTTCCCCATCAATTATTTGGCACGTACATGTTTCCACAAGCATACGGAAGCATTCTCTTGGCCCATATTTTGATCCAAATGAGGAATTATTTAGAGAGAAGATTGGACAATTTTGTCAAAGGTACGCTGGATTCTCCGTCTTTTTTAAGTGAGCTTCTGTTCTTTAATATCATCCAATTACTTCTCAATTATACTAGAACGTATTCATTTCATCAATTCTCATCAGAAACTTCTCCATCTTCTTCCAGAAAACAAGGCCCTCGTACATTAATTTACATGCACCAAATTAAAACCAAAATGACAGCACATATTCCATTCACAAATCACAACCAGCAGTATCTATACATGAGATATTACTGCGTTTCCAGATCTCCCTTTACACACGAAGCCACCAGCCGCTTCAACCCTTTGCCACGCTTTCTCTTCACCTTCTCCACATTACTCCTCTTCATCTCTTCGCCCCCACTCCTCGTCTTCTCCTCCTCCAACTCTCTCGCTTCCTCCAACTGCAAAATTCCACCGAATAAGTTATTCAAAATAAATTAATTGTAAAGGAAAAGCGAATACAGTATAACTCGCCTTAAGCAGGCGTTTCTCAAGGTATTCCACGCGGTCCATGAGGTTGCCTTTGACCTGCGTTTCGACGACGACTGCTCCGATAGGCCGACACCGGCGCCGGTCGGTGCTTCTAGGTGAAGAGTCGACCGAAGAGATGCTGACTTCGCTCGTCGTCACGGCTCCAGCGTCGCCGGACGCAGCGGCGGAGGTGCTGCGGCTGCTGTGACTGCCACGGAGCTCCTCAAGGTAACCCAGCATGATATCCAACCGATCCACGCGGGCCAAGATGCCACCGCCCGACGAGGGCTGCGAGCGTACAACTTCGCTGCTGGCGACGTGGGCTGCCATTGCCGAACCGAATCCGAGGACGCGTGCGTTTTTATTATCGAGAAGAAGCGCGAGAGCTTTCTGAGACGGGGAGAGAGGGATGGAGCGGTGACGAGAAGGGCGACGCGTGTGATGCGGCTCTGCATGCGTCGACTGCTCGCGTTGCACGCGTGGTGCGTGGGTGCTCCGTTGGCGGGTGATTTCATGCAATATAAATATATAATCGTAGACGCCATTTGTGGGAGATTGACCAAAATAAAAACTTGCAAGAGAGTATATATATATAATCTGTACAACCATTCCGTGGATATTCTTAGATGATCTTCGTATACTCGGGAGTTCAGAGTCTTTTCCGGATGTCTCAATTTACTTTTGAGAATTAAGATGTTTGGGAGGGACTGTAGGTGTTCGGATATATAAAGGTCGTCTAAGAATATATATTGAACAGATGTAAAAATTAATAAATTAAATCTCTTTTTATATACATAGAGAGAAAGATATATGATATATAGTGTGACGCAACCTCCGTGACCTTAAGCGACATCTAATGAGGACTATATGATACAGTCAAAATTTAATTTTTTTAATTTTTCTCATATGTATATAATAATTTTTCTCTTTTTTTCTCTTAAATTAAAATAAAATTTTATCTTCTCTCCTATTATTACATATAACAATCATTGTAGTACTGATGTTACAATATTGTAGTTGTTGCTATAATGATGTTATAGCTGCTACAATATTATAATAACTATAGCTATAATAACTGTGCAATAGCTGTTACAATGATACAGTAACTACATAATAATTGCTACACGTTATAATAGCTACTATATAGTAGTTGTTATAATATGTAACAGTTATACACTATCTTTAAAAATCAGTATCACAGTAATTATTGCATGTAATCATAGGAAAGAGAAATAAAAATTTTATTTTAATTTAAGAAGAAAAAGAGAAAAATTATTTATTTTAATTTAAGAGAAAAAATAGAAAAGTTATTACACGTAGATGAAAGAGATTAAAAAATTAGATTTTCACCGTCTAAAATAGCCCATACCAATCGAATTTCGCTTACAGTCGTTAAGGAGGCGTTGGGTAGCATGTCAATTTCACTCACATATAAATTAAAGTGTAATTATTCTTTTGGCATTTTAAATAGTTTCATCGGTTAATTTAAGATAAAACTGATTGATAGATTTATATCATTCAGAAATTTAAAAAATTTAATATTTTCAAATCAGAAAAGTCTTACAAATTCATTAGTTAGTAAGTATCATTATCTTACATCTTATAATAAATTTGTGACAAATTTTCTCAAGACTTTATAAGTTTAAAAATTTAATGCTCTCAATTTCTCCTATCAAATTCAAATATGAGAGTATGAATACATTAAGGAGACTTGTAGAAATATATTAATTTTGATTTGAAGTGATTTGTAATTCTTTATGTTTACTAGTTAGTTTCGGATAAAATCAGTTGATGAATCTATACCATTTAAAAATTTAAAAGTTTGATATTTTTTGAATCAAAAGAATTTTAGGAACCTATTGGTGGTATTGGTTAGTAAGTATCATTGTCGTATGCCTTATAATGAGCTTGTGATAAATTTTCTCAAGATTTAGCCAATTTAAAATTTTATTGTTCTCAATTTATACTATCTAATTCAAATTTGAGGGCATGAATACTGATCCTGTTCGAGAGTGAGTCGACGGACGTTGGGGAGGTGGCGCTCACGTTGACTGGATGTCGACTGAAGATGACGTGGACTTCTAATGAGCTGAGCCTACAACCATAAGTCGTTAGTGCCGAGCCAGGGAGGAGTTCCCTGGCGATGGCCCTCCGACGCTCAAGTCAGTTACCGGCGGCAAGCGAATGAAGAAGAGAAGAAAGTGTTAGGATCTTCGGATGGCTAGAGAGCGGGGGGTGTGAATAGCCTCCACTAAAAACTCAATTAATTCCTCACAAAAATTTGTTAGCACAGCGGAAATAAGCAAAAGGAAAACTGATGCAAGGAAAAGAAACAACCCACCACTAACACAACAAGGATGTACGAGGTTCGTGGATAACTTTCCCCTACTCCTCGGCGTGTCCGTAAGGTGGACGATCCCTTGATCTTTCGGTAGATCACATCCGGGACAAATTCCGGTTAAGTATTTCTCCTTCTCGGTGGAGTAACCTCCCCATAAAGTCTCAGACAAGATTTGAAATGAAACACAAGACTTACAGAGTTTAGTGGCTAAAAGGAATGAACAATAAACTTACAGCCACGATGAAAGCAAAGCGCAAAGACAGAAGAAGTTCCTCAGCCAAGAGCTCAAACACACAGCACTCTTGCTTGATCGACAGAGAGTTTTTCAAAAATCCTTCTTCCAAAACCTCTCTTCTTCCTTCTTCTTATCCCTCTGCTTTCTCACTGTCTTCAGCCAGAGCCGAATCACTGCAACCAACTCAGGCGTCACCAATCACTCTTCCTCCTCATCTGGTTCTCTGAACTCACACCAATACCATCCATGGTCTTCACTGGTGTCTCTGAGCTCGAACCAATAAGCAAGAGTCAAGCTGTTGCCAACTGATCGCAGCCAGTGAACGTTGACACTCCAATTGCACAATTTACAGCGAAACACAGCAGAAAGAGCACTTGGTCTTATTCTTCTGATGGAGCTTAGTTTGAATTCAAGCATTGGCACGACACCGCAAAGAATAAAAAGCTTACGGAGATGGTTAGATCGATGATGAAACAGAGAAACAGCAGAAGACAACGACATCGTTGTGGATCGGTCAATGCATCGATCCATAGTCGGACCGATCGGACACATCCCGATCGGTTCGATGATGCCGATCGTGGACCGATCACCTATAGTGGTCCACGCACGATCCCCTATTGTTCTAAATCTTCATCGCTTACCGATCGGTCACCCGTCGATAACCCATGAAAGCACCGATCGTCCACGACCGATCGATAACCAGACACCGATCGGTCGACCGATCTAGATAACAATATCCGGATCGGTGCTTGACCGATCCATGCTCTCGCTGGTTTTAGAGCTCCTAAACCCTAACGTCTTCCTGGTCCAGAGAACGAGCTACCGAGCCCTCTCTGACCTAGTATGGAGAACAAGCTACCGAACCCTCTCCGACTTCCACGTTCGGGTCAGAGAACGAGCTACCGAGCCCTCTCTGACCTAGTCCAGAGAGCGAGCTGCCGAGCCCTCTCCGACTTCGTCCGGTCCAGAGAACAAGCTACCGAGCCCTCTCTGACATAGTCCAGAGAACGAGCTGCCGAGCCCTCTCCGACTTCGTCCGGTCCAGAGAATGAGCTGCCAAGCCCTCTCCGACTTCGTCCGGTCCAGAGAACGAGCTACCGAGCCCTCTCTGACCTAGTCCGGAGAACGAGCTACCGAGCCCTCTCCGACTTCGCGTGCCAAGTATCCGTACTTGGACTTGTCCTCTCCACATGATCAACATTGATCATTAATTAGTCTGAGTTTAATTAATATCTGATACAAATTTAAATCAGTGTCAATATCAAAACAATAGCCAGGTCAGGCTGTATCAACAATCTCCCCCTTTTTGTTGTTTGACAACACGATTTAAGTTTAGATCAGAAATGTTCATATTTCCCTAATTTTAGGGGAATCAAGATCCTCCCCCTAAGACAGATACAACACCATGTAAGGATAGGGGAATCAAGATCCTCCCCCTAAAACCAAACTTTCATTTATCTCTAAACTTAGTTATCTTCTCCCCCTTTGTCAAACACCAAAAAGGTGCGAATTAGGTAAGAAAACGTTAAAGGACTCCCCCTTAACCCATACTGTCTTTTTCTTAATCCACCTAGAATTCCCTCTAAGTGTATTATAAGACAGTGATAAAGAAATAAGAGACATACGAGACATGACATATGAACAGCATATTAATAGCCAATAGGAAGTGAAACATAAAGAAAAACAAGAAAATGAGCAGCATAAATATATGAAATCAGCAAGTATCCAGGTCATACATAAGTATCCAACAAACAACATCCAAAACATAGATAATCAAAATGACAGCATAGTACAATGTGTATCAATCAACCTCCTCATCATGAGGAGCATCAGCATCATCAGTTGGAGGAGTGGGTCCCTGAGGTGGCATGCCGCTGCTCGAGGATGGATAGCTCGGGAAATACTACGGAGGTGGGTATCTGGCCATCCATCCCATAATCGCCTGATGTGTCGCCAACTGCTAACTGCGTTAATCATCGTAGCGCTGGTCAATCCGAACGCGCAGCCCGTGGAGCTCAGCAACCAGCAGCTCATCGTGTTGATCAATGCGGCTCTCCAGCTCGGCGATCTGCCAACGCAGATCAGGATCTGCCTCTCCATCGTCAGCAGCAGCAGCAGGAGGAGCGGTAACTCACCTAGTGCTCTCCCATCCTTCCACCGAACCTCCCCATTCTGTCCTATGATGCCGACTTGGAAAATGCCCGCTTCCCAAGTCCTGCCTGACCATCTTGACTATTCTACCCTTGGAGAGATCAATCTGAAGGGTCTCGAGCCAATCTGTAATTATATGCCCATAAGGCATATAAACAGTGAAGCTGTTTGGCTCACTATAGGAGATGATCGAAGAATAGATGCTAGACATGATGTCAAAGTCGAGACGCCGACGCAATCCATAAAGCATCAGGCAATGATAAGGTCGGATCTCAGACAGGGGTTTAGATGTGATTGGCAGAAGGCAGTTCGTGACAATCTTAAAGAGAATGTAATCTGGGGCAGATAGTCGTAGGGCTGCAAAGGTAGGAAAATCAACATCTAACTCATCTAGTCCACCCGGTCTAGGATATCCGAAGAAATACTCATAAATGGAGTCAGATGAGATATCAAAGGGAGAAGGTAAGGGGTCTGGTAAGTCAGGATATATGGAAAAGACATTTCCAGAACACCTACGGCAAGCTAGATAAGCAAAGAAGGCTGAGAAACTGAAATCAAGAGTCTGCTTAGCAACTTTTGTTTTATAACTTACATCATTAGTTTGATGAAGATTGTTATAAAACTCAGATACTAAGTCATAATTGATATCTCGTTCTAAATAGACAAGTGAATCAAGGTTGTAATAGGCAATGATTTCTGACACAGATGGACAAAATTCGTCCATGAATTTTCGATCCACAGACCTACAAGGGAGCAATTTGAAGGTCCGTTGTTTAAAGGCTTGTTCAAAATGGTGGTTTGGGAATCTCCCGGAGACAGATGGTTGAGGTCGGGAGGGAGCCTTAGACTTAGACTTCTCATGTGACTTAGAGGTTCCTTCACCCACTTGTTTCTTCCTAAGGTGTAACAATGTGATACAATGGGGCAAATAAGTGAGCACCGGAGCCACCAATAACCGAAACCAAAACAAAATGCACATATACGGTGAGAAATGAAACTGAAATGGCAAGGTGAGTAGTTCTAGGGAAGTATGGAGTTACCTTGGTGCCATTGAAGTATCTTTTGGCTAGGGCTTGGGCAAGGGCTTCGGCGTGCAAAGAGAAGAGAAGAGTTGAGGTGTAGGAAAATGTCGGCTAGGGCTTCAGCGTGAAAGGAGAAGAGAAAGGATCGGGAAGATTTAAGAGAGATCTTGAAATGATCGGACGGCTGTCCGATCAGGAGATATCAGAAACTTCCTGATCGGTCACCAGTCCGATCAGGGAACCTCCTGATCGGTCTCCTGATCGGTCTCTGGACCGATCAGGGAACTTCCTGATCGGTCTGTAAACCGATCAGAAAATGATCAGTAGCCCCCTCTGTGTACCAGACTGACCTGATCGGTCCCCGGGCCGATCAGGGAACTCCTGATCGGTCTGTAGACCGATCAGTAGGCTTCCTGGCGTACAAAACAAACCTGATTGGTCCCTGGACCGATCAGATTACAAACAGAAGGTCTGGAGAGATTTTTTGGATCGGTCGACAGACCGATCCACCTTCTCCTAGTCGGACTGTAGACCGATCAGTGTCTGAATTTTCTCCAGTAATTTCAGTAACTGAAATTCGTAGAGGTGTTCGATAATTCGTAGAAGTTTCTCCAGTAATTTTCAGTAACTGAAATTCGTAGAGGTGTTCGATAATTCGTAGAAGTTTCTCCAGTAAAACTTCCAAATTCAGTACCTAGAACCTGAAGAATCTACAAGCATAACTATTTCCTAAAGATTATGGTCTGAAATTGTTTATAGCCCGAAAGTTTCAGACATTTAGAAAAACAGACAACTCAAGGCTTGAAAACTGAAATTTTTGACCTTGTTATGTTCAAGTTCAAGTTTGTCAAAATATAACCAAATTGCTATCATTATTTCAAGGACTTATCCTAGTTTCAATCAAAATCACGAAAAGTATCGGTCAAAGGTATCAAACAGTCCATCAACCAAAGTTACATAATTTCTAGGTAAAGGTCCAACCAAGTTTCCTTGGTTGGAATATATGAGTAAGATCTAAGAACCAAATACACATGAATTATGTAATGGTCTTCCCCATACTCAATTTATGTCTCGTCAACCTAATTATTAAAGGGATGCATGATACATTCTGAATAATTCGGCTGATCCTAGCATCTCACCCCATTTCTAGCAAACAAAAATAATTAGTTACACCTTATAGTTTGTGTGAGATGTTCCCAAGTTGCCCAAATTAATTTCCCCTTTTTCTCTTGTTGTTTTAATTGTCCTTATTGATCATGACGTGGTCCTAATGACCTATTAAGTCAAACACATTCCCAATTCTCTCCTCAAATGACTAAATTCATTTTCCGGAAGAGGTTTGGTGAAAATATCGGCTAGGTTTGACTTTGACTCAACATATGTGAGTGCAATGTCTCCCCTAGCTACGTGATCTCTAATGAAGTGATGACGCACTTCAATATGTTTGGTCCTTGAATGATGGACTGGATTTTTTGTTAGGTTTATTGTGCTGATGTTATCACACAACACTTGCACTCCCTTATATGAAAGTCCATAATCTTCTAGGGTGTGGATCATCCACAACAATTGTGATACACTCTCTCCCATGGCAATGTATTCAGCCTCGGTTGTGGAGAGAGCAACGCAATGTTGCTTCCGACTTGACCAACTAACCAATGATGAACCTAAAAATTGGCAACCCCCACTAGTGCTTTTCCGATCCAATTTGCACCCAGCATAATCGGAGTCGGTATAAACTATCAAGTCAAAAGACTCCGTACGAGGGTACCAAAGACCTACTCTAATTGTGCCCTTAAGGTATCTCAGGATTCTCTTAACTGCAATTAAATGAGATTCCTTGGCACAGACTTGATATCTAGCGCACATGCCCACAGCAAAAAGTATGTCCGGTCGACTAGCTGTGAGATATAGAAGACTACCGATCATGCTTCTATATTGCGTTAGATCAACTGGTTTTCCACTCTCATCATTGTCAAGGCGAGTGTTCGTCGCCATTGGAGTGAATACTTCCTTATAGTCATTCATTTTGAATTTCTTGAGCATCTCTTGAGTGTATTTCGTCTGATGGACATAGATGCCATCTCGAGTTTGTTTGATTTCAAGTCCAAGGAAGAATGTCAATTCTCCCACCAGACTCATCTCAAACTCACTTTCCATGTGAGTGATAAATTCATTCAAATAGTCCTTATTATTTGAGCCACAAATTATGTCATCGACATATACCCAGGCTACAAATATGTTTTCACCATCTCTACGCAGAAATAGTGTTGGGTCTATTTGACCTCTTACAAAATCCTTTTCTAGTAAGTAAGTTGACAACCTTTCGTACCATGCTCGAGGTGCTTGTTTAAGCCCATAAAGAGCTTTCTTGAGCTTGTACACGTGGTTTGGAGCTTCGGTATTCACAAACCCCGGTGGTTGTTCAACATAGACCTCTTCTTTAATGAAATCATTTAAGAAGGCTGATTTAACGTCCATTTGATAGAGCTTGAAGCCTCTATGTGCAGCAAAAGCTAGCATTAAACGAATGGACTCTAATCGAGCCACGGGAGCATAAGTCTCATCATAATCGAGGCCTTCGACTTGACTATAGCCCTTGGCTACAAGTCTTGCCTTGTTTCTTACGACTTCTTGGTTTAACTTATTTTTGAAGACTCATTTGGTTCCAATAATGGTGGTCTTCTTAGGTCTAGGAACTAAGTCCCACACTTGGCTCCTTTCAAATTGACCTAACTCATCTTGCATAGCTATGATCCAATCAGGATCGTGCAATGCCTCATCAACTAATTTTGGTTCGATTTCTGAGATCAAGGCGACCTCATTAGACTCACTTCTAAAGAATGATCTAGTCCTAACCCCTTGTTGAATGTCTCCCACAATCTGGTCTTGGGGATGACTAGAGGCTATCCTAGATTGCCTTGGTGTTGGCGGTGCCTCATGAGTGGTCTCACTAGACACAGGCAAGGGCTCAGTATCAGGCAAAGGATCAGACTGAGCCCTCTCTTGCCTTTGCTCATCATCATCGGAGTCAATTTTGACTCTTTCTATGTTTTGATCATTTAACCTTAGATTTCTAAGTTCAAATTGAATTTCTCCTACATCCCTTGATTGATCATTTGATTTAAGAATTTCTTCAAATGCTACATCCGAGGACTCTTCAATCAATTTAGTCCTATTGTTGTAGACTCGATAGGCTTTGCTGATGAGAGAGTACCCGACTAGTATCCCTTCGTCAGCCTTAGCCGTGAACTTTCCAAGATGATCCTTGGTGTTCAAGATAAACACCTTACAACCAAACACCCTAAGATGTTTAATTGTAGGGGGTCTCCCAAACCAAAGTTCATAGGGAGTCTTTCCTAAAAACCTATGTATCAAGACTCGGTTTTGCACATAGCAAGCGGTATTTACAGCTTCAGCCCATAAGTAGCTCGGTAGTGAGTACTCATTGAGCATGCTTCGTGCAGCCTTTCTCTCCACAACCCCATTTTGTTGTGGGGTCCTTGGAGTAGAGAACTCATGCCTATATCCTTTTTTTTTGACAAAATTCTAAAAATCTATGGTTTTGAAATTCTCCACCATGATCACTTCTAATTGTTTTAATTGTTGTTGATTTTTTATTTTCAGTTCTTCTACAAAAAGAAACAAAAACATCTATGGTTTGATCCTTATTTTTCAAAAAGAAAGTCCATGTATATCTAGTAAAATCATCAATGATCACTAAACAATATCTACTTCCATTCAATGAAATAACATTACTGCAATCAAACAAATCCATATGCAATAAATCTAAAGCAGTAGATGTACTTACAGCGCTTTTACCTTTATGAGACGCTTTTGTTTGCTTACCCTTTTGAAATGCATCACATAATTTTGTCTTTTGGTACTTGATGCTTGGTAAGTCTCGCACTAATCCTTTGTTGGCCAGCTTTCGAATATTCTTCATGTTTACGTGGGTCAACCTCCTATGCCACAGCCATGATTCTTCTTCTTTTGACATGAAACACTTAGCAGAGACATTAGTAGCACTTTTAAAAAATACTTGATAAATGTTATCTACCCTTGTGCCTACTAGTACCGTGTCAAGTGTGTCAATGTGTTTGACCAGACATTTGTTGGTGCAACCTTAGGTCAAGGTTGACCTGGTTGACCCGACTCGAGGTGACTTGACTCGAGTTGTATTTTGATGTTTGACTTGGGAAGATTGTCGGTGCAACCTTAGGTCAAGGTTGACCTAGTTGAGTTGCATGTTGATGTTTGATACTCGTGAGAGAGTTCTATTCTTGATGTGAGACAAGAATAGATGGTTGGGAGATTATTGGTGCAACCGTAGGTCAAGGTTGACCTGGTTGACTTGATTCGGGAAAAAGTCCAAGTATGGAGACTTGGCACTGGAAAAGTCCAAGTAGGGAGCTTGGCACGCGAAAAGTCCAAGTATGGAGACTTGGCACGGGAAAAGTCCAAGTATGGAGACTTGGCACTGGAAAAGTCCAAGCAGGGAGTTTGGCACGCGAAAAGTCCAAGTATGGAGACTTGGCACTGGAAAAGTCCAAGCAGGGAGCTTGGCACGCGAAAAGTCCAAGTATGGAGACTTGGCACGGGAAAAGTCCAAGTATGGAGACTTGGCACGGAAAAGTCCAAGGCTTGGCACGAGGGAAAGTCCTAACGGGATGTTAGGCAAGTGGAAAGTCCCGTGAGTGAAGCCGGGCAGTGGGAAAGTCCTAGTTGGAAAGTCCCGTGAGTGAAGCCGGTGGGAAAGTCCTAACGGGATGTTAGGCTGGAAAGTCCCGTGAGTGAAGCCAAGGGGAAAGTCCTAACTGGATGTTAGGCGTTTGGAAAGTCCTGAGATGAATGAGAAAGTCCTAACGGGATGTTAGGGCAGGAAAACCCTAGTGAGTGAAGCTAGGTGAAAGTCCCGTGAGTGAAGCCGGGCAGGAAAATCCAGATGGATCAAGGGTGATCGGACATCGGTGATGGGAAGTCCAAGTAGGTCATGGAGTGACCGATACTGCACGAAGAGGAAAGTCCAAGTGGGTCAAAGGGATTGACCGGACACTTGGTGGGGAGTCTTAGAGGTCAAGGGAGTGACCGGATGCTAAGCATGATGTACCAATAGGTCAAGGTTGACCGGATATTGGTTTGAAAGGTTTGGGACTTGGTTTGGGCAAAAGCTCGGATCGATCTGATCGCTTAGGTATCCGATCGATCCGTGACCGATCATATAACAAAAAGGCAAAGCGCAGAGCTACCGATCGGTCCGGGACCGATCGATGAAGCTCGATCGGTCTCCACGACCGATCGGAGACGCAGCGAGGTGGGATCGGCCTGGACCGATCATCGATCAGGAAACGAACAGAAAGTTGGGCACTTTCTGGAGAAATCTGATCGGTCTAGGGACCGATCAGCCCAGGGCCTGATCGGTCCCCAGACCGATCAGGGTGGAGCCTGATCGGTCCACGCTACCGCTGTAAGTCTCTCCTTCCTTCTTTCTTCTCTTCTGCTGAAGATTTGTGGGCTGCGATAAGAGCTCTATTGAGTTCCTCCCGAAAGCTTCGCGTGAGCTTCCCCGACTGGAACAACTGCTGCTGTTAGGGTTTTTGAAGCTGCTGCTTCATCCGGACTCCAGTCGACGAGAAAGCAAGATTGGTAGAGTGCTTGTGTATTCTTATTGTATTTCTTGCTTATTCTTTGTACTTGTACTCCTGTTTGCTGTTGCAAACAAGTGTGGCGAGGTTTCTCCACCCAGAAGGAGTTTTTATTAGCCGGTTTTCCGGGGACTCATCCATCGATGGATTGATTGGGTTCGTCCACCTTACGGACACGCCGAGGAGTAGGAGCATCATCTCCGAACCTCGTACATCGCTGTGTTAAGGTTTGACATTCTTCCTTTCGTTTCTAGTTTATTTTTCCGCTGCGCTAACGAATCGATTTGGGGCGGCTATTCACACCCCCCTCTCTAGCCGAGTACGAAGAGATCCTAACAAGTGGTATCAGAGCGAGGCCGCTCTTCGACGGATCAACACCCGTGAGAGCAAAGCTAGAGAATGGATCTCTATGGAGAAGACATCACCATTCCACCCTTCTACGAATGCGGCGACTTCGCGTATTGGAAGGTAAGGATGAAGTACTTTCTTATGACTAACATAATGAATTGGTTTTGTGTACAAGAAGGTTTTACTCCTCCGGTGGATAAGGAAGGAAAACCACTTGAGAAGAAGGAGTGGACAAGAGAACAAATTCACAAATCCGAAATCAACGAAGAGGTAACGAGAATAATTGAATTTTCATTGCCTACTAACATCTTGTGTAAGATAGGTTACAACAATGCCAAGGAATTATGGGATAACTTGGCCAAGTTCCATGAGGGAAGCTCAAATTCAAGCCATGAAGAGGAGCTAAGTGAGCCAAGTAGCTCACATCATGGAGGTGAGGAATTAGAAGTTGAGGGCTACTCAACATCTAAAGAAGAAGAGGAGGTGAGTTCTTCTTCAAGATCGGAGCATGAAGAAGAAGCTTCTACCTCCGGGAGGGATGAAGAAGAGAGCATCCATCCATCCTCGACCCTAGGTAACTCAAACACTTTAAGTTCAAGTAAATTGCATATAATGTGTTTTGAGTGTAGGGAATTTGGACATTACAAGAGTAAATGTCCAAAGAAGACTAAGAAGACTCCACCGGCGCCAAAGATCAAAGAAGTCGGAGTCCCAAAACGCAAGGGCAAGGAGCACGTGGTGTGCTTCCAATGCAAGCAACGGGGACACTATAGGAGTCAATATCCAAGGGGGAGGCAATCTCACAAGGACAAAAGACCAAGCACATGTAAAGGGTGAGCGAAGGCAAACCCTAAGGTATCCTCTAAGGTTCATTCTTGCACTTCTAATAAGATACATGCTAGTAGTCTTATTGCAATTGTCAAGAATGATAAGCATGTTAACCTTAGAAATCAATACATGTGCTTAGGTGCTAAACATGTCAACCTAGATAGGGATACTACTAGGAATGGTAACCCTAGGATTAACACCTCTAAGGTTAAGGAAAACCTAGGTAGAAACCCTAAATCAACTAGACACATGCCTAGGAACACCTCAAGAAAAAATGACAAATCAAAACTTGAGGTATTAGAAAAGGAAAATCAAGTCTTGAGGTCAAGGCTTGATACCCTAGAAAAGACCCTTAAAAATTTAGAGAAGTCAACTCTAGGGCCTAAGGGTCAAAAGTCCCAGGACAAGAAAGGTTTGGGTCACAAATCTAAGTCCCAAGTGGTCAAGCCCACTTACCACAATGTTCCATTCGATTATGGAACAAAACCTAGGGCTAGGAAGACCATTACCAAGGTTACAAGGGGAGTCACCCCTATAGTTGACCTTGATGAGACCCAAATGACCAAGGCTTCAAAGCCTAAGAGGGTCATTAGGAGGGTTGCTAGGGAAGTCATCCCTAGTGAATATTTAGTGAACCCAATGAGCTCAAATAGGTATTGGGTTCCTAGGAGCATCTTCTCTACCCCATAGATGGGTTAGAGAGTGTCAACTCCAATAAGAAGGGTAGTTAACCCAACTTTGAGGAAATTGACACTCAAGGAACATTTTCAAGGTTTTGTGAACCTTTGAAAATGAAATGGAATTATCATTTACTCCTTGGAAGAGTAAAATGTGCCATTATGGAAAAGAATGATTTTAATTGGCACAATTTGGGAAAATCTAGAGAACTCTCGAGGAAAAATGAAACATGCCAAGTTTTGAGGATAAATTTGATCTTTAAGTGGCATGAATTAATCTAGAGTTCAAGAAGTGTCAAAATTAGGATTTTGGCATTTTAGGGCAATCAAGGGTTAAATTTTAGGTTAGCAAAGTGGTTAAGGATACTTAGATAGGTAATCTAGGTATATTTATTTATGCTAAATCTTGACATGATTGTTTGCCCTCACATGTCATGACATCATGTTTAGTTTTATTATCATTTGAAATGTCATGATAATGCTTAGGCTAGTTTTTATGTCATGTTTATTTAAGTTTCAAACTTTATGCCATGACATCATGACATTGGCACATGTTTTCATTTATGATACCATTTTATGCCATGCCATCATCTCTTGCATTAGTAATCAATTGAATTGATTTAAGGATGAAAAACACATTTTGATATTGAGATCAAATTTGTGTTTATAAAATGCATGAGACCTTAGTCTAAGATACCTAAACCCATATCTCACATCAAAATTGACATGGATGTGTTTGATACACTTTAGATGTGTGTAAGATATTAGGATCATGAGTTAGGATCAAGGTGCATAGTTCTTGTACCTAGATGAGCCTAATTCAAGAAATGGAGGATCATAGGGAAAACTTGTGTACAAGTCATGTACATCTAACCCTAAGATTATGGTCCTAAATTCAAATGGTTTTAAAAGCATTTTAAAATTGATTTGAAAAACCTTGATGAAGTTTTCCTAGTGATAGCATTCATCATTGAACATTGTGATACAAAGTTGAGTTAAAACTTGAACTATTTCAAAGTTTTTGAACTTTGTATCAAGATTGAAAAATGGAAACTAGTTTCATAGAAAACTATTTTTCCTTGATAGTGTATGATATGAGGAATGTATCCTCAAAGTTTCGTAATTTTTGGAATTTTCTGTAATTTTCTGTGAGTTTCTGAATTTCTCCCGGGGAGAAAAATCAGAAATCTCTGATTTCAGAGGCTGGATCGGTCACCGGACCGATCCAGAGAAGTCCTGATCGGTCTGGTGACCGATCAGTGAGAGAGCTAGGAGCGATCCGGAGAATGCCTGATCGGTCTGGGGACCGATCAGGGCGTGCCGAATTTCTGATTTTTCAGCTGTTGTCTGAAATTTCAGTTATGGAAATGGTGTTTTTGGATTTCTAAAGGTTTGGAACTCACAAAGACATTGTTGGTGCAATGGTCAAGGGGGAGTTGACCTTTAGGGGGAGTTTTACCTAATTGTCAAGGGGGAGTTGACTTTTAGGGGGAGTTTTTACTCCTTAAGACTTTTGAGGATTAGTGATATGGGATTATCACTAAGTTGATTGTTGAGTTTAGTATCAAGGGGGAAATTAAGAGTTTCAATGAAAGGTATGGGACTTTCATTAGGAAGAAACTCTTGACCTTGATACCCTCCTTTTCTTTTGATGTGTGTCAAAAGGAGAGTGTTATTGGAGAACTATTGGAGAACCCAAGTTAGGTTATCGGGTTAACCTAAGCTAGGGAAGAATGTCGAGGAATGTTCGAGGAAGAACATTGGAATTCTTTTGATGTGTGTCAAAAGGGGAGAATAATGGAGAACCCAAGTTAGGTTATTGGGTTAACCGAGGAGAATGTCTAGAGAATGTTCAAGGAAAGAACATTGGACATTGGAAGATGGTTGGAAAACCTAAGTTAGGTTATCGAGTTAACCTAACTTGATTATGGGTTTTGTCAAACATCAAAAAGGGGGAGATTGTTGGTGCAACCTTAGGTCAAGGTTGACCTGGTTGACCCGACTCGAGGTGACTTGACTCGAGTTGTATTTTGATGTTTGACTTGGGAAGATTGTCGGTGCAACCTTAGGTCAAGGTTGACCTAGTTGAGTTGCATGTTGATGTTTGACACTCGTGAGAGAGTTCTATTCTTGATGTGAGACAAGAATAGATGGTTGGGAGATTATTGGTGCAACCGTAGGTCAAGGTTGACCTGATTCGGGAAAAAGTCCAAGTATGGCACTGGAAAAGTCCAAGTATGGAGACTTGGCACGGGAAAAGTCCAAGTATGGAGACTTGGCATCGGAAAGTCGCAAAGGCAAGGGACCTGGTTGACCTGATTCGGGAAAAAGTCCAAGTATGGAGACTTGGCAACGGAAAAGTCCAAGCAGGGAGCTTGGCACTGGAAAAGTCCAAGTATGGAGACTTGGCACTGGAAAAGTCCAAGCAGGGAGACTTGGCACGGAGAAGTCCAAGCAGGGAGCTTGGCACGAGGGAAAGTCCTAACTGGGATGTTAGGCAGTTGGAAAGTCCTGGTGAGTGAAGCAGTGGGAAAGTCCTAACTGGATGTTAGGCAGGTGGAAAGTCCTGTGAGTGAAGCCAGGCAGGGGAAAGTCCTAACTGGATGTTAGGCAAGTGGAAAGTCCCGTGAGTGAAGCTGGGAAAGTCCTAACTGGATGTTAGGGGTGGAAAGTCCAACGGAAAGGTTGGCAGAAGATGAAACTAAAACTGTGGGAAAGTCCTAACTGGATGTTAGGCGTGGAAAGTCCCGTGAGTGAAGCTAGGAAGTCCTAACTGGATGTTAGGCGGTGTGAAACCCTAGTGAGTGAAGCTAGGTGAAAGTCCCGTGAGTGAAGCCGGCAGGAAAATCCAGATGGATCAAGGGTGATGGACATCCGGTGATGGGAAGTCCAAGTAGGTCATAGGTGACCGGACCTTGCACGAAGAGGAAAGTCCAAGTGGGTCAAAGGATTGACCGGACACTTGGGCAGGTCAAGGGAGTGACCGGATGCTAAGCATGATGTACCAATAGGTCAAGGTTGACCGGATATTGGTTTGAAGGTTTGGGACTTGGTTTGGGCAAAACCAAGCTCTTGATCGGTCTGCAGATCGATCCAGCGATACGTTTGTGTATCTGATCGATCTGGTGACCGATCGGATAACAAACAGAAGGCAAACCAGAGACGCAGCCGGGAGAGGTGGGATCGGTCCGTGGACCGATCCACTGTGGCCTGATCGGTCCACAGACCGATCAGAAACGAACAGAAAGTTGGGCACTTTCGGAGCAATCTGATCGGTCTAGGGACCGATCGGGGCCCGATCGGTCCCCGCATCGAAGGGTTCTGACCGATCGGTGGAGCGATCGGTCCACGATTCACCGCTGAGTCACAACGGGTCGCCCGCCTTCTCCGGCTTCGCTCGGTGTTCGCAGTTATAAAAGGAGATCAAGGCTTTGGTGCAACTTCTACTTCTTCCTTCTTTCTTCTCTCAAGATTTGTGGGTCATGATAAGAGCTCGCTGAGTTCCTCCCGAAAGCGCTGCGTGAGCTTCCTCGATCGAACAGGGTTTTTGCCGCCCATCAGGACTCCACGGTCGAGAAAGCAAGATTGGTAGAGTGCTTGTGTATTCTTATTGTATTTTTTACATCCCTCGTGTCAAGGTTGACCTAACCAAGCTGAGTCTTGGTTTGGGTTTAGATGTTTGACAACAAGATATTGATCAAGAAGAGTCAAGTAGGTCAAGGTTGACCTGGATGACTTGAAGCTAGGCGATGGAAAACCCTAGTGAGTGAAGCTAGGTGAAAATCCCGTGAGTGAAGCCGGTGAAAGTCCTAGTGAGTGAAGCTAGGCGGATGGAAAATCCTGAGTGAGGCGGTGAAAGTCCTAGTGAGTGAAGCTAGGCGGATGGAAAGTCCTAGTGAGTGAAGCTAGGTGAAAATCCTGGTGCACGTGAAAGTCCTAGTGAGTGAAGCTGGCGGATGGAAAATCCTGGTGAGTGAAGCCAGTGAAAGTCCTAGTGAGTGAAGCTAGGGATGGAAAACCTAGTGAGTGAAGCTGGGTGAAAGTCCCGGTGAAGCCAGGTGAAAGTCCTAGTGAGTGAAGCTAGGATGGAAAGTCCTAGTGAGTGAAGCTAGGTGAAAACCCTGAGTGAAGCGTGAAAGTCCTAGTGAGTGAAGCTAGGATGGAAAATGAAGTAGGCAGCGTGAAAGTCCTAGTGAGTGAAGCTAGGCGGATGGAAAGTCCTAGTGAGTGAAGCTAGGTGAAAATCGTGAGTGAAGCCGGTGAAAGTCCTAGTGAGTGAAGCTAGGCGATGGAAAACCCTAGTGAAGCCAGTGAAAGTCCTAGTGAGTGAAGTTATGGAAAACCCTAGTGAGTGAAGCTAGTGAAAGTCCCGTGAGGAAGCCGTGAAAGTCCTAGTGAGTGAAGCTAGGCGGATGGAAAACCCTAGTGAGTGAAGCTAGGCAAGGAAGGAAACCGGATGGATCAAGAATGATCGGACATCCGGTGTTGGAAGTCCAAGTAGGTCAAAGGATTGATGGATACTTGGCAGGAAGGAAGTCCGATGGGTCAAGGTTGACCCGACATCCGTGGAAGTCCAAGTAGGTCAAAGGATTGATTGGATACTTGGCAAGGAGAAGTCCAGGGTCAAGGTTGACGGACATCCGTGGAAGTCAAGTAGGTCAATGGAGTGACCGGATACTGCACGACGAGTAAAAGTCCAAGTGGGTCAAAGGAGTGACCGAACCTTGGTGGGGAGTCCTAGCAGGTCAAGGGAGTGACCGATGCGAGGCATGATGTACCAACAGGTCAAGGTTGACCGGATGTTGGTTGGAGGTTTGGGACTTGGTTTGGGCAAAACCCAATCGATCCGGGATCGATCAGCTATGGATCGATCGGTGGATCGATCCGATTCTTCCAAGAAGCTCGGATCGATCCGTGATCGATCCAGAGGTCCCGATCGATCGGCCGATCGATCGGACGAGTCGCCGCGATAGCGCCGGATCGATCCGTGGATCGATCCAGCGCTTCGAGCATTGAGCGCCCGATCGATCCGTGGATCGATCAAGCCTCCGATCGATTCGAACATTCGAATCGATCGATCCGACCGCCGGGTTTAAAGCCGCAGCGAGCGTGGTCTTCGGCATATCTTCACGAGCTCTTCTCGATTCATTCCAGCTCCTCCACAGCTCTCTACAAGCACGTGATCGCCAGTTCTTGAAGGTTCTTGGAGGCTTTCCAAGTCAAGAGGCGGATCTATTGCAAGAGGAAGAAGTTAGGGTTAGGGTTTTTACTGCACATCTTGTAAGCTTTTGCTTAACTTGTATTTCCCTTTCTTCTTCTTGTATTGAGAGTGTTGTAGGGCTTCTCCGCCTTTGGTAGTTACCATAAAGGAGTGTTATTCATAGTGGAGGGTGTGTGCGTTGGTGTGGATCCTTGGATTAGTCACCTCTTGTGAGGTGGATACCAAGTAAAATCCTAGTGTTAGCGTGCTTGTGTTTGTTTCTGTATTTTCCGCTGCACATCCAAGAAGAAACAAGCAACGCCGAGCACCGAGCGAACGCGACGAGCTATTCACCCCCCTAGCTACTTTTGGTCCTAACAAGTGGTATCAGAGCGAGGCCGCTCTTCACCGGAATCATCGCCGGAAGGGTCAAGCATATCAAGAAAAGCTAGAAGGTGAAGAAGTTGGAGCAAATTCTTCAAGTTCAAGATTTTATCAAGCTCAACTTCAAGATGCAATTCCAAGATGGACTTGGATTTGACACAAGGGTGGCTCCACCATACACATCCACAAGCTTCGATTCTTGGAAATCAAGAATCGAAACCTTTCTTATGATGGAGATAGAGCAATGGTTTGCTCTAATGGAAGGCTTCGAAGCTCCAACAAACTCCAAGGGCAAGCTTCTCAAGAAAAGCAAATGGAGCTCGGAGAAAATCCAAAGGTGCGAGGCCAATGAAAAAGTGACCAAGCTTTTGGTCAATTTATTGCCAAGCACCATCCTTTGCAAAATTGGAGAATTTGAAGATGCAAAGGACTTATGGAGCAAATTGGCCAAGCTTCATGAAGAGATCCCCTCCACTGTACAAGAGCAAGCAGAATCCAGAGAGGGTGACTCTTTGGAGCAAGACCAAGAGGAGGATTCCGAGGTTGAGAGATGCTCAACCTCCGAAGAAGAGGAAATCCAAGAAGCTTCATCCTCAAGGGAATGCAACGAAGGGAACAAGGAGGGAGCATACTCCTTGTTTCATATTCAAGATGATGAAGCCTCCACTTCTAGGATTGAGGGGGAGCAATCCTTGGTGACACCGGATCAAGAAGAAGGAGAAGCTTCTACATCCGGGTCAAGAGAAGAAGAGGAGGAAGAAGCTTCTACCTCCACAAGTCAAGAAAAATCAAATGGAGGAGAATCAAGGTCCGATCAAGAGGAAGCTTCTACCTCCGGATCCAAAGAAAAAGATGCCACCCCTACAAGCAAAGGTATAAATATTTCAATTAATAATAAAAATCATATTATATGCTTTGAATGTAGGGAACATGGGCACTACAAGAGCAAGTGCCCTAAATTAGCCAAGAAGAAGGGCCAAGTGGCACAAAAGGGCAAGGTGAAGACCAAGGAGACCATCCCCAACACAAAGAAGAGCAAGGAGCATATTATATGCTTCTCTTGCAATCAAAAGGGGCATTACCGGAGTCAATGCCTCAAGGGGAAGAAGATGGTCAAGGCTCAAGGAGGCATTAGGCAAGGGGGAGCCTCCAAGGTAAAGAAGAAGGTAACATTTATTGAGCCTACTCCTTTACATTATGGTAAAAAGCATGATAGTTCTAATTTTTATCATTTTAATGCGATTTACCATGAAAATAGGAGGCATGATGTTATCAAAGAAAATCATGTGGCTCTCCATGCTAAGACAACCAAACCTAGGTCTAGGAAGGTAGGTAAAAGTCTAGGCAAGAACACTAAGGATTTTAGCTACAAGCCTAGAAACAAAAATGCTCATGGACTTAATGAAAAACCAAATTCTAAGGATTTAATGATAGAAAATCAAGTCTTGAGATCAAGACTTGATAAAATGGAAAAGACCCTAAAAAGGATGGAAAATATCCTAAAAGGGCAAAATGAGCAAAACCTAGGGCTAGGAAAGTCAAAGCCATCAAATAGCCATAGAGGTTTGGGATACAAATCAAAGGCCAAGAAGGATGTGCCTAGTTATCATAGGGTTCCATATAGTTATGGAACAAACCCTAGGTTTAGTGGTCAAGTCAAGAATACTAGGGAAGTCATCCCTAAGAGTATTTTTGCAACCAAAGTGACTAAGACTTCTAAGAAGTCTAAGAAAGTCACTAACAAGGTCACAAGGGAGGCTATCCCTAGGGTTGACCTAGAAAATGTGACCAAGGCTTCTAAGAAGCCCAACAAGGTCACTAGGAAGGTATCTAGGGAAGTTATCCCTAGTGAGTACCTAGAGCATCCAAGGAGCACCAATAGGTGTTGGGTTCCTAGGAGCATCTTCTCTACCCCATAGATGGGTTAGAGAGTGTCAACTCCAATTAGAAGGGTAGTTAACCCAACTTTGAGGAAATTGACACTCAAGGAGCATTTTCAAGGTTTTTGTTAACCTTTGAAAATGAAATGGAACTATTATTTACTCCTTGAAAGAGTAAAATGTGCCTAGTGGTGAAAATTTGATTTTAATCTTAAAAGGCACATATTGGGAAATTCATAAGAGCTACCAAGTTGGGATTTTGGTATGTTCTTAGGAAATTTAAGGCAATCCGGGCCTTAACTTTAAAGTGCTACTCTTGTGGAAAAATGAAATATGCCAACATTTGAGGATATGCTTAATTTCGACTGGCATAAATTAATCAAGGGAATTAGAAATGCCAATTTAGGCTTTGACATTTTCTTGAAGCACTTTAGGGCAATCTAGGTTTAAGTTGTAAGTTTAGCTAAGGTTTTAAGGATACTTAGATAGTTAATCTAGGTATATTTTATTTATGCTAAATCTTGCCATGATTGTTTGCCCATCATATGTCATGACATCATGTCTATTTTTGCGTTCATGTTTTATTATGAAAAATCCAAAAATACCATGTCATGACATTCATACATCATGTAGTTATAGGATATTTTCTTTTGAAAATTATTTTCTTTTGATGTATGTCATAACATTATCATGCATTAAGTTTAATTCCTTGTAATTAAGGACAAAAGGCATTTAACAACACTTATTAACAAGTGACATCCTAGGTGGGTGTCTAATATCTCCAAAATGCCTAGATAGATATGCATGATCCCTAGATTAGGGCAAAACCAAAATCTACATCTCACAAAGACCTATAAGATGACTTGTATGTGTTTTAGTGCACATTAGATACAAGTGAGATGTTAGGATGATGAACAAAACTCAAGATGCTGATTTAGTGCATTCTTTTGAGTTGAGTTTCATCAAAACACATAGATATGTGTTTTCCCATCATTGGGAAAGCTAATGTACAAGTCATGTGCATTAAGCCCAAGGAATATGGTGGGATATTGGTTTGAAAAAGTTTTCAAAATGATTTTGGAAAACCTTGGTGAAGGCTATCTTTTGATAGTAATCACCATTGAATAGTTAGACACAAACTTAAAGAAAACACTAAAGTTTTGCAAGTTTTCAAGTTTGTGTCAATCTTTGAAAATATGATGTATTTTCATAGAAAACTATTTTTCCTTGATAATATATGCCCTAAACAATGTCTACACGAAATTTCATAATTTTTGGATTTTTGTAGAATTTTCTAGGGGTTTCTGAAGTTGACTGAAATAGAATTTCAGCAACTATCAGAACTTCGATCGATCCATGGATCGATTGGAGTGCCCGAATCGATCCGTGGATCGATTCAGAAGGCAATTCTCTCGCGAGCAGAAGCTCGCTGGATCGATCAGCCGATCGATCCAGGTAGTCTGAATCGATCAGTGGATCGATTCAGAAAGGTTCAATCGATTGGAACCCAACTCCAATCGATCCAAGTTGCTGATTTTAGCTGGGAAAGCCTGATTTCAGCACTTTGAACCTATTTTTAGTCTAGGTACTCATTCCAAACCCTTAAAATACATTTGTATACATAAAAAGGGTGTTTTCGTGTTGAAAACAAGGATGGAATGGTAAAGGAAGGCTAAGTTGAAGTTTAGGTTGAGGTATGTTTCAAATTTTGAACATTTGAACCTCAAAACTTCTAAATCTGGGTTTCCTAAAGGTTTAGGGATTCCAAGTCATTGTTGGTGCAATGACAGAAGTTTCCACCATGTCTTTAGGGGGAGGGACTCTTTAAAGACATGAAAATTATTTTTCATGAACCTTGGAAGGTGGTTAACCTTCTGTTGTGAACTTGCTCAAGGTTGAGCATTTAAACTTGAAATGGGGATAAATGGGGAGTGGATATCCTCATCATTTCAAGTGGCAACTCAAGTGGTTGAAAATGCTCAAGGTTGGGTATTTGTCAACATTGAGGGAGAAGTTAAGGATAATGAAGGGTATGGGTCCTTCGATATTAAGTTGATCACAATGAGTGAAATTGTGATCACGATGAGCAACTCTTCAGGGGGAGAGTCTTCAACAAATAGAGTTGTTGAAGTGTGCCCAAAATTGGAGCATAGGTTGATGTGTGTCCAAAGACGGGTTGATGTGTTTTATTAGTAGGAGGTTGATGTGTGCCAATAGGGGGAGAATGAAAGGAAGTAAGTTAGGTTTTCATTACCTAGAGGGAGTTTGCCCTCTTAGGGGGAGAATGAAAAGCTTAATTTATGGGTTCATTACCTAGTGGCATGAAGAAGGAGGCTATAGGATTAGCCTAACTTACATGTGGGATTGTAAGTGTTATTGTGGTATTGTCAAACATCAAAAGGGGAGATTGTTGGTGCACATCCCTCGTGTCAAGGTTGACCTAGGTAACCAAGCCGAGTCTTGGTTTGGGTTTAGATGTTTGACAATAAGATATTGATCGAAGAAGAGTCAAGTAGGTCAAGGTCGGATACTTGAAGTCGGAAGTCCTACGTGATGTTAGGCGGATGGAAAACCCTAGTGAGTGAAGCTAGGTGAAAATCCCGGTGAGTGAAGCCGTGAAAGTCCTAGTGAGTGAAGCTAGGCGGATGGAAAACTGGTGAGTGAAGCCGGTGAAAGTCCTAGTGAGTGAAGCAGGCGGATGGAAAGTCCTAGTGAGTGAAGCTAGGTGAAAATCCGTGAGTGAAGCCGGTGAAAGTCCTAGTGAGTGAAGCTAGGCGGATGGAAAATCCCGTGAGTGAAGCCGGTGAAAGTCCTAGTGGTGAAGCTAGGCGATGGAAAACCCTAGTGAGTGAAGCTAGGTGAAAGTCGTGGTGAGCAGCCGGTGAAAGTCCTAGTGAGTGAAGCTAGCGGATGGAAAGTCCTAGTGAGTGAAGCTAGGTGAAATCCTGGTGAGTGAAGCCGGTGAAAGTCCTAGTGAGTGAAGCTAGGCGGATGGAAAATCCTGGTGAGTGAAGCCGGTGAAAGTCCTAGTGGTGAAGCTAGGCGGATGGAAAGTCCTAGTGAGTGAAGCTAGGTGAAAATCCTGGTGAGTGAAGCCGGTGAAAGTCCTAGTGGTGAAGCTAGGCGGATGGAAAATCCTGGTGAGTGAAGCCGGTGAAAGTCCTAGTGAGTGAAGCTAGGCGGATGGAAAACCCTAGTGAGTGAAGCTAGGTGAAAGTCCCGTGAGTAAAGCCGTGAAAGTCCTAGTGAGTGAAGCTGGCGGATGGAAAACCCTAGTGAGTGAAGCTAGGCAGGAAGGAAATCCAGATGGATCAAGAATGATCGGACATCGGTGTTGGGAAGTCAAGTAGGTCAAAGGATTGACGATACTTGGCAAGGAAGGAAGTCCAGATGGGTCAAGGTTGACCGGACATCTGGTGGAAGTCAAGTAGGTCGAAGGATTGATCGATACTTGGCAAGGAAGGAAGTCCGGATGGGTCAAGGTTGACCATACATCTGGTGGAAGTCAAGTAGGTCAATGGAGTGACCGGATACTTGCACGACGAGTAAAAGTCCAAGTGGGTCAAAGGGAGTGACCGGACACTTGGTGGGAGTCCTAGCAGTCAAGGTGACCGGATGCGAGGCATGATGTACCAACAGTCAAGGTTGACCGGATGTTGGTTAGGAGGTTTGGGACTTGGTTTTGGGCAAAACCAAGTGTTGAATCGATCCGTGGATCGATCCAGCGTGGATCGATCGGTGGATCGATCCATTCTTCTGGTTGAAAGCTCGGATCGATCCGTGGATCGATCGAGGTCCCGATCGATCGATCGATCGATCGACGCTTCGCGCGATAAGCGCCGGATCGATCCGTGGATCGATCCAAGCGCGCTCACAGAGGCGCTCCGGATCGATCCGTGGATCGATCCAAAGCCTCGTTCGATCTGAAACATTGCGATCGGTCCCGATGACGGTAAAGCCGCAGCGAGCGTGGTCTTCGGCATATCTTCACGAGCTCTTCTCAGATTCATTCCAGCTCCTCCACAGCTCTCTACAAGCACGTGATCGCCAGTTCTTGAAGGTTCTTGGAGGCTTTCCAAGTCAAGAGGCGGATCTATTGCAAGAGGAAGAAGTTAGGGTTAGGGTTTTTACTGCACATCTTGTAAGCTTTTGCTTAACTTGTATTTCCCTTTCTTCTTCTTGTATTGAGAGTGTTGTAGGGCTTCTCCGCCTTTGGTAGTTACCATAAAGGAGTGTTATTCATAGTGGAGGGTGTGTGCGTTGGTGTGGATCCTTGGATTAGTCACCTCTTGTGAGGTGGATACCAAGTAAAATCCTAGTGTTAGCGTGCTTGTGTTTGTTTCTGTATTTTCCGCTGCACATCCAAGAAGAAACAAGCAACGCCCAGCAACGAAGCGCACCGAGCGAACGCGACGAGCTATTCCCCCCCCCCCCCCCCCTTCTAGCTACTTTTGGTCCTAACATTTCTTGCTTATTCTTTGTACTTGTACTCCTGTTTGCTGTTGCAAACAAGTGTGGCGATGTTTCTCCACCCAGAAAGAGTTTTTATTAGCCGGTTTTCCGGGGACTCATCCACCGACGGACTGATTGGGTTCGTCCACCTTACGGACACGCCGAGGAGTAGGAGCATCATCTCCAAACCTCGTACATCGCTGTGTTAAGGTTTGACATTCTTCCTTTCGTTTCTAGTTTATTTTTCCGCTGCGCTAACGAATTGTAGGAAGAAACGAGCGATTTGGGGCGGCTATTCACACCCCCCTCTCTAGCCGAGTACGAAGAGATCCTAACAACATTGACTTGAATGAAACTCAATTGTGTAACCCGTATCACACAATTGGCTGACACTTAGGAGATTAAAGGTCATCCCCTTGACTAGAAGGACATTTTTGATTTGGAGACATTCGGATATATGAATATCTCCAACTCCTATAACCTTAAGGCTACCATTATTACCAAAGGACACATTACCTCTATTTTTATTTTGAAGGGTAGTAAAGAGTGACTTGTCCCCGGTCATGTGCTTGGAGCATCCACTATCAACAAACCAAGTTGATAGATGCTCCCCCTTGACAAATGCCTACAAGACACGAAAGATAGATGTTTTAGGTACCCAAATCTTGGGACCTAATGCATCTACAATAAAAGACCTAGGAACCCATGCCTTGGTCACACCCTTCCTAGTCTCATGAACCCTAGAAGCATGTGATCTATGAAATTGGGTTCTAGACACTAGGGAAATGAAACTAGACTCCTTAGGTTGATATCCTAACCCAGCCTTGTTGTAGACCGCCCTTTGGGCATTTAGAATCATATCTAAGGTCTTAGAGCTAGTTGAGAATTTCTCAAGCATTTTCTTGAGTTTCTCAACTTCACTCTTTAAGGCTTTGTTTTCATCCTTAAGAAGCTCTTGATGTAGGTCATCAACCTCATCTTCCATAAGAGTCTTCAAGTGTTCTACTTCATCTTTTAATGATTTGATTTCAGTTTTTGATTTCTTAAGCAAAGTAGATAAATGTGTAATAGTTTTATAGCATTTTTCTAAGTGAGGAGAAGTTACCTCTTCATCATCCGAAGATGATGAAGTCGCGGCTGATGTATCACTTCCGGAATCCGATTCCTCCCTTGCCATGAGCGCTAATTGACGAGTGCTTTTCTCCTTCTCTTCCTCCGATGAGCTTGAGGAGGATTCATCCCAAGTAACTTTGAGAGCTTTCTTCTTCTTGGCCCTTTCCTCCTTCTTCTTGAGTTTTGGACACTCGCTCCGATAGTGTCCTTTCTTGCTACACTCATAACACGTAACATTATTCTTATCAACATTTTGATCAATAGACTTACCTTTCCCTTTGTATCTCCGGCTCCTTCTCATGATTCTCCTTACGAAGTTGGCCATCTCGCTTGATGATGATCCACCTTCATCATCGGACTCGGAAGAGGATGAGGATGTAGGAATCTCTTTCTCCTTCTTCTTTTCTTTCTTCCTTCTTCCATCCTTGCTCTTTTCTCCTGCAACTAAGGCAATACCTTTCTCTTTTTGACCCTTGTTAGCAAGTTCATGAAGTTCCATTTCACAAAAGAATTCATCTAATTTAACAATTGAAAGGTCCTTGGAGACCTTGTAGGCATCTACCATAGATGACCACAAGGCATTCCTCGGAAAAGTTTTGAGAGCGTACCTTACAAGATCGTGATTCTCTACGCGTTCATCTATGGAATGAAGACCATTGATGATCTCTTTGAACCTTCCGTGTAGTTCACTTACCGTTTCGTTCTCCTTCATGGTGAGATTTTGTAGTTGGTTTAGGAACAAGTCTCTCTTGGCGATCCGAGAGTCTCGGGTTCCTTCTTGGAGCTCGATGATCTTGTTCCACAAATCCTTTGCGCTCACAAATGGACCTACCTTGACAAGTTGATCTTTGGCTATCCCACATTGTAGAGTGACCATCGCCTTGGCATCGGCTTGTCCTTTGCGAGTTTGCTCGACGGACAACCTTGACGACTCTAGTTCCTTACCTTCTTTGTCCTTCGGAGGTGTGAACCCTTCCTTGACCGAGAACCACATGGAGATGTCGGTCTTGAGATAATACTCCATACGGCTCTTCCAATATTGGAAGTCCGCTCCGTCGAAGTAGGTTGGACGATTGGTGCTAAAACCTTCCTTCATAGCCATCTTCTTGCTCTTTAGGGTGTTAATCCGGATGAAGAGTGCCTTGCTCTGATACCACTTGTTAGGATCTTCGGATGGCTAGAGAGGGGGGGTGTGAATAGCCTCCACTAAAAACTCAATTAATTCCTCACAAAAATTTGTTAGCACAGCGGAAATAAGCAAAAGGAAAACTGATGCAAGGAAAAGAAACAACCCACCACTAACACAACAAGGATGTACGAGGTTCGTGGATAACTTGCCCCTACTCCTCGGCGTGTCTGTAAGGTGGACGATCCCTTGATCTTTCGGTAGATCACACCCCGGACAAATTCCGGCTAAGTATTTCTCCTTCTCGGTGGAGTAACCTCTCCACAAAGTCTCAGACAAGATTTGAAATGAAGAACAAGACTTACAGACTTTAGTGGCTAAAAGGAATGAACAATAAACTTACAGCCACGATGAAAGAAAAGCACAAAGACAGAAGAAGTTCCTCAGCCAAGAGCTCAAACACACAACACTCTTGCTTGATCGACAGAGAGTTTTTCAAAAATCCTTCTTCCAAAACCTCTCTTCTTCCTTCTTCTTATACCTCTGCTTTCTCATTGTCTTCAGTCAGAGCTGAATCACTGTCACCTGTATCGAATCACTGCAACCAACTCAGGCGTCGCCAATCACTCTTCCTCCTCATCTGGTTCTCTGAACTCACACCAATACCATCCATGGTCTTCACTGGTGTCTCTGAGCTCGAACCAATAAGCAAGAGTCAAGCTGTTGCTAACTGATCGCAGCCAGTGAACGTTGACGCTCCAATTGCACAATTTGCAGCGAAACACAGCAGAAAGAGCACTTGGTCTTATTCTTCTGATGGAGCTTAGTTTGAATTCAAGCATTGGCACGACACCTGCAATCTGTAACTCAAAAAGCTTACAGCAGATGGTTAGATCAGATGAATCATAAATCGCAGAGAAATAGCAGAAGACAAACGACATCATTGTGGATCGGTCAACAGACCGATCCATATCCCTCTGGACCGATCAGGACACATCCTGATCGGTCTGGGATGATGCTGATCGGTCTGTGGACCGATCAGTCTATAGGTGGATCGGTCCACAGACCGATCCCCCTATTGTTCTAAATCTTCATCGCTTCTTACTGATCGGTCACCAGACCGATCAGATAACCCACAGAAAGCTTCTGTGTGGTTACTGATCGGTCCACAGACCGATCAGATAACCAAGGTATCACTGGATCGGTCGACAGATCGATCCAGACAGCCAAAGTATCACTGGATCGGTCTGTTGACCGATCCAATGCCTCTGTTGGTTTTAAAGCTTCCCAGCCCTAAACCCTAACGTCTTCCTGGTCCAGAGAACGAGCTATCGAGCCCTCTCTGACCTAGTATGGAGAACAAGCTACCGAGCCCTCTCCGACTTCCACGTTCGGGTCAGAGAACGAGCTACCGAGCCCTCTCTGACCTAGTCCGGAGAGCGAGCTGCCGAGCCCTCTCCGACTTCGTCCGGTCCAGAGAACGAGCTACCGAGCCCTCTCTGACCTAGTCCGGAGAACGAGCTACCGAGCCCTCTCCGACTTCGTCCGGTCCAGAGAACGAGCTGCCGAGCCCTCTCCGACTTCGTCCGGTCCAGAGAACGAGCTACCGAGCCCTCTCCGACTTCGCGTGCCGAGTATCCGTACTTGGACTTGTCCTCTCCACATGATCAACCTTGATCATTAATCAGTCTGAGTTTAATTAATATCTGATACAAACTTAAATCAGTGTCAACATCAAAACAACAGCCAGGTCAGACTGTATCAACAGAAAGGAGCAGCAGCGTAACTATAGCTATAGTAGTGAACATACCTCCGTCAAAACCTAGGGTTCCTTATATAGGGTTCCTAGGAGGCGCGTGCACGCTTCTCGAGGTGTGCACGTTTCTCAAAGCATACCTGGAAAGGACGTGTCAGAAAAGCATGTTTGACGCCATACATTAACAGCCTGAGCATATCCCTGACGTGACAGTGGAAGCTTCCACCGTACGATTCTCTATCTGACCATGCCGTCGACCATGCCACCTGTCGATAACACCGATCCCTAGGAAGATATCGTTAACTGCCCCTTTTGTCTTTTATTGAGCCGAGCAGGAGAGCCGCTCGGCCAGTCTGCCGTCCGGGTGATACAATGGCCGGGCCGAGCGTCCGCTCAACCAATGATCTGCTATCTGGCTCCACCTTGTCGGGCGAGGGAGCCCTGTCTGCCGGGCCGAGGCTTCATCTACTATTTAGCTGAGCGGGACGGTCGCTTGGCCTTCATCCCTCCCTGCTTTGAGCTTTAGGAGCGTCGGAAGCTCGGTGTCTGACCGAGCTGTCGAAGTGTCGGACCGGCTACTCTTCCAGCTGATCGGGAAGGTAATTCGCCCGATCGGATGCCTGCCTAGGATGTTGACCACTTTGACTTCCTGTCGGGCGGGCCCCACCTTACCACCGGATCACGTGCCTCCCCCTCAAGTCTAGTCGAAGGAGGCTGCAAGTCCGACTGACTGGGCATATAGTCTGGTGACCGATTGGTCGATCAGCCAATGGGTGGGTTGGATCCCGATTGGCCTGTGTAGGACTAATCTTTCTCTGCCAGTCGGCACTTTGAGCCTTTGTACTTGGATATTTTTTCCTCATTGTTCTCGGAGGGGCGCGAGCTGGGCAGTCAATGCTGACGTCACTTGAATCTCCTCGAGATACGCATAAATCATCCCCATTAAGGGCGAGCACTCGCCCACGCCCATTAAATGCTACCCTGTGGGAGAGCGACACGTGTCGTCATCGCAGTCGCCACACATCCGAGGTGACAACTACTGATGTGACGTTTGACGGTTTGAATTTAGCGGCTTGATGTGCGCTCCGATCCCAGTGCCCTAGATCGGACGGCTCCGGTCGGCCGAGCCATTCTTTATAAAGCCGTTGCTTCCTCCTCCTCGCTCACTTTATTATTTTCTCCCTGCTAATCGTCGACGATCTCTTGAGTGATCCGTGCTCCGTCGATCATCAGGTTCCCACAGACGACGCGAAATTTGATCATGTCCGAGAGTGAGTCGACGGACGCTGGGGAGGTGGCGCTCACGATGACTGGATGTCGACTGAAGATGACGTGGACTTCCAATGAGCTAAGCCTGCAACCACAAGTCATTAGTGCCGAGCCAGGGAGGGGTTCCCCGGCGATGACTCTCCGACGCTCAAGTTAGTTACTGGCGGCAAGCGAATGAAGTAGAGAAGAAAGGAGCAGCAGCATAACTGTAGCTACGGTAGTGAACATACCTCTGTCGAAGCCTGGGGGTCCTTATATAGGGCTCCCAGGAGGCGTGTGCACGCTTCCCGAGGCACGCACGTTTCTCAAAGCATACCTAGAAAGGACGTGTCAGAAAAACGTTTTTGACGTCATACCTTAATAGCCCAAGCATATCCCTGACATGACAGTGGAAGCTTCCACCATATGATTCTTTGTCTGACCATGCCGCCGACCATACCGCCTGTTAATGACACTGGTCCCTAGGAAGATATCGCCAACTACCCCTTTTGTCTTTTATTGAGCCGAGCGGGAGAGCCGCTTGGCCAGTCTGTCGTCCGGGTGATACAATGGCTGGGCCGAGCGCCCGCTCGACCAACGATCTGCTATCCACCTTGTCGGGCGAGGGAGCCCTGTCTGTCGGGTCGAGGCTTTGTCTACTGTTTAGCTGAGCGGGACGGCCGCTCGACCTTCGTCCCTCCCTTCTTTGAGTTTTATAAGCGTCAGAAGCTCGGTGTCTGACCGAGTTGTCGAAGTGTCGGACCGGCTACTCTTTCTACTGATCGGGAAGGTAGTTCACTGGATCGGACGCCTGCCTAGGATGTTGACCACTTTGACCTTCTGGCAGGCAGGCTCCACCTTACCACGAGATCAAATACATTAAGGAGATTTGTAAAAATAAATTAGTTTTGGTTTGAAGTAATTCAGAATTTGACTGATGTCATTCAGAAATTTAGAAGTTTGACATTATTGGAGTCCTAGTAATCCATTGGTGGTGTTAGTTAACAAATATCATTGTCTTATATTTTATAATGAGCTCGCGACAAATTTTCTCAAGACTTAGCAAGTTTAAAAATTTATCGTTCTCAATTTATACTATCAAATTTAGATTTGAGAGAATGAATACATTAAAGAAGTTTTAAAAAATACATTGATTTTGATTTGGAGTAATTTCAAATTCTCTAAATTTATCAATCAATTTTTTTAATATATTCATATAATAAATTAAGAGTAGTGAATTTTACATAGATAAAATAAAATTTTAAAAGTACTAAATTCCACATAATTATTTCGTGAAACGAAGGGATAGGTATGGTGAAAATGCAATAACTGTTTTTGAATCTATAAGATAATACTCAAACTTTCTCATGAGATTAATGCTATGTTTACTCTCAAGCGTGGATAAAGAAAGGAAAGGGATCTATGATAAAAAATTATTCTTGGAGGAAGAGAAGAGAAAGGGTAAAGAAATCTCTTCCTTTGTATTCTTATTTATCTTCATTGAGGAAGATGTATACATGCGACGTAATTTTATAAAAAAAAAAGGGTACATGTGTCATTTTTTTGGTACATGGTGTAATTTTATAAGTTAAAAAGAGTACATGCGTGATTATTTTTTAGTATATGGTATAATTTTATAAATAAAAAGGGGTACATGCGTCATTTTTTTTCTCATCCATTATTTTCTATCCGATTTTGAGGTGATCGATTTTGACTTTAAAATCATCCATGGATGGATTATGTTTCTCTTTCATCTGAAAATTTCGATGAAATAAACGATGAAAATCACTACATAAATTTTTCTTTAGTTTTGCTTTTCGTTCTCCGAAGTAAACAGAGCAAAGTAAAATGCTTTTTTTTTTACTATAATATTTTATTTATTTATTTATTATTAGAAGGGTATCTTTTCTGCTATTTGTTTATTAAATTTATTTTTCTCCTATCTTTCTAAATAAATTAGGCTGATCCTTATTCAATCTAATCCATCATGCAAATTTGTAAACACTTGGCGCTCAAATAGTACTACCATATAGCCTTCTAATTCGCGTGTCCTACTAAATGTGTGTGTGTGGCAAATATGTCAAAACAAGCTGGTTAAATTGACTATTTGAAAATATGATCTGCTTAATAAATCAATTGCATGATCTACTCCTTGAAAGTTCTTAAATTAATCTATATATTTTTTTTGATAAATTTAAATCCATATAGTAATTTAGACAAACTATTATATAACATAAACAATTAACTTCAGTTATTGTTTCGTTGCTTTATCCAAGTTATAAAAAGATGATAAGACCATGGATGAAAGAGAGCGATCGTCTGAGAACATTCTTCCGACTTCAACCAGGATAAAGATCGTCTCGGAGATTACCGTGAATTGTTTACCAATATGTTCTGTGAATCATGTTTTTTAGATGTTACAGTGGTAATAGAGTAAATTTTGTTCTGAAAGTGTGAAAGTTATCCCTTAGTTCTAAAAGTGTGAAAGTTATCCCTGTATGATGCCGAAAAAAATTACTGACTCGACGATATTGCTATGTAGAGTTTTTGCGGTCGCCGGGAGAGTTGTGAGCGCCAGCAACCACATCGGGTGGCTAGCCACCGGTGTCCATGGCTGGCGAGCGCCAACAACCGTGTTAAAAGGACAGCGATCGACCAAGCCACCGTGTTCACCGTGAAAAGAAAAGATGATGATGAACAGTCTGTTGACAAAGCACAGTTGTTTGGGAAGAAAGTGTTTGATTTTAGAAATTCTAAATGAAAATATAATCTTGAACATTATATTTCAATTAATTATGTATGGATTGTGATTAAGTTTGATCCGATCAAACTCAGGTATGATTTAAATTATTAGTTAGTTTAATTATACCAATTTGATTCAATATGTTTGGTTCAGACCATTGACTGATTTAACCAGATCAGTTTATTATTGAATTAATTGGGATGATTTGATTACCGGAGTTGGGTTGGTCAAATTAGACTGGATTTGTTCTAATATGCCGGATTTGATCATGAGTCAAATTGCCTAATGGGCCAAGATTTGATGAAATAGATTAGATAAAAATCAGAACAAGCATAGATAAAACATCCCTTTCCAATTAGATTAGTACTAATTAAAAAATAGACCGAACACAGAAGCTGGTCTACAAATCTAATGTGTCAGTCAACTGAGACTTCCCAAATAAAGAAAATTTATTTTTCTAATTTGCTTATGTATTATGTATATATTTGTTCCATGTATATGTGGAAATTGAATTTGAACGATTTTGGTACTGGTTTATCGGTTTTGTACTAACATCATTATTTTCAATTCCAAATATCACGAACAATATCATTTTAGGTCGGCCGATCTTAAATGAGTTTCAGGTAGTAGTTTTCACCTTCTGCTAAAAAATAAAGTCTCCCGTGAATGCTCAAGTCTGGGGAGTCAGAGGAGATCAACTAACAACACGCAAGTGCTATGTTGATACAATAAAGACTGAAGCCCACTCTACACGAAAGATATAGCGAATGGAAGTCAATGCCATCTAAGAGGCTCCGCCGCCCTAGTTTATAAAGAAAAGGAGAAAATATAAATTTGACCAGGCCGGTCGAAAGTCATTACTGTTGGGACCGAAAATGTAGCTAGAGGGAGGGGGTGAATAGCTCGGCGCGATCTCGTGCTCGTCGTTGCTGACTTTTTTGAAACGATGTGCAGCGGAAATACAAGAAACAAACACACAACGCTAACTCGAGGATTTACTTGGTATCCATCTCAAGAAGAGGTGACTAGTCCAAGAATCTACACACTCACGCACCCTCCACTATGAAAACACTCCTTTACAGTAACTACCGAAGGCGGAGAAGCCCTACAACACTCTCAATACAACAAGATACAATGAGAAGCAAATACAAGGGAAAGCTTACACGGTTTACTCAGGAAACCCTAACTCTAGCTTCTTCTTCTTGCTGTAGATCCGCCTCTTGACTTGGAAATGCCTCCAAGAACCTCCAAGATCTGGCGGTGAGAACTCTGTGGAGTAGCTGTGAAGATCACTCTAGAGAAAGATCGAAACCATGGAAGTTCTACTGAGAGAAATGCTCGCCAACGGTTAAAAAGAGCGCCAACGGTCGAATCTCAATTGATTGGATTGCTCCCAATCGATTGGGGAGGCTTTGGATCGATCGACTGATTGATCCAGAGCGCCTCTGTGCTCTCAGAAATTGTCTGGATCGATCGGCCAATCGATCCAGGGCTTATCGCGCGAAATCGCAGCTCCCAATCGATCGGCTGATCGATTGAAGGCTCTGAATCGATTGGTCGATCGATCCAGAGCTATTCTGTGCGATCGCGATCTTCTCCCAATCGATCCACTGATCGATTGGGAGGAGACTTGTCATGGGGACTCACCCAATCGATCAGTCGATCGATTGGGCATGAGCCAATCGATCGGCTGATCAATCCAGCTCATGGTTTTTGCCCAAAACCAAGTCCAAAGTCCCCTAAACCAACATCCGGTCAACCATGACCTGTTGGTACATCATGCCTAGCATCCGATCACCCTTGACCTGCTAGGACTCCCTCACCAAGTGTCCGGTCAATCCCTTTGACCCACTTGAATTTTTCTCCTCGTGTCAAGTATCCGGTCAATCCCTTTTGTTGGTGCAGTAAGCATCCGACGATCGAACCTCAGTTTTGATAATGGCAAAGGGATTCAAAGTTAAGATTCCTTGCTATCTAACGTGGTTAAATAAGGTTTTAGGAAAGTCCTAACTGCGGTTAGGCAGGGGAAAATCCTAAGGGGGGGTAACCTTAGGTCCTAGGGGGTGGTAACCCTAGGTGAAGGAAAAATCCTAAGGGGGGGGGGGGGTAACCTTAGGTCCTAGGGGGCGGTAACCCTAGGTGGAGGAAAACCCTAAGGGGCGGCAACCTTAGGTCCTAAGGGGTGGTAACCCTAGGTTGAGGAAAACCCTAAGGGGCGGCAACCTTAGTTCCTAGGGGGTGGTAACCCTAGATAGAGAAAAACCCTAGGGGGCAGTAACCCTACGTCCTAGGGGGTGGTAACCCTAGGCGGAAAGTCCAGTCGGTCTGGAGGACCGTACTGGCATCAGGTAAATCTCCTGAGTGGAGTAGGTGAGGGCGCGTTCCCCGCAGAGGGAACAGTAGGCGTCGGGTCGACCTAGAGTTTCCGGTCGAAAACCCGAAGTCAGACTCGGACAGTCCGGAGACTGTCTATACTTCTTTATAATGTTTATTGTGCTAACTTTGTGTTGCGAGGATAGTGTTTGAGACTAACATATCTTGCGGTGCAAAGGAGCAACCTAAACCTCGGATGAGCAGTGTTCAGGGTGCCTCCATGGAGCTTGGGCGCCTCGGGTGCAAGGCAAGGAGCTGCGACTGTTCAAGGCGCCTTGGTGAACAGTGTAAGGCGCCTTGAACAGATGAAGGCGCCCTGTGAACAGTGGAAGGCGCCTTGAATCTGTGATAAGGTTCAACCAGTTCGCCCCTTATCTCCGCGGCTGACTCGGCCATTCAAGGCGCCTTGGTGAACAGTAGAAGGCGCCTTGAACACACTTTATAAGGGGTTTCGACCAGCAGCTCTCCAGAACAAAACTCCAAGCAATCCTTACGCTACAAGCTGCTCTAGAAACGCCCAGAAGTACTGTTACAAGTCCCCGACAACCCGGAGCTTCAGATTCTGCTACTTTATTGTTGTCGGTATAATTTGTTTTAGTTCTTTCAATTGTAATATCTTATTGTACATTTTACGAGCTTATAGTTGTTGCCAACGGAAAGCGACCAAGGATCGCGAGCCTTCGAGTAGGAGTCGCCTTAGGCTCCGAACGAAGTAAAATCTCTCGTGTCTCTCTGTGTGTGTTTGTTCTTTATTCCGCTGCGTGTTTTTAAACTTCGATAGTTTTCCGATTTGAAAAAGAAATAGCCACGAGCTCTATTCACCCCCCCCTCTAGCGCGTCTCGATCCAACACCTTTGACCTACTTGGACTTTCACCAGATGTCTGGTCAACTTTGACCCATTTGGATTTCCTTTGCCTGGCTTCACTCACCAGGACTTTCCTTCTGCCTAGCTTCACTCACTATGACTTCTCTTCTGCCTAGCTTCACTCACCAGGACTTTCCTTCTGCCTAGCTTCACTCACTAGGACTTCTCTTCTGCCTAGCTTCACTCACCAGGACTTTCCTTTTGCCTAGCTTCACTCACTAGGACTTTTCTCCTACCTAGCTTCACTCACTAGGACTTCTTATCTGCCTGGCTTCACTCACCAAGACTTTCCTTCTGCATAGCTTCACTCACTAGGACTTTCCTTCTGCCTAGCTTTACTCACTAGGACTTTCCTTCTGCCTAGCTTCACTCACTAGGACTTCTCATCTGTGTGGCTTCATTCACCAGGATTTTGTTTCTGTCTAGCTTCACTCACTAGGACTTCTCATCTGTCTGACTTCACTCACCAGGACTTCACATCTGCCTAATCTCCCAGTTAGGACTTTCACCTGGCTTCACTCACCAGGATTTTCCAGTCAAGTATCCAGTCAACCTTGACCTACTTGACTCTCCTTCACAATCTCCCCACATGAACAATTGCACCTGCAATCTCCATGTATTGTCTACATGTATTGTCAAACATCGAAACCCAAACATCAAGACTCGAGCTTGAACCAATTCAAGCTTAGTCAACCAGGTCAACCTTGACCTAGGGAATATTGCACCAACAATCTCCCCCTTTTTGATGTTTGACAATACCTCCTTTAAGTTAGGCTAATATCATAGCCTCAACCTCCTTCATGTCAATATATAAATGAGGATTCCCTTCATTCTCCTCCTTTTCTATAGGGCAAACTTCCTCTTAGGTAATGAAGGCCTAACTTAAATCATACATTCTCCCCCTATTGGCACACATCAAAAACTCTCCCCCTGAGGAGTTACCCAACATTGTTTACAACTTCACTCGTTGTTCACAACACAATAACAAAGGTCCCATACCCTTCATTATTTTGAACGCTCATCCTTGAGCATATACCACTTGGTATATTTACACACGATTCAAATGAAAGTCTCATACCCTTCATTGTCATCAAATGCTCATTCGTGAGCATACACCACTTGAATAATGAAGATATCCACTCTCCATTACATTCAAATGCCCAACGTTGAGCATTTTCACTAAAGAAGGTTAACCACCTTCCAAGGTGTATGAAAAATAGATTTTCATATCCTTAAAAAGTAACTCCCCCTAAAGACATGCAAGTTACTTCTGTCATTGCATCAACAATGACTTGGAATCTCTAAACATATAGGAAACCCAAATTTAGAAGTTTTGAGGTTCATAATTTAATAATAAAACCAAACCTCAACCTAAACCTCTACTTAAGCTTTCTTAACCAATCCATCCTTGTTCTTATCATGAAAACTCCCCCTAATTGTATATAGATGTGTTTTGAGGGATTAGGAAAGGTTTTATAGCCTAAAAATGATTTAGAATGTTGAACATAAGCTTTCTCAGCCAAAATCAGCACCCCCAATTGATTGGAGTTGGGTCCCAATCGATTGAACCCTGCTGAATCGATCCACTGATCGATTCAGACTGCGTGGATCGATCGGATGATCGATCCAGGGAGCTTCTGCTCGCGAAAAAAACTCCTCTCAATCGATCGCCTGATTGATTGAGGCACTCCAATCGATTGGGTGATCGATTGGAGCTTTGAAAAAACTGAAAATTTATTTCAGTGAATTTCAGAAACTCTCTTAAAATTCTACAAAAATTGAAAAATCATGAAAATTCATGTAGACATTTCGACATATATTTTCAAGGAAAAATAGTTTTCTATGAAAATACTTTCTATTTTTAAAGATTGACACAAACTTGGAAACTTGTAAAAAGTTTAGTGTTTTCTTCTAAGTTTGTGCTCAACTATTCAATGATGATTACTATCAAAAGATAGTATTCATCAAGGTTTTCCAAAGCATATATAAAATCATTTTCAAAACCAATATCCAACCATATTCTTTGGGCTCAATGCACATGATTTGTACATTAACTTTTCCAATGATTGGAAAACACATAACTATGTGTTTTGATGAACCTAAAACTCATAAAAATGCACTAAATCAACATCTTGAGTTTTGTTCATCATCCTAACATCTCACTTGCATCTAATGTGTACAAAAATACATACAAATCACCTTATAGTTCTTTAGTGAGATGTAAACTTTGGTTTTTCCCTAATCTAGGAATCATACATATCTCTCTAGGCATTTTGAGGTTAGAAATATCCACCAAGGATGTTACTTGTTAATGAATGTCATTTGTCCTTGGTTTGCAAGGAATTAAAATAATGCATGATGTGTTATGGCAAGCATCAAAGATAAATAATCTTCAAAAGAAAATTTCCTATGACTACATGATGTATGTATGACATGACATGATATTTTTTTTTTGTGTTTTTCATAATAAGGCATGAGTGCAAGAATAAAAATGATATCATGACATATGATGGGCAAACAAAGCATGACAACTTAGCATAAATAAAATACCTAGAATGACTATCTAAGTATCCTTAAACCTTAGCTAACTTAAAGTTTAAACCTAGATTTGCCCATTATTTCCCAAGAAAATGCCAACACCCAAATTTGACATTTCTTTTGCTTTTATAAATTTTTTATGCCAATTTAAATTAAGTATATTCCTCAAATTTTGACACAATTTACTCTTTCAAGAGTAACCAAAAATTAAGGCTTAGATTTGCCTTTAACTTCCTAAGAACATACCACAATCCCAACTTGGTAGTTCTTATGATTTTCCCAAATGTGCCAATTCTATTTTAAAATCAAACTTCTCACATTATGGCACATCTTACTCTTTCCAAGAGTAAACCAATAATCGTTTCATTTTTAAAGGTTAATAATAACCTTGAAAATGCTCTCCGAGTGTCAACTTCATCAAAGTTGGGTTAACTACCCTTCTAATCAGAGTTGACACTCTCTATCCCATCTAAGGGGTAGAGAAAATGCTCCTAGGAACCCAAAACCTATTGGAGCTCCTTGGATGCTCTAGGTACTCACTAGGGATAACTTTCCTAGATACCTTCTTAGTGACCTTGTTAGGCTTCTTAGAAGCCTTGGTCACTTTTTCTAGATCAACTCTAGGGATTTCTTCTCTTGTGATCTTCCTAGTGACTTTCTTAGACTTCTTAGAAGTCTTAGTCACGTTTGTTGTTGTAAAAATACTTCTAGGGATAACTTCCCTTGTATTTTTGACTTGACCATTTGACCTAGGGTGTTGGTTGCTACTCAGAAAACCTAGAGGTTCCACTGTACAAAAATTTTGTACAAAGGTCTGAACCTTTCCTAGCTACCATGTGTTCTTTTAAATTAAATTTTGGATCGCCTGCGGAACTTAACACGTTTGATCCAAAACTTAATCTATTTGTTCTTTTAGGTTTTGACTTGGATCTCCTGCGAAACTTTACACGTTTGATCCAAATCACCTAAGTTATTAATTCCATTAAATATTAATTTTCATAATTGGTTCCCAGTACTGACGTGTTGAGGCACATGACCTTCTTGGATATGGGAACAACCACCACCGACTAGACAAAACCTTTTAAGGAAAGCTAATATTTAATTTCCTAAAATAACTTTAGGTTAACCGAAAAGAACAATCAAATCACAAGGAAAAGAAAAAATAAAAGAACACAACATCGAAAAACATATTCGAAATACTAGAATCGTAAGCCTCTTGTATTTGGTATTTATTTCCAAAAATAACTAGTATGATGCGGAAAGGAAAAATTACTAGTTATACCTTTTAGAAAGACCTCTTGATCTTCTACCGTATTCCTCTTCTAACCTCGGACGTTGTGTGGGCAACGATCTTCCGAGATGAGAAACCACCAAAGCACCTTCTTCTCCTCCTAGCTAGGTTCGGCCAAAACAAGAGCTTTACCAAGGATGAAGAAAATCACCAACCAAGCTCCAAGGGATGCAAGCTTTCTCTCCTTCTTCTTCTTCTTCTCCAAGTAGTATCCGGCCACCACAAGAGCTCCAAGCCAAGAGAGAGGTTTCGGCCACCACAAAGAGGAAGAGAGGAAGAGGATGGCCGGCCACACCAAGGAATAAGAGAGGGAGAAAATTAATAAAGGTTGTACCACATGAAGGCACCCCAACCCTTTTAAGAGAGATATTTTTATTTTAATTCTCTTTAATAAATTATATCTTCCACATAATAAAAATTAAAATTAAAATTCTTTTTAATTTCATTATGGCCGGCCCCCTCTAGCTTGGGTTCAAGCTAGGGCCGGCCACCCATAAACCAAGCTTAGGCCGGCCCTAGCTTGATTCCCAAGCTAGCTTGGCCGACCCCCGTTAGGTGGGTATAGAAGGTGGGTATAGGTGGGTATAGTACTCTATAATTAAGAGGCTACGATAGGGACCGAGAGGAGGAATTGGTTTTGGTCTCCCGATAAAATTAAGCATCCCGTGTTCGCCCCGAACACACAACTTAATTTTATCAATAATAATTCATTCCACTAGAGAACTATTATTGAACTACCGCACCAATCCCAAATTACATTTTTGGGCTCCTTCTTATTATGAGTGTGTTAGTCTCCCTGTGTTTAAGATATCGAATGTCCACTAATTAAGTGAGTTACTGACAACTCATTTAATTAATATCTTAGTCCAAGAGTAGTACCACTCAACCTTATTATCATGTCGGACTAAGTCCACCTGCAGGGTTTAACATGACAATCCTTATGAGCTCCTCTTGGGGACATTATCAACCTAGTATCTCTAGGACACAGCTTCCTTCTATAATCAACAACACACACTATAAGTGATATCATTTCCCAACTTATCGGGCTTATTGATTTATCGAACTAAATCTCACCCATTGATAAATTAAAGAAATAAATATCAAATATATGTGCTTGTTATTATATTAGGATTAAGAGTACACACTTCCATAATAACTGAGGTCTTTGTTCCTTTATAAAGTCAGTATAAAAGAAACGACCTCTAATGGTCTTACTCAATACACTCTAAGTGTACTAGTGTAATTATATAGTTAAGATAAACTAATACTTAATTACACTCACTTCCAATAATAGCTTTTCCATTGCGTGAATTCGCTTTTATAATTCATGATACACAATTGAAAGTATGTGACACCACATACTATGTTATCTACAATATAAATTAATTGAACAACTACAACAAATGTAGATGATTTGACCAAATGTGATTCTTTATTCAAAATAAATGTTTACAAAAGCTTAGGCTTTCAGTATACACTCTAACAATCTCCCACTTATACTAATGACTAAGCTGTCATATCTTCTGCCATACATCTGATTCTCATTCCCTCTACATGTCGATCGAAAGCTTTCGCCGGAAGGGCCTTAGTGAAAGGATCTGCCAGGTTATCCGCTGATGCAATCTTGGCGATGACAACTTCTCCTCGCTTCACGATATCTCGTATCAGGTGGTACTTGCGCTCTATATGTTTACTTGCCTTATGGGCTCGTGGTTCCTTCGAGTTTGCAACTGCACCACTATTATCACAATAAATTGTGATGATTTTGGGCAAACCAGGAATCACATCTAAGTCCATTAGAAAGTTCTGGAGCCTTCTTCTTTAGAGGCTGCTACATACTCTGCTTCCATGGTTGAGTCCGAGCTTTACACTCCTCCATGCTATGGCTCCACCTCCTAAAGTAAACATATACGATGTAGACTTATTGTTGTCCCTATCGATTGGAAATCTGAATCCGTGTAACCCACGGAGAGCAATCTATTTGGTAAACTAGCATATAATCTCTAGTCCTTCTCGGTACTTTAATATATTTACATGATCAATGTCCTTGTCGAGGTTACTCGATATACTAACCATGCCCGGCAAAGCGGATATCGGTCTCGTACATAGCATTGCATACATTAGGCTTCCTACAGCCGAAGCATAAGGAACTGCTTTCATGTCCTCTATCTCCTTTGATGTCTTCGGAGACATCTCTTTAGATAGAGCTACTCCATGCCTAAAAGGTAAGAAACCTTTCTTGGAATCTTGCATGCTAAAACAAGCAAGGATTGTATCTATGTATGAAGCTTAAGATAGACACAACATTCTTTTCTTGCGATCCCTTATAACTTTGATCCCAAGAATGTGTGCACAATCTCCTAAGTCCTTCATATCAAATTGTTTGGGCAACCATACTCTTACGTCTGACAATATCTTGACATTGTTGCCAATTAACAAAATATCATCTACGTATAGTACAAGAAATACCACCACGTTTCCGTTACACTTCTTATATACACAAGACTCATCCGGACTTTGAATAAATCCATATAACTGGATTACTTCATTAAACCGGATGTTCCAAGATTTTGAAGCTTGCTTCAGTCCATAAATGGACCGATTGAGCTTGCACACTAGATGCTCTTTGCCTTTTTCAATGAACCATTCTAGTTGCTTCATATGGATGTTCTCTTCAAGACTTCCATTAAGGAAAGCTGTCTTGACATCCATTTGCCAAATCTCATAATCCATATGAGCAGCAATGGATAAGAGTATCTGGATAGACTTAAGCATGACTACCGGTGAAAAGGTTTCCTCATAATCGATTCTCTCTTTCTGAGTGTACCCTTTCGCAACAAGCCTAGCTTTGAAGGTTTCTACCTTCCCGTCTGTCCCTCTTTTCCTTTTGTAGATCCACTTGTATCCAACGGCTTTTACACCATCAGGTGGTTCTACGAGCTCCCAGACCTTATTAGAGTACATAGACTCTATTTCAGAATTCATTGCCTTTTGCCAAGATACTGCATCTATATCTTGGAGTGCTTCGTCATATGTTCGGGGATCAGGTTCATGTTTACCCGGGATCAAGTCCGAAGACTCTCCTAAAAACATAAATCTATCAGGCTGCTTTACAACCCTCCCACTACGACGAGGCACTGTCTGTGGTTGTGTATCATGTGTGACACGTGTTGCAGTATCTTGTGGTACTTCATCTTGTACTGTTGGTACTAAGGTAGACTTATCCTCTCTAAGTTTTTCTAAAACAACTTTGCTACTGGGCTTGTGATCCATTATATAGTCTTCTTCTAAAAACTGGGCATTGGTGCTAACAATGACCTTCTGGTCTTTAGGACTATAAAATAAACCACCTTTCGTTCCTTTGGGATACCCCACAAACACGCGAACTTCTGTACGAGATTCTAACTTATCACATGTGCTGGACTACCCCAAATCTGAATATGTCTTAGACTGGGCTTTCGCCCATTCCACAATTTTGTGGGAGTAGAAGAAACTGATTTAGAAGGTACTAAGTTCAGAATGTACACTGCTGTTTCCAGAGCGTATCCCCAAAATGAATTTGGTAATTCTGAGTAACTCATCATCGATCTAACCATCTCCATAAGAGTCCTATTCCTTCGTTCTGCCACATCATTCTGTTGGGGTGTACCAGGTGCAGACAGTTGGGATTGAATCCCGACCTCTGATAAGTGATTCCTAAACTCTCCTAAGAGGTATTCGCCACCACGATCAGACCGTAGTGTCTTGATACTTTTACCTAGTCGTTTCTCCACATCAGCCTTGTATTTTTTGAACTTATCAAAGCACTCGGACTTGCGGCGCATTAGGTAAATGTATCCGTATCTTGAATAATCATCTATGAAAGAGACAAAATATTCAAAACCTCCTCTTGCCTGAACAGACATAGGACTACATAAATTAGAGTGAACCAATTCTAACACTTCTTTGGCTCTGTACCCCTTGGCCTTAAAAGGCCTCTTGGTCATTTTACCTTCTAAGCAAGATTCACAAGTTGGAAAATTTTCCAACTCTAATGAACCCAAAAGTCCATCGGCCATAAGCCTCTGAATCCTACTTAAGTTAATATGACCAAGCCTTAGATGCCAAAGATATGCTTGGTTCATTTCCGAAGGTTCTTTTCTCTTATTAGAGTTAGAAGATGAGTTATAAATTTCCATGTTTTGCTTTGTGGGAGAAAATGGATTTAAAGTATACAAATTATCAATTAATGCACCAGAACAGATAATCACTTTATTTCTCTTAATAATTACATCATTACTAAAAGAAACTAAATATCCATCCAAAAACAGTTTAGAAACTGAAATTAAATTCTTTCTAAAACTGGGTACATAAAGATAATTTCTTAAAACCAAATTTCTATTCCTATCAAAAGATAAGTAGACGTCTCCCACTGCAACAGCCGTCATCATGTAGACGGTAATCTCTCCTTCAGATAGTCGTCGGGTTTCCTGGAACCCCTGCAAGGAATTGCAGACATGATCAGTGGCTCCCGTATCTACACACCAGGTGCTGGTAGATAATACCGCTAAACATGTTTCAACAACTAGAGCATGAGATATACCTTTGTTGTTCTGATTCCTACGATGACAGTCCGCCTTCCAATGCCCTGACTGCTTGCAGATGAAGCACTTGCCCTTCGGCTTCTTCACTCCAGCTTTAGGTCCTGTACTCTGAGATTTATTCACTTTCTTTACTGAACGAACTTGTTTCTTCTTCTTCTTTCCTTTCGGTTTAGAAGTAGAACCATTTTCAGCATAGTGAATATGAGAATTGTGACGAAACAAACCTTCTGCTGCCTGAAGTTCTGTCAGTAGTTCCGCCAATGAATATACTCTTTTGTTCATATTGTAATTCAGGCGGAATTGCTCAAAACTTCTAGGTAGTGTTTGGAGGATCATATCGATCTGAGTTTCCCCATCAATTTCTCCTCCAAGAATCTGTATTTCGTTCAGATAAGCCATCATCTTTAGGATATGATCCCTCACAATAGTACCCTCTTGCATGGTGGCTGTCATTATCTTTCTCATGGCTTCTTGCCTAGAAGCCCGATCCTGATGACCAAAGAGTTCCTTGAGATTGTTCATAATATCATAGGCTGTTGGTAAATCTTGATGCTGATGTTGCAATACATTTGACATTGAAGCCAAAATGTAACACCGCGCCATCTCATCTGCTTTTACCCATTTCCTATGATATTCAATCTCCTCTTGGGTAGATTCACCAGTGAGTGCATCAGGACAAGGCTCAGTCAGTACAAACTTATAGCTTTCAGCAGTAAGAACAATGTCTAGGTTCCTTTTCCGATCTATGTAGTTAGGACCAGTAAGTCTATTCTGTTGTAGTATGATGGACAGTGGGTTGAAAGTCATCCTAAGAATCACAAATAACTTTTGGTCAGAACTCTAAATTTAGAATAATATTGATTCCTCAAACAATACTATTTTAAATTAACCAACGCCTCAAAACACCGTGAATTTTGTATGCCACGATAGTGTGGACGTATACAAATTCAGCATTTGTAAAAGGAGGGTTTAACCCATTAATTTTATTATCTTGTCAACCTAACTTTTTGACAAATAAAATTAATAGTTGGTATCCTTTGGTCACACGAATAATAACATTGACTCCGATGGGGAGGATACTATTAAACGTGACTAAGTGTATACCATTATTTGATACTAAGTCCATTAATAAGATTGTGCCCCTTCCGATGGGGAAGATCACACGCTCTTAATTAACTTCCTATAGTCATCCAAAATGGAAGTTTGTTTTAGTGATCCACAAACAAGCTCATCCAATATGGAGGAAGGCACTCAGAGCCAACGCGCAAGCTTGTTTGCATCACTTACAAACCAATAATGGAGACCGTGGAATTTATTTAAAATTCCTCTCCCACTTAGTTATTTATAAATGAGGAATTTTAACTATGTTAGCCTACTGGACATGTATACTAACATGCACACACAGCACAATATAAAAGCAATAAATGAAAAACTATTTTTTTTCAACTATTATGGCTTTTATCTATTGATGTCCTCCGTATGTTGTCATCCCAAGCTGCTGCCATATTTGACCACTCCCACCGGGTCTAGCTGTCGCATCCATCTTGCTCCTTGTTCCGCTGCGCCTCTGGTCCTCAAAAGGTTCCACGCCTTGCAAGATTCGATCCACGACATAAATAGAATTTTACATTTTTCGATCCTATATTCCTCGAAGGAATGTACATGTAAACTAGATCGAACATAAAATAAAATTTTACATCCATCGATCCTATATTCCATAAAAGGAATGTACATGTAACTAGATCAAAAATAAAATCCTAATAAAAACTAAATACAGCTCCCGCTGTATTTTATAATACAATCATGCACACACATATAAATGTCCTTGACATGTCCAAGGGTCCAATCACACACATAATAACTAAAAGCCATAATAGTTGGATCCTGCATCCACAAAGTTAGCACATCCTACTATTAACCTGCCTAAATTATGTATGACATGTGCATAATTAAACTAATATCAAATACACAGAGGCAAAACCCTAGCTCTGATACCAATTATTGGTTGCTACTCGGAAAACCTAGAGGTTCCACTGTACAAAAATTTTGTACAAAGGTCTGAACCTTTCCTAGCTACCATGTGTTCTTTTAAATTAAATTTTGGATCGCCTGCGGAACTTAACACGTTTGATCCAAAACTTAATCTATTTGTTCTTTTAGGTTTTGACTTGGATCTCCTGCGAAACTTTACACGTTTGATCCAAATCACCTAAGTTATTAATTCCATTAAATATTAATTTCCATAATTGGTTCCCAGTACTGACGTGGCGAGGCACATGACCTTCTTGGATATGGGAACAACCACCACCGACTAGACAAAACCTTTTAAGAAAAGCTAATATTTAATTTCCTAAAATAACTTTAGGTTAACCGAAAAGAACAATCAAATCACAAGGAAAAGAAAAAACAAAAGAACACAACATCGAAAAACATATTCGAAATACTAGAATCGTAAGCCTCTTGTATTTGGTATTTATTTTCAAAAATAACTAGTATGATGCGGAAAGGAAAAATTACTAGTTATACCTTTTAGAAAGACCTCTTGATCTTCTACCGTATTCCTCTTCTAACCTCGGACGTTGTGTGAGCAACGATCTTCTGAGATGAGAAACCACCAAAGCACCTTCTTCTCCTCCTAGCTAGGTTCGGCCAAAACAAGAGCTTTACCAAGGATGAAGAAAATCACCAACCAAGCTCCAAGGGATGCAAGCTTTCTCTCCTTCTTCTTCTTCTTCTCCAAGTAGTATCCGGCCACCACAAGAGCTCCAAGCCAAGAGAGAGGTTTCGGCCACCACAAAGAGGAAGAGAGGAAGAGGATGGCCGGCCACACCAAGGAATAAGAGAGGGAGAAAATTAATAAAGGTTGTACCACATGAAGGCACCCCAACCCCCTCTTTTATATTCCTTAGCCTTGGTAAATTAGGAAATTTAATTACAATAAAATTTCCTTAATTTTCCTTGACATGAATTAATTGAGAAAAATAAAATAAAATTTTCCAATTAAACTTATAATGGTCGGCCACATCATAGAGAGACAAATTAGACAAGTTTCAATCAACAAATTAAAACTTCCTAATTTGTTTCTGGAAATTTTAAAAATAAAATTTCTCTTCAAAAATCCCTTCATGGTTGATAAAAAAAAATTTCTATAATTTTAATTTTTAACATGTGAATAATTTTCAAAGAGAAAATAAAATATCTTTCCAATATACAAATAAGGAAAGAGATCTAATCTCTTTCTTTAATCTTTTGTAGACCCTTTTAAGAGAGATATTTTAATTTTAATTCTCTTTAATAAATTATATCTTCCACATAATAAAAATTAAAATTAAAAATTTTTTTAATTTCATTATGGCCGGCCCCCTCTAGCTTGGGTTCAAGCTAGGACCGGCCACCCATAAACCAAGCTTAGGCCGGCCCTAGCTTGATTCCCAAGCTAGCTTGGCCGACCCCCTTTAGGTGGGTATAGAAGGTGGGTATAGGTGGGTATAGTACTCTATAATTAAGAGGCTACGATAGGGACCGAGAGGAGGAATTGGTTTTGGTCTCCCGATAAAATTAAGTATCCCGTGTTCGCCCCAAACACACAACTTAATTTTATCAATAATAATTCATTCCACTAGAGAACTATTATTGAACTACCGCACCAATCCCAAATTACATTTTTGGGCTCCTTCTTATTATGAGTGTGTTAGTCTCCCTGTGTTTAAGATATCGAATGTCCACTAATTAAGTAAGTTACTGACAACTCATTTAATTAATATCTTAGTCCAAGAGTAGTACCACTCAACCTTATTATCATGTCAGACTAAGTCCACCTGCAGGGTTTAACATGACAATCCTTATGAGCTCCTCTTGGGGACATTATCAACCTAGTATCTCTAGGACACAGCTTCCTTCTATAATCAACAACACACACTATAAGTGATATCATTTCCCAACTTATCGGGCTTATTGATTTATCGAACTTAATCTCACTCATTGATAAATTAAAGAAATAAATATCAAATATATGTGCTTGTTATTATATTAGGATTAAGAGTACACACTTCCATAATAACTGAGGTCTTTGTTCCTTTATAAAGTCAGTATAAAAGAAATGACCTCTAATGGTCCTACTCAATACACTCTAAGTGTACTAGTGTAATTATATAGTTAAAATAAACTAATACCTAATTACACTACGACCTTCCAATGGCTTGTTCCTTTCCATTTTGGTCGTGAGCTACTGTTTATAATTTATAAGGTACTAATAACATCATCTTCTGTATGTGACACCACATACTATGTTATCTACAATATAAATTAATTGAACAACTACAACAAATGTAGATGATTTGACCAAATGTGATTCTTTATTCAAAATAAATGTTACAAAAGCTTAGGCTTTCAGTATACACTCTAACATAGGGTTGGTTTCATAATTATATGGAACCATATGGTAAGAAGGCATATCCTTTTTGGTTTTAGGTTTGTATCCCAAACCCCTATGGCCCTTGGATAATCCTTGTTGTGCTAAACCTAGGTTTTGCTCACTTTGCCCTTTTAGGATACTTTCCATCCTTTTTAGGGTCTTTTCCATTTTATCAAGCTTTGATCTCAAGACTTGATTTTCTTCCCATAAATCCTTAGATTTTTATTTTTCCTTAAATCCTTGAGCATTTTTATTTCTAGGCTTATAACTATGGTCTTTAGTGTTATTACCTAAACTTTTACCTACCTTCCTAACCCTAAGTGTGGTAGTTTTAGCATGAAGAGCCATATATTTTTCTTTAATGTTATCATGCTTCCTATTTTTATGGTAAATAGCATTAAAATGATAAAAATTGGAATTAGCATGCTTTTTACCATTATTTAAAGGGGTAGGCTCAATAAATGATACCTTTCATTTTACCTTGAAGGCTCCCCCTTTATTCATGCTTCCTCCCTTAGGCTTGACCGCCTTCTTCCCCTTAGGACATTGACTTCTATAATATCCTTTTTGATTGCAAGAGAAGTACACAATGTGCTCCTTGCTCCTTTTTATTCCAGGAGCGGTCTCCTTGGGCTTCTCCTTGCCCTTTGGTGCCACTTGGCCCTTTTTCTTGGCCAATTTAGGGCACTTGCTCTTGTAGTGCCCATGTTCCCTACATTCAAAATATATGATGTGATTTTTATTTTTAATGGAAATATTTTTACCTTCACATGTAGGGATGACACTTGATCCTCCATTTGATGTTTCTTGATCTTTGTGTTAGGACCGATGATCGCGGCTAGAGAGGGGGGTGTGAATAGCCGACCCCAAATCTTCCGTTTCTTTCTACAAACTAGGGTTAGCGCAGCGAAAAAAACAACAAAGAAACGAAAGAGAAGAAAACCAAACCTTAACACAAGGATGTAACGAGGTTCGGAGATTAGGGCTCCTACTCCTCGGCGTGTCCGTAAGGTGGACGAAGCCTATCAATCCGTCGGTGGATGAAACCCCGGAGAACCGGCTAATGAAAACTCCTTCTGGGTGGAGAAACCTCACCACAAATCCTTTGCAACAGCAATAAGGAGTACAACAAAATAGAACAAGAAGAACAAGACTAACAGAAATGTGAACAACACTTGCTTGCATTCTCGTCGGAGTTTGTTGATGAAGCAGCAGCTTCACGGCTCCTAGAATCGCTAGAAAACCAGCACGAAAGCTCACCCGAAGCTTCAACACAATGAGAGCTCAGCAAAGCTCTAGAGAAACAGTAGCAGCAACCAGGAACAAAGAGGAAGAAGAAGTCACTGTAGAAACCCTTGAACTCCTTTTATAACCTGCGAAGAAGACACAGCAGAAACTAGCCGTTGCTACGCAACGGCTAGGACCTGGACCGATCAGGCTTCAGCCTGATCGGTCCAAACTCTGGACCGATCGGGCATGCTCACGATCGGTCCTCATCTGATCGGTCACGGGGACGATCGAAGCTTCGATCGGTCGAGGACCGATCCTCTTCCTTTCTCCCGAGCTTTTGCCTTGATCGTTGTTTCACGATCGGTCTGATCGATCGAGATAAGACTCGATGAGCTCTTTGTTAATTCTTGATCGGTCACGGACCGATCGGATACCAGATGTATCGGATCGATCCACTGATCGATCCAGAGCTTGGTTTTTGCCCAAATCAAGTCCCAAGCCTTCCAAACCAATATCCGGTCAACCTTGACCTATTGGTATCTCATGCTTAGCATCTGGTCACTCCCTTGACCTGCTAAGACTCCCTACCAAGTGTCCGGTCAATCCCTTTGACCCACTTGGACTTTTATCTTCGTGTCAAGTATCCGGTCACTCCCTTGACCTACTTGACCTTCTCAACACCAGATGTCCGATCACCCTTGATCCATCTGGATTTTCCCTTGCCCGGCTTCACTCACCAGGACTTTCACCTAGCTTCACTCACTAGGGTTTTCACAACTGTCTCGCTTCACTCACCAGGACTTTCCCACTGCCTGGCTTCACTCACCAGGACTTTCACCTAGCTTCACTCACTAGGGTTTCCATACTGCCTAATATCCCAGTTAGGACTTTCTCACTGCCTGGCTTCACTCACCAGGACTTTCACCTAGCTTCACTCACCAGGATTTCCACACTGCCTAACATCCCAGTTAGGATTTTCCCACTGCCTGGTTTCACTCATCAGGACTTTCCACCTGCCTAACATCCCAGTTAGGACTTTCCCTCGTGCCAAGCTCCCTGCTTGGACTTCTCCGTGCCAAGTCTCCATACTTGGACTTTTCCCGTGCCAAGTCTCCACACTTAGACTTTTCCGAGTTAGGTCAACTCACCTCGGGTCAACCAGGTCAACCTTGACCACGGGTTGCACCCACAATCTCCCAAGCTTGTATCCTTGTCAAACATCAAGATACAACCATTGTCAAACACAACTCGTCAAACATCAAAACACAACTCGAGTCAAGTCAACTCGAGTCTGGTCAACCAGGTCAACCTTGACCTAAGGTTGCACCAACAATCTCCCCCTTTTTGATGTTTGACAAAACCCATAATCAAACCCATAATCAAGTTAGGTTAACCCGATAACCTAACTTAGGTTTTCCAATATTCTTTCCTGAACATTCTCTAGACATTCTCCATTCTCCTTTCTACTCTCCCCCTTTTTGACACACATCAAAAAGAGTGAATCAAGGTCAAGAGTTTCTTCCTAATGAAAGTCCCATACCTTTCATTGAAACTCTTAATCTCCCCCTTGACACTAGAGTTAATAATTAACTTAGTGATAATCCCATATCACTCAAGTCTTTTAGGAGTAAAAACTCCCCCTAAAAGTCAACTCCCCCTTGACTAATAGGTAAAACTCCCCCTAAAGGTTAACTCCCCCTTGACCATTGCACCAACAATGTCTTGGTGAGTTTCAAACCTTTAGAAATCCAAAACACCAACTCCCAGCTGAAATTTCAGACAAAATAGTCGAAAAATCAGCATTTGGCACGCCCTGATCGGTCTGGCCTAAAGGTTAACTCCCCCTTGACCATTGCACCAACAATGTCTTGGTGAGTTTCAAACCTTTAGAAATCCAAAACACCAACTCCCAGCTGAAATTTCAGACAAAATAGTCGAAAAATCAGCATTTGGCACGCCCTGATCGGTCACCGGACCGATCAGGGATTCCCTGGATCGGTCACCAGACCGATCAGGCATCCCTGGATCGGTCACATGACGATCTGATTTCGATTTTCTTCTCCCGAAATTCAGAAACCTCTAGAAAATCACAGAAAATTTCAAAAATTGTAAAATTTTGAGGATACATTCCTCATAACATACATTATCATGGAAAAATAATTTTCAATGAAAATAACTTCCATTTTCAAATCTTGATACAAAGTTCAAAAACTTTGAAATAGTTCAAAGTTTAACTCATCTTTGTATCATCTTGCTCAATGATGAATGCTATCACTAGAAAAGCTTCATCAAGGTTTTTCAAATCAATTTTAAAATTATTTTAAACTCTTTAATTTAGGACCATAATCTTAGGGCTAAATGTACATGACTTGTACACAAGCTTTCCCTATGATCCTCCATTTCTTGAATTAGGCTCATCTAGGTACAAGAACTATGCACCTTGATCCTAATTCATGATCCTAATATCTCACACACATCTAAAGTGTATCAAACACATCCATGGCAATTTTGATGTGAGATATGGGTTTAGGTATCTTAGACTAAAGTCTCATGCATTTTCTAAATACAAATTTGATCTCAATATCAAAATGTGTTTTTCATCCTTAAATCAATTCAATTGATTATTAATGCAAGAGATGATGACATGGCATAAAATGATATCATACATAATAACATGTGCCAATGTCATGATGTCATGGCATAAAGTATGAAACTTAAATAAAGCATGACATATAAATAACCTAAGCATTATCATGACATTTTAAATGATCATAAAATAAAAATGATGTCATGACATGGCATATGGCAAATGATATATGGCAAATAGCACATAAAGGTATAGGAAATACCTAATTCTAGCCTTAATTGTCATTTTTGATAATTTTGATCATTTTGCCATAGGTTCTATATTCCTAAGTGTAATAGACCTAAAATCATATACCAAAGATTTTTAGATCACTATGTGCCAATTAGATTGACTCTAAGAGAACTCCTCAAATGTGATTGGCACATCCTAATTACCTTAGGAATAATTCTCAATTTCATTTTCAAGGTTTGATTATGTTGGTGCAATCGACCTAGGTTTGATCGGTACGATCATAGTTTTGATGTGTGTGTCAAAGAGTTTAAGTTAGGCTTTCATATGTGTTTGATATGTGTGTTTGAGTCTTGCAGGACTTGCTGAAACAACACATGAGGAGCTTGGTGTAACTGAGCTTGGGAAGATTATCCTAGTGCTCGGATCCTTGAGTCGGTGAAGGATAGTGTGGAAGGTATCCGAGGGACCGCCGGACGAGGAGCAACGGAGTGGAGCCGAGGGAAGTAGACTTCAAGGCAACGTGAAGGATGGAACGGAGAGGAGCCGCGGGCTCGGGTGCATCTGAGGGATGAAGGCCGAGGAAGAGGACTTCAAGGGTGACTCCGAAGAGGATGAGTGTGAGTGTGTAACAAGGTGCAGTCCAGTTGGTTGCAACTTTTAGTAGTCGACTGCACCAGTCGACTGCATGTTTTAGCAATCGACTGGCAGCGAACAGAAGCATTCTATTCACTCAATCGGTAGCGACCAATCGACTGATAGAACATGTGCTCGACTAGTAAATGACCGTTGGTGCTGGAAAGTAGCCGTTGGCTACCTCTAACGGTAACACCAGTCGACTGATGGTTTTGCCAGTCGACTGGTGCCGAGATGAGTTGATATGATGATCAACTCTCTCCTCTTATTTAAGGGAAGCTTTGGGGCTTGAAAGAGGTTACTCATGCTTATTGAATAACTCCTTGTCATTGCCCAAAGCTTCCAAGCCTACTCTCTTCCTCCTAAACCTAAGTTCATCATTGTAAAGAGGAAGAGATCCTTTGTGAGAGGTTTGCTCCACCGAGAAGGAGAAAGCTCTAGCCGGAGATTGCCGGGGACTGATCCACCGAAGGATCAAGGGCTCGTCCACCTCAAGGACACGCCGTGGAGTAGGAGCAAGCAATCTCCGAACCACGTAAAAGAATCGTGTTAGCGTTTGTGTTCTTACTCATTGCTTTCTTGTTTTAGTTTCATTTCCGCTTGCGCAAACTAACCGTGTAGAGAAGAAATCGAAGTTGGGGGTGACCTAGCTATCCAACCCCCCTTCTAGCCGGCCACCGATCCCTTACAAGTGGTATCAGAGCGAGGACGCCCTTCAACGGACTAATCGCCGAGAAGAGCACTTCATCAAAATGGCCGGCTCAAACATTCATCCACCAAAATTCGAAGGGGACTTCTCATGGTGGAAGAAGAAAATGGAGGTATTTTTCAATACCGATTTTGACATTATGCTAATCATGAGAAGTGGCTTTGAAGAACCCAAGGATGAACGGAATGAGACAATCGACATAACAAGATGGACAAAAAGACAAAAAGAAGAGCATCTAGCAAATTCCAAGGCAATGCATCACCTACTACATGTTCTTCCACAACAAGAAATAACAAGAATTGGAAACTATACAAGTGCCAAAGACTTGTGGGAAAAGCTAGTGGAGCTTCATGAAGGGACATCGGAAGCAAAATTGGCAAAAAGAGACCTCCTTCGAACTCAACTCAACAATATCAAGCTTGAGAAAGGAGAAAAGGTATCAATTTTACATTCTAGAATTAAAGAAATTATTAATGGGCTAACAAGTGTAGGTGAGACACTTTCAAATCGAGACATGATGATGAAAGCCCTAAATGCTTTCCCAAGAACCACAACTTGGAGCTCCATTGTAGATTCATACTACATATCAAAGGACCTAGAGAAATCCTCTCTAGATGAACTCTTCTCAACAATGGAGCTTCATGAAACAAGAGTTGAAGGATTAGATGGAGAAGCTCATAGATCAAGAGGAGTAGCCCTTGTGGCAAACAAGGAAAAGGGTAAGAAGAAGAAGTCTTCATCCCCACCATCCTCCGACTCCGAAGAATCAAGTGCCTCAATGGATAGTGATCAAGAGGCATATATGGTAAGGAAGATGAGAAAAGCATTTAAATCTTTTTCTTCTAACAAATCTCGTGCTAGGAAAAGTACTAGAAGCAAAAGTAGGACAAGAAAGATCATTTGCTATAATTGTCAAGGAGAAGGACACATAAGAGATGATTGTCCTCTCTTGAAGAAGAAGGAAGGGAAGAAGAGGGAGGAGAAGAAGACAAAAGAAAAGGGGAAGAAGGCTCAAAACCTAAAAGCAACATGGGATGATCCTTCATCATCATCGGAGGAAGAAGAGCACCATGTAGTCAACTTTGCGCTAATGGGAATTGATGATATAGCCTCCACCTCATCCGAAAATGAAGAGGGTAAGAGCTCAAGTGAAGATGAAGAGGGGAGCTCAAGTGAAGGGGGAGGTCAAACATCGGATTCGGACATCTCGGTAAGTGAGGTACATAATCTTCCTCCTCATGTCTTAATTAAAATTATTTCAAGCACAAATGATGATTTGTTTAAGGCAAAAAGAAAGAACAAATCCTTGAAAAATGACATTTGCATGCTTAAAGAAAAATTAGAATCCATGCCTATTAGGGATGATGATTTGCATGCTTCCTCTACAAGTTCAAATGATTCATGTTTAGAAGAGGAAAATAGGAAATTAAGGGAAAAGGTAGAATACCTCACCATAGCCCTTAGAAAATTTGAAATTGGCTCAAATACCTTAAACATGATTATTGGGAGCCAAAGGGCAAGTTTTAAGAAAATGGGCTAGGATACAATGAACCCAATAATGAAAAGACTTATCATTGTCTACTTGCTAGGGGGAAATCAAAGACAAAGACCATAGATAGGAAATGGATCCCTAAGGAGTACTTGGTCAACCCAATTAGAGAGAACTTCTATTGGGTGCCAAAATCAATCCTCAAGGGTTAGAGGATTTTAGGTCAAGTCAACCATGGAAATCATAATTCCAATTTTTTTTGGTTGACTTGAGACCTTAAGGGGAGTACTCAGCCTTGATAGAAATTCATGATAAAAAGGGCTAAGTAGAGATTACCTTTATCTCACAATGACTTGCATTATTTTCTAACAATAAATGTGAGATACTAGGATGATACAAATAATTCACATATGCTTATGACATTTTGATGAGTTATGAAATGTATCAATTTTTAGTAATCATAGACCAACTATGGGGAAAGCAAATGTTTAATTAATGGACATCTTGCCCATAGATCATAGTTGGACATTTCAAATGTTTTGAAAACAATTCTATGTTTTATTTGCTGTGGTTTAGCTATTTTGAAACATATGATTGCAAAACAAGGTTTCAAATTGATACAAACTTGATTGATTTTTAAAGTGTTTGAATTTTTATCAAAACTTCAAAAATATGATGAATTTTCATGAAAACATATTTTTCCTTGTTAAATAACATTATAAGAAATATGTGTTCAAAATTTCATGATTTTTCGAATTTTCTAGAATTTTCTATGCATTTCTGAAGTTGGCTGTAAAATGCTGAAATTCGGGCTGGTTTGTGCCAGTCGACTGCGACAGATAGCAGTCGACTGGTAGCTGTTTTCCAGCACTTTCAAGAGCTGGTTTTGGGTACTTTTAAGTCCACATTGATACCATAGTATGTATACATGTTTGGTACAATTTTTGATGGTGTCAAAGGGGGAGAAATACAAAGGTTTAAGTTAAAAACCTAACTATGTGCAAAACTTGAAAATTATGGTTGAGAGCATATGTTAAGGGGGAGCTTGGGTATTATGCTTCATGTTTACATATTGCTTCTAATTTTCATGTTGATATTTATGCCTAACTTAAACATATTGCCACACATCAAAAAGGGGGAGATTGTTGGTGCAATCGACCTAGGTTTGATCGGTACGATCATAGTTTTGATGTGTGTGTCAAAGAGTTTAAGTTAGGCTTTCATATGTGTTTGATATGTGTGTTTGAGTCTTGCAGGACTTGCTGAAACAACACATGAGGAGCTTGGTGTAACTGAGCTTGGGAAGATTATCCTAGTGCTCGGATCCTTGAGTCGGTGAAGGATGGTGTGGAAGGCATCCGAGGAACCGCCGGATGAGGAGCAACGGAATAGAGCCGAAGGAAGTGGACTTCAAGGCAACGTGAAGGATGGCACGGAGAGGAGCCGCGGGCTCGGGTGCATCTGAGGGACGAAGGCCAAAGAAGAGGACTTCAAAGGAAACTCTGGAGAGGATGAGTTGGTGTGTAACATTTTAGCAGTCGACTGCACCAGTCGACTGCGCAGTCGACTGGCAGCGAACAGAAGCATTCTGTTCGCTCAATCGGTAGCGACCAATCGACTGATAATACATGTTCTCGACTGGTATATAACCGTTGGTCTGGAAAGTAGCCGTTGGCTACCTCCAACAGTATACACCAGTCGACTGCATGTTTTAGCGATCGACTGATGCCGAGATGAGTTGATATGATGATCAACTCTCTCCTCTTATTTAAGGGAAGCTTTGGGGCTTGAAGGAGGTTACTCATGCTTATTGAATAACTCCTTGTCATTGCCCAAAAGCTTCCAAGCCTACTCTCTTCCTCCTAAACCTAAGTTCATCATTGTAAAGAGGAAGAGATCCTTTGTGAGAGGTTTGCTCCACCGAGAAGGAAAAAGCTCTAGCCGGAGATTGTCGGGGACTGATCCACCGAAGGATCAAGGGCTCGTCCACCTCAAGGACACGCCGTGGAGTAGGAGCAAGCAATCTCCGAACCACGTAAAAGAATCGTGTTAGCGTTTGTGTTCTTACTCATTGCTTTCTTGTTTTAGTTTCATTTCCGCTTGCGCAAACTAACCGTGTAGAGAAGAAATCGAAGTTGGGGGTGACCTAGCTATCCAACCCCCCTTCTAGCCGGCCACCGATCCCTTACAGATTACACCTTGAAAAATCCTAAAGTGCCACCTTTTGTCATGATTAGGTTAACTACCTATTCAAGTAAGGTTGGCACACCCTAACTCATTTAGCGTGATGAAATCACGCTCCTAGGAACCCAATACCTATTTGAGCTCATTGGGTTCACTAAATATTCACTAGGGATGACTTCCCTAGCAACCCTCCTAATGACCCTCTTAGGCTTTAAAGCCTTGGCCATTTGGGACTCATCAAGATCAACTCTAGGGGTGACTCCCCTTGTGACCTTGGTGTTGGTCTTCCTAGCCCTAGATTTTGTTCCATAATCGAATGGAACATTGTGATAAGTGGGCTTGACCGTTTGGGACTTAGGTTTGTGACCCAAACCTTTCTTGTCCTTGGACTTGGATTTTTGACCCTTAAACCCTAGAGATGACTTCTCCAAGTTCTTAAGAGCCTTTTCCAAAGTATCAAGTCTTGACCTCAAGACTTGATTCTCCTTTTCTAATACCTCAAGTTTTAATTTGTCATTGTTCCTTGAGGTACTCCTAGGCATATGTCGAGTAGTTTTGGGATTTCTACCTAGATTTTCCTTAGCCTTAGATGAGTTGATCCTAGGGTTGGCTTTCCTAGTGTTATCCTTATCTAGGCTAACATGTTTAGCACCTAAGCACATATGTTGGTTCCTAAAGTTAACATACTTATCATTCTTGACAATTGCAATAAGACTACTAGCATGTATCTTATTAGAAGTGCAAGAATGAACCTTAGAGGATACCTTAGGGTTTGCCTTCGCTCCCCCTTTACACGTGCTTGGTCTTTTGTCCTTGTGAGATTGCCTCCCCCTTGGACATTGACTCCTATAGTGTCCCCGTTGCTTGCATTGGAAGCACACCACGTGCTCCTTGCCCTTACGTTTTGGGACTCCGACTTCCTTGATCTTTGGCGCCGGTGGAGTCTTCTTAATCTTCTTTGGACATTTACTCTTGTAATGTCCAAATTACCTACACTCAAAACACATTATATGCAATTTACTTGAACTTAAAGTGTTTGAGTTACCTAGGGTTGAGGATGGATGGATGCTCTCTTCTTCATCCCTCCCGGAGGTAGAAGCTTCTTCTTCGTGCTTCGATCTTGAAGAAGAACTCACCTCCTCTTCTTCTTTAAATGTTGAGTAGCCCTCAACTTCTAATTCCTCACCTCCACGATGTGAGCTACTTGGCTCACTAGGCTCCTTTTCATGGAATTTTGCCAAATTGTTCCACAATTCCTTGGCGTTGTTGTACCTATCTATCTTGCACAAAACATTATTAGGTAAAGCAAATTCAATAATTTTTGTTACCTCGTCATTGATTTCGGATTGTCGGATTTGCTCTTTCGTCCACTCCTTCTTCTTGATAGGTTTTCCTTCCTCATCCATCGGAGGGGAAAACCCTTCTTGTACACAAAACCAATTTAACATATTAGTCCTAAGAAAATACATCATCCTTACCTTCCAATATGTGAAGTTGTCGTGAGACTCGTAGAGAGGTTGAATCGTGACATCTTCTCCATAGAGATCCATCTCTAACCCGTGCTCCCCCGGGTGTTGATCCGTCGAAGAGCGGCCTCGCTCTGATACCACTTGTTAGGACCGATGATCGCGGCTAGAGAGGGGGGTGTGAATAGCCGACCCCAAATCTTCCGTTTCTTTCTACAAACTAGGGTTAGCGCAGCGAAAAAAACAACAAAGAAACGAAAGAGAAGAAAACCAAACCTTAACACAAGGATGTAACGAGGTTCGGAGATTAGGGCTCCTACTCCTCGGCGTGTCCGTAAGGTGGACGAAGCCTATCAATCCGTCGGTGGATGAAACCCCGGAGAACCGGCTAATGAAAACTCCTTCTGGGTGGAGAAACCTCACCACAAATCCTTTGCAACAGCAATAAGGAGTACAACAAAATAGAACAAGAAGAACAAGACTAACAGAAATGTGAACAACACTTGCTTGCCTTCTCGTCGGAGTTTGTTGATGAAGCAGCAGCTTCACGGCTCCTAGAATCGCCAGAAAACCAGCACGAAAGCTCACCCGAAGCTTCAACACAATGAGAGCTCAGCAAAGCTCTAGAGAAACAGTAGCAGCAACCAGGAACAAAGAGGAAGAAGAAGTCACTGTAGAAACCCTTGAACTCCTTTTATAACCTGCGAAGAAGACACAGCAGAAACTAGCCGTTGCTAAGCAACGGCTAGGACCGATCAGCTTTGCGATCGATCCTGAAACTCTGGACCGATCGGGCATGCTCCCGATCCGGTCCCTTCTGATCGGTCACGGGGACCGATCGAAGTTCGATCGGTCGAGGACCGATCTCTTCCTTTGAGCTTTTGCCTTCGATCGTTGTTTCCTGATCGGTCTGCAGATCGATCAGATAACACTCAGTAGGCTACTGTTTGATTACTGATCGGTCACCGGACCGATCCAGATACCCAGCGTATCACTGATCGATCCAGAGCTTGGTTTTTGCCCAAATCAAGTCCCAAGCCTTCCAAACCAATATCCGGTCAACCTTGACCTATTGGTATCTCATGCTTAGCATCTGGTCACTCCCTTGACCTGCTAAGACTCCCTACCAAGTGTCCGGTCAATCCCTTTGACCCACTTGGACTTTTCTCTTCGTGTCAAATATCTGGTCACTCCCTTGACCTACTTGACCTTCTCAACACCAGATGTCCGATCACCCTTGATCCATCTGGATTTTCCCTTGCCCGGCTTCACTCACCAGGACTTTCACCTAGCTTCACTCACTAGGGTTTTCACCTGGCTTCACTCACCAGGATCTCCAATCTGCCCGACTTCACTCACCAGGACTTTCCCACTGCCTGGCTTCACTCACCAGGACTTTCACCTAGCTTCACTCACTAGGGTTTCCCACTGCCTGGCTTCACTCACCAGGACTTTCACCTGGCTTCACTCACCAGGATTTCCACACTGCCTAACATCCCAGTTAGGACTTTCCCACTGCCTGGTTTCACTCATCAGGACTTTCCACCTGCCTAACATCCCAGTTAGGACTTTCCCTCGTGCCAAGCTCCCTGCTTGGACTTCTCCGTGCCAAGTCTCCATACTTGGACTTTTCCCGTGCCAAGTCTCCACACTTAGACTTTTCCGAGTCAGGTCAACTCACCTCGGGTCAACCAGGTCAACCTTGACCACGGGTTGCACCCACAATCTCCCAAGCTTGTATCCTTGTCAAACATCAAGATACAACCATTGTCAAACACAACTCGTCAAACATCAAAACACAACTCGAGTCAAGTCAACTCGAGTCTGGTCAACCAGGTCAACCTTGACCTAAGGTTGCACCAACACTTTGGAGGATGCAATGTCTTCTTCTTCTCCATTTGACCCGGATGTAGAAGCTTCTCCTTCTTCTTGATCCGATGTCAACAAAGGTCGCTCCCCCTCAATCCTAGAGGTGGAGGCTTCTTCATCATCATCTTGTACATGGAACAAAGAGTATGCTCCCTCTTTGTCCTTTTCGTTGCATTCCTTTGAAGATGAAGCTTCTTGGACTTCTTCTTGGGAAGTTGAGCATCTCTCAACTTCGGAGTCCTCTTGACTTTGATCCAATGAGTCACCCTCTTTGGATTCTTCTTGATCTGGTACAGTGGAGGGGATCTCATGAATCGTTGCCAATTTGCTCCAAAGCTCCTTGGCATCCTTGAATTCTCCAATTTTCTCCAAAATGTGGCTAGGCAATGGATTGACCAAAAGCTTGGTCACTTAATCATTGGCCTCGCTCCTTTGAATTTGTTCTTGGCTCCACTTACTCCTCTTGAGAATTTTATCCTTTGAATTTGTTGGAGCTTCGAAGCCTTCCATTAGAGCAAACCATTGCTCTATCTCCACCATCAAGAAATTTTCGATCCTTGACCTTCAAAGATCGAAGCTCATCATTGTGAATGGTGGAGGCACCCTCGTATCGAATCCAAGTCCATCTTGGAATTCCATCTTGAAGTTGAGCTTCTTGAATTCTTTGACTTTGATGAATTTGCTTCAACTTCTTCACCCTCTAGCTTTTTGCCCCTTCCGGCGATGATTCCGGTGAAGAGCAACCTAGCTCGGATACCACTTGTTGGGACCGAAAATGTAGCTAGAGGGGGGGAGGGGGTGAATAGCTCGGTGCGATCTCGTGCTCGTCGTTGTTCGCTTCTTTGAAATAATGTGCAGCGGAAATACAAGAAACAAACACACAACGCTAAAGGATTTACTTGGTATCCACCTCAAGAAGAGGTGACTAGTCCAAGGATCCACACACTCACGCACCCTCCACTATGAAAACACTCCTTTACGGTAACTACCGAAGGCAGAGAAACCCTACAACACTCTCAATACAACAAGATACAATGAGAAGCAAATACAAGGGAAAGCTTACACGGTTTACTCAAGAAACTCTAACCCTAGCTTCTTCTTCTTGCTGTAGATCCGCCTCTTGACTTCGAAATGCCTCCAAGAACCTCTAAGATCTGGAGGTGAGAACTCTGTGGAGTAGCTGTGAAGATCGCTCTAGAGAAAGATCGAAGCCGTGGAAGTTCTACTTAGGGCCATTAAAGTCTTGTACTTGTTCATCTGGACAGGCTTCTTTCCTTTGTCCTTATCCTTGTTCCTTAACTTAGGGCAGTTGTCTTTAACGTGCCCTTCTTCGTTGCAGTGGTTGAATCTGATTGTTCTTTTCTTCCTACCCTACGAATGGTTAGTTTTTCTTGATTTAAACAACTTTTTAAAATGTCTTACCATCATTACCATTTCATCGTCGTCGAGAGAGGATTCTGACTCATGTTTGTCTCTCGTTGCCTTGAAGGCGATGTTGTGTTTTGGCTCCTGCGTACCTGCACATCTCAATTCATGCACTTCAAAAGTTGAAAATAATTCTTCTAAGGTAATAGAATCTAAGTCCTTAGAGATATAGAAGGCATCTACTAGTGATGCACATTTTGTATTTCTAGGGAATGCATTAAGAGTGTACCTTAGCAAATCTCGGTTGCTTACCTTTTCTTTGAGATTCGAAAGTCCGGATGAGCTCCTTTATCCTCGAGCGAAGATGTGCAATCATTTCGTCTTCTTCAAATCGTAGATTGGTGAGCTGGTTGCGAAGTAAGTCTCGTTTCGCGAGCTTGGCTTTGGACACCCCTTCATGTAGCTCAAGGAACTTCTCCCAAAGCTCCTTTGCTGAGTTGTAGGTGCCGATCCGGTTGACTTCTTGCGGCGGAAGGACGCTCAAAAGATGGAACTCTGCTTTATCGTTTGCCACGTAGTCGGTCTGCTCCTTCTTTGTCCACTGGTATTCTTCCTTACCCTCGGGTGTTACAAAATCGAACTTTATTATTAAAAGTAATTCAAAGTCAGTTTTAAAGAATACCTGCATTTGCTTTTTCCAGCTAGCAAACTCTCCCTCGAACTTCGGTGGGTATATGCTCGGTTCGGCCATTGATTCGGTGCTTCGATCGGTGGTTAGTCCTCCTGAAGAGTCCTAGCTCTGATACCCACTTGTTGGGACTCGTTGGTTGGCTAGAAGGGGGGTTGAATAGTCCTGCACAAAATCAAAATAAACGAACCCTTATTGGACTTAAAAGAACACTTGCATAAACGATAAATAAAAGAAACTGAAAGACAGAGACTCAGAGAGTTTTACTTGGCTACAACCGGGGAGATTGTTAATCCAAGGAAATGATGTGCACTAATTTCTCCTTCAGGCGGAGAAGTCTCTTTACAGCAATGAAAGCTCAGAAAGGAAGAAGCTAAATAAAATAGAAAAACTCACAAGTGTTGCATCAAGAATTGCTTGTTGTTTTTAGCTTCTTAGACCAAGGCTATATTTATAGCCTTAATCGGGGGGTCTGAAAGGGTTCCAGGCCCCTGGAAGGGGATAAAACTTTATCTCCTTTGCAACGGATCGTGGTCAAACGCGATCTGGATAATATCGCATTCCTAGCGTCCGGACTGATTTCGGGCGCCTAGACCCTTAAAGTCAACAATGTTGACTTTTTTCAGTCCAAGCCCTCTGCTCCGGTGTTGCTCGCCTCCGTTCGGGTCTTCCGCTCTAGTTCCTCTTGCTTGGGTGATTTTGGCCATCCAGAATAGGGCTCACCCGAACCTAACTTTCGGCCTTCTCGAGCAACCTTCCACTCCAGTTTCTCGTCCCTCGAAAACATCGCGGCCTCCTTCTCATCCACCTGCGTACTCTTCCGTAGCACCTCGTCCCTCAGACGCACCGAGCTGTCGACTCTCTCCCGTGCCGTCCTTCTCGCTAGCTGTGTCTTTTGCTCGACTTCCTGTGCTCCTAACTTTCTGCACACATAGACAAAGGGTTAAACATAATAGGATCAAACCTAACTTGTTTGATCACATCAAAACAACTTTGGAGTACCAACATATGCTCAATAGCCTGTTGTTGTGTATCCCCATACTGCTCAAGAATCTGTTGGGGTTAATAGTATTGGAGTTGGAAGTATCCATGCTGCTCTAGAATCTGGGGTTGAAAGTGCTTAATGGAATAATTGCCCCATTCATGACTATAGGTGCTAGGAGCTGGATCATACGCCTCCTGATATTGATGTTGGGAATACTGGGATTCCATAGGAAATCTAGCAGTCTTTTGGATGAGGTGGTATATAGCAACTTGATGAGATGGACTGCCACAATTAGTACATATAAGTTGCACTCGTCCAGTATCAAAATTGTGATATGTTGGTCCCCGGTCTGCCGGCAAGAGGGGTGAATTGCCTGAAATTAAAAGAATATCCTTTCTCGATCTTTAGACTAAGTTAGGCAAACACTTGTTTAGAAATAGAAAGTAAATGTATAAAATAAAGATAGAGGCACGAATATTTTACTTGGTTTGCAAATCAGAGGATTACTTATCTAAGGTGAATGTAGTTCACTAAAATTTCCTTCTTTCAAAGGCGGAGTAGTCTCTTATAACGTTGAAAGCTTAGAATAGTAAAGAATATAACTACAAGTTGAAGTACAAAAGTCATTTACAAGTGTTGTTTTTAACTACTGAGATCAGGGCTCTATTTATAGTTTGCTAGTCGAATCTGACTGTTTGCTAACGTGGCAGCTCTGGACGCCTGGGTGTGGATAAAACTTTATCCACATTACAATGGTTTGCAACAAACTAGTAAGGATAAACCTTATATGGTCTGGGCGCCCGGATTTCTCTAGGCGCCTAAATCGTGCTAACACGGCTTCGAAAAAGGGTGCGTCAAGGAGGCGCCCTAGGCTGACCCCAGGGGGTCCGAGTGCCCAGACCAGTCCGAGCGCTCGAACAGTCAACATAGTGTTGATTGCCCAATTTCTCCTCCATTCTGGCTCCATTCACTTGGGCGATTTCGACCATCCAGAATAGAGCTCACTCAAACTCATTTTCCCGCCTTCTCCTCGAGCAAGCTTCCACTCTGGCTTCTTGTCCCTCGGAAATGTATGTTTTGGAAAACTGAATTTTGTGATTTATAAAGTAATTTTGGACAGAATAATTTTAAAATTATTTGTAATCGTTGAAAAATTTTAAAAAATTTATAACAGTTAAATAGACATATCCAAGGTTGTCATAAAATTTTCACAAAAAAATGAAATTAATTTAAACAATTTTAAAGTATTCTTTACAAAAATATGTATTTTCTTAAAAAAAAAATACTTAAAGATAGTTTCTAAGCTCGAAAAATCTTTAAAAAATTTCTGAGAATGTAATAGAGCATGTATTTTTGGGGAAAAAAATTAAAATTAAATTTTTAAGAATTTTTAATATTTAAAATTAGTAATTGGATAAATAATTCATAAAAAATTTAATAACAGTTAAAAAAAAATTTTAAAATATTTTCTTTTATAGAGAATATGATATTTATCATAGAAAAATAAAATTTGTAAAAAATAATTCTAGAAAATAATTTTAAATTAAAAATATGATTTTTGTTAAAAAAATTCATAAAAAATAATACAACAATTACAAAATTTTAAATTTTTTCTACATATAAGTAATGTAATCCTCTTTCTCAGAAACATTAAGATCTAATTAATTTCAAAAAAAATTATACGAAACAATTTATTTGAAAAAGTTAGACAATTTAAAAAATATATTAAATCAAATTAAGATTAGAAATATGCATAAAGAATTTAACCTAAGCATGATTTTGAAATCTAATATAGGTTCTTTCCTATTGGATTAATTAGAAATTTTCTTGGAATGTACTTTTTTTGTTAATTTTTTGATTTAACTCTTGTGGAATTTATAATACCAATTTAATCCTTGATAATTTCTAACATTTAAAGTAGTAAAGTTTGAATATGTAGAATTTTTTAAATTTTATATTTTTTCTTTCAGCTTAGCATTTTTAATTTTTAATTTATCAAAATCTTTTATTAAACATGATTTTGCTAAGATTATTTTTATTTCTAAATTCTTCTTTTTTTAATTTTTAATTTTTAATTTTTAATTTTTAATTTTTAATTTACACATTGATTTAGACATCGATTTAATGCCAAAATACAATTGATTAGGAGGAAAGAGACATACCTCACTTACCATGTCAAAACTGAAGCTAGATTCTCCTCCTGTATCGCTGTATTCATCTGATGTCGCTCCCCCTTCATCAATGTTAGCTTCTGAGTTGCTTTGTTCTTCGTGACTAGCCATTAGTGTTAGTTCAACATATGCTACTATTTCGGACTTGGATAATAAACTCTCATCCCAAGTGGCCTTGAGATTTTTGTGCTTGTTTCACTTTGGACCTTTTTCTTTCTCCTTCTTGAGATCTAGACAGTCTTCCTTTATATGTTCTTTTTGGCAATGGTAGCATCGAACATTTCTCTTATTTCTAGGATTTTTTTCTGTCTGTATTTCTTTAAATTTGTTAGATTTAAAAAGATTTTTGAATTTCCTTGCCATATAAGCTTCTTAGTCTGCATCAATATCTGAGTGTGACTCAGGTTTGTCCTTCTTGATAGCTCTTAGTACCAGGTTCTAGTTTAACTCTCTACTTGTCCCTGCACATCTGGATTCATGCAATTCTAAAGTTGAAGATAGTTCTTTTAAGGTACTTACCTCCATGTCCTTCGAGATGTAGTAGGCATCTATGATCGAAGTCCATTCTGGGGTTCTGGGAAAGGCGTTGAGCACCTAGCATACCGAGTTCTGGTTGGTTACCATTTCACCGAGGTTGACCAGTCCGGTGATCAACTCCTTGATCTTTACGTGTAGTTGGGTTACCTTCTCACCTTTTTCCAGACGGACATTTGTTAGTTGATTTCGAAGAAGGTCTTGTCATGATAGTTTTGCTTCGGATGTTACTTCATGAAGCTCCAAGAATTTTTCCTAGAGTTCTTTGGCTGATGAGTAGCTTTCAATGCAGTTGACTTCTTGAGGCGGCAATACACTTAGTAAGTGGTATTCTGCTCTACTGTTTGATGCAAAATCACTTTGTTCCTTCTTTGTCCATTATTTTTTTTCTTTCTCTTCCCCTTGTTGATTCACAGGAACTATAAAATCATATTTTATTATTAAGATAATTTCGAAATCAGTTCATAGGAATACTCCATTCGGCATTTCTAGTGCGTGAACTTTCCCTCAAACTTAGGTGAGTTGAGGCTTGGTTCGACCATTGATTTCTTTGCTTCGGTCGGCGGTTAGTTCTTCTGAAATGTCCTTGCTCTAATACCAACTGTTAGTCCCCGGTTGGCCGGCAAGAGGGCGAGAATTGCCTGAAATTAAAAGAATATCCTTTCTTAATCTTTAGACTAAGTTAGGTAAACACTTGTTTAGAAATAGAAAGTAAATGTATAAAATAAAGACAGAAGCACAAATATTTACTTGGTTTGCAATCAGAGGATTGCTAGGCAAATGTAGCTCACTAAAATTTCCATCTTTCAAAGGTGGAGTAGCCTCTTACAATGTTGAAAGCTTAGAACAGTAAAGAATAGAACTACAAGTTGAAGTACATAAGTCGTTTACAAGTGTTGTTCTTAACTACTGAAAGCAGGACTCTATTTATAGCCTTTTGGTCGAATTTGTTCGTTTACTGATGTGGCAACTCCGGGTGCCTAGGTGTGGATAAAACTTTATCCACGTCGTAATGATTTACGACGGACTAGAAGGATAAACCTTATCTAGTCCGAGCGCCTGGACCGCTCTAGGCGCCTAACCATGCTGACACTACTTCAAAATGGGGTGCATCGAGGAGGTGCCCTGGGCTGCCCCCAAGGGGTCCGGGCGCCCAGACAATCAACATAGTGTTGACTGTCTAGTTTCTCCTCCATTCCGGCTCCCTTCACTTGGGTGATTTTAGTCATCCATAATAGGGCTCACCCGAACCCATTTTCCGGCCTTCTCCTCGAGCAAGCTTCTGCTTCGGCTTCTAGTCCCTTAGAAACATCGCACGCTTCCTTCTCATCTGTCAGCCTACTCTTCCGCAGCACCTTGTTCCTCAGACGCACCGAACTTGTCAACTCTCTCCTGTGCCGTCTTTTTCGCTAGCTACATCTTTCGTTTAACTTTCTATGCTCCTAAGTTCCTTCATACTTGACACAAGGCATTAAAAATACACAAGACCTAACTTGACTTAGTTGATCATATCAAAACCATGATGGGGTACTTGCATGATATTTATTGAAGCCTCCAAATTGCTTAGAATAAAGATCCATGTTGAACTCAAAGAATTTTCCTGTCTTACCTGAGACAATTGCAATGAAATCACCAGACACAAAAAGTAATCATAACATAACACATGGATATATAAAGCATAAAAGAATCAAGGCACCAAATAAAAAAAAAATCTTCAAAAAATTATAAAAACAATCCTAAGATCGTCAAACACTGCTAAGACCATCCACATCAGTATCCTCATCCAAAATCTAAAATTTAGGGTAAAAGAATTACTTTATTAAATTTAGATATCTATTTTCCACTACATGATACATCAGCTTCCCTATAATTTGCCATATGTTTATTTTTTTATTATTTCTTCTCTTTCCTTCATATTTTAAATTATTAGATGGAGGAAAGAGATAGAGGAGAGAGATTTTTTTTATTAATAGAGGAAGGAGAGAGAAATTTTTTATTATTAGAGGGAGGAGAGAGAAATAGTATTTTAATGTTTAGGGAATGGAATCCATTCCCTAAATTTAAATAACTACTATTCATAAAATGTATATTTAGGGAATGAGTAGGGTACCTGATGCGGATGTTTTTTTAATGCAAAATGTAAAATTTAAGGTAAAAGTTTAGTTTAGGGTAATTGATGTGGATGCTCTAACACTCCCCGGCAATGGCACAAATTTGATCAAAATCATTTTTGTTGTGAAACGATATCAAAAGAATTTAGGTATTGAACACCTCTAACTACACTAATGCAGTATAGAAATGACTTAGGTCGTCTCCCAATGAATGAAACAATAGGATGATAATCTAGGATTATTTGTTATTCATATTTTTGAGTTTTTGATATGGAAATCAGGGTTTTGGATTTTGATTCTAAACGAGCAAATGAGATGCAAAATAAGTAGGAAACTAATCTAATGCTGGAATGAAATCTAACTAAGTTCCAACAATCAATCCACAACACATTGTTATTCTATGCTATGGGTTTCACCATCAACATACTTAAACTAAGGAATGAAATAGCAAGACACAAATGAAATATGATCTAAAGCAACAAATAAGCTAAGAAAAGAAAGAGCAAGACATATAAGAAATCTAACTATGGAATTAAATTCAACAAACAACAAATGAAATATGTTCTAAGCTACAAAAATAGTAAATAGAATGAACCAATCCAAACTTGCAACCAAACTACACAAACATTACACTCTTATCGTTACACAAGAGGCCAAAGATGAAACCCTCAACTCTTGTTGTCGGAGAAGATAAATAAGTAGCTTCTGAACTCTGGAATCAATCTAAAGCTTTCAAGCTTCACCACAAAGACCTCTCCCATGATGAATGCAAGAATCAAATCGAAACTAGAAATGCAAGTCTGGAATCTGCCAATCTAAATTTCTGCTCCAAGGGGGGAATCTGATGATGGGTAAAAAGGCATCGAAATGGGCTCAGTAGCACCATAGGAATGCCATCGAAGCTTTCTAATGTGAGGCGGAATCACTAGATTGGAGGAATGCCTCTGACAGTGACATAAATAGAAATATTGTATAGCAACACACTCACAGTCGAAACCTCCCGCCGACGAGCTTCTAGCTGATCGGGTAATGGTCTAGTAGCTGCCTTGAAGCTCCCTTACTAACGTCGTCGCTTGAGAAGTTGATCGGATATGGAATCGAGGGTTGTGGATGAAGAAACATGGATGAATAGAAACTCGAGCCACTATTCATCCACGAAGAATTTGGGTTTTATACGTTATCTTGAATCAGGGTTTGAAGTGTGGTTTATGTTTTGGTTCGGTTCGATTGAAATTAGGGATTTAGTGTAGAGAATTGATATGGGCTTGAATTGAGTTAAGCTCCTTTATTTGCTTGGATGGTCCCCTTTGATTGGGTTGGTTGAACCTAATTCTCCAAGTGTGAGTCCACCTTCTCTTGAATCATATACCAAATTGAACCAATTTCAATATCCTACAAGACCAAGTTCAAAATGTAAGGAATAATAACATAAATTAAGGATAAATATAATGAAACTCAAAATAATCCTCACTATGTAAACATGATAACAAGATGGAATTTGAGTAGCAGGTAGATAGAGAATACCATGTATCAACCCAAAACAATGTATCAAATAGTTATTTATCAACGTCATCTCATAGAACATCAAGAAATAGGCTTGTGTAGCCCTATAGACAATGAAAGCTGAGTATGTGACTTGTGCAGTAGCTGTGCAAGAGGTTGTCCGGTTAAGAAGGTTCCTGAAACATCTGAAGATTATTGAGGACAGTGAGAGTCCTATTACAATGTACTATGATAGTCAAGCTGTTATAGCTTTTTCCAAAGATCCCAAATATCATAACAAAGGTAATCATATAGAAATTAAGTATAATTTTGTAAGGAATATTGTTGACAAAAAAAAGGTAGTTCTTGAGTACATCCCTACACGTAATATGCTTGTCGATCCTTTTACTAAGTCATTGACTAAAGAGTCAATTCAAGGGCATGTGAAGTCTTTGTAACTTCGAAGAATGTAACTTATTATAAAGATATTTAGATAAATAAAATGTTATGATCTATTCAGTGTATATGTGTTTATTACATTTGAATAAAGTCTTGATAAGCATGTTGGCAGATTGAGATTGGTCCACTCACATGAACAATCATTTATATTTGTTAAGTCTAAATAGAGATAGGACCGTTGCTTATGGGATAACTTATGTAACTGTGAATAGAAACATATTCATAAGTTAAGGTCGCCTTGATAATTGTGTCAAGATGAGATCATTTATATAATGATTGAAGTAAATGAACCCACCATTTACTGAATCTATTTAGAGCCAGATTGGAATTCATATGTTGAATTCAAGACTAGACATTAGGCATGTCTAGATCAAAATTTGTACGATGTTTAGATTTTGTGAAAATCATGTGCTCCTTGTACTAAAGATAATAACATCGTAGCATATGATTTATACCACATGTGCTATGGTGACAAAAAGGGTAGTAGGAGAATGGATATCTGCTTCTCTACTATGTGAAATCCTTGAGATTATAAGTTAATCTTAAACTTATCCTAAGTAACTATTTAGCTGTCTTCTTGAAGTTATGATGAGTGGGAGATGTTAGCGTTACTGATATTACTGCTGCATGCAGTAACGTAATCCCATGACTATTGCATTATTGTTGCATGCAGTAACATAAACAATTAACTCCTGTCGTTGCTTCGTCCAAGTCATAAAAGGAAGATGAGACCATGGGTGAAAGAGAGCGATCGTCTGAGGAGAACATTCAAGTAGGAGAGAGGGATTTGGTTTGTGAATTAAGTAGGGCTTTTCGATTTTTCTATCGTGATCGTTCTTCCAACTTCAAGATAGGATAAAGATCATCTCAGGAGATCACTGTGAGTTATTTATAGATTTATTCTGTGAATCATGCTTTTTAGATATTATAATATGCCTTCAAATTGTAAAGGAAGCGTTCCAGGATGTTTATATAGCCCTGCTCGAGGCACCTGGAAGCGTTCCAGGCGCCTGGAATGGGATAGAAATCTATCCCCGAAGCAACAGTCAAAAGTCATGTTGATTTGGATAAAAGTCGGGTTCCGAGTGCCAGGAATGGCTCTGAGCGCACCGAACTGGTACGGGCGCCCGACCTGCTCCGAGCGCCCCGGACTGGTCAAAGCGCGCCGACCTGGTATGGGCGCCCCGAGCATCAGAAGTCAGCCTTTTGCTGACTTTTGGTCCAGGCCTCCTTCGGTTCCGCTCGCCTCAGTCTGGGGTTTCCGCTCTGGCTCCGCTCGCTTGGGTGATTTCGGTCATCCGGAATAGGGCTCATCCGAACCCAACTTCCGGCCTTCTCGAACAAACTTTCGCTCGTGCTTTTCGTCCTTTGGAATCACTGCTTGCTCCATTCTCGTCCGTCGGTGTACTCTTCCGCAGCACCTCGTCCCTCAGACGCACCGAGCCCATCAGTTTTCTCCTGTGATGTCCTTCTCGCTAGTTGCGTCTTTCACTCGACGTCCTGTGCTCCTAAGTTCTTGTACACTTAGATACAAAGTTAAACACAAGTACACAACAATACTTAACTTAACTTAACTTGTTTGATCACATCAAAATTACTTTGGGGTACCAATAAAAGGAACCTAAATTCCACCTTTGCAAAGGATAAAGTGGTATATACTTGGCACATGATTTAATTTTGAGGATCGGGGGTACTGAGGGTGCACTCGGACGGCCTGAGTGGTCAGGATCGCCCATGAGTATGTATAGACGGTTTTCTCACTAATTCATCTACTTATTGGGATTTAATCCTTTTATTTTTTATCCTAAGTATTTTATCACCCTAATCCTTTTATTTATTATCTTACGTATGTTATGCATTACATCACGTTGCAGGACAATAAATCTATAACTTAGATTGATTTAATATTTACGGATGAAATTGTAACTTTGTAATTTAGATAAAAAAAAAAACAATTTAGACATTAAAAAATATAATAAAAATTTTTGGCCAATATAGACCTTAAAAAATTAATTTTTAAAAAAAATGAGTGGTAAAAGACTCCAAAACTACTCCTTAACTTGGAATTTCTACCGATTTAATTGGTCTCAAGTTACTTTATATGAACAGTATGTATATAAAACTCAATTGGAGTCATAAAGAAAACTCAAAATCATATTGTACGTTATTATAATTCTACATTATAAAAGATTATTTTCACTATTCGACATTACCATAAGATCATACGACAATTTTAAGATTCCAGCAAGGCTCCCTTTCTATATGAAAGACAAACAACAAACAAAAATATATACAAATGATAAAACTGAGGAATTGTAACAACAGTATGATAAAACAACGTTTGCAAAGAAACTAAAGAATATTTGCAGGGAAATGAAAAGGTATTTACAGGAGACAAAAAGTCGTATTGTTCCAACAAAATTCTAATACTACAATGATCCGAGTCAGTCGTGGAAAGTCATGTAACATTACTCTCTCTAAAGGGTTATATATATATATCAACCGTGAGCGAAATCCAACATGAGCTATTTGGTATGATCAAAATTTAATTTTTTTTTATCGACTCTTCGTGTATGACCATGAGCGAAATCCAACGTGAACTATCTGACATGGCCAAAATTTAATTTTTTTAAATCCCTCTTTCTCATCTGCATGCAACAACTTTTCTCTCTTTTTTTTTAAATTAAAATAAAATTTGATCTTTTCTCTCCTATTATTACATACAACAATCATTGTGGTACTGATGTTATACTGTTGTAGCAGTTACTATGCAATTGCTACTACAACTATACATTAACTACTGCAACTTGTAGCAATTACTATACAGTAGCTACTACAATTTGTAGCAGTACTATGCAATAGTTGCTATAACTGTACAGTAATTGTTATAACTTGTAACAGTTATTATACAGTAGCTGCTACAATGGTACAGTAATTGCTACAACATAGTATCTATAAATAATTGATGCACGTTATTGCAACTATAACATAATAGCTGTTACAACGCAATAGTTATACAATAACTGTTACATAGTAGCTGCTACAACGTGTAACAGTTATTGTTTAGTAGTTGTTACACATTATAATAGCTACACCACTTTTAAAAAACAACACTATAGTGATTATTGTATGCAATCATATGAGAAAAAAATATTATTTATTTTAATTTAAGAAGAAAGAGAAAAAAATTATTACATGCAGATGAAAGAAGGTGATTAAAAAAATTATATTTTGACAATGTCAAATAATTCATGTCGAATTTCGCTCACGGTCACCGTATATATATACACAACTTATACCCGTTTGATATAAGAAAAATAGAGACGTACTTTTAATTTTTGCTCTCCTTCGTTTACATACGAAAGTGATTGGATGCCCTTTATTCTCACAAGAAACATACAACTTGCTCCAGCACAAGCATCAACCGAGCACATTCCTTATTGTCTATCAAATTCTGCCTGGTCAGGCCTTGCAACTTGAGTTAGGGCAGCATTGTCCTACAGTTGGCTACTAACAGCAAAAGTTCACAATCAAATCATCATCAGACAGAAATGGGAACAAAATTAGTTATCCCCTTCACTTTTATCTCTGATGAATTGAGGACAAAGTAGGTTCATAGAATTAGAATTTAGTAAAGCATGGCTCACAACAGCACTACACTCTTCACTCCAAGGAAAACAGCAAAATACTCTTAACATCATCTAAATTGCACTGTGATGCAAACTAATCTGAGTGTAATAAGTATGAATAAAAATGATCCTGTTGAATAATCAATTGAAAACTAAGCCAGCGCTGGCATGAATATCTTCTGTCGGTTGGTTCAGAGATGGGATGCTAAAGTTGTGTGCTACCATTCACAGCATCACCCAATGGCTCAATAGGATACACGTCGAGTCCTCTTGTTCTTCCGGGCGCACCTCCTTTAAGATAAGATATGTCTAGGAACAACCTAGCAAATATCAAGCCAAGAGTCAATTTTTCCAGATAGGTTGTTCTTGGTATTTTAATCTGGTAGAGTGCAAGATGACTTACTGATCATTATCATCACAGTGAAGAAGGAATGTTTTATCTGTCTTAACTTCTACATCAGACACAAGAACCTTCAAGTTCTTCATGGCTGAATGAACAAGATATTTCACAACTTTGCTTTGAGAAATCAAAAAAAAGATACTCAAAAGCATCAGTACATTGAGACATACTTGATCGATGTAATGGATTAGCTATTTCATCTGAAGCAATTAATTTCTGCAAAGGAAAAAAGAAAACAATTTCATTAGAATGTTTATTCATCACCAAAATATTGACACCTAATGTCAATATTGTCATGTGCAGAAATTTTTAGAACTAGCTATATCAGCTATTTGGATCCACACTGATGTTGGTTACATATACGCACGGTCAAATAACATAGCTATATTAGAATGAATGGGAAACAGCACCTTAAGATTGTCATAGGATAATTCTAGTTCATCGTTCACCAAGACATGATCAAAAAGACCAGGAGATTTTGCTTCATCAAGCTCTGCCCTGGCATTTCTTAGTCGCTTCTGAATCTGCTCCTCAGCCTCTGTTGCACTGTTCAAAAGCCAAGTGAAGCATCAAAGAACATATCCTAAATTTTTGTAATCTAATGAATGCATGAGGAGAAATAAGAGCTAATGTTCTCAAATGTGTTTTTGTACCGTGCTCGTAACCGCTTCTCTAGCTCTTCAAATGACGGAGGACAGATAAAGACAAAGATTGCATCAAGGGAGCTTGCCCTCACTGATCTAGCACCTTGAACATCAATGTCAAGAATGCATCTCTGAGAATATAAAGCCTTGTAAGGATAACAGAAGAAACACAGAACAGATTCCCCATTGAAAATCAGATATCAAAATTATTAGCATGAATGTAATTGCCAAAAAAGTAACCAAATTTAGTACCTTCCCAGAATCTGTAACAACTTCAACTGCCTCAATGCTTGTCCCATAAAGATTTTCATGAACTGAAGCAAACTCCAAAAATTTCCCATCTCTTATATCCTTCTCCATACTGATCCGATCTGTGAAATGGTAGTGAACTCCATCTAATTCTCTCTCTCTTGGTGCTCGAGTAGTGTGGCTCACTGAAAATCCATACGTTGTTGGAAATTCCTTCATAAGTTTGCTTATCAAAGTGCCTTTGCCGACGCCAGAAGGACCACTGATAACAATTGGTTTTGGTGCATTGCCAATGACACCCTTACTCCATGCAACTACCTCACTGCCAAGTACCTTCTTTTGCTCCTTAACAAAAGGGGTATCGACCTACCAAACACAAGGTCAAAATACAAAATGGACAATACAACATCTAAATTCTTTTAACAAATGTTTAGTAATGATGTCAATTTGTTCTTGATGGACCAGAACTCGTTCAATAAATTAAATAGCACAAGAACAAAGAAAACTATTTGCCATCAGATATGGCTACGCAAGATATTGAAAATGAGATGAAGATATTGTCCATGGCAAAAGAGGAAACATAAGATTAGAAATAAAAAAACAGTTGAAACCTCAAGAAACCAGATGCTATCATCCAACATGGAATCCTTCTTAACAATCGATATCCTATCATTGTTGAGAAGAACAGCCGAGTGGCCTCCCACGTGGACAGGCTTCAGACCAAGAACAGTCGGGATTATCCTGCCCAAGTCAGTAAATGAATACAAATATGTCTAATTGTGTATCAAGAAAGAAAGTGAATACACACCATGATCTTGTTAAGTGGTCAAAAATTGTAACATTTACAGATGACTTTCCTCTATACTCAGATCCTTCAACTACATACTGAGCATGAAAATACACACTATCAGATCTTGATAAATCATGTTTAAAAATAATTAATATACAACAAGATGATGGCTAACCATCTTATCACCAAAGTTGGTAGAGGTCCGATAGCCAGCTGACTCAGAGTCATAAGCAACAGACAATTTCTCAACCGAACTGTTCAGCATAGACTCAGGAACCTCTTCCCCCTGATGGTGATGGATTTCCAAACAAACAACATTTAGAAACAATTAGAATAGCCAACCACGCAGATAGCATAACAACCATGACAGGGAGATCATTTATGGGAGGTGAACTAACCATTGCTACAAAGTACTAGTTCTTCCACAAATCTTCTGCGCCTGAATGAAGTTAGATGGTAGCAAAGTCAATTGAAAGACTAATATGTCCAATAAAAAGGTAAATACTTAAAACTTTCGAAAAGTCAAAAACAAGTTCTTGAACAAATAAATCACTTGCACAGACAAATGGAATATCGACCAAAAATAATAAACAGATAAAAATCCAATCTTCTACAAGCTGTACACCACTAGAACTACTTATATCCTCATAATCGATATCGCAGAGAACAAAACCTAGGATCATAGGAAAGAGCAATGGGTAAAAATCCAATCTTCTCCTCGACAAGGAATCAAATTTTGCTCCTTTAAGCCAAATCAAAATTGCCAAGAAGGCCCGGTTCAAAATCCCATCAGGATTTCTTTTCGTCCTCCAATGTCAGTGCAAACCGTGAAAAAATCAAACAAGAATGAAGCGAGAGCAAACAAAAGTGAAACGGAGAAGAACAATCAAGGAAGACGAGTGAAAAAAGAAAGCCAAAAAAATAAATAAATAAAGAATCTGAGATCTTAAACCTACCTTGACCTGTGCACGAAAAAAAAAACCAAAAGCGGAAGGAGAAGAGCTTCTCCAGGAACGAAGAACCAGAGGAAGAAAAGGCGGCTCCCCACGGCAAATATTCCGCTATTACGGCACCCTTCAATTCCCCTCCCAACAATCTCCTTCCTTATATAGACAGGATCCGCAGCTTCGTTGAACTTGAAGAACGGAATCGCTCTTTCTCTCCATCAAACAACAATAAAATAAAATAAAAGAGAATTAAAAAGAGAAAAGGAAAAAGGAAAAGAGCGAGAAACAGCAAAAGCGAGCCGCTTGATTTGCATGGGCCACACGGGAAACCATGGACCGAGAACGGACCATCAGGATGATAGGAACCATGGATCGACTTGATCGGTACCGTTGGTTCGTAATCATTCGGATGAGAAAATATACGCGTATCGAGATTGGTGATGGACGGCTGAGATCGATTTTGGTGAGAAAGATACGGAAATTTATGCAAGTGGAATAAGATTCTCCGTCCCTGTTCCCAGTGGACTACAATAGACACGCAATAATGTGCATAGTTGTAGCAAGTTGAGGTATTGACAATTTAATGGGAAATTATCTTTTCCATATATATATATAAATAATAAACTATAGTTGTCTTTATTTAATTTATGTTAAAAATAAAAAGGATTATTTTATTCCATATAAAAAAATTAAAATAAATTTTATTTTTATTAAAATTATGACAGCATTAAAATATCTTTAATCAAGTAGAATAATTTTAATAATAAAGCAATTATAACTAATATTTTTGTTTAAAGATAAAATAGAATAAATCAAATAAACGTTCCACTATGTATTTTTATCTTGAAAATATTCTTAATTTTAGTATTATTATAACCGCTACAACTAACTACTATAATTATATATAATCGGTCTCCTCGGGACGATACGATAGTTGAGACATATGATGTTACCATATGAGGTCTTGGGATCAAAATTCGGTGTATCCGAGCATGCCCTCCCCCATGCCTTAGTCATTTGCACTAATGTCTAGTAGTCACGGAGGTGCTAGGGGTGAGTGAATCGTCCTTTACCATATAACAGTTTGTAATCGATCCTCTCGGGAGGGTGTGATAGTTAAGGCATGGGGTGTTACCACATTTAGCCATGAGCTCAAAATTTGACGCGTCCAACCATGCATTGACCACTCCAATAATAGTTAGTAGCCTTCCATGATTTACCTCTTTTATGTTGGCCTAGGGATGAGTTGACGGGGACCTGAGAGCGACTGAATTCTCTTTTACCATATTATAATAGTTTGTAATTATTACAACACTAAAACTTACTTTCAATCAAGGGTGGAGGCATGTGTTAACCTACTTGGACTTTAGCATGAGGTTCATTTTAAAATTTATGGAAGAAGCACATGTATTTAGGAATTTTTCTATACACTAGCCATCAAATATACATATTGCATGTGTAATATAATACATAAATACACATAAATTAGTGGTCCAAACCCATAAATTGAACTTGGTAAAGGTGCGTCAAGCTCATCTAGTAGTGCAATACAAGGGCGACGCTCGAGAACCCCAGTAACAAGCTACTGTAACATACTCTCCCTCATAAAAAAATTAATTTAATTTTTTATATTAGATATTAAACTGATAAGAATAAATACTATATTTGATCTTAGCCAAAAAAAAAATAGAGAAATGTATGCTTTCTAATGTCGTCAATCCAAAGTATTTATAGAAGTTTCTCTGCTCATAATGTTATCAATTTTAAAAAGTGAGACTAAAAAGAACCATGACAGTACATATTTTTTATATAAATAATAATTAGAAAAAATTACTAATAAGTCTTAAAATTATTTTTAGTATGAAAAAAATAACATTAACGTAATTTTATTTGGACTTTACCAAAATTAATTATTAAAGGATCCATATTTTTAATTAAATTTGCCTATAAATTGAACTATTTTAATCAATTGTTCACATAATCAACCCTAAATATCCAAATCAAATTTCATGATCAGCATAGAATTATATATACACACAACATCTATCATCAATCAATTAGTTCAGGTAGATTATATTTATTGACTCTGCTATTACTTCTAATATTTTTGTAACAGATATGATATATTGATCTTATTTGAAATCAAAGAAGATGAAGTGTTGGCTAGATGACTTTGACATTCATAGTGAGAAGACTCTGAACTAGAGCAAGGTAGCATTGAGGGGTTCTATGTGTCAAAAAAGAATGTGGAGGGAAGAAAACGTCAGAAATCAGGCCAGGGAGGGGTTCTCTGTGCAAGTACTTCGATGCTCAAGTTAGGCGAGTGGTAGGAAGAAATGGAATGTAATGAACAGTAGAAATGAATAATGAACTCTGAGTCCTTAACCTTGCGTACCTGCGTCTTTAAGAGGAGACCCCTTATAAAGTATTAGTTCCCCTCTGTGCATGGACATCGACTCCTTTCTAAAAAGGGTCGACTATTCTGGCATTCTAACAACTTTCCTAGAATAGACCCATAATTTATGTACTTTGCAGGGTAGAAGCTTTTGCCATATGAATTACATAAGGAGTATTCCCTTGATTTTCTGATAACAGTTACACAAAATACCAAAAAGAAATATTATAACGTTAAGCTGATGGGCCATTAATAAGATTTGGTGGCAGGTCAGCCGAGTCCCCTATAACGTCCGGTCGGGCCTCATTCTCGGAAAGGGTAACGTTGACCATCTTGAGGACTCGACCTCCTTGAGGACTCAGCATCCGTTCGGACAAGGAGTCCGATCAAGTCATACATCTAGTATATTTGATCATACCGAGCGAACTTGATTCTGAATTGAACTAAGATGATTTGAGATTCCATCGAGCCGAGGGTACTCGGGATCCGATCGGATAAAAGGTTTGATCGACTGGACTATTCAGGCGAGTCATGCGACCATGTTAGCCCTGAGTGTTGATTGTTCCTTGACTTTAACTGCCACATTAACAAACTTTCTTGACTTCGACCCCAACTTCAGGGACCCTACCTTATTCATCGTTTCACAAGTCTCCCCTTCAAGTCTAGACAAAAGAGGTTTAAAGCTTGACTGACTAAACACTTGTGTCTTTTTGTATTTCTTGTTTTCTGATCGGACACTTGGTCTCTGATCAGTCACTTGACTCAAGCTGACTTCATACTTGTACCTTGAGAATAGCATACATCACTTATCATCAATGTTTAGTGTGATAAGCACGCCTTTTGATCATAAGCATGCTTACCACCTCCCATCCCTAATAATTACGGCCTGGATCGTTCCGCCACATGGCATACGCTTGTGGAAAGAATATCTAAAATGACATGTTATTATTGAGATTTGATGTGACTCTAACGGTTTGAATTCAACTACCCTGATTAATTCTCTCTCTTCCCCTCCCATGATCGGACGGTTGTGGTGGCGCACCACTAGGATTTTTAAGATTTACAACCTTCGATACAAATTACATCATTTTCTTATTCTCATCTTCGTCTTCTTCTCTGACTTCTTCTTTAACTTCCCTTGTTATTGCCAACAATTGTTTAGGTTCCATCTCTTCGTCGTAAGTTCATTTTTCACCCCTTTCGTTTCTGCTTCTTGCTTTTCATGGCCACTACTCCCCCCACTGTCGTTCACGGTCTTTGGTACACTTCCACCGCCTCTAATTTCAACGATGGGGAAGTGGACCAAATGTAAGTCAAGCATTTCAACAGAGGACATTCAAGCTGCTTCCATGTCGATCTGTGGATCGAAAGTGGATGGATGAATTTTGTCCCTCTGTCTCCGAAACCCTAGCCTATTATAAACTTGATTCGGTAGTCTACCTAGAAAGGGACATCAATCTTGACCTAATATCTGAATTCTATAACAACCTTCATCAAAACCATGATGGTGTTTATAACACTCGAGTCGCTAAAAGAAGTATCGATTTCTCCATCAGAGAATTCTTTGGGTATCTAGGTTGCCGTATGTGTTCAGGTAATCCTTTTCCCTTGTATCCTGATTTACCAGAGTCACTACCTCCTCCACTTGATGTATCACCTGACGATATTTATGAGTACTTCTTCAGGCAGCCTAGACCGGATGGACTAGATGAGCTAGATGTTGACTTCCCTACTTTTGCAGCCTTGAGATTATCTCCTCAAGACTATATTCTTTTTAAGATTGTCACGAACTGCCTTCTACCTATCACATCTAAACCATTATCTGAGATCCGATCATATCATTGCCTTATGCTTTATGGTTTGCGTCGGCGTCTCGATTTTGAAATCATGTCGAGCATCTACTCCTCGATCATATCATATTCTAAGTCTAGCGGCTCCACTATTTATATGGCTTATGGGCATATAATTACTGATTGGCTTGAGACCCTTCAGGTTGATGTCTCTAAGGGTAGAATAGTCAAAATGGTCAGGCAGGATTGCCGACTTGGGAAACGGGCATTTTCCAAGTCTGGCATCATAGGGCAAAATGGGGATGTTCGGTGGAAGGATGGGCGAGCACTGGGTGAGTTACCACGGGGACCTCCACGACAGGCTGCTCCTGTTGCTGCTCCTCCTGCTGCTGACGATGGAGAGGCCGATCCTGATTTGCGCTGGCAGATCGCCGAGCTGGAGAGCCGCTTTGATCAGCACGATGAGATGATATATGCTGAGCTGGATGGCCTGCGTATTCGGATAGACCAGCGCTACGATGACCTGCGCGGGCATATTGACCAGCGCTTCGATGATATGCGCAGTCATCAGGTGGTGACACAGCAGTTGCTACTCGGATGGATGGCACGCTACCCGCCTCCGCAGTCTTACCCAGGCTATCCTTCCTCCAGCGTGCCGCCTCAGGATTTCACCCCTCCTGCCGATGATGGTGATGTTCCTCAGTGTGAGGATGTTGATTGATACAATTTGTTTGTTGACTGTCTGTATTTTAGATGTTATTTGTTAGTCTTTATGACTGACCTAGATATTTGCACTTCTGATGCTACTCCTGTATTTATGCTACTCAGTTTTATATTTGCTTGCTCTTTATTATGCTTCATTTTCTATCGGTTATTAATATGCTGTTCACTTGCATGTCTTGTTTGTCTTTTATCTCCTTATTACTGTCTTAGAATACACTTAGAGGGAATTCTAAGTGCTTTAAGAACCAGACAGTAAGGGTTAAGGGGGAGTTCTTTAAGTTATCTTACCTTATTCGCACCTTTTCGGTGTTTGACAAAGGGGGAGAAGATAACTAAGTTTAGATGAATGCAAATTTGATTTTAGAAATTTGATTTTAGAAGATCCTCACATAGTGTTGTATCCGTCTTAGGGGGAGGATCTTGATTCCCCTAAAATTATGAAAATTTGAACAATTCTGATCTAAACTTAAATCGTGTTGTCAAACAACAAAAAGGGGGAGATTGTTGATACAGTCTGACCTGGCTGTTGTTTTGATGTTGACACTGATTTAAGTTTGTATCATATATTGATTAAACTCAGAATGACTACTGATCGAGGTTGATCAGTTGGGAGGGAAAGTCCTGATGAGTAAAACCAGGCAAGGGAAATCCAGATGAGTCAAGACATCTGGTGAAAAGTCCAAGCAGAGAGCTTGGCACGGGAAAAGTCCAAGTATGGTGACTTGGCACGGAATGGTCAGAGAGGGCTCGGTAGCTCGTTCTCTGGACCGGACGAAGTCGGAGAGGGCTCAGTAGCTCGTTCTCTGGATTAGGTCAGAGAGAGCTCGGTAGCTCGTTCTCTGGACCGGACGAAGTCGGAGAGGGCTCGGTAGCTCGTTCTCCGGATTAAGTCAGAGAGAGACTTAAGTGGACATTCCATGGCACATTGGATCGGTCGGTAGACCGATCCAGTGACACATGAATCAGTGGATCGATCGGCAGACCGATCCAGTGAAACTGAGTTCCATGGATCGGTCTGATGACCGATCAGATGACACTCAGTAGCACACTGAGTGCAGACCGATCCACACTCAATCTGATCGGTGCAATCTGATCGGTCAGGGAGACCGATCAGGAGAAGAGCCTGCAGAAGAAAGAAAGAGGTGGATCGGTCTGTGGACCGATCCACACTCAATCTGATCGGTCACTACGACCGATCAGAATGGCCTCAGACCGATCAGACTGTTGCCTGATCGGTCCAAGGCACTGTGATCGGTCTGGTGACCGATCCACACACTCTGATTTGTTCGCTGTATCAGCGATTCCTTCACTGCTTTTGATATATCTCATTCATTTATGTGATGTAATCCTCTGTGCTGTTAGCTTTTGAGTTTGCAGGTTAACAGGTATCATTCCAAGCCTAATTTCAAATTAAGTTCATAAGAGGAATGCGACAAATGGTCTTTCTGCTGGTTTCAGCGGCGCATGGTGCATTTCAGGCATCAACGGATACTGCTGTGATCTGGCTGCGATCTGCTTGACTCCTGGGGATTGGTTCGAGCTCAGAAGACGCCAGTGTTGACTGTGATATCATTGGTGTGAGTTCAGGGAACCAGGTAAGGAGGAAGAGGGATTGGCTGCAGCGCTGATTTGCGCAGTTTGGACCAGATCTGTGACAGCAGAGATCAAGTTTTGAGAAGCAGTAAAAACAGCGAGAGGAGAACAAGAACAACAACAAGAAAGCTTGAAAGAAAAGTCTGTGCTGTTGTGCGAAGTTCTTGAGCTCTCGGGTGAACTGCGATCTCTGTTTCTGCTACTGATCCTCGCGTGGTTGTAAGCATTTCTATTCTCCTTTGCCACCGAGCTTCTGTAAGTCTCGTGCTTTAACTTAGATCTTTCTTGAGACGTTGTGGGGAGGTTACTCCACCGAGAAGGAGGATTTGTAACCGGAAGTTATCCGGGGTGCGATCTACCGAAGATTAAGGAGTCGTCCACCTTACGGACACGCCGAGGAGTAGGGGCAAGTTATCCCCGAACCTCGTAAATCCTAGTGTTAGTGTGCTTGTGTTTTTCCTTTCTTTAGTTGTCTAATTCCGCTGTGCTAACAATTATCTGTGTAGAAGTTTTGGTTTAAGTTTTTCAAGGGGCTACTCACCCCCCTCTAGCCATCTAAGATCCCAACAGTATGGACAGAGATCATGAGCAGTGTTGATTGATACCTCAGCTTCGGTATCTCATACTAAGGATGAGCAGACAGCCAGCGTGCGTAGTAGATAGTGTGACGGATGGTACACAAATGAGTACATATACGTGATCACGGTCCCCCTTCTAGATTTGACAGTTCGTCAGACATGACATAAGTGGCTCCATGATCATTTTTGTATGTCTGTGCACGTTTGATAATATATATTTACTTTTTCATCAATGAAGCAACAATAAGAGAAATGGTAGGAAAAAATAGTAAAAACTGATGCAATAACTGAAAAATATGGCGAAAATCGATCACTCAAAGTGAGCAATCTAAAGAAAAGGGGCGATTAAGACCTAAAAATGAATGGAGCAGAAACTATCAATTTGTGCAGAAACAAAACATGATTAACAAGAAAATAAAAGGCATGAGCATTTACTGGCAAATGAGCTTCGTCGCAGTGAGGGAGGGCAGGGCATAGGGGGGAAAATCAATAACGGAAGAGAGAGTCAGAGAGGGCTCGTCTCGCCAATGTAGGGCGCCTTTGAGAGAGAGCTTGTAGTCATCACGGTGAGGGAGGAAGGTGAGGAGAATCGTGAAGGCGAGCCACTGTGAGGGAGCTAGGGAAGGCTTGGAGAATCATGAGGACGAGAGAGTTTAAGGCTTTGGCGAGAAAAAGTTGATTTTAGAAAAAAACAAACATTTATATAGATAAATAAATTATATATATATAAAGAATGTGCCCTTGGGTATTTTTAGGCCTTGGGCAGGAACGTTGGTAGCCCTGACCTAGGACCGGCTCTGAACCTATCTTATTTGACATATTAACGATTAATTGTTATAAGTGTAATAATTAATATAATATTATTATAATATTATAGTAGTTAAGTAACTGTTATAATTATTTTAAAGTTTTAATAACTAATTTTAAGTGATTTTGATTTATCTAAATTGATAAAGAATATTTTGATATAAACATGATATCTAGAATTTATGAATTAAAATTTTAGAGTTTAGGATGAGTGTTTAGAGTTCGATTATAACGTTGTAACTATAGAAGCACGAGAAAAAAGTGATGTCTTCAGTACAAAACATCTAAAGTAACACGTCACTTTTTTAAAAACAAAGAAGGTACTCTTTGAATGTGGAGCGCCCTTTTAATTTTGACTCTTTAAAAAAAATAGGCTATTTATTGACTCGTCCTTGTTCAAAAGGATTACCACTAAAAAATTAATAAAGTTTTGAAAAGAACATTTTATTTTATTTTGTTAGTTGATACTAATATATAGGTTACGTTGATTAATTTATGGATGAGTTATTTAATTTTATAAAAAATTTATCGGTTATAAAAATAAATTAAAAAATATTTGCAGCAGACATCCTTAATTCAGTCTAATAATTTTGGCTCAATCGTTCATTAAAAAAATTAATCTGAACTCAATTTTTAGATTTATTAGAAATTAGATAGACGCTCGTATGATTGACCAGGAGCATGTGGGGACCTAACTAAACTTAAAAATTAACAGCGTTTGGGAAATGTCAGCTTGCTCCTAATTTCCTGGTCGCTTCGTCCGTGGTTGTCGATTTCGCCTTCAAGTGCTCCTACTTGCTCACTTCGTTGCCACTCTTGCCTAATTGCAATCTTATCTTGCCACCCAAGCTTCCATAAACTTTATTAGCATCTTAAATCCATCTTTAATATAATATAATATAATATAATATTTTTAATGTCATGTTTACTCCCAAAGATGGACAAAGAAAAAAAATATAAAAGTGATGGGTGGAGGATTCTAAATTTGCTTGTTGACCTATTTTAAAAGAGATTTTCATCCTTTGTTTGTCTCCATCTAGCTCTGATGATGTCAGACCATGCAAGAGAATTCGAATTTTAATATGTCATAATTTTTGACTCTATGTATTAGAATGAGCTTATTCTTTTATTTGAATTAAAATTTATTCAGAAACCTAAAAAATTTGTAACCGGTCAAATTTTGAATTTTGAATTTTGAATATGAAAAATATTGTTTAGAATTTTTGACTCTAGATATCTTTTTTACTATTTTTAGTTATTTTTATTTTTTGGTATGTTGTGTATTTTTGATATTTTAATCTTATAATTAGGATTTTGATTGTATATAAATGTTCTATTTAGTTGTTTAAAGATAATCTCTATTATTTGGATAAAACTTTTATTTTTGATAAAATCTAGACATGATGGTTTCTTTTTAATTTTTTATTTCTCTTTTTATTTTTTTTCTTCAAATTCTCTTTCTCTTTAGTCCATATAATAATCGCTATTTTATCTGATGTCGAACTCTCACAATTACTATTTGTGAACCATTATAGACAACTTAAAATCGTGAGCCACTCGGCGGCTTAAACACAAGTCCTCCCCCCATGTTGATTGCAAGCTCTACTTGGTCGCGAATCATGGCTATGAGTGGGTTTGGCTGCAAGATATGCAATATCTTAACCTGGTTATAAAATCGCGGACTACTATCTAGATCTCCAAATGCAAACCAAACTTATTTTATCTATCAAATTCCAACCATCACACTATTTTAATTACGAAAATTCAATTTCAAAATCTCCACTTTATTATGCACTATTGGGCTATCTAACGGGTTACAACCTATCGAGTCAAGCCCAATAAAAAAACATTAGAGACCACATTAATATCAAATTTTAAATGTCAATAAGAGAGATCTTTCTAAATTTAAATAAGAAAAAAATATAATGTTAAATGTTTTCAATACGAAATATTTTATGAATAGTTTGGTCAATTTGAATATAAATTTGTTCAAACTTTTTAAACATAATTATCCACTAATTATTGAAATCCTCTCCTCCATTAATTTTATCAAAAATAAATTTTAATTGAATGTCAATATATATGTGGATAGGTTAGTTGAGCTATTTTTTTTAAATCTAATCTACATTTTTAAAATAAAAACCACAAGTCAACCGAGTCAGTGAAGAAAAACCACTGTATGAGCATCAACATAGTAACTAAGTTGGTACTTGATGATAGAGTTATTTAGGAGATCGCTTGGTATGATGATTTATCTTCATTCCTCTTATTGTAGGACGATCAATAAAGAACACTAGAATGTGGGATGATCGATAAAGAACGCGTGAAGGAAAGGAAATCATGTTTTTTTTCTTCATCAACGGACACATAAATAGCACCCAAAGATTATTTAAAAACACTCTTAAATACCCCAAAACAAAAAAAGTACTACATCATGATAAAATTAAAAAAAAAACTCGTCTCAAAAAATAAATAGAATTGTAAATGAATACCGAGCCAAGATTTATGATATAATCATCGAATTGAACTAAAATAAAATAGTTGTTAGAACTTAATTTGATTTCTTTTATTACTACAAGCTTTAGCTTGACTCTTTACATATTAACAAACTTTCAATTTTAATTTATTTGATTTAAACCTAATTGATTATTTAAGAGAAAGTTTTTTTATTTATTTATGAAAAACAAACTAACTTAAGATTAAGGTTTTTGGAAAAGTTTGACAAACTAAAAAAATATATATAGAAAATGCAATCACACTCCATGAAATAATTTGGCACAGCAAATCTGAAGAACAGAATCAAACTCAAACCTGTCCATGTCGAAATCACCCAGAGTAGCCAGCGCTCTCATCCCTGAGGCTTCTCCGACGACGGGAGGGGCTCGGAGTCGGGGCCCCTCAAATCCTCAAGCATTCCGACGACGTCCTCCATTTGCGGCCGCTGGCTGGCATTCCTCGCCACGCATTGCATTGCAATCTGAAGCATCCGAACCAAGTCGTCTTCTATCCCCGGGCACTTCACCAGCTCCGCGTCGAAAACCTCGGCCGTCCACTCCTCTCGCACCACCGACTGCACCCACCTCGGCAGGTCCACAGCCGCGTCGTCGCGTCCTGGCGACCGCCCGAGCGGAGCCTTCCCTGTCAGCAGCTCAAGCAGCAGGACTCCGAGGCTGTAGACATCGGACTTCTGCGTGGATCTGCGGTGCTCGACGACTTCCGGCGCGCGGTAGCCCGCAGCTCGCGATCGGGCAGTCGTTGAAGGGCTCAGAAGCGGCGCGAAGCCGAACTCAGAGACGCAAGGATTGAGTTCCTGCGTGATCAGGAGGACGTTGGAAGACTTAATGTTGCCATGGATGAATCTACCTCCAGCTTGAGCATGGATATGGGCGATTCCGCGCGCCACGCCCAGTGAAATCTCTACCCTCGCGCGCCAGTCCAGTACTGTTCTTCCAGCTCCATCCCTTCCTGCTCCTCATGGAAGTTCATATATCGTTAAGATTTACAGAATGCTAGCTATTTTAAGTAAACTGTAACAGAGACCGGGCAACAATTTAGAGTTCACCGTGCAAGAAGGTGGATAGGTTGCCAAGCGGGGCGTAATCGAAGACCAAGAGCTTCTCATCTTTGGAGTAGTAGTAGGAACGGAGTTGGACGACGTTTGGATGCTTGCCGATGCTTCCGATGATCTCCATCTGCTGCTCGAACTCTCTCTTCCCTGCGGCTACTTCCTTCAGCCTCTTCACCACCACCTCGACGCCGTCCTCTAGGACAGCCTTGTAGGTCGTCCCATGGCTTCCTTTTCCGAGAACTTCGGCGGAAGCTCTTAGAAGATCTTCCAAGTCGAAGTTGTAAGAGCATCCCTGGAAGAAGACCAGCTTGTTCTTCTCTGCCTCTTGAACGCTGCTGCTGTACTCCTCGAGCTTGTCGATGCTTCTGCTGGCGGCGCCGCCATTTCCTTTCGAGGTGCTGCTGCTGCGCTTCCTGCTCTTCCTCCTCGAAATGCAAATGAGCGCAGCCGTCACCAGTGCAAGAAGAAGGCATGATCCTCCGCCGGCGACTATTATGATGATCCCCGTGCTCGGTGTTTTCCAAAAGCTTCTTTTGGCCGAGCACTGTGGTAGGGGAGTGCCGCAGAGGAAAGGGTTCCCCAGGAAAGACTCAACGGGGAAACTCTGTAGCGATTCAGGAATGGAGCCGGTGAGGTTGTTGTAGCTCAGGTTCAGATGCTTCAGCTTGGGAAGTCGAAGCCGAGGTATCAGTCCAGAGAGAGAGTTGTTCTCGAGGTACAATGCCGCAAGCTGAGTCAGATTTAGAACCGCCGGCGGAATTTCTCCGGTGAAGGAGTTACAGGAGAGGTCAAGGAAGGTGAGGTTGGAGGAGAGTGAAGAAGGCAGTGCTCCTGACAGCTCGTTGCGTTGCAGGAACAGAGAACTCAGAGAAGGTATCGAAGGGACGTCGGAGGGTAGTTCCAGCGCGAGACGGTTGGAATGAAGACTCAAGATTTCGAGCGCATCGAGCTCTCCGAGTGTATCAGCGGGGATTTGGCCGATCATGCCAACCCCCGGCAGCCGGAGGCTCTGCACGCGGCCTCCGTCCGGCGTACATGTGACACCGACCCAGGAGGAGCAGACTGGGACCTGAGCGCTCCAGTTAAGCTTCGGACCATGAGGGATGGACGCAGCAAACTCGAGGAGGAACTGGGCGTCGGAGTTCAGGTTGCCGATGGCTGAAGCTCGAAGACAGTGAAGGAGGATCAATAGAGGAATCCACAAGCTCAATTTCTCCATTCCTGCAGCTGCAAATTGAAGAACAAATGTACTGTAAGAAGTCAAAATTCCAACATCAGTAGATGAACTACTTATTTCCCATGGAGTGGTACCTTTATGGTCTCCTCAGAAGTTAGACGCACACCAATTAATTCTCAGCTACTCATTTTTCTGATTATTTCTAGATGGGGGACCGAATTGCGACCTCTGATAAAGAAAGACTGTCTGTGTGTTGAATGGATCGAGGACCAACTTCTTTGAGGAAGAAAACTGCAGTTTGTCAGGAGATGGTGAAGGGGTGGAAATTGGAATTGAAGAACAGTCCAGAGAAGAGCACCAGGCACTTTCACATGGCAAAGATCAAGCTGCAGCGATCGCCGGCGAGGTCACGGAGTTCACATAAAGAACACATTTTTAGGCCTCCGTCGGCATTGGAGGAAGATTCGGCATGCAATCAAAATCTCACCTCGGGGAGCTCCTCGTTTCCGGCTCCAGATACAGGCTTCCTTACGGCATTGACTCCGCCATTATCGCTCAACTTGGAGCTACACCGCCCACAAAAGGAGGATGAAGAAGAAATGATGAATAATAAATAAAGCAATTGGCGAGATTACCGGCCTCGCGAACCGCTCGGAGAAACTTTTGTCGGCTTCTCAGTCACTCGCTCGGAGAACAACAAAAAAGAAAAAGAAAACACCTTTGTCGGTTTTGACCGTCGCAGGGGAGGCTGCGAACCTTGGCGGGACAAGGTAGCAGGACCATCATTAGCTAGGAATAATCTGGCAAAAATGGCGTCCAAGAAATCACTGAAGCAGGCCCATTGGTTGAGGATTGAGAAGGATTCGAGGTGCTTAAAGCCAAGAGAGACAACAGCAAAAAGGTTTCAGAATAAAGGAAGAAAGATTCGCCGGGTGACGATGAAGCTGCTGCTTAAGCAAAACTGCTCCTGTTTTTAGACTCTGGCTGAGATCATGTCAATTTGTTTTCTTCCATTTGAATATGTTTAGTCTACTCGTTCTTTTAAAATAATATAAATTTTAATAAAGATAATATTTTTAAAATTATTTTTTTTTAACACCAGTTTGAATATCTTATGATGATACACGACTGTAGAAATTCATCCAAGTCCAGAAATTTCATCATGATGACGCGACGGCAAAAATTCATCACAAAATCAAAAACGATAATGTCGGACGGACAGGTCTTCTCCTAGATTTCTTCCCCTAGCATAGGGATTTCCTATTGAGAGTAGCAAACATTAAAAGGTTCATCGGGAGGCCCGATTAGGTCATTCCGATGCTTAAATTAGCATAGAGATTTGATAGAGATTAAATGGAAAAATGATGAGAAAAATGTTATAAAGTCGATGATCATATAGATGATAGCATAATCCTCCTTTCTAACAAATTCTCCTCCCCCTATCTTATACGAAAATGGAGAGTCTCCTCCCCTTATCCTGTAGGGAAAAGCCCAAGAGATTCATCATTAAAGAGTCATTAAAGGGAGAAGTCCAAGAAACTCATCCTTAACAGAGTCATTAAAGAGGTGTTACCGTCATGTCCTTTAATGTTAGTAAATGTCGCACGCGCTAGAAACTCGGAAGGTCATCAGCTTAGCGACTTAGCTAGCCAAAAGGTCAATTGGTTCGGTGATTGGGAAGATCGACAACTTGGTCGGTCAACAAATCAGACCGACTCAGAATGTCAGAGATTGTTGATATGCCATATGGAAACTATGTTGACTAAGTCTTGAAGAGTGCCACATGGTCCTTATATTGGCCGAACCTTGACCCTGCCACATGGCTTCTCTGTTGACTAGGTCAAGGACCCACCACAAGGATCCTTACTTACCTCTGTATCACAAGACCTCTCTTCAAGTCTAATTAAAAGAGGGTGTAAGTCAACTAACTGGACATGTTGACGCAAGGGAAGAAACTCCGAGTGCGATGTTCAAATTATATATTTACAGAGAAAGACATAGGAAAATAATTTGTAAACAAAGAGGAGTTGTCTCTAGGTTTAAACGAAAATAATTTGCATGTTCAAATCAAAACCAAACTCAAGATTAACCACTTTCCCTACAAGAGCTCTAACTCTTGTTTAAATAATCTAAGAAATAAGAAAAAATCGAAACAGAAAAGTCGCAACAGAAGAAGAAAAAGAAAAAGTAAAAAATAATCTATATTAATTTTTAGAAAAGAAAACTAATTCTAAAAATTTAAAACAAATAAAAGAAATGTCAAAAGACCAAATTTAGAGTTTTGGAGATCCGGTTCACGTGAATGATGACGTCGCAAAATGGTCGTTCCCTTGGACACGACTTGGCCGTGTCGACCATTGGAAAACCGATTCCGTCTCGTTTTCTTCTCGTCACAACTCGAAGGGAAACATAGTTGTATTGAAGGATATAAATTGGTTATGCTACTAGATGCTCCTACATTAGATGCCCTAAGTTGAAAAGAACTTATCCTCGAGTTCAGGATAGTGTCTTCAAGATCAAAAGTCAGTCTCATAAATGGTAGAACAGGAAAAAGATCCTCCGACATTAACTCGGTCAAATTTATGGGTGGCTCTAATAGAACATGCACTACATCCTCAGATAATCTATCATCTGGAATCTCGAGGATGAAAACAATTTCACAATCATCACCATAAATTATCTCGTCAGAGTTTGTAAGTTGTTACCATTTTGCAATCGATGAAGGCATCAATACTTCTAGATATTTTGGTTGATTGAGTTCCGAACCCACTGCATCTGCTAAAGTACCAATGGCATCATATAGAATATGCAAGTTTCATCTCTGATATTTCCCATAAGCACATAACAAATGTTGCAAAATTATTTCCAAACGTGGGAGGAGTTCCTCTTGTGCCTTCTCTTCTTGTGTTAAAGCAAAGCTTGCACCCTCTTGCACACGTTTATTAATGTAAAATATTCTTCGAAGCAGTCCCATAAGAATTTGGTAAGATTGTTCATAACCATCACATTCACCGGTGTTCTAAATGATAAACTTACTAAATCGAGAAAGAGTCCAACAAGTGATACTCGGAATAAGTGGGAATTTATCATCAAAAAGAGGATTGAGGGATTTGACAATCTCAGGAAGATGAGGGTAGAGTCCATTAATGCATCTCTCTCCTTCCAACTAATGTCACTTGTAAGTGATAGCTTTTGCTGTATCAAAGGCGTTAAGGTTGGAAGAATTTCATCTCCAAAAACAATTAAAAGAATATCTAATCCAGCTGCAGTAGATTTTCTTAAATTCCAAACATTGAATGTGTCCTTATCCTCCTCTATGTAATCAGGTACATGAAACGAGATGATGAAAACGAGGCTTCGAATCCTTATCCCTATCTGGAAAAGATTCATCTTCCTCCGTATATGCCATATTGGACTATAATAGAACTGGAATTAATTATGGTAAATAATATCTTAAACCATCGGGTGGAGAAGTATCATCACACTATGTTAACCAAAATTCACATGCCTCAAGAGTAACTTCATCCACCTCATCGTCATCGTCATCATCGTCATCATCATCAATATCTTCGTCGTAAATTGGACCATCAACAATTTCAATCTTGTTATCTGAAAACATGAAGCTAGAAAACTGAGGATATGACGGTTCCGCTGATTGGATGAAGACCTCTCTCCTATCTGTAAAATAAATCAAATCAGGGAAGGGGTCTCTAGCGTTGACCCTCCGACACTCAAGTTAGAAATAGAAGAAGAGGAATCGAAAATAATAGGGACAGAAATGAATCTTATCTTTCCTCGTACCTAGCATACTCTTTTATACCTTTCTTATTGACCTTCCATCTTTCCATGTTTAATGATATTAATTACCGACAGAAAATATTCATCAAAATCTAAGTTTGACCATTGATGTTAACTGCACCAACACATAATAGTCGGAGTTAGAGCAAAATAATAATTCGAGTACTAGTAGAGTCGGAGAGAGAATAATTTATTTTGTTACTATGTCTAAGTCGGAAGATAATAATACACTTGCTTTCACAACTCCTGAGTACCGGTGGAGTCGAAGAGAGTAGAATAAAGTCAATCTCATGACTCTCGAATGTCTGTGGAGTCGGGAAGAGAGTGACAAGCTTGAACTCATAATCCTAAGTATTAGTCCAAGATCTATGACTTTGAAGAAATATAAGTCATTAAAAATCTCACAAAATGAGCTAAGAAAATAACAACATAAGTTTAGAACTAGCAAGTAAGTTACTAAAAGAGTTGAGGAAATAGTCGATGTTATCATGTAGGCTCCTAGCCTACAAGGGTAGAACAGCGAGTCGACCCCACAAAGGGAGGGTGACAAGTCGATCTTAAAACCATGGAGTATCTTGTAAATGCCATGAGGATTTGAGAAGTATAAACATTAAGGTTATCTACAAGCAAACTGTGACAGTACGTTTTGACCAATAAACACTTTGTTAATAAATATTCCCGTTTCTTAATTAAAACATGTATAAGGATGAGTTTATGTTTGGAAATATTCTTGAATGTATGATTCTCCAATCATCTTCTAATAATTCATAAAGTAATCCTTCCCCTTATTCCAATGAAGCTTATGATAGTAAAAGTTGGAAGCACATTTGGATATGTCATCAAGTAAAGCACTCACAGTGAAGTGGCATCTCCAAAGTTGATAATAGCTTTTGATTCAACTTGGTTCTGTATATAACTTGCAATTGCTTGCCAAGATCAGTACTAATCCTTCTATTTGAGAAGTAGACATAATTCCATAAGAGTGGTAGCAATATATTATACCATACCGAGTATATCAAAGACATAATCTATATTATTCTTTTCAATAAGAACTTAGAATTTGTTTTAAAAACTAGATGAGACAGTGTGAAAGATCAATCCAAGGTGTTAATTTGCCATGGGATATAAGAAAGTAGAGAGTACCTTTAATAGCAAATATATCAACAAGAGATGAAGACAGGAGTAATCCCTCTTCTCTCTTCATCTTTATCCCTTTCCATGTTCAAACCAAGCACTTGGCTATTTCTAAATAAGTCCTGAGAAATACCTCATGGAGTGAAACTTAAAAGCAATGCTATGCAATTTGTGCAAACGTCGTCCTTTTGAGCACAGTTCTTAACATAAGTTTCAACCATAATTCTTCTGAACTATGTAGGTCTTAGGTGGACTATTACAGGAGGAAACTCGACCCTTATGCGAGATTGTGTAGAGATCAAAACACTTCCTTGTCAAGCTTTATGCATATCCGACGAATGATTGTGCAACGAGATAAGAAAGGATTGAAAGATCTGAAACAGTAGTCAATGAAACACCAAGGATGAGAGGGAAAAAAAGAATTCCGGTTTGAAAAATCAAACGATGAGATGGGTGGCCAAGCAATGACTCTGCTCGGAAATGACCTTGAAGGAGGCGAATGACTTCCTGGAGGAACTCAGCAAGATCAGCAGTAAAACTGAGCCCTGCATCTTGCCACCGAGCCATTGAAGGAGAGGCGAACAACGTCCTAGAGGAACTCCATAAAGTCGACAAAAAAACCGAGCCCTACATCTTGTCGTCGAGCCGTTGAAGGAGGCGATGGCGATCTTTCCCCGATGGTGTGTGCTAACCCTCCTCCACCATGGGTTGGCCCTCGAGCTGTAGTAATTGTATTTTATCTATCAAGTGTTATGCTTATGTGTCCGGAACAAATTCCCAAGGAAGCTAAAACAGTGATGTTGAAGTATCATGGGATGCTTTTACATGCCATGAGAAATGCTTCTACAAATTCTTCACATTGCTATGCAAAGCAGCATATTGTTCCTCGTAATCATTCGTCAAACGCAGACTGTGAATAGATCTGGGTTCCAGACCACAAAATGCTGCCACAACACCATTCACAACAGGGAGAAAGCTTTGTTTTGCCGATCACCATGGTAAAATACTCGCAAAGAAAATAAGTGTACGGAGGCACAAATTGATAAAATAAAATATAGAACCGGTATTAATTACCTCTGGGTTTAGCACATCTTCATGAAAAATATTTATTAAGTATTTTAGGAATTGGAGTGATGAAGAAATATCAAATTTGATTAGGAAATGATTTGAATAGAAACTTTGGGAGTGATACGTGCTCACATTCCCACATACGACGTCAGTTTAATCCAGTTTGAATATCTCACTACGATGATGTAGCAGCATAATTCCATCCTAGTATTAAGAATGATAACGTCAAGCAAGCCTTCTCCTAGATTTCTTCCTATAGAATGACGATTTCTTATAGAGAGCAACAAACATCAAAGGGTTCGTCGCACTATGTAAAAATCAGTAATAGACTTCGTATATTATCTGAAGTAATAGATAGATAATTACCGAAATAGACACACATGAATTAAAAGAGTCAATTTATTATTTTGCCGTGCAATTACCGAAGTCTATCGCTAGTCCAAAATAGGTTCAAAATTAAACCGTTTTTGAAGTAAAAAGACTCTATTACTTCATCGAAGTCAATAAAAATACCAAAGTGGTTGATGATATATTATTTCATAGGTTACATTGATTGATGAAGTAAAATATATATATGACTTCACAATTTTTGTATTCTGGTATAGTAAATATTTAATTTCATTTCTGCATAATTTAGCTTGGTCGAAGTATTTTTTATTATATTACTTTATCATAGTATAATAGTAATAGAGTATATTTTACTACAATAAAAAATTTAATTTAGCGAAATAATTTATATGAATGAGTTCACAATTTTGATCATTAGCGAAGTAAATAATTTCTTTAACTACGCTACTATTTAAGTTTATCAAAGTATTTTATGTTGTATTACTCTATCATTATTCATTGTATCAAAGTAATTGATCATATTTTACTAAAATATAATTTTAATTGATAAAAGTGTATATCATAATATTTTACTACAATATAATATTTTTCACCATCAAAATTGAACAAATATATCACAAATATCTATCAAATATAACACAAAAGTATATTCATAAAAGACATGTTTAACTATAACCCAAAAGTTTTTGTATCCATAAATTTCTAAATACAATCCAAAATTTATATCACAACCTACACTTAGACACACATATAGAAGTAGATGAATTCACTCCATTCACTTTTGATTTCATCATACTGAGATTAATTGTAATACGGTTTATTTTTTTATACTGCAAACTGAAGCATTAATAAAAGTTTGAGGGTTAATGCAAAATGACTCAATATTTTATAAAAAAATATATTTTATAAAAAAGAAATTCATGTTCCTCTCCAATTATGGTTCTTCATCCAAGACTATCTCTTTCATATACCGCATTACACAATATTCACATTCAACACCATCATTTTGTTTTAGATTATCATAATGAAATTGAAAATATAATGCAATAAGTCACAATCCAGATAATAAGAATTATTAATTGATGTTTAAATACATAGTTACAATACATACCATCAATTGTTTAAAATCTGATCCTTTTGAAATACGCCTTGATGCATTGTATATCTTGACCCCACTACATTGTAAAAAATATAAAGTTATTTTTTCAACATCTAATGAATTGAATGCATTCACAATCAGCAGAATCTACTACCTACTTGGTCACAATAGATTTCCAAGCATGGTATCGATTCCTGTTACTCAAAGAGTCTAATAAATGTATCATATTCTTATCTTCATTAATTATAATTAGGATCCAATGGTACATACACAAATGAAAATATAACATTAATTAGTATATAGTAGGAATTGATTAATAATTAAAATATTACCTAGTATTGTATGGGATGAAGCAGATACTATCTCTGTTCAATACTCCCAACTGAGCAGCAATATGTTGTGACAATTTACTACCTTCTTTGCCCACACCACATGTAGGTATGTGACTTGGATCTACAAATGAGACATACTCAGCTCTATTTTCTTTCATCAAGTATTTGTAAAGGTAATTGCAAGGTAATGACAAAGTAATTATAAATCTAAATATACTAATAAATTAATAAATGTGTTATCATGACACATTTACAAATAATAAAGTATTGAAACCCCTTCCTACACTGATGCAGTATAGGGCAACTCGGATCGTATTTCACGAGGATTATAGTAGATGAATTCTAATATTAGGATCAAGTTATTTGAAATTGGGGTTTTGGATTTTAGATTTCTAATGCTAAGAATGAGGAAGGGAAATCAACGTAAACAAGAAATCACTAAACTACAAGCAAGAAGGAAATGATAGCAATGCACTAAACGAATTGTGAACATGTTAAACTACAACTGAGAATGAATTTATGAAAATGCAAAGTAAACATCTAACCTAATCTAAGCTAAGTGTATTTCAACCAAAAAACCATCATGATTAACACTCAACAAAACAAGACATTACCATAAAGAAATTGTGAGACATAAAGTGAACCAATGTAAGGAACATTTTATCGAGCATAATATGAGCGTGAATCAACTGAACCCAAGTGAATGCAATCCTAAATAGGAATTTCGTTCCAATTCAACCTACAATGAACAAGCAATCAACCGAACAAACAACCATTCAACAATGAAGAGTAAACAATGCATTGGAAATATCAAACCCAAGCTTGTGATCTTGACGAAGAAGAAATGGAGTTGCAGTTCGGACCTTGGAAGGTCTATTGGAACTAGATCTTGGATGAAGGCTGCTTTCCACCAAAGGGAAACCCCAAGGCTCAGTCTATCCAGATTTGATCGAGATGAAGGCTGCACTGCTTGCTATCCGGATTGGAGGTGACCTATCTGAGAAGCCGTGGAAGAACTGTGGATGGCTGATGAAAGAGGAATTGTGGGAAGATCCATTGGAGCTTCAAATCTAATATTAGTTGCTCAAATGGATAATGGAAAGTTGCTGATCGATGGAGGAGAGGCCCCCGATTGAGGAAGGGAAGCCCCACTCCTTTCCGGTGGATGGAGCAGATGGATTGCAGCTGATGCTTGCCAAAGAAGATGGAGAGAAGAAGATTAGGTAGGGAAGTCCCTTACCTTGATGGGTGAGGTGATTGGCGATGACCGAAGGGAGGGAAGCCCTTTCCTCAGTGTGCCGGTGATGATGATGGTGGCGTCCGATCGGAGATGAGGTTTGGGAAAAATAGGCAAGATGAAGACCGGCCGACGATGGTGAGGGTGGATATGGAGCCGTCGAGCGTTGGTGGTGAGGCAATGGTGGAGAAGGTGCGGCGTGGGCGTCGACGTCGGTGAGAAAACTCGAAGGAGAAAAACGTAATGCTTTCAGCGGACTTAGGTTGTAGCATAGATTCGGTGGAAAAACTAATAAACTGGTTTAAGTTATAGGATAAATTTTAACTCATTCAACTTATTATTTCTGCACTTGGACCTATAAATTTTATTTTATAACTTATTATTTCATGAATATTTATTATGGAGTAAAATACTATATGATCGACATATAAATTTTATTTTATAATTTATTACTTCATAAATATATATTATGGAGTAAAATGCTAGATGATAAAATTAGAAATGATACCCATATTTTTAAAGTTATGAAGTCTAAAATCATATTTACTATAATTTATTATCGAAATTAATTATTATATATTACTTTATAATTACTAATTAACAAAGTAAACAGTGACTAAGTTTATTGTCCATTTTCACATAGTGCTAGGAGGTCCGACAAGATCACTCCGATATCTAAGTTAGCATGGAAATTTAACAGAGACAAAATGGAGAAACGACGAGAAAAATGTCATAAAGTAGATGATCATATGAGATGATAGCATAATCCCTCTCCCCTGAATAGTCTCCTCTCCTTTTCTTATAAGGAAAAGCCCAAGAGATTCATCTTTATAGAGTCATTAAAGGAAAACGCCCAAGAGACTTACCCTTAAAGTGTCATTAAAGGTCATTAAAGAGACATTACTACATGTCTTTTAATGTTAGTAAATGTCACATGCAGGAAACTCAGAAGATTGACAACTCGGTGACTCGGCTAGTCGGAAGGTTGGTCGGTTCGAAAGTCAGGAAGATTGACAACTTGGTGGGTCGACAAATCAGATCAACTCGGAAGGCCGGAGATTGTTGATACATCACATGAAAGTTATGTTGACCAAGTCTTGATGAGTGTCACATGGTCCTTGTATTGATCGAACTTTGATCCTGCCACATGACTTCTTCTTTGTTGACCAGGTCAAGGACCCGATCCTTACTTACCTCCATATCAGTGAATAAATTATATTTTAAATTTACCTAATAATCTAATTTATTATTAATATAAATTTGTAAACTAGCAAGTTGAATACACTTTATTGTCTATTTGTAAACTATCATCAACCAAAGTAACTAAGTAAATGAGTTAAATTTATTTATTAAATTTTTTATCAAAATTGAACCGAGTTTGAACTTTTTACCGAGCTTAACTAGTAATAATGTTGTACTTATGAATTAGATCAAACTTTTATCTAACACATAAAATTTATATTTTTAAATATATTATAAACAATTTAAATTATAAAATTTATAAATTACTATATATTTTATCTATTTGAAAAAATAAATTTATAATTAAATTTTATATAATTAATTAAATAAATTTATTCATAAATTATTGATAAAATTTAGTTAGGCTTATTAATTGATACATATTTTATTATTATCTTCCAATTCATTTACTGTGCCCTCCAACCACTTCCATACAACTTATGCCACATACACAACTGTAAATAAGTCATGCTGAATTTTGAGGTGTTCAAATTTATTTAATAAGATAATTGAGTTAAGTCCTAAATTTAAAATGAACTAAACTTTTGAAATAATTATTCAAGTTTACCTTGATTTATTTTTTATGAGTTTGAGTTTATTTATATCTTAGCTTAAGTTTGGTTCATTTAAATGTTATTGAGCTCTCAATTTAAGCTTATCTTGAGCTTGGTTCATTTAGATGTTATCAAACTTTCAATTCAAGATTATTTAATTGTTTGAAACTTTTGATTGTTCGAACGTTAACGAGCTGAACATATATGTGTTCAAACTTATTTATTTAACTTAACAAGTTGTTCAAGTTTGTTTGTTTAATTAATTTTATGTATATTAAATGAAACTTTTTCACGAAACTTTTACCAAGCCGAATACTAAATTTATTCACGAACGCTTAATTTATTTATAACCCTAGCCACAAAAGAATTTTAATAAATCCCTGATTTTTGTTATTAATGAAATCATTTAAAATTAATTAATCAAGGAGTGGTTTCCAACTGTACAAGGGGTATTTAATTTAATATTTTAGCATCTTGAAATTTATAATTGTATTATTTATGCCTCACCGTTTGTAATACATGAGATCTATATCCCTGAATTATATTTAGCGTCAATCTTTATAATACTAATATATTATTCAATCAAAATACTCGTTTACAAAGCGTATTTTGTTTAATGTATATACTATTTGTTAAAGGCAATTGTTTCGAAAAGAAAAATAAGTTCGGAAAGTAATTTTGAGAGTATAATCTCAAATTAACCCTTAACACATCTTTAAATTAGATTGAGAAGATGAAGAAGTTTATTAAACCACTAATCGCTGATGCAGAATACAATACCAGGTACAATTTACCAGCAGAATTAAAATTGTAAAGAACAAATAAAAAATAAGGTGTTACAATATTGCAGATTGAACCACATTTTGATCCAATTCGATAAAAAAAAATGCATCCTGTTGTGGACAAGAAAAAGCAAGCTTTCAAGAAACAGATTGCGTGGAACATGGCACATTAAATCGTCATGACAGACTCGACTGACAATGAACTGAATTGTTATAGAGGATCAAAAAGTTCGGGTAGCGGTTCAAACCTGTGTTCAAACAGTGATCCTTGATCAGATTTATCATCCGTGCTTAGAAGCCAATTTGTATTCTTCAAGTCCTCTTTCATCAACATTGCATCATACCTATAGCTACCATAGAGATCTAGGTCATTCATTTGCTCCATGGTTGTGAGATTTTTCATATCTGGAGACTTGATGGAGTTTATGTTGTGCGATCTTGCTACATGGGAATCTACTGAGATAGCTCCATCATAGCTACCATTTTCAGTAAAGCTTTCGTCATTACTGACAGGAACGATGGCTTCTGATGAACGAACAATCCGGTTCTTCGGAACTGTAGAACGAATACTATGAGGAAAAATTGATGCACCACGAATACCTCCCAAGCTTTGTCGAATGTCCTACACCGGAAAGGGAAGTAGCTCTTAGTAGAGTAAATCTGTATAGCATATATGACCTACACCTTTGTTTACCTTATCAGTCTGGGTAATTAAGAAAAGTTTATGCTAGTGATATAAATGCTGAACGCATGAATATCATACCATATGCTTGATAGCCATGTCGAGTGACTTCTTTGATATTGTCCTTCCGAATCCAGTATTTTCTGTAGATAAAGCTGGTTTAGGACTCCGGCGAAGTCCAGCTTCGGCTGTCACAGGCTTGTGGTTCTCTGGTAAATTGTAGTGTCCATTGCTATGGAGTGGCTTGGGTGAATTTTCTGGGAACTTACTCCGAGAAACCACTGGTAAAGAAATCCTCCTGTTTGAACTTGAAGGAACAACTGGTTCAGATTTCAAATTTGATTGGACAGTAAGTGCCATTCCGTGCCGTGCCCTCCCAGCTGATAGAGGTCGTTCAGGCAACTTTGTCCTAAGGTTTGGTGGCACATCATTGGGAAAATCTGGGAGATCAATTGGCCGCACTGGAGCCCGTGGTCGTGGGTTAGGGGAGCTGGGACGAGAGGATGTTGGAGTCAATGGAGCTCGAGGTCGACTTGGTGAACTGGGACGAGAGGAAGATGCTGAATTTACTAGTGGCCGGGGCCGTGGACTTGGGGAGCTGGGACGGGAAGAAGTTGTTGAAGATGGAATGCGGCTAATACTAGATGGAAGCCTCCCAACAGAGGGGGAGCGCCCTGCTGCTGTTGGTGCTGATGGTGTTGCTCGAGAAATGGTTTGTCTAGTGGGTGTTGATGGTCGAGAACTTGACGAGGATATTACAGAAGTATTGATTGAGTTTGTATTATTAGAAGTTTGAGGCCTAGATGGAGTTGCAGGCCTAGAACTGTGTGATGGATCAGATTTAACAACTGGAGAGCCATAGGCGGATCTAGCTTTTACAGGAGTGGATGAACGTGTTGGCACAGAACGAGATGTTAGCACTGGCATCTTTCCTGAAGAAGGGGTAACTGGCCGTTTGACAGGGGTTGATGGTCTAGAGGTGACTGAGGCAGAGCTAGTGTTCAGGACTGAGGTACGATTGTGATTGGATAAATAGCTAGATGAGACAGAAGCTCGAGTGACAGAACTACTTCTGGCTGGTCGTATAGAATGGCTGTTCTCCGTTTGTGAAACAGATAGCTGCACAATAGATTGCAGAAAAGTATGGTGTTCAAAAATCTCCTCGAGAAAGCAGGTTGTGATTGACCAAAAAAAAAAAAACGAGCCAAGCAAGTAATAAGACAATATTGGAAACATAAAACACATGCTTAAAAGATTTCAAAAAAAAAAAGTTCCCAGCTTTAATATCTCAATTTTTACTATATATGAATCCTGTCTGTTTTTCTTCAAATTTCCAAGAAAGAAAAAAAGGGTCTAGTGGCCCTTAGCATAAGGGACTCCCAGGTTCAGGGTATGTAATGGTAATGTAACTGGAAACAGAACCAACAGAAAGATGCATAAGAATATAACAAGAAGCTGACAGATATTGATAGCTAGGAGTTAAACTAACTACAGTGAAGAGAAACAAAACGTTACAAGCATAAACCATAAACAAATTAAAGATTAGATGAAGAAACTGTATTTATGCAAAATAGAAGTTTACCACTCCCTTGTTTACCTTTGTGTTATTTACTATAGAGTTACCCCATTAATTATTAATTACTTGAGACACCCCTCACAGTCAAACGCAGCTGAGGTAATATCTGCTTTGGCTGATAGCTGATAATATTAGCCTCGTGATGATGTCTCAGGGTAGAAATTGTTGGTGCATTAAAGAGACACTTGCCCTCTACAAAAGAGGGGTCACTCTAAGGGTTAAAGTGACTTCGATATGAGTAATAAAGCCAATTCCATGAGAGCTCTAATGTCTTCTTCTCCCCATTCTATTGTTCTTTCATTATTCATTGCTCAAAATTGAAACGGTCTATGACAGGCATCAATGCACCAACGTGTTGACAACAGGAGTACACCAGTTGTGTTCTTTGGGGCAGAGAACTGGATCAAACCCACACGAGGGCCGGAACTTTGTCTTAGGCCTATGCATTTCGACTTGCCTTTGGGTTCCTTCCATGTCTCTAATTTGGACATGGAACCCAAAGGATACATGCAATTAATTTCTATGATGTAAGATGATGCCCTTATAGATGCATGCAATTAATACAGAGATGAAAAGAGATATTAATTCAATTCCCCTAATCAAGATGGGGAGGATGCATATGGTTAGTGACTGGCACTTCCCGGATTCTGAAGCCTCTCAAAAAGGTACTTGAGCTCTCTACAGTTAGTCACGATAAGATCCCTATTCTCTTTTATACTTGATCCAATATGCATGATACATTACTTTTTATATTTGATCTGATATGCATGATACATTACTTGATTCTAATGATTATGACTATTGTTTCACCTATGAGAGCAATTTATCAAAAATATCACTTAAAGATGCAAAGATATGCAAGCTGTCAATTCGTGGAAAAGGTATGTGTTTAAGTTTCATACAAAGGATTATTTAAAAATTCAAGAATATTTTCATTGTTATAAAAGGGTATAATTGTGTATGCACGTTACTATTTAGAACCCATGAAATTTATATTTTAGTATCCTTAAAAATGTGGTGGTGGTTGCATATGAAAATGATACACAAAAATGCAGGGGGCTTAGCTTACATAACATGCAACCATATATATTTAATGCCTTCTTATATGTTGTAACACTTAAATGCTCTGCCTCCATGCATGAAATAATAATGATAATAATTATTATTATTATTATAATAATCATCGCCTATATTTAAAGGCAAAATAGGACAAGAAATCCTAACTTAAACACAATATATATATGAAGGCTATATATACACACAAGAATAGCCTTAACAAAGCAATACTTGGTTAAACATGTTTAGATGTTCATTAAGGAGAATGAGATGTCCATAAAAGTAGTCTTCCTTCTATGGAGACCCTACCTGTGTGATAGGTGGGCCCTTGAAGGAGTTAAAAGCTTAATAACAAGTTGATTGGTTGGCTCAAAGAGTATTTCTATAAAATTTTAAAACTGCATGGAATTCCTTAAAAGAATTGTCACACCCATTCATAAGGTGATTTGGTTGTACTCCTATGTAAAGAAAAATAGGAAAAGCTTGGTAAAAAAACCTATAGAAGGAATCAGAAATGGTGGATCTATGAGATGTGACTCTGCAAACATTCGTTAAATTAGCTGCTCTCTCTTATATGAAGGTATCAGTAGAACAGTCATGAATAGGAGTTGGAGACTCCTATATATGCTCACAAAAAATCAAGATATGCTCACGACTGCCAACTCACACCCTAAATTCTTGTACTCTATGTATTCTAGTCGAAGTAAGGTCAAAAGGGGTTCAAGACCCATTTCACCTTGTTTTTCCGATGGAGGGTTTAGTATTTAGGTGATCAAGATTGCTCGTCAAAGCACCTTACTGACCACATAGTATAAATGTTAGGCGACACTTTAAATAATATAATTATTGATTTGAATTTTGAGTTTTATGGGTGACTGTAATGGTATAGTTTTTACGTTATCTTATATGGGCATAATATATAAAAGTAACAATATTATCTCAATTCATCTTAACCTGTGTTGTAGCATATCAGGAGATGTAAAGTGTTGGCATGATACTTATTGAGATATTGACACAACAACACAAGAGACATTATTTGTGCTAAGTAGTATCGAATTTTGATAATTTATCAAAACGAAACACTTCAACTGTGCAGCTTGACATGGTAGAAGATTCCAAATCATGTCAAATTGCATTATTGCAACATGTCTCAAGAACACCATATAGGCATTAATAGAGAACACTTGTCATACTTAGCATGCTTTAAGTGCAAAGTTTCCCAGCAACCATCAATCTAGAAAGTACTAAGCATAGATAACTTCACAGACAATTCGACTAAAAAGCTTCTCTTCAATAAGAATATAGACAACCCATTTGAAATATCAAACCGATGGCCTAGTCAAACTTGACTCATTCTATGCGTGATTTGGTTCATCCTACCATAATTTCCTAGAAGTTTCCAATAGTGACACTTTGTTCAAGTCCTAAACATTTACAATGAGTGGCAAATTTGTTCAAGCTCTCAATCACTCTCTGCCATCATACTATGTCTTCACATGCAACTAGTTGCATGCAAAGACTTCCTCTACTAAGAACTTGCAAGTTAAATAATCCTTTTTTCTTCTAGAACTTGCTAGAGGAGTTATTCCACTAGAAACTATTTCACTCCATCCTTGGCGAGCAACAAGAGTTATTTGCCAAAATTATCTGACTTAAAAAAAAAATTGATCAAATGAAATAAGAAGGTATTAAATTCACAAATTTGAACTGGAATGAAAATTTGCTCATGTTAAATTGTATTCAGAACATAGAGATGAGATAATCAATCACAAGGTTAAAATGTTGCAAGCCAAAAATAGAACATTTAATTCAACTATAGCAGTTATCTTTTAAAAAAAAATTGAAAAGAAATTTTAACTTGATATGAAATAAGGCTCACAACTTGTCTGATAAGTCTTAACAAAACAAACAATACTAACTGATGATCATATTCAATATGAGAAAAATATTTAATAAAATGAATAACAATTAAATAGGGATTGATAATTCAGGTGATGATATGATACTAATCACTAACCCTAGATGCTCTAGTAGTTGAAGCTGATCTAACAACAGTTCGCTTTGCTGCGGCAGCAGGCACTTGATTCTCGCTAGAAACCAGAGGAGCAGCTTGTGGAGTTCCAGGTGGAGTTAGAAGCCTGTTGACATTCAATTTGTGAAAGTTGTTTATTCATGATATAAGAGAAATAAAGTAGAAAGAAGTTAGAGAAATACAGTTTACGCTCAAACAATTCAGTCAAGCGGTGGTAAAGATAAAACGTAATGTTCCCATCACAAACAAATTACTATAATGCACAATTAGTGATAGTATGTGGTTTCAACTTTCATCTCAAACAAATTAATATTATTACATATAAGATACTAAATGGAGATCCTATGAAGAATTGGCAGCATTTTGGATGTTGGTAATCAAAGCAAAATTGCAACGGGTTGTTCTTCATGGAGTTGTGCATCTTCTTAAGTGCAGTATTTCTGTTTAACAGAGATGTCAGGGATTTTTGAATGATATTAGGGCCTTCTTAGTGGAAGAAAATGAAAATGTTGAAAGTCCACATCAAGAAAAGAAAAAAAAAAATCCTAAAACCATTTGCAAGGATATGAACGTTACTTTTACAAGTTAGTTGATGACAAGTGTTGAAGGGTTCCTGATTATTCTTTCCCTCAGCACAAAGAAGGTTTGGATTAGTCCAATTACATGAGTACTATCATGGCCCAGCTAATTATTAAACCACATTTTATGAACGGAATCTGTTAAAGGTGAGTTATTAGGTGTTAAAAATGTAGTAAGTTTACTCCCCAGATTGGCACTCTAGGTCTAGAGTTTTGTCATTAGGATTATACATTAGGTAATAGTATCCTCTTCCCAATTCACGTAGTAGCAGAACACTCCATTTAGGGTTAGGATTTTCCAAGGTGGCTGCTGCCACCTCCCCTAATCAAATTCGTCTTCTCCTAAGTGAATTATCATGTCCTCCTATCTGCCTTTTTCTCCTCATCATGTGCGCCAACCATATTGCTGCACAAATCAAATCTCTGCTCACGCCTTCTCACCTCAACAGGAGTGGTAAATATGTTTGAAGAAACTATTTGATTTCTTGTTCCCTCAAAGTAGCCTATCTAACTTCTTAGTGCATGAATAATCAGTAACACAAGTTAGATTCTGGAACAAATCAATCAAACCATCGGATTTTAGATGAACTTTAGTCAATTCCAATTGGAGTTCAGATTATCAAGTTTTTCCAACAAACTCCAAAAGATTTTGCTGGGTACCAATTTATTTGAAAAATACACATTAGGTTTGTGGATCCCATATCAAATTTATTGAACAAATGATCCTATAAACTATCCATCACACCTTAAAGGGGCCACAGATCAGATTTGTCATCAATATCCAGCTGATCTAAGTTACGTTGATATCAAATGAGTTATACAGATTTAATGGTGTCTAATCTTACCTAATTTATTTATCTCTGATCAAGGTCAATTGTAAGATTTGGAATACAAATTTCAGAAGTTCCCTGATAGAATCAGATGAGACAAAACATGAACCCCTTTTTTTTTTTTGACTAAAATGGCAGAAAATTTATCTGAAAAGGAGGATGCTTCCAAATAAAACAAATCCATTAGAGCAATCAAACATAATAGTCAGACAAAGAAAGCACGTACAAGAGTCATTCCTTCATTATTCTTTTCCTGCCTTCCAAAATGCAGAAAGAATCATTAATCAACTAATGCACGTCCGCATATGAAATTATAATTAATGGGCTTCTTTCTAAATATGTAAATCATCCACATCGCCTAACAGCAGGCAACAAGTATAACAACGACCTAGGCCAGTCATTTAACGAAAGAAGCTGCAACTTTCATCATCAATGATCAGAAATTTTCACGAAAGCTGCCATAGTGCCATGAAACTACAATAGACATAAATTGCAACAGTACCAATCGTAATCGTGCTTCCCGAGCTCCGCATCCAGAAGATCATCCATGCCGCTCCTCCCTAACCTAGCTTGCGCAACCGACTTGCTAAATTCTACAAGCGAACCAGCAGAAGGAAAAAAAAGAGAGAGGAGGAAAAGAATGACCAGTTGTAGCAGAATAGCAAAAGGGGAAGCAACAACTAGAAATAAAGTGAAAATAGATACCTTCGAGGTTATCAGATCCAGGTCCAGATCCGAGCGGAGGACCAGTGAAGCGGGTGGCTGAGAAGAGATCCAGCTCCAGGCTATCGCCCTCCGCCGCAAGCCGTCCTCCGACTGCGAGGCCCGGCCCTCGCCTCAGAAGCAGCGACGACGGGAAATCCTTGTAGACTCGGCTCATTCTGCTAGTGTCATCAAGAGGACGTTTGAGATCGGATCCAAAAGAGGCGGAGGAGGAGGAAAGAACACGCCATTTGATTACAAAAAATTAAGCTTGCTCGGGTTCATATTATATGCACGCTTACAGGTCGATCCAGTCTATGTATTATTCTGTGGATTTCATCTGAAACTCCAAATTAATTATCGTTTTGAGCAGAAGAAACAGTTAGAAAAAAAGATTTTCTTAACATAAAAATGTATTAAAAAAATGGCAAAAGGAGAAAAATAAAATAAGTTAAAAAAGTTGAAGCCAAAGGCTTGAAATTGAAGCCGAAGGATAAGAAAAATGAAGGGCGAAAATAGAAAGAATGACTTTTTTTTCTCAAATTATAAAAATCTCCTTGTCCAACATTGTTATAACATTTTTGGCCAAAACTATATTTATGAGAGTGGTTAAAATTACTCTTAATAATTTTGATCAATTATATTATAAATAATTATGCCAAAAATGTTCAAATAGTAAAGTTGAAATATATTTCGTCATAGCCATTATAATAACACTGACCGACAGTATTTTTAAATACAAAGTACCTTTTAAATTAATTTTTAAATGATAACAAAAAACAAGATGGGTTTGTTTTTCTGCCCGGGCACGGCAGCTCGACGGACTGCAGATCTGCTGTTCCTTCCCCATCACGCTCTAGGAAGAGTGATGATGATCAACTGACGTCCACAATCAAATGGAGAATTGCAGCATAATTTGTCTTTTCTCCCTGAATTCTTCTAATTGCATTCGAAGCCCATGAGATTTCAACTTTTCCATCTGACTTCAAGATTTCCAAATTATTTACGGCAATTGAACAAAGAATATGGAATTTTCAAAAGACACCACTGGTATTACATTTCAAATATCAACATCACTGTCGTGTTGTATTTTAAAAATTAAAATCACTTTGGTATTGCATAAACCGTAAAATCAATAATACTGTAGTGTTGTATTTAAAAAAAAGAGTTATGATATTCATCTAGAAAATTCATCTAGATAGATATATAAATGATGGGACCTATCATTTCACTTTTTGTGGATCCCATCATTTATTTATGTGTCTATCTAGATGAATTTTTTAAATAAAATTTCTAGATAAATATTATTTCTCTAAAAAAAAATTCATTGTGAAATAGTGTTATTCTTTGAAAGTTAACATTGCAATGGTTGGTGGAAGAGATAAAATGAAAAATAAATAGGCTTTAAAAACATTTAAAAATTAAGTGCATCTTTTAAATTTTTTTAAAATTTTAAGTGTCGTTAATTATTTATTGTTGCCATGAAATTTCAAAAAAAAATCATTTATTTCGAATAGTGCAGTGCCATTGGCAGCAGGACAGATTAATTATTGGAAGATAGCAAATCACGCACAAGTCTCTTCTATTTACATTTTTTTCTGAAAAGTATCTTTCTGAAAGTAACACTTCACCAAATAAGCCATTGGCGAGTGAGCACTCTTAATATATTAATTTCCCCAATTGCAAGGAGGAAGTGAAATGATTGCATTGTGATCATAAAATAGGACAATTACTTTGATCAGCTCTTCAAGATTTTTAAAATCCAATATTAAGCATTAGGATTAGGTTGGTGATTATGATGATTTCTTTTTTAGTGTTCGTTGAGATACTTCTTGACAATAGTTCCTATTAAGTCACAATCATCCCTGTCACATCTGCATGATACACTTCATTGAGATACTCTTTTTTGTGTTGTATTCTATTCTAATCATCAGACTTAAACACTGTTAATTCAGTTTTTAACTCATAATACCATTAGTGATTATGTACAAAAAGATGATGCTTATATACTAAAATAAACGTCTGTGTTTGTTTATCACACTATATGGCTTTAATAAGAGGATATGTTTACTTAAAACTCGGTCTCGCGCTAGAATTGTAAGGTATAGACAATCCACATCTTCTAAGGATAGTTTGCAGGTGGTCATAATGTTTAACTACATTAGCAGATGCAACAGTTGCTCTAATGCCCTTACTAATCCTCAAAAAAGCAATCTTACTGACAATCAAGAACTACAAATTACACTGAAGCAGCTTGATTACGTACCCCAATTGTCGAGCAGCAACATCTGAAGAGCCAAAGTTGTTCTATATATGAACATTCAGCCATATGAGTCTTTGCTGGTTTTCTTCTAGAGATTCTTCTGGTGATTCTGCTCCTTCAACATCTCCAGCAATCTTTTCCTTCGCTCCCAATGGCTTTTACAATGTAAATCTGCAATCAAATAACATTGGTGGATAATAAAAAGTGGGTGATACTCCATCATCTATCTATTTGAATTTAAGAGAAGTCATGCATAAACTACAATGAAACAATTGGAAGTACTCGTGTCAAGATTGAGAATACCTTAAATCTAGCAGATTTCCTCAATTCAAATGCCGGCATCCCCATCTTCCAAACTGTGATCCATAGCAAAGCCTCTCCAGCCATCAGTAAGGTCAGTTCGGTTTCCTATATAGAGGCATCTTTTCCAATCTCATTTTCCTGCACTATTAAATATATTTCTTACACAAGGTAAATATAATATTTTCCCGTATAAAAAACAATACTGTGAAGAAGATTGGGAATGACAATTCCCAAATAAAATTGAAACAACTGTTTTTTGTTCCCTAAACAAACACAATATAGTTTAATCACTCAGATTAGAATTTCAAAATATAATTACCAATTAAAACCAAAACTAAAATTTCATCACCAGTAGTCTTTACAGGAGCAAATTCCATCAGCAAAATGATGGTACCTGTTATTCCTCTAGAAGACCTTTGAAACAAACTTAAAAAAGGTATTGACAGTCCACACACATTCTCAAGTTCTTCACTATCCTTAAATCCGATCCATGTCAAGTTCTTACCAGTCCAAATGCAAGCGCAAGCTTCTCACTGTGATGCATCACAGACATCTCCCTCCCTTCCTCCTCCTAATCATAAGAAACCATGTCCGTGTCCACGCGATAACCAGCCAACTTCAATTCCCTCGTCATCTTAACCAGCATTGCAAAGATATCACCCAACTCATCCCTTTGAAACACATCAGTAACTAGAAATTCATGCACAACACCATCAATCTCGATTGAACTACATCCAGGATCCTTCTTAATCCCTCTTTGCCTCATCATCTGTCTCACTTTTCCTATAGCAGTCCACCTTTGATCACGAGCTAAAAGATTCACCAGCAAGACATAGTTCTCTCCACTACAAGGCTCCAACTCGAGTAATTTTCTTATTGCAAGCCCACCCAGCTCCAAATCTCCATGGATCTTACAAGCAGTAGCTAGTGCCCTCCATATTGCAGCATCTGGCTTCATTGGCATAGTTTGAATGAGACCATAAGCTTCCTTCAATAAACCAGCTCTCCCAAGAAGATCAACCATGCAACCGTAATGCTTAATCCTAGGCTGCAATCCAAAATCCTTCTCCATGCTGATGAAGAACTTTCTTCCATGGTCGACAAATCCATGATGGCAACATGCACATAAAACAGCTAAGAAAGTAATTCCATTAGGTTTGATGTTCTCGGCAATCATTTCATTAAAGACCCCCAGAGCGGCTTCTCCTCCACCATTCATGGCGTATCCTGACATCAAAGTGTTCCAAGTGAAATCATTTCTCACTCTCATTGCCCGGAAAACCTTCACTGCTTCATCAACCACCCCGCACTTCATGAACATGTCAATTAGCGCAGTCCCCACAAACACATTAACTGTCAACCTGTGGTTTTTGATGTAATTGTGAATCCAGATGCCCTGTCTCAAAGCTCCAAGATGGGAACAAGCAGTCAAGGCACACACCATTGTCACCTCACCGAGCTCAGACCCAGACCTAATCATCCTGGAAAACAGCTCGTGTGCTTCTCTGAACCGCCTATTATTGACATATCCAGTAATCATCGCATTCCAAGTAACTGAGTTTCTGTGGGGCATTTCGTCGAACATACGTTCTGCATCACGGACGTGGCCAAATGAGCAGTACATCGACACAAGAGCAGTGTTGACAAAGACATCTGAGTCACAGCCAATCTTAGTAACGCATCCATGGAGGGAGAGGCCAAATCCCAGGAGGTGTAACTGCACGGCGGACTTGATCAGAGGAGGGAACGTGAAGAGGTCGGGGAAGACGGAAGCTTTGAGCATGGCGACGAAGAGAAGAACAGAGCGGTGGTGGTCGTTGGATCGGATGTAGGATTTGATGAGGCAATTACAGGAGTCAGTGTCGATGAGGTGCCGGATTTGGGCGAAGGCGAGGGGGAGGAGACGGAACCCATGGGATGAGAGGGAGACGTCAACGAGTTCTTGGAGTGTGGCGGCGGCGACGAAGGGTCCGCTGGTGGTGGAAGCGAGCAAGTGGGAGAGGGTTTGTTGGAGGATGGCGGCGGTTGTGGTGGCGCTGCTGCTGGGTTGAGGCGGAGCGTGAGAAGCATGGAGGAAATGGCGGCGGCAGACATTTCTGGAAAGGCTATCGAAGAGTTTTGGAGGGAAGAGAAGTGAAGATTTAGGCATGAAGGTTGACTTCGGTGTTCGTTTGGGTTGATTGATTAATATTGTATAATTGCTAAATATTTTTTTTAAAAAAACATTATTTTTTCCTTATTTTAGCATGGCGCACTTGCTGTGGAGAAATAGGCAAATTGACTACGGAGCCCACCTGTTCGACCAATAGATGGGGGCGGTAAAGTCGCACGAGCCGAGAAGGTAGCATTTGCGACTTTGGGGGCGATTTATTTCTCCGACGAAAAACCGACCGACCGACCGACCGACCGACGGCGTCGTCGCCTCCCGATCCAACGCTTTTCGCCGGAGGCAATCCTCTTCCCCCGTTGCACAGTCAAACCCACCAGCAAATCTGCCCTCGGGCCTGCTGATTTGAAGATTCTGCGATCTTCTCTTCGCGGCGGCTGCTCGATTCGTCGGTAGTATTTTCACCTTTCCTTCGGGGCTACCGATTGCTGTTTTGTTCGATTCGTCAGTACAGTAGACTCTTCGAAAGTTTACAAGCAAGTTGGATGATAGTGTGATTGATTTCTTACTTGATTTTAGTTATCGTTATGACATCTTTTTACAGCTAGAATTGGTTTGCGTGATCCCTCTTTTAGCAGGAGATTTGATCTGTGTGTTAGCGAGATTTTAAATTTTTGCTATGATTTGTTGTATTGCAAATACTGTAGGGTAGTTGGCGTAATCGTCACCATTATCGAGCCATGTTGACTATTTGGGGTCGAACATAGGATCCTCATTCCTTGATCACCATTACATGGAAATTAATCCAAAAGATTTTTCTCCTGTGACACAGAGGAATTGGTGGTTAATATTCTAGAAATATGTAAATTGATGTAATCCTAAAGCCACGAGATTAATCATCATGCAGTTAATAGTTTTTGTTATTGTTCTAATTGCAATTATGTATCCTTTCAAAGTTTTACTAGTGAGGACAGGTTTGCTGAAATGTTTTCCTTGACTACGAAATAACCGTATCATTTACTACCAATATGAACATTGTTGTTAACCTTTTGTCAGTACTATTTCTGTGGTAGGAACTGTCTCTGCTGTATGAACATTGTTGTTAACCTTTTGTCAGTACAATATGAACATTGTTGTCCTATTTTTGTCAGTTCAGTATGAATATCGTTGTTAACCTTTGTTGTGGTAGGATCTGTCTTTGTTATGGGCTTTCTCTATCAAATTAGAAGTATGATCGGGGGTAGGGAGTGAGTTGGCAAATTGATATGACCTAATATATTTGTTTAAAGCTTTTAGAGAAGGCTGAAAAGGAACTTAGTAACAATATAGTTGTGTATTTATGTGTAGTTGAGCAAAGGAATTTTAGGGAATTAAATAGAGGCTTTTATCTACAGAACAATAGTGGTCCTAAGATTATGTTTTAGCCTTGGCTAGATATGTAAAAACAAAACAAAATCTTCAATCCTTTTAAATTCAGTTTTGTATGACTCCCCTTCAATGGTACTAATCATGGCTTATGAGCGACTAGATTTTAAAAGATAAAATGAAATTTTAAAATATTATCTTGTTATGTACTATATTGAATAAATGTATCTATTAATGGATAAAAGAAGCTCCAAGTCTATACTAGCTATGGGTAGCTATTGTGATGCTTACTAATATATTATGACTTGCTGACACTGAGTGACACTAACTTTCTAATTTAGCTATTGAAGCTAATCCTTAATGATAAATTGAAGAGTAGATGACCCTGTTGACTAGTTGAGTTAAGAAGTGTTTAATTTTAGGGATTATGGAGAAGCTAGTGAGCGTCAATTAGGAATCCTAATTGATGGAGCAAGTACCCTTTTACCTTATTTATTCTTTATCTTTTTGAGTGTTTTCATTAAGCTTTGTAACTCTTATGCTATTTCCTTTGATTATAAGCATCATATTAGATATAATTTATTTTATATCTAATTGCCTTATGCTTTATTATAACACATGTTATATATTTAGCTTGCTTAAACTCATTGTCATGTTTATGATATAACTTTCTTTTGCCATTATTTGCTACTAGTATTATTGATTCAGATACATCTTGTGTGTTAACTAGAGCTAAAAAGGATAAATACTACTTGTTTATTGATCTCTCTTTTGCTTTTAATAGTATGTCACACTCTATTGATAATTAGTGTGCAGGTTGTTCAACAGGGAATTTGTTCCCATTATGTGCATATAGGGAGCATCTCTCTCCTTCAAATAGTAAGAAGAAAACCGAAAGGCCACATGCTAAATCTTGCTATAAAAATATTTTTTTTAAAAAAAATACTATACTAATTCATGATGCTATCAGATTAAAAGATTCTCATATGCTTACTTTGCTAGTTTTTTTCATGCATGCCCGTTTATTTTTCATCTTCTTATTACACATGGCATAGTGTGCATTCCTATTAGCTATTTTCTATTTTCTATTTTCTGACATCCTCTGTTGTCTTTCCTCTAGATTTACCTAAGACAAGCTTTGGTGTATCTAACCAAAACATTAGGTTTCTCTCTGCTGGGGTTTTGGGAGATTATTTGCTCCTTGATGAGAGTTTGTCACTTGCTTATATTGTCTACTTTAGATATCTATGATTTTTTAGTTTATGGATTCTCTGTACTTTTAGATATATTCATTGTTAAATTGTGTTTATTTTACTTGTTTCTGCATATTTAATAATCAATACTTAGTTTTGAGTCATATCGTGTGAATGCATCCTATGGTATTTTATCAAATGGATCAACATTTGACATAGAGGATGTCAATAGATTTTGATGATGGCAAGAGGATTCCACCAACCACATAAGAGTTGGGAGCCATTTGGGTCATGACATTCTGATATTCAGCAGATGAATATTAAGTGTATTAGTTAGACGCGAATCAATTAAAGTGAAAATGTGAGAGGTAAAGGAAGACCAAAGGGAGTCAAAATGAAGGGACAGAAATTATGGAGAGAAGGGACCTATGGTGGGATTCGTTGGCCTTTTCTATTAAAATGGATGATAAGACCAATACCCTTTCTTTATTAGTAATTGCTCATCGTTGAACAACGAACCACCACCATCCATGATTAACTATTTTTTAGGCCATCACCGACTGCCATAGATTGTCAACGGACCATCCAACCCTTAGATTTGTTCATTGAACCAATTTACTCCACTAGATCTCATAGTCGAACCATTATAAGCAAGTGGATGTCGGAATATCAAACCATTTCAGTCATGGTTGGACCATGGCTAGGCCACCACTGGGTGGTGGATCATGGTGAGTTGTTGGACCATAGCAGAACATCAGCCAATGTTATTGCCTTTCCAAACTGACTAGAGAAGAAGAGAGTGAAGAAGGGTAGAGATGAAATTTTTTAATTCCTCTTTCTCTCCTATTCTAAATAGACACTTTTTTTTTATTACTTTTGCCCCCTCCCTTTCTCTCCCCCTCTCCCTCCTTTTCTCCGTCTCCTTTCTACCAACCTGTTTATTTAATGTATATATTCTTTGGATAATTGAATTAAGTTGGAATATTCTCTTATAATGGCGAAAGGTATAACTATGGAACATAAGCAATAAGAATTTTACAAGAATTGGTATTCCAAATTCACTTTATAGCCGAACATATAATAATTATTCTATGAAAATTCTTAAGAAATACAATAATATTCTTGCAAACCAAATCAATCATTAGAACCAAATGCACCATTAGAAAAGAAGAGTTGTAGTGATGTTGAAATTGTAATTACATTGGTGAATTATAGTTAGCTTCTTCTGTATATTTATGGTATTGTGCACATTAATACGGGATTTACCTTTTCGGAGGGAAAGAAAACAAAGGAAATGAGCTATTACAATTTGTTTTTTTTTTCAATAATGTCTATGCGTAAATAAAAGATTGGTCAAGGAGACAAACATTGAAATCTGCAACAAGCACTGAGATTTGTATTTTTCTATTGATTTCAATTCCTTCCATCATTATAAACACTAAACACAAACCTATCTTTATTATCATTTTATTTCTTTTTATTCAAAATAGCCACATATTACATGATATGTGTGAATTTGGAATTTAGAGAGCCCAATATGATACACTCAAAATTTGTAAGGATAGATGTGTAAACTATAGTTTGTTATCTTTAACAATTTGCAGGTAGTGTCTGGACTTCACCACTCGGGGCTCAGCAACATTTGAATGAGAAGCTTTTGGCATTGATCTGGAGCTATTCGTACTTTTACCCTTTTGCCTGTTTGTGCTATACAGAGCTGATGCATAATGGCTAAAACTTCACTGTCAAGCGAAGTTTTGAAGGCAGTCTTTCCACTGCTCGATGGTGAAGATCTAGTTTCGTGCAAGCTGGTATGTCGTCAATGGAGAGACATCGCTGGAGATGACTACTTTTGGAAGTGCATCTGTGCCAAGAGATGGCCTTCCATTTGCAAAAGGCCTCCACCAGCCATAAGTTACCACAAGCTATTTGTGACATTTGGCCGATCCCAACCTCCTCAACCCCTTCCTCAGTCGAGGCTTTCCTTTCATGACTTGGAATTCTTCATTGACCTTTGGTCTGAAGAGACACTGATATTTTCTGAAGCTGTCTCAGGTACGGTGCTTCAGACAGGTATAAGAAACCCGCCTTCAGGGATACCTGATCCACTCAAAGAACACTTGGAAAGTGATGATTACAAGATGGTGATGCAGGTTGAGCCAAATTTTTCTTTTTCATTGGAGCAAACTATCAGTGTGTCGGTCCTTGTTGGTCGCAAAGATACCAACCAAATGGCACGAGTCGTAAACCAATCCGTGTTTGGATATATTGATGGCGATGCATCAAGGGCACTGGCTTATGACTACCTCAACTTTGCACCAGGATATCCATTCATATCGGGAATAAGGGCTTGGATTTCCTTGCTGTTTATGGCTAACAACAACCATAGTATTACGGGTGTATTTGGCATTGAGATAGACTTCTGTGACGCTGCAAGCTCTGAGAACGAAGTCCTCTGGCTCTTGGACATACTTGATTGGAAGTAGATCCGAGTTAGATTCATTTTAACTGTAAATGACCAGAAGGATTAACTACATTGTTGAAATGTCTGACGAAGTATTCGTAATATTAATAAGTTTGGTTTGTAACTTTAAGATAATGATGATTCACGGGTAAGTGATTTCTCCTTGTATTGGTTGATATATTATGGGAAAGCTGTAGCCTTTTCAATGTAATGAAAAGGGACAACAATGTTCTACTCATATTGATGCTCGTCATTTGGAAAACTAGGGGAATTTGATTGTTTTTTATTTGGCTAAATGTGGGGCAAATTGGGTGAGATGTGATTAAACTAAGGTTTGGACCACAAGAACATATGGTTTTGATTAAATTTTGATGTTATAATATATTTATTTTAGGTAGTGGACTTAACAAAGTACAAATTTGTTTTTATAAAAAAATGTAAAAAAGTATTAAATAGATCCTTATTGATTTAGTTATGTTTACATAAAAAATAAAAAATAAAAAATAGTGGTCACCGGACACTTACCTTTTGATACATTCAATTTTTAAGCATATTTTAGAACAATTCCCCCTAATAAGTATTTTTATTACCCAAAATATTTAAATAATTATGTAGTTGGTAATTAAGATTAATGGTTGCCAGTGGCAGATCTAGGAGGAGCGGAGTGTACTTGAACACCCTTTATTTCTAGAAAATTTCATTAGTATAGGAGCAACGAAAAAAAAGATAAACTTCAACTTCTTTTTATGAATATCTTCTTTTTTTTTATCTGGATCCTTCTTTTTTTATCTAGATCCACCACTTAAAGTTGCTATAGATAAATATCACGTATTTTATACCTGTGATTTATTTTTTTAAATTAATAAATAATTATCCTTCCCAACCATTTATCTTAAATGTCGCAAGCTTAATTTTATTATTTTAGTATGACTTATCCGAGCGACACTTAAATATCTTTTTTTTTTTTTAAGTTGCTAAACAAATTTAACTGGCAAAAGACTCGCATAATAAAAGTTAAGATAGATTGAGAGGATTTGAAAAAAAAAAAAAATAACTCTGTTTTTAGAATAATTTGAGAGATGCATTTATAGTCATTATACTTCTTGATAATGGTTGAGATCAATTTAAACGAATATTATAAATTAAAAAATTATTATATAACAATAATTAAGTTTTATCTTATTAGGTGAGGTCGACTAAATAGATATTTTTACGTTATTGAGATATATCTCCAATTATATCATTATCTATATTTAAATAAAGTTTATCTTATTTTATTATTGTTAATAAAGTATTTGTTGGTCTTTCTCTTTCTCATTTGATATACATATTTATCATAATTTCACATCGTCTAACTGGAGTGTTTATTGATCATCTAAGTACATGTCAGTACCATCTTAAATATGCTTCTTGAAGTTTTTCCTCAATAGATGCAACTCCGACTTTTTCTTTAATACTCTCATTTCTTATTCTGTCCATTCTTGTATGTCCACACATCCACCTTAATATCTTCATCTCTGTAACTCTTATCTTCTTCTCATGTGCTCGAGTCATAGCCCAATATTCAGCTCCATATAACATAGTAGGCATAACTGTGATTTTGTAGAATTTTCCTTTAAATTTTAGAGGTACTTTACGGTCATATAAAATACTCGACGCTCTCCTCCATTTCAACCATTCTACTTGTATTCTATGTAAGACATCTCTCTCATTCCCTCCATTATTTTGTAAAATTGATTCTAAATATATGAACCTCTCAATTACGGGCAACTCGTTGTCTCTTATTTTAACAATTGTCTCATTATATCTAAGATTGTTAAACTTAAATTCCATATATTCTGTCTTTATTCTACTAAACCTAAACATTTTCCTTCTAGTGTTTTCTGCCAAGATTCTAATTTAATATTTACTCCTTCTAATTTAATATCTAGTATTTCCATATATTTCTTCATGTGTTTCATCTACCAAAATAATATTATCTGCAAACAACATGTTTCACGGTACTATGTCTTGAATATATGTAGTGAGTTCATCCATAATTAGTGTAAAAAGATAAGCACTTAGAGATGATCATTGATGTAATTCTATCTTTATTGGAAATGATTTAGTTACTTCGCTTGAAGTTTTTACTCTAATCGTTATATTCTTGTATAAACCCTTAATTAATTTAATATATGTTACGTTAACACTTCTCTTTTCTAGAATTCTCCATATAATTTCTCTTGGGCCTCTTTTACAAGTTTTTTCTAAGTCAATAAATACTATGTATATATCTTTTTTTGCTCCCGATATTTTTCAATTAATTGTCTAAGAAAATGTATAGCTTCTATTGTCGACCTTCCAGGCATAAATCCAAATTGATTTTCGATCACCGTGGTCTCCTTCCTTAATCTTTTTTCTATTATTTTTTTAAAAAAAATTCATGATATGACTCATTAGTTTAATATCTCTATAGTTTGTACAATTTTGTATGTCTCCCTTGATCTTATATAAGGGAACTAGAGTATTTATCCTTAATTGATCAGACATTTTTTTTATTTTCAATATCATGTTAAATAATTTTATAAGTCATTCAATAACTTGTTTCGTTAAGCACTTCCATATATACCTCTATCGGAATATCATCTTGTCCAACGGCTTTTCCATTGTGCATCTCATTTAAAACTTGTTCTACTTCTGAAGTTTGAACTCTATAATAAAAATTAAAATTTTTATACTCATTTGACCTACTTAAATTACTTATGTTAAGTTGATCATCTAAATCTTCATTAAAAAGTTGAAAAAATACATCTTCCACCGCTCTTTTATTTCTCCCTCATTTACTAGTACTCTATTACATTCATCTTTAATACATTTTATTTGGATAAGATCTCTTATCTTCCTTTCTATCACTTTAACTATTCTATAAATATCTCTTTTCCCTTCTTTTGTATCAAATTTTTAATATAATAGTTCAAAAGTTTCATTCTTTACTTCATTCACTACTCTCTTAGCTTCTTTCTTGGCTATTGTATATTTTTTTAAGTTTTCCTCATTCTTACAAATACATAATTCCTTATAAGTTATTCGTTTTCCTTTACTTTCTCATATTTTCTTATTCCACCACCAAGATTCTTTACTTAGTAGTGCATATCTCTTTGACTCACCGAATATACTCTTAACTACTATTTTTAACTTTAATAGCATCTTATCCCATATTGTATTAGAATCACCGTATATTTCACCTAATGCTTATACGCCTACGTTCTCCTTGAATATATTTTGTTTTCCATCATTTAACTTCTACCACTTAATTCTAGAAGTCGTATATATTTTCTTTCTATTGATATTATGTTTAAGGCGTATATCTTATTGGTGCAGTCAGCACCAATGGTCAAATCTGAGTTTTGATGAATAACAAATAAGTTAAAGTTAGATGTGTTGCTATATAACCTTGCTACCAAGTGTGCAGGGTTGACTAACCCTAGTCAGGATGTTCGATTCCCGACAGGTTGAAGTCCAGATGTAGGATTATGGCAAGGGTCAGGATGTGTGATTCCCGATTGAAGAAAATTGGATGTGCGATTCCGGTAGGTCAGGATGTGTGATTCCCGATTGGAGAAGACTGGATGTAGATCCAAATAGGTTAGGATGTTTGATTCCTGAAGTATGGATGTATGAATCTGGAGGAAACTCTACACCTAGTAAGTAAAGGTAAGTCACTAGAAGAAAGTAATTAAGTGAAGACGCGTCCCCGTTCGAAGGGACGGTAGGCGTCGGTCCAATTCAGGTCTATTTCAAAAACCTAAATTGAGATCCTAACTAGATCCTGGTATAGGGGGGACAAGATCTAATTACTACTTTTTATTATTATTGTGCTAACATTATCTTGCAGATTATTGGACTAACACTTTTTGCAGAACAAAAGAGGCATAAAAGACCTCAGGTGAACAGTGCCGAAGGCGCCTTCAGTGCCTAGAAGGGGCTTTCCGAAGATAAAAGTCATCTCATCGCAAATAAGGAGTGGGTGATTCGGGAACAGATTCCTCACATTAGAGGAGTCTTCAAGGCTATGGAAAACGCCTTCCATGCTCAAGAAAAGGATGTTTCACCCAAGGTGAAACGCCCCTACTTTTTATTATATATAACAATTCATATAAACATAACTGCAGACATCACTTGCGCATACTTATATAGTGAGTTCTCAATTCAACGAAGTTATATAAATAATTTTTAAAACATATAATAATGCAGAAACTAATTGGAAGGTCTTCGAGTTATAATGTCATTGTCTCGAGTTGGCTCACGGGTTGTTGCCTCTTGCCTCATTAGCCTCCTTTCTTGAAAAAAAAATCATAGTCAGTGAGTTGAGAAACTCAACACATTCAGAACCATGTCATGCATTAGTTAGCACCTATAATATAGTGTACTAAGGGATATCCAGCTTAGATAACTTAGAACTTACCTACTATCATATTATGGACATGAGCATAGACGTCGACAAAGGCATACGAGCATAAACATAAGCATAGGCATGTAAATAAACTACGCATGAAATAGACACAATCATGAACATGTACATAAGTATAGGCATAAGTATATTGGTGTTAGAGTGTATACTGAAAACCTAAGCTTTTGTAAACATTTATTTTGAATAAAGAATCACATTTGGTCAAATTATCTACATTTTTTTGTAGTTGTTCAATTAATTTATATTGTAGATAACATAGTATATGGTGTCACATACAGAAGATAATGTTATAGTGCCTTATAAATTATAAACAGTAGCTCACGACCAAAATAGAAAGGAACAAACCATTGGAAGGTCGTAGTGTAATTAGGTATTAGTTTATCTTAACTATATAATTACACTAGTACACTTAGAGTGTATTGAGTAGGATCATCAGAGGTCGTTCCTTTTATATTGACTTTATAAAGGAACAAAGACCTCAGTTATTATGAAAGTGTGTGCTCTTAATCCTAATATAATAACAAGCACATATATTTGATATTTATTTCTTTAATTTATCAATGGATGAGATTTAGTGTGATAAATCAATAAGCCCGATAAGTTGGGAAATGATATCACTTATAGTGTGTGTTGTTGATTATAGAAGGAAACTGTGTCCTAGTGATCTAGGTTGATAATGTCCCCAAGAAGAGCTCATAAGGATTGTCATGTTAAACTCTAAAGGTGGACTTAGTCCGACATGACGATAAGGTTGAGTGGTACTATTCTTGGACTAAGATATTGATTAAATGAGTTGTCAGTAACTCACTTAATTAGTGGACATTCGACATCTTAAACATAGGGAGACTAACACACTCATAATAAGAAGGAGCCCAAAAATATAATTTGGGATTAGTGCGGTAGTTCAATAATAGTTCTCTAGTGGAATGAATTATTATTGATAAAATTAAGTTGTGTGTTCGGGGCGAACACGGGATGCTTAATTTTATCGGGAGACCAAAACCAATTTCTCCTCTCGGTCCCTATCGTAGCCTCTTATTTATAGAGTACTATACCCACCTTCATACCCATGATATAGGGGCCGGCCAAGCTAGCTTGTGGATCAAGCTAGGGTCGACCAAATCATTGGTTCATGGGTGGTCGGCCCTAGCTTGAACCCAAGCTAAGGTGGCCGGCCCTAGTAAATTAAAAAAGAATTTTAAATTTAAATTTTTCTTATGTGAAAGATATAATTTATTGGAGAGATTAAAATTAAAATATCTCTTTTATAAGTCTCTACAAAAGATTAAAGAAAGAGATCTCTTTCCTTATTTGTAGATTGGAAGGATATTTTATTTTCTTCTTTGTAAATTATTCACATGTTGAAAAATTAAAATTATAGAAATTTATTTTTATCAACCATGAAGGGATTTTAAAGGGAAATTTTATTTTTTTAAATTTCTGAAGATAAATAAGGAATTTTTAATTGTTGATTGAAAATTGTCTTGTTTGCTCTCCATGAGGTGGCCGGCCATGACATGAGGGATTAGGAAATTTTGTTTAATTTTTCTTAATTAATTCATGCCAAGGAAAGTTAAGGAAATTTTATTGTAATTAAATTTCCTTATTTGCCAAAGCTAAGGATTATAAAAGAGGGGGTTTTGGGAGCCTTCAAGGTGAACAACCTCTATTATTTTCTCCCTCTTTTCTTACTTGGTGTGGCCGGCTATTCCCTTTCTCTTCTCTCCATCCTTGTGGTCGAAACTCTCTTCTCTTTTGGAGATCAAGGTGTGGCCGGATTCTAGCTTGGAGAAGATGGAGAGAAAGCTTACTTCCCTTGGAGCATTGGTGGTGTTTTCTCTTCATCCTTGGAGGTGCACTTGATTTGACCGAACCTTGCAAGGAGGAGAAGAAGGTGCTTTGGTGGTTTCTCATCTCGAAAGATCGTTGCTCACACAACGTCCGAGGTTAGAAGAGGAATACGGTAGAAGACCTAGAGGTTTTTGCTTGCAAAAGAAAAGGTATACTAGTATATAATTTCCGCATCATACTAGTTTTATCTTCATGTAAAAATACCAAATACAAGAGGCATGCGATTCTAGTTTTTCAAATTTATTTTTGATATTGTGTTCTTTTATTTTTCTTTTCCTTGTGATTTGATTGTTCTTTTTGGTTGACCTAAAGTTATTTAAGGAAATTAAATATTAGCATTCCTTAAAAGGCTTTGCCTAGGCGGTGGTGGTTGTTCCCATATCCAAGAAGGCCATGTGCCTCGCCATGCAATCCTAGAAGCCAATTCTGGAAATTAATATTTAATGGAATTAATAACCTAGGTGATTTGGATCGAACGTGTTAAGTTCCGCAGGAGATCCAAGTCTAAACCTAAAAGAACAAGTTAATTAAACTTTGGATCAAATGTGTTAAGTTCCGCAGGTGATCCAAGTTTAATTTAAAAGAACATATGGTAGCTAGGAAAGGTTCAGATCTTTGAATTTTTGTACAGTGGAACTATTAGGTTTTCCGAGTAGCAACCAACAATTGACACAAACAACACCACGTTCACAACAAAGTTTCTAAAAAGGATCATATATCTTAAAATCTTTAAGACAAGGTTAGATTGTTGACAGTGACTAGCTATCATCATAGGGTCGATTGATCAATCTTAGCATATAAAATCATGGTACCAGGCGGCGGGACATTAGCAACCACTTTTTCGTTACTGTGCCTTGGCCTATAGTTAGAGGGGTCTCCAGTAACCGTTTTGTCACTGGGTCGTGGCCTATGGAAATCTGGTGTTGGACTCCTTCTGGGGCCTTAGCCCGTAAAAGGGGTCCCTTTGGGATCTTTTCCCTCACAGTATTTCTATCAAATCATTATCATTTTATCACAATCAACTTATCCGATATTGGGCTCTCTCTAGGGGTTTTTCCCATAAACAGGCTCTCTCTAGGGCCTTTTCCCGCACAGTATCATCATTAAATCTTTATCATTATCATTATCACTTTATTATAGTCAACTTACTCAGTATTGGGCTCCCTCTGGGGTCTTTTCCCATAAACGGGCTCCCTCTGGAGCCTTCTCCCTCACAGTATCCACATTAAATCTTTATCATTATCATAATTATCTTCATAGCATGTTAAATCCTAAGGATCCGTAAACTTAACATAACCTATAAATGTTATCATGATAAGATATAGGAAGAAACATAAACATATACCTAAACCTAGAATTTCGTAATTTACCTGTATCACCTTAAGGTATCATAATCAGACATAAAAAGAACATGAATATAAACTTAAGCACAAGAATGCACTATTCATAACATAAGTTTAAGCATAGAGTTGTGCATCAACATAGCATGAGAATACATAACAACTTAGATATTGCATAATAGTAAACCCAAACGTAAGCATGCAAATTCATATCATACCTGTAGCCTACTTAAACTATCATGATGTGAAGCAAGAGTAAGCACAATCCCACTAAGCAAATTCTGAAACTTACAATTTATAGGAGCTAACATTGTATCACTTTCTTAAAACATAAAAGATCATAAGGAGCTATTAAATCTCAAACCTACAAATTATACAATCCATCTAGAGCATCAAGGAAAGTGCCACTTCTAACAAAAAGCAAGTATAAGGACATAAACATGATTGTAAGGGAAAGACATGATTTATAGCTTAACTTGTTGAACCCTGAGGATCCTAAACTTGCATCCCATTAATAAGTTAATAAGGTTCTGATGTCATAGCATTTGAAATGGTGTACATCGGAATTTAATTAGTACATATCAAATGAACTAACTTATCAACTACATTATACAATGAAAAGTCGTCGATGACATGTTTTAAACCTAACTTGTTAAGCCCTAAGGATCCAAAACTATTATCACTTTGATGAGTTGTTAAGGTTACTAATTTTCTAATATTTATCATGATACATACCAAAATTTAAGTTATAATATGTGATATTAAACAACTAGCATGTCAACAACATCATTCAATGGCCTTACTACATGGAATATGAAGATCCCGACATATTTTTACAGTATTTAAGGGACCTTAAATTCTGAAGCAACATCCTAAAATGTACTCTATATAGTAACCATGAGTTGCATAATTTTAAGGGTCATTGTATGCATCAATAAAAGAAAGAAACTACATAAAATGTTAAAACTGCAAACAAGGATCCGATTAAATGAAGCATGAAGAATCTTAACATTTTCACCCATGATTAAATGACATTAAATTCAGATTTAATTCACCTAAATATTCTCCATACAGTAACCATGAGTTCTCTAATTTTAAGGGTCATTATATGTATCAAAAGAATGAAGAAACTACATAAAATGTTAAAACAATAAGCAATGTTCCGATTTCATGAAGTACGAAGGAACCTAACATTTTCACCAGAAATTAAATGACATTAAATTCAGATTTAATTCACATAAATATTCTCCATACAATAACCATGAGCTCTCTAATTTAAGGGTCATTGTATTTATCTAAAGAATGAAGAAACTACATGAAATGTTAAAATAACAAACAATATCCCGATTTCATGAAGTAATAAGGATCCTAACATTTTCACCAGAAATTAAATGATATTAAATTCATATTTAATTCACCTAAATGTTCTCCCTATAGTAATCACGAGTTCCCAAATTTTTAGGGTCATTGTATGCATCAAAAGGATGAAGAAACTATATGAAATGCTAAAACTACAAACAATGATATGATTTCATGAAGTATAAAGGATCCTAACATTTTCACTAGCAATTAAACAACCTTAAATTTAGATTTAATTCACTTAAATGTTTTCCATATAGGTACCTTAATTTTACATATTGTAAGAAGGATTTAAAGTATCTAGAAGACAAAGAATATGTACAAACTTGTAAAGTAGAACATGATGGACCTCCTTTAAAATTTTGTGAGGAAAACTATCCTATCAAGAAAACCAAAACCCTTCGTCTATACAACCCTTTGGAGTGTGGGGAAAAGAACCCTAAGAGAGAGCATCATGCTCCAAAAACAACCATGAATATCAACCTATGGTACCCGAAAATTCATAAACTATAGAAACTATCTAGTGCATTAACAAGGTAGGGAACATGCCTTCAATCTTTGGCTACTAACTCCTCTTCTTGTCTTCCCTTGGAGCTCTAGAACCGGTGGAGACACAATGGGGAGGGGGAGCTCCTTAGGGATGGTGGCAATCATCCAACAAGATGGAGTTTTAGGTAAGGGTTTTATAGAAGGTGGTATGTCTAGGACTTGTCTCCCTTTTTTTTATATGTTAAGTTTTATCCCTTTATAAATGCTAAGCCCTATAATTTCTATATACTAAGTTTTATCCATTTATAATTCAGATATTATAGTTTCTTAATTATATACATGTTACATTAAATCTATACTCTATAATTTACATTATATATATAATATATATTATTTATATTTCATTTCTATATTGATTAGATGGATAATTTATACACATAAATTATATAAATACTAAGTCTTTATATATTTGTATCTTACTATTTTCTTAATAAAATTCACTAATCCAAATTTCCTAATTCAAGGCCAACTTAACTAATTAAATTTATTTATGTAAATAAGTTCTTAATTAAATCAAATGAATAATTACAATTAACCCAATAAATGCCCTTAATTAAATAAATTTAAAATCTACTTAAATTATAATTAATCCAATAATTCTCCTTAATTAAATAAACCTGAATTTTAATTAAATTATAATTTAATCCAATAAATTTCCTTAATTAAATAAGTGATTTTGAACATTACATAAGGCTTCTTCAACAACTTCTATACGAGCTTCTACGTGTCCGATAGACTTTCTTACTGCTCCGGCTTGCTGCTGCTACCTTGCTGTGACTCTACTATGCCTGACTACCATCGAGAAGTCGTCCAAACATCAAGCTCAAAGTAGATCGTCTGCGAAAGTGTTTGATAACCTAATTTAATTTATTGTACTTACTTTCGGCAAACAGGAAGTGTAGCGTGTTATACTTCTCCGATTCTCTTTATATTTGATTACTTTTTCGTCGGTTCTGGAAGTGGATTTAGTGAATTATGGAAGTGGATTTAGTGAATTACCCATTGATAAGTCCGCAGAACCTAGGTCTTGGAGTAGGAGTCGTCGAAGGCTCCAAACCAAGTAAAATCGAACGCGTGTTCTTTTGCTTATTTTTCTACTTCACTTTCTTACTTTGTTTTCCACTACACTCACTTTGATTTCAAAATCGAGAAAAATAAGTTTTTAAAAACCACATGATTCCCCCTCACATGTGTTTCGATCCAACAAGTGATATCAGAGCAAGACCGCTCTGAATTGGTGAAACCACTAATCGAGAAGTTCCTTTTTGAAAAAAATTATATATCGTTTTTTATTAGAAATTATTTTTACGTCTTTTATTTTTTTCCCTCCAAGTTTTTTTCTTCATTGAAAAATTCTTGTTTTTTCTGTTTTTATTTTTCACCATTAGTTAGAATTGGTTAAATATCTCATTTGACAAAATTTGTCATAATATTTTTATTATTTTTATTAATATGATATTATTGTTATTTTTAGAAATTCGGGCAATACTATTCGAGTAACTTCTTTATCTCCCTCACTACTTGCCCCAAGACATAATCTTGGAATTTTTGTGAGTTTTCTTTTAGTACTAAAAAATGGTGTACAAAGAATTGCACATGCAAAATGTCAGCGAACCACTTCCATATGAGACGCACAAGATGCACGAATTTAATCTGTGGAGGATGCAGATGGAAAACTTCATCCTTATGAACAAATTTGATGGCGGCGTGACACTGAGGTGATCAACCCAAAATACCTTAATCCTAATTGGTTACACCAAAGTTTTGTACTAAGTTTAGTGGGCAAGACTATTTAAAAAATTTCGAAAGCATGGTTACTCTAATGATGTACAAGTAACTCTCCACAGCTTAAACGTTTAATCAAAGAATAACTGCTTGTTGAACCTAAAGCTAAACTTGAATCTAACACAAGTTAAGCTAAACCTTGAAATTTAACTTAACTTATCTTACAAAATTAAAGGATTCTCTGATTGAAAATATAGATCTGGTGAGATAAATAAAGCTTGAATTGAATTAAATTAAAATAGAAAAAGTTGAATTAAAATAAAATAAATTTAATTAAACCTTGAACTTAAAAATTAAAATAGAATTTAAAATAAAGTTAATTAACGTATTTAAGAAACTTTAAAAATTATTCTAAAATTTGTTTTAAAAATTATTTTAAAAAATTATTTTGAAAATTCATTTAGAAATCTCTTAAAAAATCTTTTCAAATCTCTTAAAAATTATCTTAAAATTATTTTTAAAATATTTTAAAAAATATTTTTAAATTCTTTTAAACAATATTTTAAAAATTCCTTTTAAAATCTTTTAAAAATTATCTTAAAAATTCTTTTAAAAATTATTTAAAAAATTCCTTTTAAAACCTTTTAAAAATTCTCTTAAAAATTCTTTTAAAAATTATTTAAAAAATTCCTCTTAAAATATTTTAAAAATTCTCTTATTTTTTTTAATAATCTTAAAAATTCTTTTAAAATTATTTTTAAAACTTATTTTAAAAATTCCTTTTAAAATCTTTTTAAAAAATATTTTAAATCTTCTAAAAAATTATTTTAAAATTATTTTAAAATAAATTATAGGATTCTTTGATTTAAAATATATATCTAGTGAGATAAATAAAAATTAAATTAAATTAAATCAAATTAAATTTAATTAAAATAAAATAGATAAAGTTAAATTAAAATGAAATAAATTTAATTAAACCTTGAACTTAAAAATTACAATGGAATTAAACGTAAAGTTAATTAACATAGTTAAGAAACTTTTAAAAATTATTTTAAAAATTCATTTAGAAATCTCTTGAAAATTCTTTTAAAAATTCTCTTAAAAATTATATTAAATATTTCTAAAAAATCAATTAAATTCTTTTAAATATGGTTTTAAAAATTCCTTTTAAAATCTTTTAAAAATTCTCTTAAAAATTCTTTTAAAATTTATTTAAAAAATTCTTTTAAAATTTATTTTAAAAATTCCTTTTAAAAATTCTCTTAAAAAACTTTTAAATTATTTTAAAAATTCCTCTTAAAATATTTTACAAAATTCTCTTAAAAGCCTTTTAAATTGTTTTAAAAATATTTTAAAAATTATTTTATAAATTCTTTTAAAAATTAATTTAAAAATTCCTTTTAAAATATTTTAAAAATTCTCTTAAAAATTCTTTAAAAATTCTTTTGAATTTTTTTTAAAAGTTATTTTAAAAATCTTTTAACAATTTTTTTAAAAATTTCTTTTAAAATATTTTAAAATCTTATATTTTTTTTTTAAAAAATCTTTTAAAATATTATTTAAACACTTAACTTAAACTTAAAAATTATACTAAAACATAAATTTAATCTAACTTAAAATAAATGAAAATGTAAAACACTAAATAAAGTTACATTAATTAAATAAAGTTAAACCTAAAGTTTTCTTAAATAAATAAACTTAATTAAATTTAATTAATAATTTAACTTAAATTAAATCTAATCAAAACTTAAAGATAAAGTAAATTAAAATTAAAACTAATACTCTCATTAATCAATTAACTCAATTAATTAAATAAAAATTTAAGTTAAATAATCAAATAAATGAATTAAGAGTTAATCAATAGACTATTAATAATGATTAACTATTACTGAGTTAGTAATAAATTATTTCATTTAACTAAAAACTTAATTTTAACCTAAGGTTAAGTTCTGATCAATGATTAATTTAAATAATCTTATTTTAATTAATCAAACTTAAATGAATAATTATAATAAGTATGTAGAAATACTTATGTAAATCTAAATCCCCTAAACACTTAGGTAGAACTTCTTATTGCTAAGAAAAATAATTAGAATGTGCTAAGTTAAGTGGAGGAAGGACCTTAAATATATGTTGTAAAATTTAACATACCCAAATCCTAGTACGAATTAAAGGGGAGTGTTAACTTAAGGGGGGAAAGGGTTCAACTACTTTAAAAAATATTTTCACTTTATTTTGAAATATATTTTAAAATATTTTCAAAATTAATTTACTGAATTTCTTAGAAACATTTATTTGAAAGACCCTTTTCAAAATTTACAACTTACCTTCAACACATCTTTGAAAGATTTATAACAAGTTGAAAAATCAAATCATTTGTAAAATTTGGAAAAGTATACCAAATTATCTTGAAAATATTTCTTGCCTAATTTTTTTTGTAAGCATTTTTCTTAGATTTTTTTTTTTTAAAAAAACTTTAAAATCATTCAAAATTCTTGGTTAAAGGATCTCTTGAAAATCTATCGAATTCTTATAAATGTTTTTAACAAAAGCTTATTTTGAAAATTATTTTGAAAAATACTTTGCAACTCACTTTTCAAATATTTTAAAAAGTTAGTTTGAAAATATCTTAGAAGCTACTTTAAAACTTTAAACTTTGAAATTATTTTTCAAAAGTTTGCTTTCAAAACGTGTTATAAATTCTAATTTTTTTTCAAAATTAAGTGATTTTTTTTTAAAACATTAAACTCCTCCCTACAATAAACCTATAAGTTTTTATACTTATTTTGAAAAGTTTATACTCACTTGTGTGTTTTAATACTTTGGTATACTCACTTGCATATTTTTTAATGAATGCTCAAGGGAGAGGGGGAGGGTTAAGTAAAATAAAAAAACTAAAAATTTAAAAACTTTAACCCTAAAACGCTCAAGAGAATAGAATAGAACTTACTTAATTTTTATTGTTATTTCTTCTGTAATATTTTTCTAACTTTAACCCAAGTTGTCATTGTATAAAAAAGGGAAAGATTATTGGTGTAGTCAGCATCAATGGTCAAACTTGAGTTTTGATGAATGACAAATAAGTCAAAGTTAGATATGTTGCTATCTAACCTTGCTACCAAGTGCATGGTTCCCGACAGGTTGAAGTCCATATATGAGATTCTGGCAAGGGTCGGGATATGCGATTCTCAATTGAAGAAGACTGGATGTGCGATTCGGATAGGTCGGGATGTGCGATTTCCGATTGGAGAAGACTGGATGCACGATTCTGGTAGATTGGGATGTTTGATTCTTGAAGTCCGGATGTGTGATTCCGGAGGTAACTCAATACCTAGTAAGTAGAGGTAATGTTGGAACCCCAAGATTGTTTTGATGTAATCAACTTAGTTATGTTAGGTCCTGTGGTGTTTTAACCTTTTGTCTAAGTGTGCAGGAGCTTAGGAACACAAAAAGTCGAGCAAAAGCGCAGTTAACGAGAAGGATAACACGGGAGAGAGCCAACGGGCTTGATGTGTCCGAGGGACGAGGTGCTGCGGAAGAATACGCGGGCGGACGAGAAGGAAACGCGCGGCCATTTCCGAGGGACGAGAAACCGGAACGGAAGGTTGCTCGAGAAGGCCGAAATTGGATTCGAGTGAGCCTTATTTCGGTTGGCCAAAATTACCCAAGCGAGCGGAGCTGAAGCGGAAGACCCGGATCGAGACAAGCTGAACCGGAGCAGAAGGCCCAGACTGAAAAAGGTCAACAGGGTTGACTTTGAGGTTTGGGCGCCCGGATCCATTCCGGGCGCCCAGAACCCTTCTGAGCACCCAGAATGTGACTTTGATTGAATCACGTTTGACCGTGATTCGTTGCGAAGGGGATAAAACTTTATCCCCCGCCAGACGCCTGGAACCCTTCCAGGCGCCCCGACCAAGGCTATAAATATAGCCTTGGTCCAGAAGCTTTTCAATCAACAAGCAATTGTAATACAACACTTGTGCACTCTTCATTGTTAGTTTAGCTTCTCATTTTGTGCTTTCACTGTTGTAAGAGACTTCTTTACCTAAAGGAGATACTTAGTGCATTTACTTCCTTGGATTAACAACCTCCCCGGTTGTAACCAAGTAAAAGCTATGAGCCTCTTCTTTATTTCAATTTATGCAAGTGTTCTTTTAAAAGTCTGAGAAGGGTATTTGTTTTTATATTGTGTAGGGCTATTCAACTCTCCTTCTAGCCGGCCCAACGATCCTAACAGGTAAGTCACTGAAGGAAAGTGATTACGTGAGGACGCATCTTCGTTAGAAGGGATAGTAGGCGTCAATCCAATTTAAGTCAATTTCAAAAACCTAAATTGAGACCCTGACTAGATACTAGTCTCGGGGAGACATGATCTAATTACTAATTATTATTATTATAGTGCTAGCACTGTCTTGTAGGTTATTGAACTAATACTTTTTGTAGAGTAAAAGAAGCACAAAAGGCCTCGAGGTGAATAGTGTCTGAGGCGCCTTCATGGTATGGAAGGCGAATGCGCTTTCGTACTATTCATAGAAGGCGCCTTTAGTGTCATGGAAGACACTTTCTGTAGGATAAAATTCAGATCTCGTTACAGATAAGGAGCGGGTGGTTTGGGATCAAATTCCTCACATTAGAGATGCCTTCAAGGCTATGGAAGACACCTTCCATGCCCAATAAAAGGATGTTTCACCCAAGGCTTCTTCAACAACTTCTATACGAGCTTTTATGTCCGATTGACTTTCTGACTACTTCGACTTGCTGCTGTTGCTCTGTTGTGACTCTACTATGCCCGACTGCTGTTGAGAAGTCTTCCAAACACCAAATTCAAAGTAGATCATCTATGAAAGTGTTTGGTAACCTAATTTAATTTACTATACTTATTTTTAGCAAATGGGAAATGTAGCATGTTATACTTTTCTGGTTCTCTTTGTATTTGATTACTCTTCTGACGATTCTGGAAGAGGATTTAGTGAATTACCTATCGATAGGTCCGCAGGACCTGAGTTTTGGAGTAGGAGTCGCCAAAGGCTCTGAACTAAGTAAAACTGAACGCATGTTCTTTTGCTTGTTTTTCTATTTTGCTTTCTTACTTTGTTTTCCACTGAACTTACTTACTTTGATTTCAAAACCGAAAAATAAGTTTTGAAACCACGTGATTCACCCCCTCCCTCTCTCTCACGCACATCTTGATCCAACATATCTAATTCTAAACTTATGTTGGGTAGTTCAGCTTTCTCCAAGAATGAGTTTACAATCTTTACAAATCTTTTATCCTTCTTCCTAACTGTAAGAAAATCAAATTATGATTTATTATTCCCACTTTTGAACGTGATTAAGTGTTCTTCTCTTTTCTTAAAAAATGTATTAGCTAATATAAGGTCATATGTTATCACAAAATTTAATATAGTTTTCACTTCCTTATTTCTCGTTTAACCCCCATGGATCCTCTCATATTTCTCATTTTTCACTCCGACATGCTTATTTAGATCATCCCCTATTAAAATCATTTAATTTGACAGAATGTTTTATAATATTTCATCTAAATCGTCCCAAAACTTTGATTTGGTAACTTTATTTAATCCTACTTTACGGTGCATATACATTAATTATGTTCATAGTTTCTTTCGCCACTATTACCTTAAGAGTTATAATTCTATCCTCTTTTCTAACTACTTATACAATTTCACCTTTTAACGAGCTATCTACAACAATACCCACTCTATTTCTTACCTTACTCTTTCTTGTGTACTATGAACCCAAGTTCTCTATCAGTTTTACTTTCTTGCCTACTTATTTTGTCTCTTGTACACACAAAATATTAATTCTTCTTCTAATCATCGTATCTACTATTTCCATTGATTTACCAGTGAGAGTTTCTATGTTTCATGTACCAAATTTAAGATTATTAGTTTTTCTATCATATTTGTCCTTATCCAACCTATGGTATGAGAACTCTTGCTTATTTAATATTACACTCATGTTTTCATAGAGATGTAGTGGTCCTTATCGATACGTTACAGTCGGACCCTATAATATGAACTCTTGCATATTTAGCACTATACCCGAGTTCTGGAAATATAGCGGTCCTTGCCGAGACTTTACAGTCGGATCCTGCAACGCTTTCCTTCCGGGGAATAACCTAGTATTAACACAATAGTTTAATAGATCCATTTATTGAATATTTGCCATAGTTTTAACGCTGACTGACAACCTAATATAACCCTCCTCTTTTATCCTGGCTTAGGTCTGACCATGCGTAGGTCGTCACGGGGCGGACTTAAATTAAAAATAATTATAAAATATTTAAATAATTTTTATAAGAAAATTCTAAAAAGTTTCTAAGACTATGAACCAAAAATAAAATTAAGAATGTGTAACCGCCACATCAGCGGCCCCCCTAGAGCCGGTCCCACGGATATGGAGGGAGGTAAATGCAGGTACACAGGTGGAAAGTGCATAGCGGAGACGTTAACCCCAGGCAGTGACACCCCGGGGATCGACCCCTGGACCTTTCAGCCACAGAACCATACACTCTCCATCTGTGCTACGCCCTGGGGACAAAAAAAAAAAATAAAAAAAAATTAAGAATGCTCCTATGGGTGTGGGGTAATAGGATCTCCTATGAGGTGTGGGGTAATAGGATTTTTTTTAAGAAAATTTTGATCCAACTCTATTTAAGAGTGTGGGGTGTGGGGTTATACAGGAATAAAGATCCAACTCTAATAAAGATAAATATTGATATGCCAATCAGGATTTTTTTTGTTTTCATATGGTTTAGAATAGGTTATTCACTTGTATTTGTATATCTAATATATCATCAACATTTTTTATTGATTTATTTATCCACACCTATGTTACTTCTCATTGGAAAATAAAAAAAACACTCCACTATTTTACCTCTTATTTAATGAAAATATAAAATTATTTAAAAGACGGTTATGCATAAATTATGTTTACGATTATCAATTTGAATTGAACTTATCATATTGATCTATTTTACTAAATACTTTGAAAGGGTAATTAAAATTTTAACAATTCATTTACCAGCAAATCTAAATGGACTAACTCCTCGTGGATTTGTAGGTCAGGCGGATTTAGTTGGGAGTAATGTCATTAAATTGGTAATATAATAAATTGTATAATATAATATAGTGTAATTATATTACTATATTTGGTAATATATATATATATATATATATATATATATATATATATATATATATATATATATAATCTTTAGTTACAAGGATGATTATATTTTTTTTATTTAGTGTACAATATTTTTTATAAGAAATTTAATTCGTATTATTATAAAATGAAAAATATCCTGTGTCAATGATCGACGGTGGTGGCATCGATGACTGGAGGTGGTGGCAACGACGTTAGTGACCAATGGTGGTGGCAGCTGGTGGTGGTCGACAACGTCTGGAGGTGGTGTCGGTGGACGAGCAGGCGGCGGCCTATGAGTGGCCGATCGACAGTTGACGGGCAGTCAGGCGGGCGATATGCGACGACCGATGAAAGCGACGTCAGTGACCAGTTGATGTCGAAAATAGACTAGGACAATATTTGATATTTAAATTTAGTTAAACGGTGAATTCCTAAAGTAATCGAATTACATGGTGTTAAACTTGTAATTCAGATTATAAAATTTTATTACCTTTTGTAATTCAGATTACATTATATTATAATTTTATTACCTGACGACCTGGGTTATATCCCACAATGCGCCTGACATATTATATTATAACTTTATTACCTGATGACCTGAAATTTATCTTATCATACGCCTTATATCTATGTACCTGGATGTACCTCTCTCCCAATCTGTGGGGCCGATACTAAAGGTCCGATCTATATTTTCAAAAACAGTATCAAATAAAATAATTAATATTATAATATAATCTTTATTATATTATAAGATAGGTTATCTTCTATCAAATATAGCCCGGTTGATATGGGTTGATATTTTTTTTTAAAATTTAAAATTAAAATGGAAAATTGAATGGATTCATTAACTGACTTGTTTAATCCTCTCCAGTCACACGTTCTCTAATATTAAACAAAAATAAAAATAAAAAACAAAACTTAAAAATGATGACGTTAATTGACGACTCATGAAAAAACAGAGCCTTTTTCTTATTTTTGAAATTAATTAAATGAAAAATGAAAATTCTCGCGAGGGCTTCAACTGTGCTCTAAATTTTAGAGTTTAGACTCGAAAGCCTTAGCTGTTGTCGTCGCGGTTATGGACGACGACGACGATCTGCCGCCTCTCGCCATCCGCGTCAAAGAAGAAGTGATTCAACCAATTTCTTCCGAAACTACCTCGGTGGAATCTCCGGTCGGAGTTACTGTCATCACTGGCTACCTTGGCGCTGGAAAATCTACGGTCCGTTTTTTACCTAATCGGAGAAAATCGATGGTTCCGGCTGTTTTCCATCTTATATTTGTAGGAAAATTAGGCTTATGCACTTCATTTCTTCCATTTATCTAGCATGATCTTTTGATTTATGCAAATTCGCTTTACCGTAACCTGGGAGATCTAGAAAATAAATACACAATTAGTTATTCATTTTAGTATTTAATTATTCATCCTTTGGTACTTTACTGGATGAAGTTTTTTTTTTTTTTTTTTTTTTTTTTTTTTTTTGCGTATTTTAACATCATTTGATTGATAAGAGTGAATTATATCTATGTTTTAAGGATTTCAATTTGGAAAACTGACAACATGATCTTCATTTGATTGAACCGTCATGTTTTGTTGTTCCTTGACATGATTAATGAGCGTATCCTTTCATTGGATGTTTTAATCTATACTTTGATTTTATCATAGTTATTTCTTGTGTTGCAATTTCAGTTAGTTAATTATGTCTTGAATGCCCAACATGGAAAGAAGATTGCTGTGATCTTGAATGAATTTGGGGAAGAAATTGGAGTTGAGAGGGCAATGATCAATGAGGGCGATGGTGGTGCACTTGTAGAAGAGTGGGTGGAGCTAGCGAATGGGTGTGTTTGTTGCACAGTCAAGCACAGCCTTGTACAAGCCCTGGAACAGCTTGTTCAGAGGAAAGAGAGGTTATATTTCAAATATGGTTCTTCAGTCGGGTCATCTCTTTAAAAAATTCTGCATATGCTAAAGTTTTGTGATACTCTGCTTGTTTCTCACATTAAACATGAAGGAAATGAGGAAATAATGATTTCTCTATCATTTTTTTCTTTGCTTATTGATAAGATTAATACATCCACAGTTACTTCATCTGCTGCAAATTTCATTTCTATCTTGTCACAGACTTGACCATATATTGCTTGAGACAACTGGATTGGCTGATCCTGCGCCCCTTGCTTCTATCCTTTGGTTGGATGATCAGCTAGAATCAGCAGTTACTCTTGATTCTATAATCACTGTGAGTTAATTAAATCATAGAACCACTGTTTTTCTATTTGGAAAATAACACGAGCAATTACTTGGGACAAGTTGGAAGAAGGAAAATGGTTTAACTTTGTCGAGTAGAGCTTCTTTACGTGGATGAGACCACTAAAAGAAGTAAAAAAAATGCCAGGCAATATATGTTGAGTTTTGTGTTTCCTTTTTTAATTTAATTCAAAGTATTTTTCTTGTTTTTAGTTGTTAGGGTAATGCATATGTGAATGCATTTAGTCCCACATTGCTAAGCTAAGAAGGTTGGAAGACCTTATATATGGATCCCTTCCATCCTTGCTTAGCAAAGTTAAGGGGACCTACACGCATGCGCGGGCCGAGCCCAAATCAGGTGGTTTCGAGCCGGAAATCCATAAACCGGGCGCGATGCACGCGATCATCGCACGCAGGGGGTGTAAATCCCCAGCTTGTGGGCCTCACGCTTGCAGGCGGCCTGGTTTTTTTTTGCCAATCCTTGGTTTGGTTTGGTTCTGTCCCGCGTGTGAGGGAACCGACGCACCTGGAGGAACCGACGCACTTCGAACCAACGCTTTGGTTCGCTGGCGAAGCAGTATCCCGCGTGTGAGGGAATCGACGCTTTTGTTCGCTGGCGAAGCAGTGCTTACTACTTCGAAGTCAATAAATGCTGCGCCTTTGTTCCTCGTTCGGTATCTCTCGAACAGTCTGCTCTTCTCCTTCTTCCCTCTCTGTGTGTGTACGCTTTTGTCCTGAGGCTTTGGTTCCGCAATCTGAGGTTGAGTCCGAGTGCGACGTTCGTTTTGGAGTGCACCTACGGACGACACGAGTGGTTGTCGGATCTTGGGAGAATTTTGCTGGAGAGCTTCTGCACCGTGGGCGGCAATAAATTCTCTAAAGACAGTCGGCACGCTGACGCTTCAACAGGAGATAACAATTTCTCGACCTTACTCTTTATTTACCTGTTTATTGCATGCTTATTTTTTTTTTGGTGCAAACATATTACTGTGTTAGTGCTCTCTATCTACAACAATTTTAGAGAATTTATTACCAGCATCAATAGACATGATGAATGATAGGGTAACGGGTTCTGATGAGGCTAGCGCCGACCCGAGAGACTTTTCGGGCAAAATTTCAGACGTTGGCAACAATGGATGAAATTTTGGTTTACTACGCTAGGGCTATTCTCTGTTATAGAAACAGATCCTCCTTCACCTGATGAAGAGGAACCTGCCTATAGTGCTGCCTTACAGAGGTTTAAGCAAAGGGATTATCTCTGCCATGGGAGGATCCTGTCTGCCCTGTATATTGCTCAACGGCTTCGGCTAAAGAGCTGTGGAAATCTTTGGATAAAAAATGCAACTCCGAAGATTCTGGTTTAGAAAAGTATACTGTGGCAAAATTCCTAAACTTCAAAATGGTTAAAGGCAAATCTGTGGTTGAGCATACACATGAATTCCAAGTTCAAATTCATGGTTTTGCTTAAGGAGATATGCCATTACCCGAAAAATTTCAGGTCTTGTCTATCATTGAAAAATTGTCTCCAAGTTGGGAAGATTTTGGCATGACTCTTAAACATAGGAGAGGTAAAATCTCTCTAGAAGATTTGATGATTGCCTTAAATATCGAAGAAGAACATCGGAAGCAACATAAAGATGATGATAAAAGAATGCCTATGGATTTTATTCCAAAGGCAAATGTAGTAGTCTCATCTGATAAGAAAAAATTCAAAAATTAGAAAATGAAGAACAAGATGAAACCCAAACCAAAGATTCAAAAGAAAAATGGAACCAAGCTGTGCTGGACATGTGGACAAGTTGGACATTATGCCAAATTCTGCCCTAAGCAAAAGGACAAGAAGAAAAACCAGAGCAATATGTCGAACACCAAGTCACAAGCAAATGTTGTGACCGCTAGTGATGACACCAGCGATAGGTTTGTTACCTTCAAACCCGAACTAAACTTGATCTATCAACCCAATGAATGGTTAGTTGATACAGGTGCTAATGTGCACTCTTGTGCTGATCGCTCTGCCTTCCTTACTTATCAGGTAATTGAAGGCACTTCCGTGACCATGGGGAACCATTCTGCAACCAGGGTGTTTGGAATAGGACAAGTTGACCTGAGGTTCACCTCTGGAAAAGTCCTGTCACTGCATGAGGTGCATCATGTTCCAGCGGTCCGTTGGAATTTGATTAGCGGGTCAAAGTTAGTCCGCGCTAGTTATGAGCTGAACTTTAAATGTAATAAAGTTGTAATATTACATTTAGGAACATTTATTGGAAAAGGTTACCTTAATGAAGGTTTATTTAAACTCAATGTAGAAAATGCTACTTTAAATAAATCTACTGATATTGGTTGTTCATATAACATTGAGTCTTATGATATATGGCATGACAAATTAGGACATGTCAATTTTAATACCGTAAAAAGGATGATGAATCTAGACATGATTCCTAATCATGCTATAAATGATAAGAAAAAATATGAAGTTTGTGTGCAATATAAACAACCCCGTAAACCCTTCAAATCAGTTGATAGAAATTCTGATATTTTAGAATTAATTCATACTGACTGTTGTGAGTTTAACGGTGTAATAACGAGAGACCATAAAAGGTTTTTCATTACCTTCATCGATGATCACTCTCGTTATTGTTATGTTTATTTGTTGAAAACTAAGGATGAAGCTTTAGATAAATTTATGATTTTTAAATCTGAAGCTGAGAATCAAACAAATAAAACTATTAAGAGGTTAAAGTCTGATAGGGGTGAAGAGTTTACCTCGAACCTGTTTCAAAATTTTTGTCAAGATGTAGGTATAATTCACGAGGTAACTGTTCCATATAGTCCTCAATCCAACGGTATAGCAGAACGAAAAAATCGAACCCTTGAAGATATGATTAATTCCATGTTAGGCAGTTTTGGGTTACCCAACTTCATGTGGGGGGAAGCTCTATACACTGCATGCCATGTGTTAAATAGAGTCCCATGAGGTCTAGGGATAAAAGCCCATATGAGCTTTGGAAAGGCCGGAGGACAAGTTTGAAATACCTTAAATTGTGGGGGTGCCTTGCAAAGGTACTAGTACCTGAACACAGAAGGAAAAAACTTGGTCCAAAGACCGTAGATGGTATCTTCTTGGTTATGCTCAAAATAGTATTGCATATAGGTTTCTGATTATTAAATCTGAAATTTCTGGAATAGACGCAAACACTATTGTAGAACTTCGCGATGCTACATTTTTTGAGGATATATTTCCTATGAAGACGAGAACATCTCAGTCTATATCTGGTATTCCTACTAGAGATAATCCTACTGCCGTAGAGGTTCCATTATCCGTAGTAGGTACACCTTCCTCAAGTCACTCTAGACTAGATGAATCTAGTGAGTATACAGAACCGAGAAGGAGCAAGAGGCAACGTGTGTCTACGGATTTAGGCCAGGATTTTATCACCTATAATATAGAAGGTGACCCTGTAACATATAGAGATGCTACGACTTCTCCTGAAGTTAAGCACTGGAAAGAGGCCATTAAAAGTGAAATAGACTCTATTATCTCTAATGCCACTTGGGAGTTGGTAGATTTACCTCCTGGGTGTACCACTATAGGATGTAAATGGGTGTTTAAGAGAAAACTAAAACCTGATGGGTCAGTAGATAAATTCAAAGCCCGCCTAGTTGCTAAAGGATTCAAACAGAAAGAAGGGATTGACTATTTTGACACTTATTCTCCTATTACTAGAATTACTACAATCCGAGTGTTAATAGCATTGACATCCATATATCATCTTGAGGTCCATCAAATGGATGTCAAAACGGCATTCCTTAATGGAGATCTTGAAGAAGAGATATATATGGATCAGCCTGAGAGACATGTAGTTTCTGGAAATGAGAATAAAGTCTGTAGGTTAGTCAAATCTTTTATAGTTTGAAGTAAGCCCCAAAGTAGTGGCACGAAAAATTTGATAGAGCTATGCTATCCTTTGACTTTGAAATGAATGACTCTGATAAATGTGTGTATGCTAACATGAAAGGTGATAATTGTATTATCTTATGTTTCTATGTAGATGATATTCTACTTTTTGGTTCTAACCTTTCTATTATTAATGAGACTAAGGCCCTCTTAAGTGGTAAGTTTAATATGAAGGATACGGGTTGTGCTGACATGATTTTAGGGCTGAAGTTGACTCGTTCAACTGATGGAATAGCAATTTCTTAGTCACTCTATGTTGAGAGAGTATTAGAGAAATATGACTATAGCCAAGTTAAATCTGTCGTCACACCCTATGATCCTTCAAAAACTCTCCACAAGAATAAGAGTGGTGTGGCAGTGTCTCAATTAAGATACTCACAAATAATAGGTAGTCTAATGTATTTAGCAAATTGTTCTAGACCTGATATTTCTTTTGCTATAACGAAATTGAGCAGGTTTACCAGCTGTGATGCATTAGACAGAGTACTCAGATACCTAAAAGGCACTATATCCTTGGGCTTGTGGTATGGGAGATTCCTTGCAGTCCTGGAGGGATATAGTGATGCTAGTTGGATAGCTGATACTGCTGAGTGTAAAGGCGTTACTGGTTATGTCTTTACACTTGGAGGCGGTGCAGTTGCTTGGAGGTCTGTTAAACAGACGATTATAACTCATTTTACATCTGAGGCAGAATTGTGTGCTTTGGATACCACAGTAACTGAAGCTAATTGGCTTAAGGGTCTTTTTTATGAAATTCCCTTGATGATAAAGCCAATACCTTCTATTTCAGTACACTGTGATAATCAAACAACAATCGCTCAGATTAGAAGCTCCAAGTATAGCCAGAAACAGAAGAAACATGTACGAATAAGATTAAAGTCTATTCGTGAGTTAGTGTCTCTTGGAGTGGTGTCATTGGACTTTGTAAGTTCAAAAGACAATATTGCTGATCCACTCACTAAAGGATTTGATTCTGAGAAAATCAAGAGATCCAGTAAGGGAATGGGACTGAGGCCTATCCTGGTTTCATCTATAACGGCAACCCAACCTATTTGATTGGAGATCCCAAGAAGTAGGTTCAATGTGGTATAAACAAGTTATAAGGGTGAACCGTAAGCATCAAATTGATTGAGATGTAATCTCATAGTCTCTTCCCTGGATAGATGCTTGACTGCTAGTAAGGATGAGCTTAGGAGCTCTTAATGAGTTCAAGGTCTTAACGACAGGATGCTCGCAGTACATCCTTGGAGAACTCACCTATGTAAGTGTAACTATGGGGCCGCAGTGTGGGGGGTCTAGGCAACTCTCCTTAGCACTTATGAAACAAGATTCGGTGGCATGACCGTAATGCACCAACCCAGAAGGATTCAACCGTTGCCCGTGATGAGTTGTTACCAATTGATTTTCACATATAAAAGGTTTAAGTTCAAGACTGAGTTCACTTCAAACCTATGTGAATAAGATTGGTGTACTTAGATGAAAATTCAAACCGGAAGATATTTTCACTAAAAGCTCATTGCAACCAAGTCTCAGGACAAGTCTCTGTTTTCGACCAAAATAATTTGAATTAGTGGGGGATTGTTGAGTTTTGTGTTTCCTTTTTTAATTTAATTCAAAGTATTTTTCTTGTTTTTAGTTGTTATGGTAATGTATATGTGAATGCATTTAGTCCCACATTACTAAGCTAAGAAGGTTGGAAGACCTTATATATGGATCCCTTCTATTCTTGCTTAGCAAAGTTAAGGGGACCTACACGCATGTGTGGGCCGAGTCCAAATCAGGTGGTTTCGGGGGGTTCGAGCCGGAAATCCATAAACCGGGCGCGACGCACGCGATCATCGCGCGCAGGGGGGGTGCAAATCCCCAGCTCGTGGGCCTCACGCTTGCAGGTGGCCTGGTTTGTTTTTGCCAATCCTTGGTTTGGTTTGGTTCTGTCCCGCGTGTGAGGGAACCGACGCACCTGGCGAGGTTCGGTATCTCTCGAACAGTCTGCTCTTCTCCTTCTTCCCTCTCTGTGTGCGTACGCTTTTGTCCTGAGGCTTTGGTTCTGCGATCTGAGGTTGAGTCTGAGTGCGACGTTCGTCTTGGAGTGCACTTACGGACGACGCGAGTGGTTGTCGGATCTTGGGAGAATTTTGCCGGAGAGCCTCTGCATCGTGGGCGGCAATAAATTCTCTAAAGACAGTCGGCACGCCGACGCTTCAACCGGAGATAACAATTTCTCGACCTTACTCTTTATTTACCTGTTTATTGCATGCTTGTTTTTTTTTTGGTGCAAACATATTACTGTGTTAGTGCTCTCTATCTACAACAATATATAATAAATTGAACCAATACTCTAATACTCCTCAATTTGGAGCATCAATATTAATCATTCCTAGCTCATTATAGAGTTTAGTAATGGGAAGATACGAATAATTCTAGGAAAAAGAAGAGGGAGATTAGATTAGGCTTATCTGACTATTTTGTATGGGGTGCTCATCAAGACTTGAAATCTCATCCCAAAGTAGAGTTTCGGTTCTAGACTAGAATGAGACATGCCGGCTAACACAGGTGCCAATGTCAAGTATGAATCCTAGGTGGAGAAGAAATTCCAACTCAAAGGAGGAGAACTAGGTGAAAGAGGATCATGCACCTCTTGGAAGTGTCATAGGACAATTGGAAGCCTCACCATGCCCCATGTTTTCATGGTGCTTTAGCCTCGTGGTAACTAGGCAATGGAGTAAGAGGAAGCAGACCATTGTTGCATGTCGTACAAAAGCATTGGGAAAGCCCCACATTGTCACCGTTGAAGAAATGGATGTGGAGCTTCTCACGATGAAGGATGAAGATTTGAGCTTGTCACTATGAAGGATGAGCTCTCAATTCAAAGCTTCTCATGATGAACAACTTGGAGCTTCTCGCTGAAGTTACTTGAGATGTGGTTTAGAGCTTCTTGAGATGGAAGTAGTTACCGGGGATTTGACTCTTTTCGAGTGTCGGTTGTTGGGCAGAACAGGATGTTTTGCCTGTGCTGACCAGCAGAGAGCAGGATTTAAAATGACAGCGTCTGGGTTTTTTTGGGTTCAGTCCTGATCTTGGTTATTTTTGACTCTTTTAGGTTCCAAGTTTAGAATTTTATTTATGACCTAGCTTGAAAATTCTTTTTGCATCTAGAAAGAAGGGTTGCTCTAGATATCCTATTGACCTGACCTGACAGAAAAGACGAAGTAACTTAACTCAATCTGATTTTAGTGGATTTGTATTGACTTGAGCTTGATCCCTTATTTTTCAGACTCATGTTGGATCATGGTTCTGTGGTGGAAGCATGCCTGAATAATTGTACTTAGTTTACAACTTTACATTTCTTTCTTCAAGCTCCATCCAACCTATAAACAAATCCTCTATCTCTTTCTTCAAAAGTCAAAGGCTGCTAGCCTTTGAAACCTCTTAAAGCTATTTTTGTTTCCTACTTATAAAGTTCTTTACAACATTTCTTTTGTTTCCCTACTAGGTTGTGGATGCAAAAAATCTACAACAGCAGCTTGAGGAGCATCGCAAATCTTCTTCATTTCCTGAAGCATTCCTTCAGATAGCATTTGCTGTAATCCTCATCATACTTATTTGCAATTATGATTATTCCTTTTTATTTTTCTTTGGACTGTTAAATCACCTGTTCTACTTTATTATTCATCCCACTGTTGTATCATTCTTCAAAGAGCAATGCACTTTTTTTTTTTTTAAAAATCCCCTCATGTTTTAATTTCCTATTAATTGTAGGATGTTGTGATTTTGAACAAAATTGACTTGGTTTCACAAGAATATGGCACTTCAACTTTGCTTGAAGAATTGGAAAAGGAAATCTATAATATCAATTCATTTACTAATATCATACGTACAGTTCGTTGCCAAGTTGATCTGTGTAAAATTTTGGATTGTCACGCCTATGGTGCTAAGGTATGAAAATTGATGCTATGCAAGTCTATTGTGCATTATAACATATAGGCTTGAGTTTGATTAAGTTCACATATTCCTATCAGCATACAGCTCATTTGGAGAAGCTTTTAGAAGAGAGTAAATCTACAATTAGCAAAAATCGTCATGATTACACTCTGTGCACACTGTGCATTTATGAGGAGCAACCAGTTGACTTAAATATGGTAGGTCTTTCTAGCAGCATATTGCTTATTGATTTAATAACTTCTTTTGCAAATTAATCCTGCATTATTCAACAAACCTATATTTTTTTTAGAAGATATTTACATGATTATTTGTTATTATATGATTTTCTGATTTCACTGTATTCTGCTGCTCTTATTCTATTAAAATCTCTTACGATGGATCTGTCATGGTTGCATTTTGCTATCTGGATGTAGCAGTATCTGAGACTCTGCTGCTACAGATATTATGCCTTTTAGCAACCTGAAAATTATCTTCAATAAAGGAGCAAGTGAATCTCAGTTTAATTAATTGATTAAGGGACAGCATGCGTTGACATTAATTCATAAGGTTGTTTTGATTCTTTAATGTTAAATGTTCAATCAGTAACAGTTTCATTATTTCATGCGAGTTTGTGGAGCATTATTCTTTTGTATTATTTTTATGGACACAATCATCCATTTGTCAGTAACATCTAAAAAGGAACCCAATCATGCATTGTTCACAATTATTCATGCTTAAGAAATGTTCAGTCTGTCTGCTGCTGACACACCTCTGGCTCTGGAGTTAGGTGGAAGTGTTGATGGGTTGGGGCCTCATTATGACTGTTACATTGTCCATAATACTGTAAATAATATAGTTTTCTTTGACCTACTTTTACTTTCTTGAATTGAGAGTTTATCAAGTTCTAGAGGTGGAACTGTACTTTTAAATATTTGTTTACTTCAATATAAAACCATCTAGAAAGGGCCAGTTCTTAAGTTAATGTTGGTTATGGACTTGGATAAAATGAACTGCTGGAGAACTCTTTATTTAGCTGGATTAAACTAGATGATCTTCTTTCCTTAACAAGGAATCTATCGGAATGCTTTATTTTTTTTCCACCTCATCTTATGCTACTGCAAGAACTGATACTTTATGCCAAAAACAGAAACACAAAGGAAAAAAACTATAGCCTAATTTGTGGATAACACTTCTAGTTTCTTGTTCTTTTAGGTTCACTCATGGATTGAGGATCTTCTGTGGGAGAAGAAGTCTAATATGGATATCTATCGCTGCAAAGGGGTTTTGAACATCCTCAACTCCGATCAACTGCATACTCTCCAGGTTTGTGATACTTATGAATGCGTTCATGCCATTTTTTTACTACCGATAATTAGTGTATATGTAGAATATTGGGGATAGAAAAATAATGTGTTTATGAGATAATCATTTTACATGGGTATATCTAGACTCATCATTAAATCTTAAACCAGAAGCAAGGTTTTAAATCTCATTGCATATTTGCATTCTCGAGTTTTTCTCTCTAGCCAGAATGAGTTGGTGCCAATGATGCCAAGGTATATCAATGTGGTGCACAGTTGTCATCTATTGAAGTGGCAGAGCAGAGGACAAAGGAATAAGAACTCAAGAAGTGGCACTGTGGAGGGAAGAAGAAGAAAAGTGGTAGAACAGAGGAGGAAGCAGTAGCAGCAGCAGCTACAAGTATCTACCAATCTCACTGTTGCCTATGTTGCTTGTGTAGGAATCAATCATATGCTCCATCTACTGACTGAACATCGTGTGTGGCCCTAGTCTTCAATCTCATCTTCGAAGAGCTAGATGAGGAGTTTATCTTGAAGTGCAACATTGTATGCTAGCTATTTCTTTGCAGTTGGACTGAAGAAGAACACACTTTATTGCTCTATTGTTGCTTCTCATCGCACAGGGAATGGGAGCTCTCGAGTTGTCCTTGTGAGCCTTGGTTAGAATGACAAAAAATTGATTGGGTGACAATTCTTAACAAATGGTTTCAGTGCTGGGTCTATGCCAATATCAGTTGGCCATTGGAAATAAATGTTTGGCGTGTGCCATCCAAAATGACACATCATTTAAACCTTGTCCAGAAGTACTAATGTGGTATTAAGTCAAGTATTCCTAATCTAATACTTCTAACACTCCACTTAACCCCAACTTCAACCTGGAGCATAGATATTATCTATGCCTAGCTTGATACTAAATTAGAAATACTCTCATAAAGAAAACATATATTAGACATGACACTAATGAAAATAAAACATGATGCTCTATGCGGACGAAACAAAGTTTGAGTTAGCAATGCATGCAACCAACAATACCTTTGACCTTAAATCAATAAAGCTCTATAAGTTCACCTTAGATCATCTAATAGCCAACAATGCCTTTGACTTTAAATTAGTACATGAATAGAGAGATAAAGAGAGGAAAAAGAGAAAAGGATGAAGAGAGATTTCTGATCTCTTAAATGGACTTCTCCTTGCGTGAAGTAGTGATTTAAGTCATGTAATGACTAAGGAAAAAAAATCACTTGAGTCTTAGTGGAAAGATATATAGATAACAATATTTGACCTTTTGCTATATTTAGCAAAATGAGAACATAATATTTTCTTTGTTCAGGTCCTCACTAAAAATCAAACGCACAACCTGATCCTTTGCTAGAACATAGCCACACGAAAATAAAATGTGTGTGTGTGATTTTAGATCTTCACTGACTTTTTGGTAATGCAATATATCATTTAATTAAATATAATAAAATATGTTGGAAGTATAAGACAAGGTTGAAAGATAAATGCTCGTAGACTCCTCATTCTGAATTCCAGGGGAGAAGAGGGATTACAAAGGAAAGCTCTTGCATAAGGAACAATGCTTGCTGCTTCTGTAATGGAAAGAGAGGAGCAGTTGATAACATCTGATGCTAACTGTTGGTTCTGCTCATTGAGGATCTGAGTGTTGGAAAAAGATTTACTTTTCTCTGTGTCACAAATCTACAACAAGGAAAGAGAGCAGCAGCTTATAGGAAGATGTTCAGAGGCATTAAAGCTGTACGAGAGCACAAGGTTGGTGATGCAGAGGGATTCCCTTGTGAGGTGGCTCAGCAGGCAGCTCAATCTGTGGCTACGTTGATGTAGTAGGGGCTTCAATGCATATTGCTCTGGATGGTGACGTTGCTTAATGCCGACTTGGCGGTGGCTGGAGGAAATAAGCATAAATGCAGCGTCAATAGAGGCAACTAGGTGTGCTTCTGAGGTGCCAGACAAGATTCACCGTCACTGTTGATTATCCAAGCCAGATTGTTGTGTGCTCTGATAGTATGAAATAAGAATTGGATCTTGAAAATTAATGATATATAGATTCCATTACTCCAAATGGAGTAATTACAAGTTATTGTTCTGAAATATGAAATAGAAAGAACATCTAAACTAGGGGAAATTCCATAATTATGTGACAACCAATTATTGAAATGTCGTTCCGTCCTGCCTGACACAGACGGTTTCTTCCGTTCTGCCGGGGAAGCGAAATCGGCACGTCATGCGTGCGCATCTCGAGCAATAGGGATGCATTGCCGGATGCTTCCGATGCCGTCGGAGGCATTGTAGGATGCTTGAAGCGTCGCGGCCTCTGGAGGCCTTGCGACGAGATGTTTCTGGTGGAGCTAAAAGCATCGGGGGATGCTTTCGGTGTAGCCAGACACTTCAGGTGTCTCCGGAGGTGTCACCGGACGCCTTTGGCGCCATCAGAGGCGTCCGCGGGGCTTCGGAGGTGTCGCGGGCGCGTGCGCCTCGCGGGGGTATTACTGTGCAAAATTAATATTACCATTTAAATAAATCAAATAATTCCCATGTGATATTTTAAAGAGGCTTCATAAACTTTAATTAAATTAGCCCAATAAAATATAAAAAATATATTTAAAATTTAAAAAAAATTCTATTTTAAATTTTTTTTTTAATAAAAATTCTAATAAATCAAATTTATATTCTGTTTTTTAAATTATTTTGTATTTTTTTACTATTTTAATGTTTAATTGATATTCTAATTTTTTTTACTATTTTAAATATATATTATTTAAATTATAAAATAAATAAATAATTAATTAATTTATATAATTATTATATATAAAATAGTATTTTGTATTAATTTATACAATTATGATTATTTAATTTGAACATTGGAGAACTATAAAGGTTACCTAAGTAAAATATTATAAAAACCAATGTTTATATCTGTTTCTTCTTTTAGTATTAGTAAGGTAACATATTACGATGTATCAATTTTAATTCGAGTTATTGATCAATTTTTTTAAAGAAAATTATATTTAATTATTTTTTCTAACAATATTAAGTTGTTTAATTATGGAGAACTTATATAAAATCAATATACAACTTATTTTTAAATTATACATAATAAATATATTTATCTAATAATTACTATATATAAATAAAAAATACTGAAACTGTATCGGTGTGGCACGATATGATACTGAAATCGTATCGTTTCGGTCTGGAACCAAAACCTCGGCACGGGTCGAGATTTTAAACTTTGGTGATAACACAATAGTTTTTTTTAAAATAATAACAAATAATAATCTTGTTAGTCTATTTATTATCTGGATCTCCTGCTGACTTTTCAACAAGTGTAAAGCATGCATTGTGGAGGCAATTTTATATGTTAAAGATACTAAATTAAGAGAACTGAAACTAAGTGTAGGAGTTTAGTTCCTATGTTAATAAGAGAATCTGGGAGTAGTTAATGTGAATGGAATTTCTATATGAGTTTAGAGATCTTGGCTTTATTCTTCAACAAGGAAAAATTGATAAAAGATATCAATAGTTGCAAGATAATGAGTTTTAAGATGGAGAGATGCTTTTGGAGTTTTGCTTGATTCTCATTTACCTCAGGTTATAAAGAAATTGCTATAAGATTGGTACAGACCCTTCACACTATGGATGAGAGAGAATGTTATGCAGTTAGAAAATAACACTCTAAAAAAAAAATGTAGCAGTGATATGTGAATGTTAAGAGGAACTTATGAATTACTAAATGAATAAAGAAATGTTATCCAAAGAAAAAAAATTAGATTATAATGGTATGAATATATTCAAAAACAACCAATATATTTTATAGTTAGGTGAGTTAAATCAGTGAAAGGGATATAGGAAGATTAAAGAAATTCCAACTAATGTAACAAAAGATGATCTCATTGATCCTAATATTATTGGTGATGTACCTTTTTATAGAGTTCAACAAAGGTATAAGATCACTCTAAATAGTTGGGGCTAACACACTTAATGATGATGAACTTTACTGACATTTATATTATTAATCTTCTTTGCTAGATTGTTGTAACTACTTTGTCTCTGTGAAACTTCACTGTTGCCACTATCTCTTGTATGTTTTACTGTTGTTGAAATCTGTTACTAGTGAAGCTAAGTCAACACGGTTTACTTTATCATAGTAGTGAAAGTGCACATCCAGTTCAATAAACGCATGTGTTATGCCTTATGAGTATGTATAGAGATGCATTTAAACTCAGGTAATCGCTGTCTAATAATTTTGAACTTCTGGATTGTCCAATCATAATGATTTATAGGCTTAGTTTCTCATCATCCTGTACTTCTTTGCAGGCAGTAAGAGAGGTATATGAGATTGTACCAGCTCGCATATGGAGGCAAGGGGAAAAGCAAACGAGCAAGATAGTTTTCATAGGAAATGCTCATAACTGACTGAATCTTCTTAATTTGCTTGTCATTGTGGTATTGTTATTCAGAGTTAACTGTTATATTTTTTCAGGTCATAATCTGGATGTTAGTATTCTCAGTGATTCTTTCAGATCTTGCACAGCACTAAGTGGACGCTGATTTAGGGATTGCTTGATAACAACTGAGGTAATCATCAATAGTTCAGTTGTGTTGCCCTTTAAAGTTGACTGGATTTTTTTAATATTGGAAGAATTTTTTTTGAGTTAACTCATTTCTTACTATAGATCCATTATAGCATATTTTGTGATTGATTACCTAGTAAATGGGTTTCAATCTTCCTAAAATTAATGTTTTCCTCTAAAATTGTAGGTGGGCATTAAAGTTTTGGATAATGTTTGAAATGCACTAGTTTAGTTACTTTATAGAATCAACAAAAACAACCTTCTTTTTAATATCTATTTTCTACTGTATGTACTGTAAGTACAAGCTATGATAAAAACCTGTTTTTTGTAGTTTTAAATTTGGCGTTGTATAGGCAGTATTGCAAAGGCATATTGTTCCAACTATATATTAATATTAGTAAAAGACAACATCAATGATATGTGATATTTTCTTCTCTATTGCCTGCTATAAGATAACACTAAGTGATAAACAATCTATAACACGAGCAATACAAATAAAATACATGCCAGCAAAATTGTTATATAATCTTGCCATCATGCCTAACATACATGCATTGTAAAATAAAATAAAATTTTAAGTAAAGCTAATATTGTAAGAGATTATTTAATTGTCTTTAATAGAATTTCTTTTAGATTTTAATCCCCTTGAAATTGTAATCTCATAATGTTAAAATTCTCAATTATTTGTTTAGACTAGTATTCAAGGAAATTGAAGATGTCACCTTGATAGCTTTAAAGTATTGTCTTTCATTTGGAAACAACTATAGAGTATTGTCTTTAAGCTTTAAGGCAAAACTAGATATAAATATCGGAAACAGCTTTAAAGTGTTGTATTTCATTTGTAATATGAATATATCTTCAACAAGTTTAATTTTTTATCTGTGAAGTCTAGGATTTCTCATGGGAAGTCAGCTCTGGTTAGCAAATATTATAGGTTGCTAGAAGATTGTGATCGTGGGTATGCAACAATAGAAAACCATAACAAAATTCTTGGAAGTTTCCTTTACCTATGTATATGAGTAATCAACATAAATATTACAAGTACATCCATGATACTATTTATATACACATTTAAATCTAGAAAACTCTCCCTCAAGGTGACTAAAAAATATTGAAAACCAATTTGTCGGCATAAAATTTAAGTTTCTTAGGAGTCTCTTCTACCTATGTATATTGTTAACCAACAAAAATATTACAAGTAAGTTCATGATACTATTGATATTCACATTTAAATCTATAACTCTCCTCTTGCTGGTTAAAAAATATAATTAAACTAGACTTGCTCCTGATATACTCAATTTTAGGGTCCTTAGGGGTGATAATTTGAATTAACAAATGATGTGATGATCTCATTAGATTCTTATAAAGTGACAATCAACTTTTATGAGTTTTGTTTTGTCATGAAACTTTTTTTTTTTCACAATTCAAACTTCCAATTTAACCTAGTTACACTTTAATTAATTAACAAATATTGTCTACAATTGTAGCAATTGTAGCAAGGTGATTACGTTTATCTCATGCACGAATATTGTCTACAAACAACATATACCAAGAGGTTTATTTGGAACATGATTTATTAGTTCATCTAGTATTAATGCTATAAGATAGGGACTTAACAGGTCATTTTAAGATAAATCTACAATTATATAAAAATCATGTCACATTCATAGCTTTCACACTTGTAACAACAATATGGTACATATATTTTATCACATCAATATAATTAATAAGTATTTTTTTATTATTTTTTCTTATATTATCACCTATTGAAGCTACACAATTTTTCTCTGATATTAGTATTTATTTTATTTTTTAGTAACCTCACATTCTTTGCTTGTGTCAATTTAGGAACAAAGCTATTTTTTTTCATGAACTTAAAGTAACTTGCCTTTTCTCATGGAGACTCTTAATTCAGTTTTTTTTTTTTTTTAATTGTTAGCTATATTGGTCATTTTATAAAAAAATTCATTCCTTTGTTGAACAGAAGGTCTATTTTTCAATGCCACTGTACATATGGAAGTTTTTTAGATATGTTTTGATCTGAATAGCAGTTCTATTCATATACCTTACAACGCATTTCTGTTTCCTTTCACTGCAGCCTCTGGAGCCTTTTTCTTATTCCTCCTGTCACTGAGTGTTTATTACCAAACTATACAAAAGCAATGTCTAATAATTAGTCCCAATTGTTCGAGGTCAACTATATGATTTATTCCGTGATTGAGAATAGATAGCTTTTGAGTTCCCAAGCACTCAAATTTAGGTGAAGGTGAGTTTCAAATCCAAGATCAACTTGTAAGTTTCTTACCAACTAAACTATGGGGCACCCTCATCCTGTCATTAAACTATGATAATGGGTTTAGGGTTTAGGACTCTACTATAGTACAACATTTTGGTCCTCATCAAGTAGAAAAAAAACTAGAAGAGGCAGTGACACTGAAAGAAAACTGAATCGGGATCTTTTTCCTCCACTTATGATAGTCATCAGGTTCTATTCATTATTCTGCAACAACCATTAGTTGGGATTGCCTTTCTCGAGGTAATGAATCTTCAACATGTTTTGATATTCAAATAGTGCTTATTTGTGTCCAAGCCTTCTTGGCGATCGAGCTTAATTGTAGTGCTATATTTACTATTCTTGTTCATGCTCCAACAACGAACTATTTATTGATAGGCAATATTTCTTTATAATACATATCGGATTCTCATCTATTCTACCTTGTTTAATTTTTACTGGGACCATTGAGTTGTGATTATCAAGTAACATTACCAGTGAATACTCTTTAATGCAATAGTGCTTGTGATTATCTAAGGGTAACTGCTAATTATCCCAGTTGGTAGGACTTTGGAAGTCATTGTTAAGGTCTGAGTTATTGTAAAAGCTTTCATAGCTATCGTTTTTCTGTATCAAATTTTTGTTTTTGAAAAATCAGAAATGGATTTTGCCCATTTCAGGAATCGATCTGGGTGAAGGGTGTCGACTAATTTGCTAAAGATGTAAATGTCATTGTAGAGCTCTAGGAAATGGAATACGAAACAAGAGTATGGGCAGCTGAGGCGAAGGCGTTTCAGGTGATTTTTCTGCAGTAGAAGTACGGAAACGATGGGACTGTTTCACTGGGTTTCAGTCGAGCCTAAACCACTTCACCTTCATCCTTCTCTTAATAAAACTGAACTTCCTTTTTCTCGTTATATTTCTTCACCCTACCTGCTGCCCTTTCGATAGTGTCTGATGAGATCAAGCAAGACACTTTGACATCGTGAAGGGTTCATCAAAAGTTAATATGAAATGTTTAGATCATCACCCGGAGTTTTGGGGTTTATTATTTATGATACTTGTTCAATCTTAAAAGTATATATATTCTTTGAAATCGGAGTAGTTATGCTATAATTAGAGCACTAAAGAACCGTCTGAGTAACTTTAAACAACCTTTGATGAATCTAAATCCTAAAATAGTTAGTGCTTTTGAACCTTCTCTCTCTCTCTCTCTCTCTCTATATATATATATATATAGAAAAGGTTCTCTCTATATATATATATAGAGAGAGAATATCTCCTGTGACACGCTCTGTGCGGTTTGGTGCAGTGTGCATCAAAATTAGTACTGGATCGATCCACTGATCGATTCAGTCCCGTTTATCTTCTCGCGCGCGTTGTGCTAGTCGCGCCCTCCCACCGTCGTCGTCCTCCAGCTGACTGCCCTCGAATTTTACTATAACCGGAGGGGAAGGTGAACCCAAGGGGTTCTGACAGTCGTTGGGGCTGGATTGCGGCCAAAATTGTTCACGATCGCGAGACGGGTGTGAGAAGGCGAGGGCTGAATCGATCCAACCCTTGCTGGATCGATCAATCGCACGCGAGAAGATCAGCAAGCGGGGCTGAATTGATCCACTTGCGACTGAATCGATCAGTGGATCGATTCAGCCCTGCTGGATCGAGGGGCTGAAGTGATCTAGCATTAATTTTGATGTGCATCATACTAAACCGTACAGAACGTGCCGCAGGAGAGCTTCTCTCTATATATATTGTCTTTCTTTTAACTCTTTATCCTCATGTATTAGTTTTACTAGAATTATTGCATGAGTGTATATTAGTCAAATTTTACAAATAAAAATTACTTTTTACCCATGTAATAGTTTGAAACATTATTATTATTATTATTGTCATTATTATTATTTATTTATTTATTTTTTTTGGGATTCAAACTGTTTACATGAATTTAAAGTGTCAAAAATTTATTGACGGAAAAATCTATTGAACTGTTCTATTATACTGAATTTAATATTTTAAGTTCTAAAGTATTATGTAACAATTTTAGAGAAAAATGACTCCTATATTATATGTTATTTAGATTTTCTAAAATTGTTTGGCATATTATTACATTTTAAAATAAACAAAGAAAAAAGAGACCTTTGGAGGCAACAAAAAAAAATCAATCAGGCAAAGAAAATCTACCATTAACATTAGTCAAGTTGTTCGTCCGCCAAACATTCATGCACGTAAAGCAGTTTATTATATAGACCCAACCAACAAGCCTCCACTACCCAGTCATCTATTCTTTGCCATCATCTTGTAGCAAGACATTCATCGGATTATACGAGCACTATTAGAATCTAATCTCAAGCAGTCATGATTCGAATCTAATCTCAATTACAGTGTACCACCTCTAAAATTAATTGAGCCTAAAACCTAGTTAATTATATATATATATAAAGCAATTGATCAAAAGGAATTTTTAAAATACGTATCTAAAATTTAGATTTCTTAAAGAGTGTATTTATTTATTTATTTTTTTTACTCCTATCAACCGCTATGATACTCCATCCAAAGTACAACACATAATTTCTAAATAAGTACCAATGGTGTTATATTTTGAAAATCAAGATTACACTGACACTATTTTTGAAATGTAATAGAACAGTGGTTGTGTTGTTCTTTATAATCTGACACTACAATAATATTATTTTTTTAGTAAAATATAAAATAAATATATTTAAAAAATCTGAAAGTCAAATGCATGTTTCATAATTCCGCAACTGTAAGTGCTTTGGTAATTGTTGGAAAAAACAACCAACTCCCATCAGCTCATCCTGAACAACAGAACACTACTCTCCTTCTGCCTTTCTTCATTTCTTGTTATCTTATTTTTACAAGACCTTCTGCCTTTCTTCATTTCTTGTTATCTTATTTTTACAAGCTTAGCTATAGGGGTGGACATCGGCCGGTTTGGTGTGATTTTACTCTACTACGATTTAATTTTTTCGGTTTCGGTTTTGAAAATTTCTAATCCAAAATCAAATCATTTTATTACGGTTCGGTCCGATTTTTGGTATAATATGGTTCAATTTCTACGGCCGATTATATACAATTTATATAATGAATTAAATTAGTTTTGTGGAACTATAAATATTAGTTTAGAGACAAAGGAAAATAATAATTTATAAAATAATTATATGATTGCTAGCAGGCACAAGTAACAAACAATAGATAATCCATCTTTTACCATCTACAACATGAAATTGTGATTTGTGAACGATCCAATCCAATGAATCCATGTCACCACCACAGTCCACAAATATCAAATTAGCATAACTTCAAACCTCAAGTTTCAATTTTTACTCGGTCAATACAATCTTGATAATCTTTCAATATACAATTATACACATTTCTAAACATTACAATTAGAAAGTGATTATGAATATAATAAATTAAATATGTAAATTTACTGTAACTAATTGATAATATCTTTCTCATCCTCATCTTCAAAAATCCTATTGAAGAAAAACAATAAATTCATTATAAGTTTACAACTACCAAGGATAAGTCACAATCTTGTAACAATAAGTAAATATGTGAATTTAACTTACAACATTTCATTGGAATGATTATATTTCAGACTTTTCAGTTATGCAAGAACTCAATCAAACAGTATTCAAATCTAAAAAAATAAGAAAATTATTACAAAACATTAAATAACAAAATAATTGTAACATAAATAAAACAGAAAAACAGACACAAAATTCTTACCAGATTCAATCTCTTCAAGATAATCCAAGTCTTCTTTTACTTTAATGGGCAAAGTTTTTTTTCGGAACCAATCTTGAAGACATATGAGAGCTTGCACTAATCAAGGAGTTAATGAACTTCTAAATGAATCAAGAACACGCCTCCCTGTGCTAAAAACACTTTCCGATGCCATAGTAGAAATAGGAATCGCTAACACATCATGAGCCATCTCAGCTAAAGTAGGAAATTTGGAAGAGTTAACTTTCCACCAAAGCAAAATATCAAAATGTTCATTTGCAACCTCAACATCATCATCAAGATACCTATCTAGCTCAGTCTTAGCATCCATATTTCCACTTTCAGCCTTATGCCTTAAGTATTCTTGTTGTATTAGTGTTCTTTTGTGAAGACTTTCAATGTTTATAACTGATGGCTCAACTCTGCTAGTGGATGATCCTTGAGAGATTTTTGAAGTGACCTTCCTATATTCTTCAAATAAAATAGTCATATACAACTTTACTTCATCTCTTATTTTCTCTCCTTTTTCTTGTCCATACATTCTCAAAAGCACAAAAGCCACATAATCAAATTTGAAACGAGGATCAAGCACACAAGCAATAAAAATCATCTTATTCATTTTTTCCGAAGCACCCCAATATATATAAAATTTAGCTTTCATCCTTTTTGCCATCATTGCCAAAGAAATATCATCATTATCTGCCAACAACTTTAAAACACAAGCAAGCTCAACTATTTCATGAAAGTGGACATTTGAAGTGACATATAGTGAACCTAAAACTCTCAAGGTAAGATTATAAAAAGATTCAAGAAACTTCTCCATTTTTCTCACATTTTCCCAATCACCACTTGTCAATGCACCTACATCCTTTCCATCTTCACAAACATGGGTAAGAAGATGTTCCAACAGTCCAGGATCATGAATACCATAACTTATAAAAGCATTTTCAAATTCCAAAGCAGTTCTTAACATTAAGTAGGTAGAATTCCACCTAGTAACAACATCCAAACACAAAGACTTTTTACTTGTTATCTTTTCAATTTCACAATGGTCTTTGAATTTTTTTAGCCTTGCAGCAGATTGTCTAATATATCTTATAGCTTGTCTAACTCGTCTCACAGAATCTCCAACTTCTTTCAAGCCATCTTGAACAATGAGATTGACTATATGAGCCATACACCTCACATGAAGGTGTTGACCATCCATTGTAAAATATCGAAAATGGGCGAATCATCATAACGGAATTTTCCAAAATTTTTAGAAATTTTTCGGAGCTCGTATGACAAGTTTACGGGGATAAAATTGGGTCTCGGGAAAGCCTGTTTAAGGTGCCCCATGTAAACGAGGAAAAGTTTAATTTTCTTTTCCTTTCTATTTTCTTTTTCCTTCTCCCCACTATTAGTTTGAGCCCTAGAGTCAATCATGTGATGATTTTTGTATGGACTCGATATATCATATTCCTATATATTTATAAAGGTATTTCTTTATGGTTATTATACTTACTTGTTTTGGTGCCAAATAACTAAGTATAATAACGTCCTTGAGTAGAAGGTTCTTATCTATATCAATCTATTAGTTGAATCGATAATGAAATGATATAGAGAACACTACTTTTGATCATTCCTAGTCAAGTATTAACATTCAGGGACAATGTTAATACGATGAGACTAGCATGTAGGTCAACTCAATGACTTGATCTCACAAGTCATGGATATAAAGATATCAAGTTGACACATGGGTATGCATTGGAGAATGTATACTGAATGACCCGCCATGAGAAAGTATCATGGATCGTTATATCAGTGTCATATACTTTCTCATGTGACTATTAGTATGACTATCAGTCCTTGGACCTGAAGTCACAATGGTTCCCTACATAAGGAGTTGCATACTTTGGCTTCGTCAAACGTCACCCGTAAATGGGTGGACTATAAAGGCGACTGCTGGGTATGTAACAAATTATGAGGAGCGATGTGAGTGATGTAAATGAGATCTATCCCTCCTATATGACGGGAGTGACATCATGATTCTTGATAGAGTGAGACCACTAAGTGCATGGTCATGCCCAAATGAGTCAATATGAGATATTGAGCTCATTTGATTAGAGTGAATCTACTTGGAGTTCAAGACATAAATTGATTAGAGGATGACACGGTTTATGCCTCAATTGATCAATTTAGATGTCAAGGATAGAAGGACATTGTCACATATTGTGAGAGTCACAATTAGTAGTCACAAAGGTGATGTTAGATCTCAACATTCTTGTAACTTGGGTAGTAATGATGTGTTGCTAGATACCGCTCATTACTTATGTTTCTAAATGAGTTTAGGAGCATCGCCAACGTTACAATAACCTATAGGGTCACACACAAAGGGTAATTAGATGGAGATTAGGTTCATATGATGGACCAAGAGGATTAGGTTCATGTGATGAACCAAATTGAATTAAGAGTAATCTAAATTAGACTAATTGAGTTGGACTCAATTTGATTCATATGTAGAATGAGTCTAATTTAAATTATGATTTATTGATTCAATTTAAACCAATGAATAGAGATTCATTAAATTAAATTGACTTGAATCAATGGTTAGATTTGATCAACCATGGGAGATAAAAAGGTCAAGTTTGACTTGACCAAATGCCACCTCATTGTGACTTGGCATGAGACCGACCAATGATGGTGTTCCACATCATCAAGGCTACATCATAGATGGTGTTCCACATCATCAAGGCTACATCATAGTGTGCCACCTCATGAGGAAGACTAAGAGTCATGACTCTTGGTATTACATGGAGGTTTAAAACCCTCATTTATGTGGCCGGCCACATTAGTGCAAGCATTTGTGCTTGTTGTAACTTCTTCTTCTTCCTCCTCTCTTCTCTTGTTCTCTCCCTCTCCTCCATTGCCGAAACCATGCAAGGGTGCTAGCACACTCTAAGTGGTTTCTCTCCACCTTTTGCCCGTGTGGATACGTGTAGACGAGTGTACACTTGACACTCTACGAGATCCGGCAACCGTTTGGACGAGCGGGATAAGTAAAGGGCATCGCGACAAGGGTAACACTCTTATCATGTAGATCTAAGGTAGATCTAGGATAAACAAACATGTACATGAATTTTATTTATCTTCGCAAGGATCCGTGGCAAGACTTCGAGGTTTCCACAACGCAAAAAGCGGTTTTTGCGGGTCAAAAGTCCCAACAGTGGTATCAGAGCCACGTGCGAAGCGTGTACATGTTTTGTATTTGTTTTTTTGAAAATGTTTCAGATCTGTATGTTTCTGTAAGTTTACTATTTTTATGAATTTTGTGAGTAATTTTCTTGTAGAGGCGAAGCAACAAGTGCTTGGACACTTGTAGGCTTCAACTACCGAGAAAAATCTTCCGAAACGGCAAGATCTCGCCCAAATTATTTTGGGACAGCGGCTTAGAGTTAGATCAAGATGGGACACTCGCGATATTCATTTCGCGAGTAGGGGTGCTGCCCCTAACCCCGCAAGGGGCATTGTCCCGCGATCGCGCCCGAAAATCGCTAATCGGGACCGCTGGGAAGTTGTGACTCATAAAATTGATAAAAACAGTAGTAAAATTATAGAAATTTATGTAAAATACATAATTGAGAATTATGTATAATATTGTGATGGTCATGGCCCAAAAACCCCAATTCGATTGGATAAAAATTGTGTTGTAATTCATAATATGGCCTGCGCGCCATTTTTGTGTTGTGCGTACTGTATATGATATGCGACCTGCGCGTCGTGCCTCTTTTCTTATGTTCCTGTTGTAAATAGATTTTAGACTCGAATGTAACTCGAGTTTCATATTTGTAATGTATAAAATGAAGCGGTGGAAGGTCTACTCAAGGAGTTACGAGGAGGGTGATTTCAACACATGACGGTCAAAGGGAGGTGCTTGAAGAAGCCGATGACCCTTGGTTGACCGTCCGATCTTTCCATTAGCTTGAGAAGATCATAGTAGGGCCATTACCTCATCACAATTTAATTAATCAGTATATATGATTGCTTGTGTGTATGTGATGCATGCTAATGTAAGGTAATTAGTGCCTTAATGCGTATATGATACACATTCATGATTAGATTAGATCTTAATCAAGTCAACTCGAAATGCCTACCAAGTTTTGATACCATCACTACCTCGATCATTTGTTGTTGTTGAATCTGCCAAAGCAGAGCAACGCATATTATCTTGGTAGGGTGCGGAGGGACAATCTTGGTCCCGCCTATCAAAGCTTGGGTGAGTACAAACTCAATTAGATTGAGTATAACTAGTTAACTCAATTTGATCGGGTATAACTATAGGTATTTTCCAACGGTTGGAAGATAGGATAAAAATCACATTTATATTAAATCTTGGGCGATTTAGCCAAAGCTAACTCAAGTTTTAATATAAATGAGGATCTTGATCCTATAAACAAGAGTTGCATAGAGATGTAATTGATAATTAGTTATCTACCGATCATACTAAGTCTTGGGCGATTTAGCCAAAGCTAACTCAAGGCATAGTATGATGTGGATCGAATTATAGCCCATTAATATGAATCTAGTAGTGTGGTTTGACCACATCCATGACTTGATTTTACAAAAGTTCTATAATTCAGTGGAAGCATCATTTAGTTAAAGGCCTAATTAAATGATAAATGGAATATGATATGTACTCTCTGTTTTATTTATGTTATAGATTGCGATGTCGACAAACATGAACACTTTCTCCCTGCGTTCTGTCCTTGACAAGGACAAGCTCAATAGAGCTAATTTCTTGGGCTGGTACAGGAATCTGAGAATAGTTCTCACACAAGAAAGAAAATTGTACGTCCTGGAGCAGCCCATTCCCAAGGCACCTCCTGCCACTGCCACGCGAGCTGACTGAGATGCTTATAAGAAGCATCAAGATGATGTATTAGATGTGTCATGCCTCATGCTCGCAACTATGAACTCTGAGCTTCAGAAGCAACACGAGTTGAAGACTATTTATGATATGGTTGAACATCTTCGTCAACTATATCAAGGACAAGCAAGGCATGAGAGATTCGAGATCTCTAAGGCACTGTTTCAGTGCAAGATGCAAGATGAGACTCTCGTAGGTCAATATGTACTCAAGATGATTGGGTACATAGATAACCTACAGATGTTGGGATTCCCACTTGGCCAAGAACTGACCACTGACTTGATCTTGCAATCCTTGCCAGAGAGCTACAGTCATTTTGTCATGAATTACAACATGAACGAAATTGATGAGCCATTGCCTGAGCTGCTAAGCATGTTGAGAACTGCTGAGCTCAACCTTAAGAAGGTAAAGCCCAACTCCATTTTGATGGTGCAAAAGCATAAAGGCAAGGACAAGCCTAAAGGTAAGGGAAAGTCCCAAGCCAAGGGCAAAGGCAAGGTAATGAAACCTAAAGGAGGGGTTGCCAAGGATGCTACCTGCTTCCACTGCGGTCAGACTGATAACTGGAAGAGGAACTGCAAAGTATACCTGGAAGATCTTAAGAAGAAGAGAAATGAGGTTTCTACTTCAGGTATATATGTTATAGAAGTCAATCTCTCTATTTCTTCATCATGGGTATTAGATACCGGATGTGCTTCTCACATTTGTACTAATGTACAAGCACTGAGAAATAGCAGGACATTGACGAAGGGCGAGGTGGACCTACGAGTAGGCAATGGAGCACGGGTTACTGCTGTTGCTGTAGGAACTTACTATCTATCTCTGCCCTCTGGGCTTGTACCAGAATTAGATGAATGTTGTTATGTGCCTGCTCTTACAAAGAACATTATTTCAGTTTCTTGTTTAGATAAGAAAGGTTTTTCATTTATAATAAAGAACAAATGTTGTTCCATTTATTTAAATGATATGTTCTATTGTAGTGCACCTCTGATGAACGGACTTTACATTCTAGACTTAAAAACCCCATCTATAACATAAGTACCAAAAGGTTCAAGTCAAATGAAATGAACCGAACTTATCTCTAGCATTTTCGCTTAGGTCATATAAATGAGAATCGCTTATCCCAACTCCATAAAGATGGTTTGCTGGACTCATTTGATTTTGAATCATATGAGACATGCGAGTCATGCCTACTGGGCAAGATGACCAAGACTCCCTTTAGTGGACACAACGAAAGAGCAACTGACTTGTTAGGACTTATACATAGTGATGTATGTGGCCCTTTCAATGTCACTGCCAGAGGTGGTTATAGGTACTTCATTACATTTACTGATGACTTCAGTAGATATGGTTCTGTGTATCTGATGACACATAAGTCACAATCCTTTAAAAAGTTCAAAGAATTCAAGAATGAAGTACAAAACCAGCTAGGCAAGAGTATTAAGATACTTCGATCAGATCAAGGTGGAGAATACCTTAGCCATGAGTTTCGTGACTATCTAGCTGAGTGTGAGATTCTATCCCAACTCACTTCTCCTGGAACACCACAGTGGAATGGTGTATCTGAAAGGAGGAATCGTACCCTATTAGATATGGTACGATCTATGATGAGTCACACAGATCTTCCTATATCTTTTTGGGGATATGCTCTAGACACAGCAGCCTTCACACTTAACCGTGTTCCATCCAAAGCTGTGATAAAGACACCATATAGGATATGAACTGGGAGAGATGCCCAGGTATCTTTTATGAGGATTTGGAGTTGTGAGGCTTACGTTCGACGTCAAGTCTCGGACAAACTGGGGCCCAAATCCGATAAGTGCTATTTTATAGGATATCCCAAGGAAATGAAGGGATATTACTTCTACATTCCCAGTCAACACAAAGTGTTTGTGGCTAACACTGAGGTATTTCTAGAAAAGGACTTTGTTTCTAGAAAAACTAGTGGGAGTACGTTCGATCTTGAAGAAGTTCAAGATATGGACCATAGCACTGAAGCCTTGATGGAAGTTGAACTGGAACCACAAAGTGTTGTCGATGATGAGATTGTTCCACAAGGAGTTAAGGAACAACAACCAGCTCAAGTAGACCTACCTCTTTGTAGGTCTGATAGGGTACGTCGTCAGCCTGAGAGATACTCATTTCTCTTGTCTGACCATGATGACGTTATGCTCGTTGAGAATGAGCCTACCTCCTATCAGGAAGCTGTGATGAGACCAGATTATGAGAAATAGCTAGAGGCTATGAGATCCGAGATGGAATCCATGTACACCAACCAAGTATGGACATTGGTTGATCCACCTGAAGGCGTCAAACCCATTGGGTGTAAGTGAGTCTTTAAGAGAAAGACTGACATGGATGGACATTTGCATACCTATAAGAGTCATTTGGTAGATAAAGGTTTTAAACAAATTCATGGTATTGACTATGATGAAACCTTTTCTCCAGTAGCGATGTTTAAGTCCTTTCAGATCATGCTTGCTATTGTAGCATACCACGATTATGAGATCTGGCAGATAGATGTCAAAACTGCGTTTCTGAATGGAAACTTGCTCGAGGATATGTACATGACACAACCTGAGGGTTTTTGTAGATCCACTGCATACTGGCAGAGTATGCAAGCTGCATAAGTCCATTTATGGACTACAGCAAGCTTCTTGGAGCTAGAATATTCGATTCGATGATGCGATCAAATAGTTTGGTTTCATCAAGAATGAAGATGAACCCTGTGTCTACAAGAAGGTTGTTGGAAACACAGTTGTCTTCCTTGTATTGTATGTGGATGACATACTACTCATTGGAAATGACATCCCTTTGCTGCAGTCTGTAAAGACTTGGCTGGAAAATTGTTTCTCAATGAAGGACTTAGGTGAAGCAGCCTATATTCTAGGCATAAAGATCTATAGAGATAGATCTAAGAGATTGTTTGACCTAAGTCAAAGTACATATATTGACACGGTATTACTACGGTTTGCCATGCAGAATTCCAAGAAAGGATTTCTGCCGATGTCACATGGTGTGAGTCTTTCGAAGACTTAAAGTCCCTCTTCTAGAGAGGAGAGAGATCGCATGGATAATATCCCTTATGCTTCGGCCATAGGATCTATCATGTACGCCATGCTATGTACTCGTCCCGATATTTCGTATGCTTTGAGCATGACGAGTAGATACCAGTCAAATCCTAGTGAGTGTCACTAGATAGCGGTCAAGAATATTCTTAAGTACCTGAGAAGGACTAAAGACTATTTCTTGATATTTGGAGGCGATGACGAGCTAGCTGTAAAGGGTTACAGTGATGCCAGCTTTCAAACTGACCAGGATGATTATAGATCGCAGTCTGGATTCGTATTTTGTTTGAATGGTGGTGCTGTGAGCTGGAAGAGTTCGAAGCAGGACACAATTGCTAATTCTACAACAGAGGTCGAGTATATTGTTGCATCAGAAGCAGCAAAGGAGGTAGTTTGGATCCGCAAGTTCATTACTGAGCTTGGGGTGGTTCCTAGCATAGCCGATCCTATAGAGCTCTATTGTGACAACAATGGAGCAATTGCACAGGTTAAGGAACCTCGCTCACACCAGCGGACCAATCACATACTACAATGCTTCCATCTCATTCGAGAGATCATCGATAGAGGAGATGTGAAAATTTACAAAGTACCCACAGAGGCTAACATCGCTGATCCCTTGACCAAGGCTTTGGCACAGAGAAAGCATGATGGTCACACTAGGTCATTGGATATTTGACCCTACACTGATTGACACTAGTGCTAGTGGGAGATTGTTAGTGAGAGCCCTAGAGCCAATTATGTGATGATTGTTGGATGAACTCGATGTATCATATTCCTATATATTTATAAAGACATTTCTTTATGGTTATTATACTTGTTTTGATGCCAAATAACTAAGTATAATAATATCCTTGAGTAGAAGGTTCTTATCTATATCAATCGATTGTTTAATCGATAATGAGATGATATAGAGAACACTACTCTTAATCATTCCTAGTCAAGTATTAACATTCAGGGACAATATTAATACGATGAGACTAGCATGTAGGTCAACTCGATGACTTGATCTCACAAGTCATAGATATAGAGATATCAAGTTGACACATGAGTATGCATTGGAGAATGTATACTGAATGACCCGCCATGAGAAAGTATCATGGATCGTTATATCAGTGTCATATACTTTCTCATGTGACTATTAGTATGACTATCAATTCTTGGACCTAAAGTCACCATGGTTCCCTACATAAGGAGTTGCATACTTTGGCTTCGTCAAACGTCACCCGTAAATGGGTGGACTATAAAGGCGACTGCTGGGTATGTAATAAATTATGCGGAGGGATGTGAGTGATGTAAATGAGATCTATCCCTCCTATATGACGGGAGTGACATCATGATTCTTGATAGAGTGAGACCACTAAGTGCATGGTCATGCCCAAATGAGTCAATATGAGATATTGAGCTCATTTGATTAGAGTGAATCTACTTGGAGTTCAAGACATAAATTGATTAGAGGATGACACGGTTTATGCCTCAATTGATCAATTTAGATGTCAAGGATAGAAGGACATTGTCACATATTGTGAGAGTCACAATTAGTAGTCACAAAGGTGATGTTGGACCTCAACATTCTTGTAACTTGGGTAGTAATGATGTGTTGCTAGATACCGCTCATTACTTATGTTTCTAAATGGTTTTAGGAGCATCGCCAACGTTACAATAACCTATAGGGTCACACACAAAGGGTAATTAGATGGAGATTAGGTTCATATGATGGACCAAGAGGATTAGGTTCATGTGATGAACCAAATTGAATTAAGAGTAATCTAAATTAGACTAATTGAGTTGGACTCAATTTGATTCATGTGTAGAATGAGTCTAATTTAAATTATGATTTATTGATTCAATTTAAACCAATGAATAGAGATTCATTAAATTAAATTGACTTGAATCAATGGTTAGATTTGATCAACCATGGGAGATAAAAAGGTCAAGTTTGACTTGACCAAATGCCACCTCATTGTGACTTGGCATGGGACCGACCAATGATGGTGTTCCACATCATCAAGGCTACATCATAGATGGTGTTCCACATCATCAAGGCTACATCATAGTGTGCCACCTCATGAGGAAGACCAAGAGTCATGACTCTTGGTATTACATGGAGGTTTAAAACCCTCCTTTATGTGGCCGGCCACATTAGTGCAAGCATTTGTGCTTATTGTAACTTCTTCGTCCTCCTCCTCCTCTTGTTCTCTCCCTCTCCTCCATTGCCGAAACCATGCAAGGGTGCTAGCACACTCTAAGTGGTTTCTCTCCACCTTTTGTCCGTGTGGATACGTGTAGAGGAGTATACACTTGACACTCTACGAGATCCGGCAACCGTTTGGACGAGCGGGATAAGTAAAGGGCACGCAACAAGGGTAATACTCTTATCATGTAGATCTAAGGTAGATCTAGGATAAACAAACATGTACATGAATTTTATTTATCTTCGCACGGATCCGTGGCAAGACTTCGAGGTTTCCGCAACGCAAAAAGCGGTTTTTGCGGCTCGAAAGTCCCAACACCCACACGCCGTTTCCTTTCTTTCCCTTCCCTCGCATGTCGAGCCTCACCCGACGCTCTCCTCGCGCCGATTTTCCCTAACCGGCGCCGCACGATGATTTCCTCCTTTTATTTCTCTTCTTCTTTCCCCTCTTTATTTACCGATTCTCCCCTCCTCCCTCTCCTGCTCGCGTCGATCGCTGCTGCCTTGACGCCGACCATCCCGAGAGCCACGGTTTCCTCACTCTCACCGTCGCCTTCCCTCTCTTGGCCACGGACACTCGGCGTTCACTGGAACCCATGATCCCTTTTGTACCGTGCCCTAGTGCTACCTCGGTTCATCTCTTTTTCTCGGTTTCCTCAGCCCCTCTGCCCTAGTTCACCACCACAGCAACATTTGGGGGTTTTGGCCTGAATCCTAGCCAAACAACACTGTTCCGGTGAGGGAATCAGAGAAATACAAGGGTAAGTTGTATGGTTTAGAAGTGGTGGATTAAGATCGAGTCTTATGCTCAAAGGTTAATGTGTTGTTTGCATTTTTTTAGGATATTTATGTTGTAGATGAGCCATCACACCTTGCTGCAGCCACTGGATCCGGGCAGCAACCATCTCTTGGCAGTGGATCAGTGATCACGGCTATGAGGAAAGGATTCCAGCAGGGTAGTCTTGTGTTGTGGGTTGTTCTTGGGTCCGACAGCCGCCTTCCAGCAGCGAACAACCCTAATATCACAACCACTTCCATCCAACAGCTTCTTGTTCTAAAACAGGGCTGTGATTTGAGGTAAGGCATAAGGGTTTGAAAATATTTTGTAGGTGGTTGCTAGTTATGTTAGCAAGGAGTGTTAATTTTGGTAGGGTGAATGATCATGTTGATTATGATTTTCCCTAATTAGGTTTGAGCATTTTATTTAGCTACTTAATTCATTTGAATTTAGCTAAATAAAGCACTACATGTATGATTTATCACAGGACTTTGATTCAGGACGAGCACTTCGACATAGAGGTTGATTAGCTCGATCTATATTGGAGGCGGGTACCTTGACTTATCTTTTAGATATGTCATTTGATATGCATAGTAGTTTTTAACAAGTAGTAATGATTATGTTTCATATCTGCATCGGTTTGTCACTACCGGATACCTGTTACATGCTTGTTTTGCTTACCTATTTTGTATTTCATGTTAGTACCCACCTGATTATATATGCTTATAGGGGTAGTGACATAACCATGCCCTATTATGTTCAGGACCTAGGTTTTTATACCTTATCTCATCTGTGTATCTTTGATTTGATTCTTTGTCCTATGATACACATTTTGTAGAGATGGATAGGTTCAGGATATTTCCATGCTTAGTATCATGCACCATTTCACATGATTACATGCTGTGCGATAGTCGACTCCATTATTGTTGAGCACATCACCAGTTACATAGATCTTCACATACCACCACTCATGGGTTAGTGGTATGTCAGGCACGATGTGTGGCAGTTTTGTTGTTAGGCTCCGCTGGTCCGGTGACTCAACGTGGTAGCCGACAGACAGTTCTGCTCTGTTAGGCTCCACTGGTTTGGAGACGCAGCGTGGTAGCCGGCAGACAGTTTTGCTCTGTTTGGCTCCGTTGGTCCGCTCATGGGTAGTGTGACGCAGCGTGGTAGCCGGCAGAGATCCCTCCTCTGGACTGGCTCAGGGAGATGAGAGCATTGCGCCCCCCCCCCCCACTTATGATTTGGGGTAGGAGGATAGGTGTACTCCGACAGCATCCCGTCCACTCGGTCACTCAGGAGCAGTGATGACAGAGTGCATGGTTGTCACAGTCTTACCCACTCGGTCTCACCATCGTGTGTGAGATGGCTGACTGGCAGTAGGGGTGACCAGGATATGTCATTGTCATCATATGCATTGATGCATTTATTGCTTGTGTTTGCTGCATATTGGATGGATGCATTTGTTTGACATGCATACAGGATTTCTATACCTCTCAGTTTATTATCCATACACCAGGTCCTGGTTAGTACAGTTGTTCTCCTATTTATTTCAGTTTGCATTTATCCTTCTTATATAAGGAGACTGTACGCATGATTAGTGCTATTTGTTATTTTCTATATTATGCATATCAGTAGTTACTCGCTGAGGAGTTGACTCACCCCGTGGTTATTACTATTTTTAGGTTGAGGCTGTCCGGAGGAGTTCCAGTCGCTAGTCCCCTTGCAGTTCGCGAGGATATTTGTTTGGTTTCTTTTTTTTATTGTACTATCTAGACTTGTACTAGTTTTGTTTCTATGGATATGGTATGATTTTGTTTTATTTGTTGATGGATTTTATTGGATTTGTTCCACCACATGCCTGCCTAGACGATAGAAGAGGTGAGTTGATTTTTATTGCGTCGTGATTTGAGTTTTATGGGTGTAGTTGAGTAGGATATCGTGATTTAAGCTTTATGGGTGTAGTTGAGTAAGATTTTTGAGATGATTTTTCCTTATCATTGCTTTAGTTTAGTTTTACTATTAAACTGCGTGGGTGTTTTGCATTATTATTTATTGTTATTGTTTCGATCGTGTTGGCTGAGGTATATATGGCCCTGAGGGCATTGTAGAAAGTTTCAGATTGTTACCTGTACAGGGGAGATGCTATCGAAATTTCTTCTGGCAGGGACTCCCCCGGGGCGTGACATCCATCAAATTAGTTCCCCATTTACTAAATTGTTTTGACATCTCTTTCAATGTAGTATCATTAGGACTAGCATTATCGACTGTGATAGTGAACACTTTATCCAAACCCTAATCAAGCAAACATTTAGTGATCATAATTCCCATATCATCACCTTTATGGCTGTGTATTGGAGAAAAATTCAATATTCTCTCTTGTAATTTCCAATTTTTGTCAATAAAATGAGCAGTAAGACACATATAATTAATTCTCTGTATTGAAGTCCATGTATATGTTATGAGACAAACTCTTTGACATGTCTCCTTGAAGAAAAGCCTAAGAATTTTCTTTTCTTCCAAAAAAAGTTCAAAGCAATCTCTTGTAATTGTCCAATGAAACGGAATTCTAAATAATGGTTGTGTCACATTTATAAAGTGTCTAAACCCTTCCATTTCACAAACCTAAAAGGTAATTCATCAACAATTATCATCTTGGCCAAAGCTTTTCTGCTAGCTTCTTGATCAAATCTCCAAGTGTTGATTGTTATCTGATCTTTTGAAATGTTTTGAAAGGCTATTTTACCTTGTTTAGTTTCCACATTACATAGATATTTTTACACCGTTTCAAATGAGCACCCAAAAATGAAGTACCATTTAAATTGGAATCAGCAGCATAACTTGCATCACAATAATTACATTTTGCTCTAGGTACCCCATTAGAATCATTAAATTTCTCAAAATGTTCCCAGACTGAAGATCTAGTTCTTACAGATTTTCATTTTTTCCCAGCATCAATTGAATCCACAGATGAAGAATTAAGTGTGTTATCATTTGAACCCTTGCTTTCATTGATCATACCCTCTTTTTCTGCCATCTATTAAAAATTAAGAATTTTTTTGGTATAAATCAAAAGAAAAAAAATAAAAAAATAAACAAAACAACAAATTAATAACAAAAGAAATAAAGTGCTAATTATTGAAATTTAAAGTACCTGGACACATGTGGCAATGAATCAGTCGAGCAGAGAATGGAGAAGTGGAGAACTCTAAGTCTTTAACGAAAGAAATCAAGCTTCCTACTAGTAAGTGGCAAGGAAGAAAGCGACGGATGAACCTGTTGGAAAGGAAGAAAGCGATGGGCGACGACCACTGGTAAGGAAGAAGGCGACGCGCGATGGCTACTGGTAGGGAAGAAAGCAACAAGTGACGGACGACAACTTAGCAAGTAAACTGAGTTGAGTTCCAAAAAAACCCTAATATCCTATTTTAATTAAAATACTTACCACCGGCCCAGTGGACCATTGATAAAAAAGACCCAAAACTGGCCGGTTCGGTTTACTCAATTTTTTGGGAACCAAAATCGCAAACTGAACCGAATAACCGAATTTCAAACAAATTAAACTGAAACCGGCCGAAAACTCGAAAAAATTGAATAAAAAAAATTGATATTTTTTGGTTCGGTCGGTTTTTCTGGTTTAAACCAAATTATGCCCACCCCTACTACGCTATATGTTGTTGAATGAGCTACTCTTTGTTGAACATTTTGATTTCAACAATGTGCTGTAGAAGAGAAGACACTAGACTATGTGTGTGGAGCAGGGGCAGACGGTAACTCTTTATTGGTGTAATATCCCTAGATCAAGGTTGACTTGGTTGGCTAAGCTTGAGTTGGCTCAAACTTGAGTCTTGATGTTTAGATTTCGATATTTGACAATACATGGAGATTGTAGATGCAATCATCCGATTGGGGAGATTGTTGATACAATTCCCCTCTGATCAAGGACTGACCAGTTAGATGTGAAGAAGAGTTAAGTAGGTCAAAGGGTTGATCGGATACTTAACTGGAAAAGCCCTAACTGGAGGTTAGGAAGGGGGAAGTCCTGGTGAGTGAAGCCAGGTGAAAAAAATAGTGAGTGAAGCTAGGCAGTTGGGAAATCCTGGTGAGTGAAGGCAGGTGAAAGACCTAGTGAGTGAAGGTAGGTAGGTTAAAGTCCCGGTGAGTGAAGTCGGACAGTGGGAAAATCCTAGTGAGTGAAACTAGGTGAAAGCTGTTAGATCGTAGAGCTTGCTAGAGGGGGGAGTGAATAGTGATTTAAAATTTTGGAGTGAGTACGCAGTGGAAAAAGCACAAAATAATGCTAACACGAACCAGTTTTACTTGGTTCGGAGCCTTCGTCGACTCCTACTCCAAGGCCCACACTCGTCGAATGCTTTCGTTGGGCAATCACTAATAGTTCAAAAATTGATTACAATAGTAAGTATAAGAACAATTATAAGGAAAATACCGACAACAATAATAAAACAAAACTTGAGCCGCAAGTTGTCGGAGAGACTTCGCAGCGTCACTGGAGTAGAGTGCAATAGAGCAGTTGTTGGAAGACGTTGTTGTATTTTGCTCCAAGGCGAGACCTCCTTGTATAGGATGCTCCGGGCACCTGGATCCCTTCCGGGCGCTCGGACCGTGACGTAGGTCCGGCCAACCAGCGCACTCCACGTTGCGATGCGATAAGTCTTTTACCTTCCGGGTGCCCGGACCACCTTTCTCCAGAAAGTCCTTCTCCTGCAAGAAAGTGTTAGTCCGAGGCAAAATGAAAGCTAAACTACCCTGCAAAACAAAAGTTAGCACAATTATAGTAACAGAGTAGTAATTAGATTCCGTCTCATCGAGACCAGAATCTAGTCACGATCTCAACTTAGATTCCGAAATGGTTCTAAGTTGGATGAACGCCTACTGTTCCCTCGAACAGGGAACGCGTCTTCACCAAGTCACTCCCCTCCAGTGACTTACCTTAACTTACCTGCTAGATGTTCGGTCAGCCTATCGACCCGTCTGGACTTCGTGCCAACTATCTGGTCAGCCCGTCGACCTAACTGGACTTCGTGGCAGATATCAGGTCGGCCCGTCGACCAGTTTGGATTTCATGCCAGCTATCAGGTCAGCCCATCGACCTAACTGGGCTTCGTGCCAGCTATCCGGTCGATCCTTCAACCTAGCTGGACTTCATGTCAGCTATCCGGTCGACCCGTCGACCTAGCTGGGTTTCTCCTGCACACTTCGTCAAAGTGTTAGATCATGCCGAGACTAACTTAACCTACTTTGTCATTCATCAAAACCTGAGTTAGACCATTAGTGCTCACCGCACCAACAATCTCCCCTTTTTGATGCAATGACAACCTGGGTTAAGTTAGTGAAAATTATGCAAAACATAAGTATAAGACATGATTTTTAAGTTAGCCTTGTTTTATGTTTGTTAGTTTGTTGCTAACTAAATTAAACCACCTAACCCCCCTCCTTTGACATTCATAAAAAAACATGACAAGCATAGATAATTTTTAGGTTGACAACAGAAAATAAGTTAGAAAAATAAGTTAACTTTGAAAATAAAATTTAACAACAGATAACTCTGATAAAATTTTCAGGTTGACTTGGGGGAGTTAACATAGAAAAATAAGTTAAAGGGAAATTGTGAAAAAGTTGCTTAAAATATGATCTTTGAGATCAGATATGGTTTTCAACATCCTTTAACTTTTTCAAAATAGCTAAATTTTTTAAAAATAGCTAACGTTTAATAGAGATATTAAAAAAAAATTTTATACCAATTTCCAAACATAATTTTATAAAAGGCAATTTTCAAGAGTAAGTTTATGAAAGACATTTTAAAAAAAAAAATAGTTTTTGAAATCCATTTTCAAAAATAAGTTTTTGAAGGTTATTTTTAAAAAAAATAAGTTTTTGAAAGTTATAAAATAAGATTTTGAAAGCCATTTTTCAAAAATTAAATTTGCAAAATTAAAGTAATTTTTAAAACAATTTTGTTAAAGTATTTTTAAGGAAATGAAAAATACTTTTCAAAAGTAATTTTGCAAAAATATTTTTAAAGAAGATAAAATAATAAATATGAAAATAATTAATCCTCCCTCTGAACTTCATATTAATAAAACTTCAATTGTCTAACCAGAAGTTACTGACTATCAAAAGATAGCAACTTTCACTTGGTTAGTCAGGTTAAGTTGATTGTATTCAGTTAGTGTTTGACTAAGCTGAAATACTTAACCTGATTAATATTTGTTTGGTTTTTAACGCTCAGACTTATGATGATGGACTGATATAAGCATCTTTTAAATCCAGGCAATCTACCTATACATCTCACCCCTTTCTAAGTTCAGAAGTACACAAACAAGTTAGCCCTAGTGTGTTGGTGAGATGCTCAAACCTTAGATCTATAGGAGCATACTTTCTAAGGGATTGATCTATTCTACGGTTAAAGCTGATTTTCAAAAATTCTAAAAATAGAGAATTTTGAGAAATATTTAAAATTTTACCCTAGAATTTTAAAGATAATTTTTGAAAATAATTTTGTAAATTAAAAATCCTAGTCTATTTATGACACGACAATATATAAAGTTAAAGTCAATAACTCAAAATGTACTATAGTCAATATACTAAAGTCATGTAGAAAAGACAATAACGTTTAGCCTACTGGGATGATGAAGGAGGTGGTTCGGAGCCTAAGAAGCGTAACAATGCCATCAACTCAGAGTGACATGCCCGATCATCCTCTCGAGAACTGGATAAGTCACGTCGAAGGTCGGAGATCTCCTGCCGCACATCCCGTCGCAAGTCGGAGACCTCCTGTCGCATATCTCGTCGCAAGTCGGAGACCTCATGCTGCATACCTTGGTGAAAATCGGAGACCTCCTGGCTGAGACTCGTCATAGATAGCTTGAGTCCGGCAACTTAGTCGCCTAGAGTGTGAGGAGTGGGACGTGGTGCTCGGGCTGGAGGCGGTGCTGGAGCAGAAGTGGCCTCGCCGAATAGTGCGATCATAAACTCATCCTGCTTTGCCTCCTCCTCCTGGGCATCTGGCTCTACATCTGGGTCAAGCTGGTACTGTGCCCCCTCCGCTAGGACAAGACACCCTCTTCATCGGTATGGATACCACCTAAAGAGAAATTCCTAGATCCTACAACGTCGAACTCAGTCAGAACGGACATCACCTCTGGTGACGTCAATATGTAAGGAGGCAATATATGCCATCAAAATATGACAGTATGACATATGAACCCGTCCGCGGGTAGTGACTCCGGCTGAGTAGATAATGGTATGAAAGATATGTAGGCTAATATCTATGTCTAATCTATGTCAAAAGACATAAAGGAGAAAAGAGTGAAATGGACGCATCATCGCGACGTTGCGAGTGGTCAATGGCAAAATACAGGAGACTAAAACCCTATAAAGAACATAGTCCTGGACTCGAAGGGAAACTGACACTATGTGAAAATCTGGAATAGACTTCGCAACTGTTTACTTCGGCAATCAGTATTTGTGAAGTAATATATTACAATCAACTTCGATAATAAATTTGATGTAGTAAATACTATTTTAGACTTCATAGATTAAAAAATGTGAATCTCACTTTTAATTTTATCTATCATTTTACTTCATAATATAAATTTGATGAAGTAATAAGTCATAATATCAAACTAATATATCTAAGTGTTGAAGTAATAAGTTTGAACCGGTTTAAAAAAAAATTCTGTTGAACCGGTTAATTTTTTCCACGCGTGAACCTTAACCCTACGCCCTCTTAACCGGTAATACTATTATTTTTTTCGCCATTTCGCTTCACTGCTCTTCCCTCTTCGTGATTTTTCGCCCGACGCACCCTTTGCCCGACGACCTTCGACTCCCCCCGCAACGTACGGAGATCGCGACCTTCGAGTCCCCCCCTCCCTCCCCAACGCACGGAGATCCTTTCCTCTCTACAGCACAGACTTTGTTCCCTCATTACAAGAAAAAATATCTATTATGATATTTTCTTTATGACACTAATTAAAAAATGTCCTTATAAATATTTTATAACTACACTTATTAAAACTGATTAGTTTTTTTATAAAACAAGATCATATTAAACCAATGACACATTTTATAAATGTCATCGTAGTATAAACATATTTGACCTAAACTTTTCCTTTCCAACTCCCGATCCTTTCCTCTTTGTCGCGCCCTTCCCAACCCCACCCGATCCTTTAGTCTCAACAGCGCCCTTCCCACTCGATCCCTTCCTTTCCTCTCTGTAGCATTTCTTCCCTCTCTTACCCCGTTCTTTCCTTTCTTCTCTACATCGCAGCCAGGTTTCTTCCCTCTCCGTGGCAAGCAAGGAGCAGCTCATCGGTAACCCTATTTCTTATTTCTTTCCTCTCTATAGTACCGCGAGCTGCCTCGCCAGACGACGAGTGGCCGCTTTGTATGTGACCACACTCGAGGGGGCCGCAACCTCGCTAGGCTACTGGTTCGCTAGAGGCTAGTTCATGAACAGTCTCACGCGAAGGGGTCGATGCCTAGCCAGGCAACCGATTCACAAACAGCCGCACACGAAGGGGCACACGAAGGGGCAGATGCCTCACTGGGTAGTGGCCTGTTCCGAGGCGTGACATCGCTACCTGCTTTTGAAACTCTAGGCCTTTTATTTTTTCCTAATTAATTTGATCTGCATTAGTTGAATAACTATAGGGACTTTAATCATGAATTGGTTGGTTTTGTTGACTGTGAATATTATAGAGAAGTTACTTAGTTGTGTTTGCTGTTGATAATTATACATAATATTTGTGATGTTTGTAATTTAGACTATGTGTTTGCCACAAATAAAAAGAAAGTCCAAGTAGGGAAGAGGAGATTATAAATTCTTCTTTTGGTCTCTTTCTTGGCTTTGCTCTTGTTATACCTGCATTTCTGTTAGTTTTACCTTGGTGGATGCATAACTTTACATGACATGAAATGAAAATCTAGTGTCGTTATCATAGAAGAAACATTTTTGGAATTCAAGTTTGTATGCTCTTATGTCCCTATTCATGAATGTTCTGATAGTTTTTCATTTCAAACAATTGCTTGATTAGATGTCTTATTCTAGAGCTTGTAATGGATTGATTAACATCTTTTTAAAAATTTCATGATTCATTAGATTGCTGTGAAGGAATATCCTTCTTGATGATTATCATATGCTGATATGTCTTTATGCCAAAAGAGCTTGTATATTGTATTGTAATGTAATATTTAAAAAGGATTACCCTTCTTTACAAAATGTTTCCATATATCTTTGCCTTAATGATATAAGGGTGTGATTAACATTTAGCAGAACTTAAATGAAGAAATTCAGTTTGTAATTCTTTGTTTTTAAATGTTATAAAATTGATTTTCCAAGTCAAATGACAATAACATATAAATTTGTTTCTTGTCTTATGCAGGTTTTGATAAACAAAATCAACAAGTCCATAGTGGCTCTTCTACCAATTATAAAAAGAGTTGTATACAAAGAATCTCTTTTATCCCTATCTATTTCATCATTTTTTGTTCATTTTTTTTCTATTTCTTTCTACTTTATGGGTTTAAAACTTGGTGATGTGGCAAAATAAAGTTTTTCCATGGGTTACAACATCATACCCTTGAGATTTAATATTGTTCTTTGACCCTTCATAGTTCTTTTTGTTTTTATTATTCTAAAGAGTTGGCAAAGGACTATTTCATATAGTGGCTACGTGTTTTTTTAGAAAATGGCCCAAGTAGACTACCTAGTTCTGGAGGATGATGTAAGGAAAACAAATTTAATGTGTTGTTTTGTAGTTGCTAGTTCATTTGATATTAAAAGTAATTTTAATTCTCTCCATTGTGGAATTCAAGGATACTTTTTCTCCCCATAGAGGACGACTACATTTTGAACTTTGAATTATGAACATCTTGGATGTAGAATGACATTAGTCATCTTATATATTTTTGATATTACAGTATGACATTAAATATAAACATGTTATTGCTAAGATCTGTCTTTGGTTTTGATATTATAATGCACATTAAAGATTCATGTATTTATTTCTTTGTAGGGTTACAAAAAGTGAGGAGTCATAAGCATCTATGAGTTCCGGTAAAAGTTTTATATATCCATGGTGATGATGAGCATGGGCCTAACTTGTAAGTATTTATTACTTTTTAATGTGTCTAGTGCAACAAGTGAATACTAATGTTGATTGACATGTAAAGTTTGTTGATTTATTTTGTTATAAATGGTGTTTGCTTTGGTAATGCACATATCCTGTTATGGACTATTATGTGAGTTTTACTTGGACTATTATTTTGTTATTAATGGACTATTATGTGGGTTTTACTTGGACTATGCCGGGTTAGCTAACTACAAGGGTACATATGATATAGTAGTTAAATAGGATATATAACCTGCATACAACACTAACAGAACCAAATTCTGGTGCCATATATTTATTTATAGATGCTTCATTTGTTGTGCTTAACCATATCACTTCTAATGCTTACACCTGCAAAATACCAAAATACAATTCTTTATTTCCATATTGTCTGCTATATATATAATGCATACAGGTGTTTATGAATGTATCCTCTATGTAGGTTATTCATGAAAAGCAAAAAGAACGAACGATGCATTATAAATATCATCACAGATTGTCTCGCAAAGGTTACATCGGTTTAGAGGCTGAATTGATAAGCTACCATACATTATACTTGGCATTTTCAAGTAACTATTTAATATTATGTAACTGATCATTTTTGGAATTGTAGGGGGAGAAAAATTTAATTGCTGAAAATGAGGAAGTTGATAGATCGTTGCTTTGGCGTAAAGCTCGTGAGGACAAATCTGGCAACATTACAAATATAGAAGGTGAATTTCTTCTTTATGAAATATTTTCTTTATAAAATATTAAGTCATTTGTCATTGATCCTTAAATTTTTGTTAATGATTCAGTTTGCAGCATCAAAAAACAAATAGTATTACAATCAATCTCAGTATGATGAAGTCAGAAGTGAATGGAGCGAATTCGTCTATTTTTATGTGGGTGCCTAAGTGTAGGTTATGATATAAATTTTAGATTGTATTTAGAGATTTATGGACACAAAAGTTTTGAAGTTATGGTTAAACATTTCTTTTATGAATACACTTTTGGATTGTATTTGATAGATATTTGTGATATATTTATTCAATTTTGGTGATGAAAACTATTGTGTTATAGCAAAATATTATGATATACACTTTTGTCAATTAAATTTGTATTGTAGTAAAATATAGTCAACTACTTCGATACTATAAATAAAAATGATGAAGTAATACAACACATAAGACTTTAATAAATTTAAATATTGTCGTAGTTAAAGAAACTATTTACTTTGCCACTGATTAAAATCGTTGAAGTCATTTGTATGTATTACTGTGTTAACTTAAATTGTTGAAGTGTAGTAAAATATACTTTCCTACTTCCATACTACGATGAAGTAATACAATAACAATTACTTCGATCAAGCTAAAATATGCGGAAGTAATATTAAATATTTACTACATCATAATATAAAAAATTGTGAAGTTGTAACTTCTTTAAACTTCGTCAAACAACATAACCTATGAAGTAATATATAATCAATTACTTCGGTATTTTTACTGATCTTGATGAAGTAATAAAGCTTTTTTACTTCGAAAACGGTTCGATTTTGAACCGGTTTTGAACCAGTGATAGACTTCGGTAACGTGTGGTGAAGTAAAAAATTTACCTTTTTACTTCACGTGTGTCTACTTCGGTAAATATCTACCTATTACTTCGGATAATATCCGAAGTCTATTGTCGATTTTCACATAGTGTGACCTAAACATGGTAATAGTGGGTACTCGCTCCCCCCCTAAAAAAAATACGAATAAATCATATCAAGAGTAATATACGAGTAAGGATCACCAAATGATAGATCCCTAGGTGGATAGCACTGAAAAGTACATGTAGATGGTCGTAGACCTAAAAAGGTCTAGATGATGGTAGAGGATAGGGTGATATTAGTACCAGCTACCCTAGTAGTATATGTAAGGTCATCTACCTTGATTAAATTATTGTACAATTTAGCACATAAACCTATGTTTACTGAACTGGTACAGTAAACAAGGCTCTGCAAGCTGTAGTAGTCAATGACCTCTACAGCTGGGATGCAAGAACGCAAGAAAAACTGTCTATCTAAACACCTAGTCCAGATAGACATATAAATGGTTGAGTTAAATCTAATCCTAAGTTCTTCAATAGGGAACCTAGGGTTAGTACTAGTAGTAGAGGACCCAACACTAGTATTAAGACGTTTCATACTTTATCAAAAAACTAGACTAAGTAATAAATTATAGGAAATGTTTAAAAAATTTAGAAGAGGAACGAAAGTTTACCGATGCATCGTGAATAAAAATACTAGAAATGACGACCTCGGTCGACTCGCAGTAGCGTAATAACCGAAGAAGGAAGAAAAAGTTTTAATTTTAATCCCTCTCGTGTTAAAGCACGGTGAGAGCCTTGGCAAGAGTGGAAGGAGGAGGTGCAAGGATTTGGGGGCACCCTTGCTGCCCTATATAAAGGGCGCTCCGGGCGCCCAGACTAGCTCTGGGCGCTTGGAGCAGAGTGTTAGGGCGGGGTGACCGGAGCACCTTTCGGGCGCCCGGAAGGTAATACCAGTTTTGGTTAAAATAATTTTTAAGTTAAATTAATTTTTAAAATAATTTTTAAGTTAAATTAATTTTTTAAAATAATTTTAAAGTTAAATTAATTTTTAAAATAATTTTTAAGTTAATTTTTAAAATAATTTTTAAGTTAATTTTTAAAATAATTTTTAAGTTACTTTTAAAAATAATTTTTAAGTTAAATTAAATTTTAAAATAATTTTTAAAATAATTTTTAAGTTAATTAATTTTTAAAATAATTTTTAAGTTAAATTAATTTTTAAAATAATGTTTTAAGATAAATTTTAAAATAATTTGAAATTGGATTTTCAATTTAATTTGATTTGGTTTAATTTAATTTAATTAGATTTAATTTTATTTTAATTATATCTTATTTAATTTAATTAGATTTGGTTTAATTTTAATTAGATTTAATTTAATTTAATTAGATTTAGTTTTAATTAGATTTAATTTAATTTTAATTAGATTTGATTTAATTTAATTAGATATAATTTAATTTTAATTAGATTTGATTTAATTTAATTAGATTAATTTAATTTAGTTCAGTTCGATTTGATTTGATTCGATTCGATTCGATTTGGTTTGATCTGAAATCCTTAATCATCTCACCCGATCTATGTTTTCAATCAGGGAAACCTATAATTTTTGTGAGATGAAGTTAAGTTCAATTTTTGGGTTTGGTTTAACTTTGTGTTAGATTCAGGTTTTGCTTTGAACTCAATAAATAGACATTCTCTAGATAAACTTCTGGGTTATGGTGAGTCACTTGGACATCATTAGAGTAACCATGCCTTCGAGGTTTTCCAAATAGTCCTATGCACTGAACTTAGTACAAAACCTTGGTCTAACTAGTTAGGATCCGTAAGGGGTAGCTTCAGTAGTTCCATTCAGCCAAATGCACTAGGTTGAAGCTGTTAGGACCTTCGGATGCGGCTAGAGAGGGGGGGTGTGAATAGCCGACCCCAATTTTTCTTTTCTTCCTACGAATTAGGTTAGCGCAGCGGAAATGAAATAATAGAAATGAGAACGAGAAGATTAAACCTTAGACGCAGCGATGTAACGAGGTTCGGAGATGATACTCCTACTCCTCGGCATGTCCGTAAGGTGGACGAAGCCTATCAATCCGTCGGTGGATGAAACCCCGGATAACCGGCTAATATGAACTCCTTCTGGGTGGAGAAACCTCACCATAAAGTCTTTGCAACAGCAAAACAGAGGAGTACAACAATAGAGGAAACAAACAAGAACAATAGAAATTGTAAACACACTTGCTTGCCTTCTCGTCGGAGTCCGTTGATGAAGCAGCAGCTTCACGGCTCCAGCAGCTAGAAAACCAGCACGAAGCTCACGCGAAGCTTCAGCAAACCGAGAGCTCAGCAAAGCTCAAGAGGAAGAAGAAGAATTAGCAGAAGCAGTTCTTTCAGTGTTGTTTTTCATTCTTCACTGTAGAGGCCTTATATCATCTGGTATCTCCTTGCAACCTGCGAAGAAGAACAGACGAAAATAGATGAAGCAGAGATAGCCATTGTGTCGCAACGGCTAGGCCTGGACCGATCAGGCTCCATCCTGATCGGTCCAGGAGGTCCCTGATCGGTCTGTGGACCGATCAGGCCCTAGTCTGATCCGATCCCCAACTATCTATGAGTGTCGGTTCCGAAGCCTGATCGGTCTGTGGACCGATCAGGCTATAGGTGGATCGGTCCACAGACCGATCCCCCTACCTTCTCTGCCTCCTGATCGTTTCCTGATCGGTCTGGTGACCGATCAGATTACTTACAGTGAGCCACTGTTTGGTTACTGATCGGTCACCAGACCGATCAGAAAACCCATAGTATCACTGGATCGGTCTGCTGACCGATCCAATGCCCATGTGAATTTAGAGCTTCCCATCCCTAAATCCTAAGGCCTTCCTGGTCTTGAGAACGAGCTCCCGAGCCCTCTCTGACCTAGTCTGGAGAGCGAGCTACCGAGCCCTCTCCGACTTCCATGTCCTATCCAGAGAACGAGCTCCCGAGCCGTCTCTGAGCTAGTCCGGAGAACGAGCTACCGAGCCCTCTCCGACTTCGTCCGATCCAGAGAATGAGCTCCCGAGCCCTCTCTGACCTGGTCCGGAGAACGAGCTACCGAGCCCTCTCTGACTTCGTCTGGTCCAGAGAATGAGCTCCCGAGCCCTCTCTGACCTAGTCCGAAGAACGAGCTACCGAGCCCTCTCCGACTTCGTTTGGTCCAGAGAACGAGCTCCCGAGCCCTCTCTGACCTAGTCCGGAGAACGAGCTGTCGAGCCCTCTCCGACTTCCCATGCCAAGCTTCCTGTAAAGCCCGAAAAAAATTCCAGAATTTGTTTTAGAAATATAGTATGATTTTTCTGGAATTTTTAGATATTTTTCCGGAATTTTCCGAGTAGCGGAAGCAGCAAAAATAATTGGAACCGTAAAATAGCTTAGGCGGGAATCGAACCCGAGACCTATGGTTTACGGATAAGTTTAGTAACCGGTGAACCAGCAGGGCCGTGCTGAAAGGAAGGAGAACCAAATATATTTATATTAGAGTTGGGTGCATTAAACCACTTAATATAAATATAAACTTAAGTTGGGATTTGGGTTATTTTATATTGGTTTTATCGTGACCTATTCCTCACCCTAGCCCTCACGCCGACTCCTCCTTCTCCTCTCCCTCACGCACGGTACACCAAGCCCCAAGGGCCAAGGGAACATCTCCCGGCGACGACTCCAACACAAAAAAAGGTCCTTCTCCGCGAGAGGAACGCGAGGACGGAAGCGGTTCGTCGAACGGACAGTTTTCCGGAAAAACCTAGCGAATAGAATCGTAAGAAAACCTTGCGATTGAGGTAAGAAACCCCTCACCTGCAGTATAATTGCTCTCGCTTGTTAGTTTTGGCGTTAGTTCAGAAATTTTACAGTTCTCAGTGTTAGGGTGTGTTTTTAGTGCACACCAAGCATTCGGTAGAATGCCCAGTTCAGAAGGATGCACCAATAGGCGTCCTAACAGCATGTAAAATATATTAGAAACATTTTATTCAGTTGGTTATCAGTTATCACAGCTATATGGATCAGATATCCATTGGGTAGGCTCCCACAGTAGCCTCTAGGTTCAGATAACCTAGCTCTAGGTTCAGATAGCATAGAAAAAGAAAGTAAAATAATTCGCGGATTTTCTTTTATTCAGTTGGCACTGTACTTGGATCAGATATCCATGGGCTGGACTCAGTCGTCCCTAGGTTCGGATAACCTAGTAACCTCCTGGATTCGAACTTGCAATCCGGGTCTCGAGGGATGCAAGATGAAGTACTGATTGTGGCCCAACAAAGATGTTTAGTATTTTCATCTATTATATGTATAGTTTTCAAATTTGAAACCAGTGATGAGAACACAAATTTAGCGTTCAGTTCAGTTCAGGTTCAGTTTACATGATTTGAGTTCGTGTACAGATTTAGATATATGCATGACTAGTTCAGTTTCATGCTCAGTTTATAAGTAGGCCATGTTCAGTTTATATGTTATGCCATGCTTTGTGTGATACCATGCCATGCCATGCTTGCATGCTCAGTTTAGTTTCAAACTGCATGTTTTAAAAACATAATCGCATCGTTGCATGTTTTTGTGAGGTAGATGGTTTCTTACTAAGCTTATTGGCTTACAGATACTACTTTTCTTATACTGCAGATACCGGTAAGAGAAAAGTGGATTAGCGGAGGCTGGAGGGCGATGCTACGATGATGTGTGTGTGCAAGGGGTCTGGAATAAAGATCCTTGGGATCTATACGTTTTTATTTCAGTTTAGCACTTATCATGTCTAGTTTGATACTTAGTCTTGTTACTAATTGTTCTAGCTTAGTAACTATGTTTTGTTAGCTTATCATGTTTAGAACATTAGTACTTATATGCTAGAATGTATCTTCATTGTTTTAGAACTATTGTGTGATGTTTTGGCACGCCAAAGTGCTGAAATCAGAACTCTCGAGTGAAATCAGACACTGATCGGTGCCCAGACCGATCAGGGTCTGAGCTGTTCCACTGGATCGGTCAGCCGACCGATACAGTAGCCTCGGAGGAAATTTCCAGGTGCATGGATCGGTCAGCCGACCGATCCAGCATCGAACAGTAGGCATCTCAGCGCCTCCAGGTGCCTGGATCGGTCTGCAGACCGATCCAGACACACCTGGATCGGTCTGCCGACCGATCCAGCCTCTGCTGGATCGTTCCGTAGATCGATCCAGCAGGGCATAGAATCGCAGTAAGATTCATCGATCCGTGGATCGATCAGCAGCTAGCGGGGAAGTTAGTTTGAGTTCCTAGCTCAGATGGGAGGTCAAGCATTCTCCTTAGCACATGTACACCAATCGGAAAGGGTCTTGAATCCTTCCTTATAACAGCATGGGTGCATCAGTTATCAGATTAATAGAGTCAGTTAGTGAAAATTTTATTTTACCTAGTTTTCCGCACAGTACGGCACAGTAGTTTCAGTAGTTAATGTAGCGATCCGGCTCACAGCCTAGTACCCAGGAGTTGGGTCGTTACAGAGTGGTATCAGAGCAGTGTTCCATACTTCCTACACACACATCAGCATTGTACCTGCAGCTTCCAAGTAAGAACATCTCTCACTCAGTTTTGTTTTCAGCTTTCATATCAGTTATATGTGCTTTCATGTTTGCTCGCATGTTGGTAGTTAATTAATTCATGTTTACAATGATAGTATTTAACATGTTACCAGTAGTTAACTATAACATGATAGCCTAGTTATATATATATGTTCTCTGCTATTTAGAAAATGGTACGAGGACGCCAACTAAGAAAGCATGAGCCGAGCGATTCGATGCCCTCCCGCACTTACAAGATTAGTGGCTCACCTACAAAGGCGTATCGAATGCAGCAGAGATAGCCTCCTTAAAGGCTAACCAACAGACTACTCCCCAGTCACCCAAGATCGAACCTCACGACTCCGAATCAGAGGTAGTACCACCAGACCGGTCAAGTAGCTCTAGTAGCGGGGCTAAGAGAGAAGCTTACCTTATCCAGTGGCAGAGAATTAAGCCCGAGAACTTCTCGGCACCAGTGAACCATGGGATGCTCGGCATGGTTTAAAACATTGGAAAGCACGATGGAGCTTCTAGATTGGCGAGCACGAAAAGGTGAAGTGTGCCTCCTTCGCTTAACAGAGACGCACGCATGTGGTGGGAGCGGATTAAGCGGCGATAAACGGATGACATGGGCGACTTCGAGAAGAATTCTTCGAGAATTCTTCACATGCAAATCACGAACCGACACTATGACGAGTTTACGAGTTTCGCGGGCAACCTATCGATTCAGAGGCCGTGAAGAAATTCAACAGGTTGGCCCGTCTGTGTCCGTAACTAGTCACTCAGAGAAGGAACGAGTACGCTTGATGTCAAGATGCTCGGACCGAGATCGCAATGAATGTGGCTGGTGGTGTTCATAGGCCACAAACCACGGAGGAGTCGGTGAGTAGTGCTCGATCACCGAGCACTATCGACATCACCCAGTGCGTGTTTCCACAGAACCCAAGGGACAAGTGGCTCAGTACTCAGAAACAACAAGGGCATAGCTCCAACTGGAAGGGGAAACGCAAGGCAAGCGGTGACCCAAAAGGAGGACCTGGAAACCATTCCAGACATCCCAAGTGTGCTACTTGTGGGAAACATCATCCATGAGTTTGCCGCAAGGGTACGCGAGGTTGTTTTGAATGTGACGTGAAGGGCACATGGCTAAGCGATGCCGAACAAAATCCTTCCTCGGCCTCGCCGATACGATGGAGCTCAACCACCACTACACGATGTATCTTGTCTTAGATGGTCCATGATCGACCGTAGGCGATTAGAAGCCCCACGCTACCACGAATGCGTGATTTTCTCACCGGAGAGGACGTAGCAAATGCCTCGAGCAGTTGTCACAGTCGATCGGTATTTTTCGATAATGCAACCCTTTTATTCGACATCGGGCAACCCACTCTTATGTATCCAGGGGCCGAGAAACTAGCAACACCTCTAGAAGTACTCAATAGTCGGTTTCGACAACGCTACCCTCGGAGACATTATGGCGTCCTACGCACCGCTCGAGCAGTACCGGTCGTTATAGCGGCATGTGAGCTTTTTGGTGATCGATAGTGCTAGAAATGATCGACTACGATGTCATCTTTGGAATGGATTTCTGATCGATCTGGCTTCTTCAGAGTGCCAACAATATTCCACTGAAGCGAGTACAGTTTGAGTACACGGGAAGCCAAAGAGGAAAGCCGGGAAGTTTTTCTCGGCATTGAAAGCACAACAGCTATTGGATTCAGGATGCATGGGATTTTTAGCAAATGTAGTCAACACCGCCGGGACAAGAACCAACGCTATCGGAGGTTGAGTCGTTATGCGACTACCAGTGCTTCCAAGAGTTACCAGGCTTAGCACACGCATGGGAGATTGAATTTGAGATAGAGCTCATTCCGGCACAAATCAATTTCCAAGGCACTGCATCGCATGGCTCCAAAGAATGAAGGAACTTGAGCAATTACTGAGGAGCTTCTTGACAAGGGTTTCATCGCCCTAGTCACTCACCAGGGAGCACCTGTGTTGTTCGTGAAGAAGAAGGATGGAAGCGCGCTATGCATAGACTAGTGCTTTGAACGGTCACAATTAAACAGTACCTCTTCCGGGATAGATGACTGTTTGACCGGCTAAAGGAGCCACAGTGTTCTCTAAAATCGACCTCGGATCAGGATATCACCAAAGTTAAAGTCAAGGAAGGTGATATACCTAAAACAGCAGACTAGATACGGACATTATGAGTTCGTAGTCATGCCTTTCGGCGTGACAAATGCCCCACTACATTCATGGACCTCATGAGCAGAGTATTCAGAGAATACTTAGACAAGTTTGTCATCGTGTTCATCGATGACATTCTTATCTATTCGGGCCACACAGGAGGACCATGCAGAGCATCTCAAGACAGTTCTGCAGATCCTTCAACTATACGCCAAATTCACGAAATGTGAATTTCGCCAAGTAGCCTTTCTAGGTCACATCATCTCCAAGGATGGTGTTATGGTAGATCCCCAAGATAGAAGCGGTAAATGGCTGGAAGAGACCGAGAACGCCAAAGGTGAAATCGAGCTTTCTCGGGATTAGCGGTGCTACACAGAAATTCAGAGGACTTCTCGAGATAGCCTCCCCCGATAGCTCTCACCAGAAGAACAAGAAATTTCAGATGAGGATCATGAGAACACTAACTAAAGCGGAGATTGACCAGAGGCTCCTATTTTAGCTATACCAGCAGACACAATGACGCCTCTAATTGGGATTAGGAGCAGTACTGATGCAGCAGGGCAAGGTGATCGCCTATGCCTCCAGACAACTCAAGGATTATGAGAGGAACTATCCTACTCACGACCTTGAGCTTGCAGCGATGGTGTTCGCTCTCAAGATTTGGAGACATTATTTGTACGGAGCTCAGTGCAGAGTGTATACAGATCATCAAAGTCTGAAGTATTTCTTTACTCAGAAGGATCTGAATATGCGACAGCGCAGATGGTTAGAGCTGGTCAAGGATTATGACATAGATATCCTCTACCATCCAGGGAAAGCTAATAAGGTAGCAGACGCACTGAGCAGGAAGTCCAGTGCTACCTTATTATCTTTAGCAGCTATGTCACCACCCCTAAGGAAGGAGATTACAGCTTTTAGTCTCGAGCTTATAGTCGGGCAGCTTTCCACTATGTCCTTAGCATCTACCTTGCTTGATGATATCCGGACAGCTCAGGAGCAGGATCCCGAAATCCAGAAAATCAAGCAAGGTTTAGTAGAATCGAAAGTGGAGAGTTCTGAGTGTCCGGGTGGGGTAGTGTCTTGTGGTGCAGACTTTGTGTTCGATCGGGAGGAACTACGAAGCGATTCTAGACGAGGCTCACAGGACTCCTTATGCGATGCATCCTTCCACCAAAATGTATCGGGATCTAAAGAAACGATTTTGGTGGCACAGGATGAAGCGAGATATCGCCAGATACGTCAGCATCTGTCTAACTTGTCAAAGGGTTAAGGCAGAACATCCGACCAGGAGGAGTTCTGCAATCGATTCCAGAATGGAAGTGGGAGGATATCTCTATGGACTTCATAGTGGGGTTACCCGGAACCACGAATGGTTTTGATGCCATTTGGGTAATAGTCGACATGACTAAATCAGCCCACTTCTTAGCTATCGAATATCCTATTCCATGGAGCAACTAGCTCGTTGTATCTCAAGGAGATAGTCAGCTGCATGGAGTCCGAACCATTATATCGACAGAGACAAGAGATTTACATCACACTTACGGAAGTGTGTGCGACTATGGGCACCTTAAAATTGACCTGACCTTCCATCCTCAGATGGATGGTCAGACGGAGCGAGTGAATCTGGTACTGAAGACATGCTCCGAGCTTGTGCCCTAGATTTCAAGGAAGTTGGTGCAAATATCCGAGTCTAGCAGAATTTGCATACAACAATAGCTATCGTGCCACTATCGGCATGGCACCTTATGAGGCACTCTATGGGCGGAGGTGCAGATCACCAATCCGGTATGAGTGGTGAGCAGATGAGCTAGAGCTCAGATGCATCTAGTAGCAGATACCACCGCCATACCGAGATTCGCCAGAGGATAGAGACGACAGAGTCGGAAGAGCTATCCGATACACGACGCACCCTAGAGTTTTCTGGGGACACTTCCTCGAGTAGCTCCCATGAAGGAGTCATGCGTTTGGGAAGAAGGGCAAGCTAGCTCCCGGATATGTGGGACCCTACCTTATCACGAAGAGAGTGGAAAGGTAGCATATGAGCTAGAGCTACCCCAGGAGATGTCACCGTCCACAACGTATTTCATGTCTCCATGTCAAGAAGCATATTCCAGACGCCACCTAGGTGATTGAGCCCCGGATGGTACAGTCCGTGATGATCTCATGACAGTCGGCCTATTCGGATAATAGACCGAGCAGTAAAGAAATTACGGAACAAGGAAGTGCCATTAGTCAAAGTCGGTTGGCAAAACCACACAGCAGCAGAGGCGACTGGGAGACAGAGGCCAGCAGAAGTACCAGAATTGTTTTAAGTTCGGGACGAACTTTTATAAGGTATGGGGATTGTAAAGCCAAAAATTCAAATTTGTTTTAGAAATATAGTATGATTTTTCTGGAATTTTAGATATTTTTCGAATTTTCCGAGTAGCGGGCAAGAAAAATAATTGGAAGTGAAATAGCTTAGGCGGAATCGAACGAGACCTATGGTTTACTGGATAAGTTTAGTAACGGTGAACCAAAGCCGAAAGGAAGGAGAACCAAATATATTTATATTAGAGTTGGGTGCATTAAACCACTTAATATAAATATAAACTTAAGTTGGGATTTGGGTTATTTTATATTGGTTTTATCGTGACCTATTCCTCACCCTAGCCCTCACGCCGACTCCTCCTTCTCCTCTCCCTCACGCACGGTACACCAAGCCCCAAGGGCCAAGGGAACATCTCCCGGCGACGACTCCAACACAAAAAAAGGTCCTTCTCCGCGAGAGGAACGCGAGGACGGAAGCGGTTCGTCGAACGGACAGTTTTCCGGAAAAACCTAGCGAATAGAATCGTAAGAAAACCTTGCGATTGAGGTAAGAAACCCCTCACCTGCAGTATAATTGCTCTCGCTTGTTAGTTTTGGCGTTAGTTCAGAAATTTTACAGTTCTCAGTGTTAGGGTGTGTTTTTAGTGCACACCAAGCATTCGGTAGAATGCCCAGTTCAGAAGGATGCACCAATAGGCGTCCTAACAGCATGTAAAATATATTAGAAACATTTTATTCAGTTGGTTATCAGTTATCACAGCTATATGGATCAGATATCCATTGGGTAGGCTCCCACAGTAGCCTCTAGGTTCAGATAACCTAGCTCTAGGTTCAGATAGCCTAGAACAGCAAAGTAAAATAAAACAGTATTCAGTATTTTACTTTTATTCAGTTGGCACTGTACTTGGATCAGATATCCATGGGCTGGACTCCCACAGTCGTCCCTAGGTTCAGATAACCTAGTAACCCCGCTTTGGATTCGGAACTTGCAATCCGGGTCTCGAGGGATGCGATAAAAGTACAGCTGCATTGTGGCCCAACAAAGATGTTTAGTATTTTCATCTATTATATGTATAGTTTTCAAATTTGAAACCAGTGATGAGAACACAAATTTAGCATTCAGTTCAGTTCAGGTTCAGTTTACATGATTTGAGTTCGTGTACAGATTTAGATATATGCATGACTAGTTCAGTTCATGCTCAGTTTATAAATATGCCATGTTCAGTTTATATGTTATGCCATGCTTTGTGTGATACCATGCCATGCCATGCTTGCATGCTCAGTTTAGTTTCAAACTGCATGTTTTAAAAACATAATCGCATCGTTGCATGTTTTTGTGAGGTAGATGGTTTCTTACTAAGCTTATTGGCTTACAGATACTACTTTTCTTATACTGCAGATACCGGTAAGAGAAAAGTGGATTAGCGGAGGCTGGAGGGCGATGCTACGATGATGTGTGTGTGCAAGGGGTCTGGAATAAAGATCCTTGGGATCTATACGTTTTTATTTCAGTTTAGCACTTATCATGTCTAGTTTGATACTTAGTCTTGTTACTAATTGTTCTAGCTTAGTAACTATGTTTTGTTAGCTTATCATGTTTAGAACATTAGTACTTATATGCTAGAATGTATCTTCATTGTTTTAGAACTATTGTGTGATGTTTTGGCACGCCAAAGTGCTGAAATCAGAACTCTCGAGTGAAATCAGACACTGATCGGTGCCCAGACCGATCAGGGTCTGAGCTGTTCCACTGGATCGGTCAGCCGACCGATCCAGCGAGATACAGTAGCCTCGGAGGAAATTTCCAGGTGCATGGATCGGTCAGCCGACCGATCCAGCATCGAACAGTAGGCATCTCAGCGCCTCCAGGTGCCTGGATCGGTCTGCCGACCGATCCAGCCTCTGCTGGATCGTTCCGTAGATCGATCCAGCAGGGCATAGAATCGCAGTAAGATTCATCGATCCGTGGATCGATCAGCAGCTAGCGGGGAAGTTAGTTTGAGTTCCTAGCTCAGATGGGAGGTCAAGCATTCTCCTTAGCACATGTACACCAATCGGAAAGGGTCTTGAATCCTTCCTTATAACAGCATGGGTGCATCAGTTATCAGATTAATAGAGTCAGTTAGTGAAAATTTTATTTTACCTAGTTTTCCGCACAGTACGGCACAGTAGTTTCAGTAGTTAATGTAGCGATCCGGCTCACAGCCTAGTACCCAGGAGTTGGGTCGTTACACTTCCATACTTGGACTTCTCCCGTGCCAAGCTCCCTGCTTGGGCTTTTCCGTGCCAAGTCTCCATACTTGGACTTTTCCATGCCAAGTCTCCATACTTGGACTTTTCCCGTGCCAAGCTCCCTGCTTGGACTTTTCCGTGCCAAGTCTCCATACTTGGACTTTTCTCGTGCCAAGTCTCTATACTTGGACTTTTCCCGTGCCAAGCTCCCTGCTTGGACTTTTCTGTGCCAAGTCTCCATACTTGGACTTTTCACCAGATGTCTGGTCAACCTTGACCAAAGATTACACCCACAATCTCCCAAGTTTGTATTCTGTCAAACATCAGAATATAACTTTTCTACTCTCGTCAAACATCAGAAAAGAACTTTTCTATTCTCGTCAAACATCAAAATAGAACTTTTCTATTCTTGTCAAACATCAAAATACAACTCGAGTCAGGTCAACTCGAGTCAGGTCAACCAGGTCAACCTTGACCTAAGGTTGCACCAACAATCTCCCCCTTTTTGATGTTTGACAAAAACCATAATCAAGTTAGGTTAACCCGATAACCTAACTTAGGTTTTCCAATGTTCTTCCTTGAACATTCTCCCCAAACTCTAATGTTCTTCCTTGAACATTCTTTGGACATTCTCCCATTCTCCCCCTTTTTGACACACATCAAAAAGAGTGAATCAAGGTCAAGAGTTTCTTCCTAATGAAAGTCTCATACCTTTCATCGAAACCCTTAATTTCCCCCTTGATACTAAAGTCAACAGTCAACTTAGTGATAATCCCATATCACTCAAGTCTTTAGAGTAAAAACTCTACCTAAAAGTCAACTCTCCCTTGACTAATAGGTAAAATTCCCCCTAAAGGTCAACTCCCCCTTGACCATTGCACCAACAATGTTTTGGAGAGTTTCAAACCTTTAGAAATCCAAAACACAAACTGTGTTTTAACTTTCAGCTGAAATTTTAGACAACACAGTCGAAAATCAGCATTTTAGCACGCCCGATCGGTCACCAGAGAGAATATAACTTGATGATCCCAAAACATTCTGAAGCTCTCAAAGTGATCTCTAAGTTCACATATTTCAATTTCTTCCTCCCAAAATTCAGAAACCCCTACAAAATTACAGAAAATTCCAAAAATTATAAAATTTTAAGGATACATTCCTCATAACATATACTATCATGGAAAAATAGTTTTCTATGAAAATAACTTCCATTTTCAAATCTTGATACAATGTTCGAAAAGTTTTGAAATAGCTCAGAGTTTCAAAAACTTTGTATCAACTTGCTCAATGATGAATGCTATCACTAGAAAAGCTTCATCAAGGATTTTCAAATCAATTTTGAAATGATTTTAAACCATTTAATTTAGGATCACAATCTTAGGGCTAAATGTACATGACTTGTATACAAGCTTTCCCTATGATCCTCAATTTCGAATTAGGCTCATCTAGGTACAAGAACTATGCACCTTGATCCTAACTGTAAAATACCGGAAAAATAGGGAATATTAATAAGGGATTTTTTCCGGAATTTTTGGGAATTTTTCGGGAATTTTTCGGAGTTCGTATGGACGAGTTAACGGGAACAAGAACGGGGTCCAGAAAAGCCTGTTTAGGCTACCCGATTTAAGCGAGGAAAAGATTTCATATATATATACTTTTCCTTTTTATTTTCTTATTTCTTTTTCCCTTTTGCTTTTGTCGCCGTTTCTTTCCTCTTCCGCGAGTCCGAGCCCTTCTCCCCCGACGCCGCCGATTTTCCTCCTCTCTGCCCTAACCGCCGGCTGGCGGTTGCTTCCTCCCGAACGCCGGCAGTCGATCCCTTGCCGAAGCCCTAGCCGCCGGCGACGCAATCGGCCACTTTCTCTTCTCCTTTTCTTCCTCCCGAGCCGGACCCCTCGGTGCCCTAGCCACCCGGCGCCGCCCGACCGCCTTCTTCTCTTCTCCTCTCCCCTGCCGCCACCACAGAGCCGACGCCGCACGGAGCAGCATCGACGACGAGTTTCTTCTTTGCTGTGCTCGAGCCCTAGCTAGCCGCCGGCGCCTCTTTCATTCCGAGCAGTGCAGATTTGACCTAGGGCTCGAGTTCGGTGGCACATCTCTCCCCTTTTGTCAAATTCAGTCACGTAAGTTTACTGTGATAGTGCTGAATTAGGATTACCGGTGGCCGGATTGGAGGTAGATTTTTCCTTGTATATTTGGATTTAGTAGTAGGGTGTTAGTCTTGCTAAATCTGCCAATCAAACTGAGTTGTGCAGGGATATCGTCACTTCCGGCCAGATTCGAGGAAAAACTGTAGTTTGCTGCTGGAATCAATACTGTCCCACTGTTTCTTGGTGAGTTTTGGATAGAAGTAAGAGCATTGTTATTAGAATAGATATAGATTACATGGTTAGGTATCAAGTTCATGTATTAATCTGACACAATTTGATTGTAGATAATTAGAGATACCTAATCCATTGTAGTTGTGGAAAGGGTTAGGGTTAGTGAGTTAACTCTAATTGAATAATGAAATTATGATTTGGTTTAGTTAATGAAGGCATGATAGAATTAACTAAATTAAATATGGTGACACAGGACTTTGACGCGAGACGAGTATCTCGGAGTCAGGATTTGGACCATTTTATCGGAGGCGGGTACTTTTGACTTATGTCATTTGATATGCTTAGTAATTAAATTAACATGTTGCATTAATTGTGTTTCTTATCTGTTTTCGGTTAATCACTACCCAAATCTTACATGCTTGATTGATTGATTGGTTTTGCATCTCAGGTATATTTTTACCTGTTTATACATGCTTATAGGGGTAGTGATATGCCATGCTTGACCATGTTCAGGACCTAGGTTTTTATACCTTCAGTGTACCTTTGATTATACCATGCTTCACCATGTACCGGACCTAGGTTGTATACCTTATCTGATCTGTGTACCGTTGTTTTGATTCATTGACTTATGGTGCACTTTCTATATATAACATGGTTTAGCTCAGGATATATTGTGGTTAGTGCCATGCACCATTTGCATGATTGCATGCTGTGCGATAGTCCGCTCCATTATTGTTGAGCACATCGCCAGTTACATGGATCTGCACACACCACCACTCATGGGTTAGTGGTCGATTCAGGCAGAGTGTGTTGCAGCAGGACTCTGTTAGGCACCGTTGGTCCGCTCATGGGTAATCCGGCAGTGATACCTCCCCGTCTTTGAGTACCGGGAGATGAGAGCATTGCGCTCCCCCATTTATGATTTGGGGTAGGAGGATAGGTGTACTCCGACAGCATCCCGTCCACTCGGTCACTCATCAGGAGTAGTGACGACAGAGTGCACGGTTGTCACAGCCCTACCCACTCGGCCTCACTTTTGTATAAGATGATCGACTGGCGTCAGGGGTGACCAGGACGCATCATTGGCATCATATGCATGATGCATTTATTTCTTGTGTTTGTGGTTGCTGCATTTATATGTTGCATATTGTTTGGATACCTATGTTTGACATGCATATAGGATTCCTATACCACTCGGACTGTTTGACCTTATACTCAGGACCTGGTTAGTACAGCATTCTCCTGTTTACTTCAGATGCATATTTATATCTTTCTTATATCAGGAGACTGTACGCATGATTAGTGTTAGGTGTTATTTCTTTACTTTGCATATCAACTGTACCTGCTGAGTGTTGGACTCACCCCGCCTCCATTGTTGTTATTTTCAGGTTGATGCTGTCCGGAGGGAGTTCCAGTCGCTAGTCCCCACAGCACGTAGTGCTAGATCCCTGCAGACCTCCAGCTATTTGCTGTCGTTTGTATTGTTTTTGATTCTCACTTGACTATATTTGGGTTTGGATGTTGAATACTTAGATATTATATAATTTGTCTCGTTGATGGATTTGTTTTCGATTTTATACTACTACATGTCTGCCTGGACGGCAGAAGAGGTAAGAAAAATCGGATTTGGGTTTTACGAGTGTAGTTGAGTAGGGTTGATTTCGAGTCAGAGTATTACTATGTTGTTTATTTTATTAACTGCGTGGTTGTGACAGCCAGAGGCTGAATACATATATAAACTGCGTGGTGATTGATTTTATTTACTGTTATTATTCCAGCCGCCTGTGGCTGAGGTATATGGGTTATGTAGAAGTTTCAGATTGTCCGCCGTACAGGGGAGATGCTGCCGAAATTTCTTCGGACAGGGACTCCTCTGGGGCGTGACAATTTAGTGGTATCAGAGCACAGTTTTACGATCTTTTGTTTCGGATTTATTTGGATTTCCGGCGATATGTACGTTCGGAATTTTGAGGTCAAATTGGGGACTGGACAGCGACGGAACATCTCCAGACAGCAATTAGGTATGTTGTTATTTTATGTTTGTTGTATTGGTAGTAATATCTGTAATTTAATTTAACAGATATGAGACGATCCACACGTACACGCGAGGTGGTCCGGACGACCACGTGAGGACCACGGATCTCCGGATATGCCGAGATGCCCACCGCTGATGAGCCCGCTACCGTGATGCAGACTCAGATGCGGCGGAGCATCGGCCTCAAACCCGATAGCTCCCCAGAGATACCTATTTTGGCCACAACCGACAGTATCCACGCCTACCTTGTTTACAGTATCATCGGGGTACCATTGGTACCCGACATCCGCCTCCACCACCACGGTGTATTCTGGGACCACCGCCACTTGGACCTACTGTGTACCCGACACCTGTGCCCCCAGTGCCTATAGTAGCAGCAGTTGCTCCCCATCCGGTACCTTTTCCTACCGTACCTCCAGTTGCCACCACTTTTATTCCCCAGCAAGACCACCGGCGGCTTATGCTCCCAGATATACAGAAGACCGGAGTTCCTCCTCCGTTTATTCGCGGTACCACCTGTAGTATCGCCCGATGTTTCCATCATCCGCAGTCCCACGGATCATCGTATTGTCATTTGCACGAGCTAGGATTCCAAAGACCGCCGAGTCGATGAAGACTCGTTTCACTCTTTCCGCGGGATCTCGATCCAGTATGGCTTTGTCGTGGATAGAGACTATGGAGCAGACTTTCTTCTATATGGCTTGCCCGAGTGGGAGAAAGCAGAGGTGGCCGCTTACCATTTGCGGGATGAAGCTAACGCCGGTGGGTTACTCAGCGTTCTATTATTGGTGAGCGCAACGTCACATGGACCAAGGTTGAGAGGTTTTTGAGTCGCTTTTCCACCGCCCTATCGATGGCTCACCGATGATTTTATGAGTCCGAGGCGGAATAATCGCCGATGTTGAGTATAATACGAGTTCCTCCGGCACGCTTTTGTCCAGAGTTAGTCATGGAGGACGTAACTCGCATGATGCGCTTTATCAGGTTGGACGGTTATACGCATATGTACAACTTGCCGGATTAGGATTACATCTACTCGATGCATTGAATCGAGCTTTGATGATAGAGTTAGCTCGGCATGCGGCATATCCGGGAGAAAAAGCATTCTGGCCGATCATGCAGGCGGGTCCAGCGAACACAAGCGAGTAACCTCGAGCGATCGGCCACAGACGGTCGTGGGGTACTTCGGGCGCCTCGTAGGCCTCAAAATCGTAGGCGGTCTTCAGACGCTCCGGTTTCTCAAGCGGCAACCACCTTCCTGATACTCATTGTTTCGTATGTGGATCGAGATCACCTCACCCCGGCTTGCTCTGGGGCATCGGTTGCTTTATTGCAAGCGCACGGGCACCTGAGCCGAGATTGTCACCAAGGCTCAAGACCTGCGGCTTCCGGAGGTCAGTCGAGGGACAGTCTAGTCACTGTGGCATATCGAGGAGGGGCCCAATCTTCACAACACGGAGCGCCCTCCGCGCAAAGATTTGGCATGCTTGGACAGAGTACTTCAAGCTTCAGAGCACCCAGTTTTGCTTCAGGACCTTATTATCCGACTCGCGTGTCAGGACGATCTCGCCTCACCACCGCACAGACGCCACCATCCTCTCTTATCGGCACATAGTCCAAGCGGTGCCTCGGGCAGCTCGCACCGGCCGGGCAGATTACCACCTCCTCCTCCGCCGGAGACTGGTCGTGTTCATGCTATTACCGGAGAGGATGCTCAGCGGGCCGACGGATCCGTTTTCCGCAGTACGATTTCCATTTATGCATTTATCGCTGATATTTTGATTGATACTGGAGTTCTTTTATATCCCGTACCTTTATGCGGAGATTGGTAGATTACCCACTTTAGCTGCGATTGACCGTCTCCCTACCGTCCGGTGATACTTTAGAAGTCACCCAGAGATCGAGGTTGCCCGTTAGACTTTGGCAACATGATACTTACAGAGATCTTTAGTATTGGAGATGGTCGAGTTTGATATCATTCTTGGTATGGATTGGCGTCAATATATCATGCTACCGTTGATTGCCGACGAGGGTGGTCACCTTCCGGCCTCCGAACCAACCTCGTGGAGTTTCACCGCATCGAGACGACATCTCGATTATTTCCCTGATTCGCGCAGCTTGTTCCGTCCACTACTGTTATGGTTTTCTATATCGTTGATCAAGATCGAGGACAGCAGTGATGTCGCAGCCTCCGATGTTCTGTAGTCCGGAGTACCCGGATGTATTTCCGGAGGAGCTGCCAGGTTTGCCTCCCGAAGGCGGTGGAGTTCGCTATTGAGCTGATTCCGGAACCGCACCGACATCGAAAGCTCCGGATCGTATGGCACCAAAAGAGTTGAACGAGCTGAAGGTTCAACTCCGTGAGCTTTTAGACAGAGGATTTATTCGCCCTAGTGTTTCACCATGGGGTTCTCCGATTCTATTTGTCAAGAAGAAAGACGGTACCATGAGGTTGTGTATTGACTACAGGCAGCTGAATGCAGTGACCGTCAGAAATAAATATCCATTACCACGGATTGAGGATTTGTTTGATCAGCTCAGAGGTACATCAGTGTATTCTAAGATTGATCTGCGATCCGGATATCATCAGCTGAGAGTCAGAGATTCTGATATCCAAAAGACAGCTTTCCGTACCAGATACGGTCATTATGAGTTTTTGGTAATGCCATTTGGGCTTACCAATGCTCCAGCGGTGTTTATGGACTTGATGAACCGCATCTTTTTGGAGTATCTAGATCAGTTTGTTATCATTTTCATTGATGACATATTGGTCTACTCTCGTTCCGAGGAGGAGCATGCACAGCATCTTCGCACAGTCTTGGAGATTCTTCGACGGCATCAGCTGTACGCGAAGTTCAGCAAGTGTGCATTCTGGTTATCCTCAGTTGGTTTTCTGGGACACGTGGTTTCTAGCGAGGTATTTCGTTGATCCTCGAAGATCGAGGCTCCACCGGTTGGGAGCAGCCGCCTCAGAGATCCGCAGTTTTGGGATTGGCGGATATTACCGACGCTTTGTCGAGGGCTTCTCGCGTATTGCTATGCCGCTGCCTTACCCGGAAGGGCGTGAAGTTCATATGGTCGAGGATTGCGAGACCTGTTCGAGTCGCGTAGATTAGTGTCGGCCCGCTTTGGTTTTACCTTCCGGAGAGGATGGATTTGTACTTACACCACGCTGCCTCTGTGGGTTTGGTTCTACTGATGCGACACAGTAGTAGTCTCTTATGCTTCTCGTCGGTTGAAGGAGCATGAGAAGAACTACCAGTTCATGACTTGGAGTTAGCCGCCATCATCTTTGCTCAAGCTTGGCGCCATCATTTATACTGTATCACATTTGAGATTTTCACCGATCATAAGAGTCTCAAATATATTTTCACCGAAGGAGCTTAATCTCCGACGGAGGAGATGGATGGAGTTCCCGAAGGACTACGATTGTACCATTAGCTATCACCGGGAAAGCTAATGTGGTTGCAGATGCACAGGAAGTCCAGAGGGACTTTGGCTTGCCACCGGACTTCAGACACGGACTTGATTCGAGTTTCTCTGAGTTGGATCTTGAGGAGCAGGGACCAGAGCAGGTATTCTTGTTACCATGGTTGCTCACCGTCGATCGGACGAGGATCGAGAGGCAGTGCTAGTGATCGGCATTTGCGCTTATTAGCGATGATAGCTTCCGGCAGCATCGAGTTTACACGAGACGAGGAGGGTATCATATACTTCGAGGCAGATTATGCGTGCCTCCCGGTCTTACAGGAGCTACTTCAGAGGCACACCGTTCTCGATTTGCGATCCATCCAGCGGGACCCGTATGTATCGAGACTTGAGGCGTTCCTACTGGTGGAACGGCATGAAGAAGGACATCGCGGATTTCGTAGCTAGATGTCTTGTCTGTCAGCAGGTGAAAGCTGAACACCAGAGACCTGCAGGGTTACTTCAGCGGATTCCTATTCCTGAGTGGAAGTGGGATCACATTACCATGGACTTTGTGGTGGGGTTGCCGAGGACACGACGAGGCCATGACGCGATTTGGGTAATCGTTGATCGGTTAACCAAATCAGCGCACTTCTTAGCGATTCGGAGGACTGATCCCCTGGATCGATTAGCAGATTTGTATTGTCGAGAGATTATCAGGCTACATGGTGTTCCGTTGAGTATCATTTCGGATAGAGATCCACGGTTTACGTCTCGTTTCTGGCAGAGTCTGCAGCAGGCCTTGGGCACACAGCTCCGTTTCAGTACAGCTTTCCATCCGCAGACGGACAGTCAGAGCGGACTATTCGGACTTTTGAGGACGAGGTCATGTGTTATGGATTTCGGAGGCAGTTGGGAGGACCATCTGTCGTTGGTAGAGTTTGCCTACAACAATAGCTTTCATTCGGCTATCCAGATGGCACCGTTTGAGGCGTTGTATGGTAGACCTTGTCGGACACCCGTCCTTTGGGATGAGGTTGGAGAGGCTCAGTTGTTGGGACCTCATAGAGTTCAGCAGGATGCAGAGTTGGTCCGTACTATCAGACGGAGGATGTCAGAGGCGCAGGATCGCCAGAAGAGTTATGCTGATCGGAGACGCAGACCACTAGAGTTCTCTGTTGGCGACCATGTATTTCTACGAGTTTCACCCACAAAAGGGGTGAAGAGATTTGGCCTCAGAGGTAAGCTAGCTCCACGGTACATTGGTCCTTTCGAGATCTTGGAGAGGATCGGAGCGGTAGCTTACCGATTGGCACTACCACCGTCCCTGTCAGGCGTTCACGATGTATTTCACGTATCGATGCTGAGGAGATACGTGCCTGATCCGACACATGTGCTGGCAGATATTCCAGTTCCAGTTCAGCCTGACATTACATATGAGGAGGTTCCGGTACGGATTCTCGACCGGAAAGAGCGTCAGTTGCGGAACAAGACTATCCGGCTGGTTAAAGTCGGATGGCAGCATCATTCAGACGAGGAGGCTACTTGGGAGCTCGAGGATACGATCCGAGCTCGATATCCCCATCTTTTCACTTGAGGTATGTGATTCAGTTTACCGTTCAGCATTTATACTTCCTGTCTATTGTTAGTACTTGCTGGTGGTAGATAACGAAATTTGGGGACCAAATTTTTATTAGTGGGGGAGAATGTAAAATACCGGAAAAATAGGGAATATTAATAAGGGATTTTTCCGGAATTTTTGGGAATTTTTCGGGAATTTTTCGGAGTTCGTATGGACGAGTTAACGGGAACAAGAACGGGGTCCAGAAAAGCCTGTTTAGGCTACCCGATTTAAGCGAGGAAAAGATTTCATATATATATACTTTTCCTTTTTATTTTCTTATTTCTTTTTCCCTTTTGCTTTTGTCGCCGTTTCTTTCCTCTTCCGCGAGTCCGAGCCCTTCTCCCCCGACGCCGCCGATTTTCCTCCTCTCTGCCCTAACCGCCGGCTGGCGGTTGCTTCCTCCCGAACGCCGGCAGTCGATCCCTTGCCGAAGCCCTAGCCGCCGGCGACGCAATCGGCCACTTTCTCTTCTCCTTTTCTTCCTCCCGAGCCGGACCCCTCGGTGCCCTAGCCACCCGGCGCCGCCCGACCGCCTTCTTCTCTTCTCCTCTCCCCTGCCGCCACCACAGAGCCGACGCCGCACGGAGCAGCATCGACGACGAGTTTCTTCTTTGCTGTGCTCGAGCCCTAGCTAGCCGCCGGCGCCTCTTTCATTCCGAGCAGTGCAGATTTGACCTAGGGCTCGAGTTCGGTGGCACATCTCTCCCCTTTTGTCAAATTCAGTCACGTAAGTTTACTGTGATAGTGCTGAATTAGGATTACCGGTGGCCGGATTGGAGGTAGATTTTTCCTTGTATATTTGGATTTAGTAGTAGGGTGTTAGTCTTGCTAAATCTGCCAATCAAACTGAGTTGTGCAGGGATATCGTCACTTCCGGCCAGATTCGAGGAAAAACTGTAGTTTGCTGCTGGAATCAATACTGTCCCACTGTTTCTTGGTGAGTTTTGGATAGAAGTAAGAGCATTGTTATTAGAATAGATATAGATTACATGGTTAGGTATCAAGTTCATGTATTAATCTGACACAATTTGATTGTAGATAATTAGAGATACCTAATCCATTGTAGTTGTGGAAAGGGTTAGGGTTAGTGAGTTAACTCTAATTGAATAATGAAATTATGATTTGGTTTAGTTAATGAAGGCATGATAGAATTAACTAAATTAAATATGGTGACACAGGACTTTGACGCGAGACGAGTATCTCGGAGTCAGGATTTGGACCATTTTATCGGAGGCGGGTACTTTTGACTTATGTCATTTGATATGCTTAGTAATTAAATTAACATATTGCATTAATTGTGTTTCTTATCTGTTTTCGGTTAATCACTACCCAAATCTTACATGCTTGATTGATTGATTGGTTTTGCATCTCAGGTATATTTTTACCTGTTTATACATGCTTATAGGGGTAGTGATATGCCATGCTTGACCATGTTCAGGACCTAGGTTTTTATACCTTCAGTGTACCTTTGATTATACCATGCTTCACCATGTACCGGACCTAGGTTGTATACCTTATCTGATCTGTGTACCGTTGTTTTGATTCATTGACTTATGGTGCACTTTCTATATATAACATGGTTTAGCTCAGGATATATTGTGGTTAGTGCCATGCACCATTTGCATGATTGCATGCTGTGCGATAGTCCGCTCCATTATTGTTGAGCACATCGCCAGTTACATGGATCTGCACACACCACCGCTCATGGGTTAGTGGTCGATTCAGGCAGAGTGTGTTGCAGCAGGGACTCTGTTCTCATGGGTAGTGTGACACAACGTGTTATCCGGCAGGGATTCCTCCCCGTCACTGTGTACCGGGAGATGAGAGCATTGCGCTCCCCCATTTATGATTTGGGGTAGGAGGATAGGTGTACTCCGACAGCATCCCGTCCACTCGGTCACTCATCAGGAGTAGTGACGACAGAGTGCACGGTTGTCACAACCCTACCCACTCGGCCTCACTTTTGTGTGAGATGGTTGACTGGCGTCAGGGGTGACCAGGACACATCATTGGCATCATATGCATGATGCATTTATTGCTTGTGTTTGTGTTTGCTGCATTTATATGCTGCATATTGTTTGGATACCTATGTTTGACATGCATACAGGATTCCTATACCACTCGGACTATTTGACCTTATACTCAGGACCTGGTTAGTACAGCATTCTCCTGTTTACTTCAGATGCATATTTATATCTTTCTTATATCAGGAGACTGTACGCATGATTAGTGTTAGGTGTTATTTCTTTACTTTGCATATCAACTGTACCTGCTGAGTGTTGGACTCACCCCGCCTCCATTGTTGTTATTTTCAGGTTGATGCTGTCCGGAGGGAGTTCCAGTCGCTAGTCCCCACAGCACGTAGTGCTAGATCCCTGCAGACCTCCAGCTATTTGCTGTCGTTTGTATTGTTTTTGATTCTCACTTGACTATATTTGGGTTTGGATGTTGAATACTTAGATATTATATAATTTGTCTCGTTGATGGATTTGTTTTCGATTTTATACTACTACATGTCTGCCTGGACGGCAGAAGAGGTAAGAAAAATCGGATTTGGGTTTTACGAGTGTAGTTGAGTAGGGTTGATTTCGAGTCAGAGTATTACTATGTTGTTTATTTTATTAACTGCGTGGTTGTGACAGCCAGAGGCTGAATACATATATAAACTGCGTGGTTGTGACAGCCAGAGGCTGAATACATATATAAACTGCGTGGTGATTGATTTTATTTACTGTTATTATTCCAGCCGCCTGTGGCTGAGGTATATGGGTTATGTAGAAGTTTCAGATTGTCCGCCGTACAGGGGAGATGCTGCCGAAATTTCTTCGGACAGGGACTCCTCTGGGGCGTGACACTAACTCATCATCCTAATATCTCACACACATCTAAGGTGTATCAAACACATCCAAGTCAATTTTGATGTGAGATATGGGTTTAGGTCATCTTAAGCTAAGTTCTCATGCATTTTCTAAACAACAATTTGATTTCCATATCAAATTATGTTTTTGTCCTTAAATCAAATTAATTGATTATAAATGCAAGAGATGATGACATGGCATAAAGTAATATCATAAATGAAAACATGTGCCAATGTCATGATGTCATGTCATAAAGTAATGAAACTTAAATAAGGCATGACATATAGCTAACCTAAGTATTATCATGACATTTCAAATGATAATAAATTAAATATGATGTCATGACATGGCATATGGCAAACAATACATGGCAAATAATATATAAAGGTATAGAAAATACCTAATTCTAGTCTTAGTTGCCATTTTTGATAATTTTGATCATTTTGCCATAAATTCCATATTCCTAAGTGTAATAGACCTAAAATCATATACTAAAGATTTTTAGATCACTATGTGCCAATTAGATTGACCCTAGAGAATTCCTCGAATATGGTTGGCACATGCTAATCATCTTAGGAATAACTTTCCATTTCATTTTCAAGGCTTGATTACACCTTGAAAATTCCTAAAGTGCCACCTTTTGCCATGATTAGGTTAACTACCTATTCAAGTAAGGTTGGCACACCCTAAACCATCTAGCGTGATGGAATCACGCTCCTAGGAACCCAATACCTATTTGAGCTCATTGGGTTCACTAAATATTCACTAGGGATGACTTCCCTAGCAACCCTCCTAATGACCCTCCTAGGCTTTAAAGCCTTGGTCATTTGGGACTCATCAAGATCAACTCTAGGGGTGACTCCCCTTGTGACCTTGGTGATGGTTTTCCTAGCCCTAGGTCTTGTTCCATAATCGAATGGAACTTTATGGTAAGTGGGCTTGACCACTTGAGACTTAGGTTTGTGACTCAAACCTCTCATGTCTTTGGGCTTTTGCTTTTGACCCTTAGACCCTAGAGTTGACTTCTCCAAATTCTTAAGGGTCTTTTCTAAGGTGTCAAGTCTTGACCTCAAGACTTGATTTTCCTTTTCTAATACCTCAAGTTTTAATTTGTCATTTTTTTTTGAGGTATTCCTAGGCATATGTCTAGTTGTTTTGGGATTTCTACCTAGGTTTTCCTTAACCTTAGATGAGTTAGTCCTAGGGTTGGCATTTCTAGTATTGTTCTTGTCTAGGCTAACATGTTTTGCACCTAAGCACATGTATCGATTTCTAAGATTATCATGCTTATCATTATTGGCAATTACAATAAAATTACTAGCATGTGTCTTATAAGGATTGCAAGAATGTGCCTTAAAGGATACCTTAGGGTTTGCCTTAGCTCCCCCTATAGATGTGCTTGGTCTCTTGTCCTTGTGAGGTTGCCTCCCCCTCGGACATTGACTTCTATAATGTCCCCTTCGCTTGCATTGGAAGCACACCACGTGCTCCTTACCCTTGCGTTTCGGGACTCCGACTTTCTTGACCTTTGGCGCCTGTGGAGTCTTCCTAATACTCCTTGGACACTTACTCTTGTAATGTCCATATTCCCTACACTCAAAGCACATTATATGTAATTTACAAGAAATTAAATTGCTTGAGTTACCTAGTGTTGAGGGTGGATATGAGCTTTCTCCTTCATCCCTTCCGGAGGTAGAAGCTTCTTCTTCTTGCTCCAATCTTGAAGAAGAACTCTCCTCCTCTTCTTCCTTAGATGTTGAGTAGCCCTCAACTTCTAATTCCTTACCTCCATGAAGTGAGCTACTTGACTCACTTGACTCCTCTTCATGACTTGAATTGGAGCTTCCCTCATGGAATTTGGCCAAGTTGTTCCACAATTTCTTGGCATTGTTGTAACCACCTATCTTACACAAGATATCGTTAGGTAATGAGAATTCAAAAATTTTCATTACCTCGTCGTTGATTACGGATTGGTGGATTTGTTCCTTCGTCCACCTCTTCTTTTCAAGAATTTCTCCTTCTTCATCCCTTGGAGGAACAAAACCTACTTGTACACAATTCCAATTAACCAAGTTAGTCATAAGAAAGTACTTCATTCTTACCTTCCAAAACGCGAAGTCGTCGCGATCGTAGAAGGGTGGAATCGTGACGTCTTCTCCAAGTTGATCCATTCTCTAGCTCGTGCTCCCTCGGGTGTTAATCCGACGAAGAGCGACCTCGCTCTGATACCACTTGTTAGGACCTTCAGATGCGGCTAGAGAGGGGGGGTGTGAATAGCCGACCCTAATTTTTATTTTCTTCCTACGAATTAGGTTAGCGCAGCGGAAATGAAATAATAGAAACGAGAACGAGAAGATCAAACCTTAGACGCAGCGATGTAACGAGGTTCGGAGATGATACTCCTACTCCTCGGCGTGTCCGTAAGGTGGACGAAGCCTATCAATCCGTCGGTGGATGAAACCCCGGATAACCGGTTAATATGAACTCCTTCTGGGTGGAGAAACCTCACCACAAAGTCTTTGCAACAGCAAAACAGAGGAGTACAACAATAGAGGAAACAAACAAGAACAATAGAAATTGTAAACACACTTGCTTGCCTTCTCGTGGTCCGTTGATGAAGCGCTTCACGGCCCAAAGCTAGAAAACCAAGACGAAGCTCACGCGAAGCTTCAAAGAAACCGAGAGCTCAGCAAAGCTCAAGAGGAAGAAGAAGAATTAGCGAAGCGGTTCTTTCGGTTGTTTTTCGTTCTTCCAGAGGCCTTATATCATCGGTATCTCCTCGCAACTGCGAAGAAGAAAAAGACGAAGCACAGAGATAGCCGTTGTCGCATTGAGCTCGACCGATCGGGCTCCATCCTGATCGGTCCAGAGGTCTCGATCGGTCTGTGGACCGATCAGCCTAGTGATCGGTCCCCAGACCGATCCCCAACTATCTGTGAGTGTCGGTTCGCCCTTGACGGCGTGGACCGATCAAGAATGGATCGGTCCACGCATCCGATCCCCTACCTTCTCTCGCCTCCTGATCGTTTCTGATCGGTCCGGTGACCGATCGATTACATGAGCCACTTTGTTTTACTGATCGGTCACCAGACCGATCAGAAAACCCATAGTATCACTGGATCGGTCTGCTGACCGATCCAATGCCCATGTGGATTTAGAGCTTCCCATCCTTAAATCCTAAGGCCTTCCTGGTCTTGAGAATGAGCTCCCGAGCCCTCTCTGACCTAGTCTGGAGAGCGAGCTACCGAGCCCTCTCCGACTTCCATGTCCGATCCAGAGAACGAGCTCCCGAGCCCTCTCCGACTTCCATGTCCGATCCAGAGAACGAGCTCCCGAGCCCTCTCTGACCTAGTCCGGAGAACGAGCTACCGAGCCCTCTCCGACTTTGTCCGGTCTAGAGAACGAGCTCCCGAGCCCTCTCTGACCTGGTCCGGAGAACGAGCTACCGAGCCCTCTCTGACTTCGTCTGGTCCAGAGAACGAGCTCCCGAGCCCTCTCTGACCTAGTCCGGAGAACGAGCTACCGAGCCCTCTCCGACTTCGTTTGGTCCAGAGAACGAGCTCCCGAGCCCTCTCTGACCTAGTCCGGAGAACGAGCTGTCGAGCCCTCTCCGACTTCCCATGCCAAGCTTCCATACTTGGACTTCTCCCGTGCCAAGCTCCCTTCTTGGGCTTTTCCGTGCCAAGTCTCCATACTTGGACTTTTCCATGCCAAGTCTCCATACTTGGACTTTTCCCGTGCCAAGCTCCCTGCTTGGACTTTTTCGTGCCAAGTCTCCATACTTGGACTTTTCTCGTGCCAAGTCTCCATACTTGGACTTTTCCCGTGCCAAGCTCCCTGCTTGGACTTTTCCGTGCCAAGTCTCCATACTTGGACTTTTCACCAGATGTCTGGTCAACCTTGACCAAAGATTACACCCACAATCTCCCAAGTTTGTATTCTGTCAAACATCAGAATATAACTTTTCTACTCTCGTCAAACATCAGAATAGAACTTTTCTATTCTCGTCAAACATCAAAATAGAACTTTTCTATTCTCGTCAAACATCAAAATACAACTCGAGTCAGGTCAACTCGAGTCAGGTCAACTCGAGTCAGGTCAACCAGGTCAACCTTGACCTAAGGTTGCACCAACAGAAGCCATATCTTCCTAGACATGCATAGGCTGAGCTTTCTTAACCTATTATCATCCAAAATTTCACCAGTACCATAGGTCAAGTTAAACTTTGTCCCTTTTTAAACTAGTCCTTTACCTTGTCGGGTAGGTTATTTTTGGAGGTGTCAACTATTTTGGAGCATCCCCTTGAATTATTAAATTTATTTAGGTTTTAATTTTGGGTTTATGTCGATTACTTTTATAATTATATTTAACTTGATGATAATCTGATTTTTGGTAGGTTCTAAAATAGTTTGTTTTTGGTTTAGTTGGTCTAGGTTTGTATTTTGACTTTTGATTTGGTTTATTTGATTTTACATAATATCTTTGGGTATATAATATTGATTAATTCCTACTTACGTGGTTAAGCACATTTTCGGAACCCAAACTTTAATTTGTTGTTTGTGTTGAGTTATTAGAGATATAAACGACTTATTTGAATTCAACTTGTATCCAAGTCCAGATTTATTATAAACAACTTTTTGATTATTTAATATAAGATCTAAATTTTTAGATCTAGTTGTGAATTTCTCTAAAATCCCTTTTAATTTATTAATTTCAGCTTTAAGTGTTGAATTTTCCTCAAGTGTTAAAGCTTGAGTTGGATGGCACCCGGATCCCTTCCGGGCGCTCGGATCACCTTTCTCCAGAAAGCCCTTCTCCTACAAGAAAGTGTTAGTCCGAGGCAAAATGAAAGCTAAACTACCTTACAAAACAGAAGTTAGCACAATTATAGTAAAAGAGTAGTAATTAGATTCCATCTCATCGAGACCGAAATCTAGTCACGATCTCAACTTAGATTTCGAAATGGTTCTAAGTTGGATCGACACCTATTGTTCCCTCAAACGGGGAACGCGCCCTTACCAAGTCACTCCCCTCTAATGACTTACCTTAACTTATCTGCCAGACGTCCGGTCAGCCCGTCGACCCGTCTGAACTTCGTGCTGGCTATCAGGTCAGCCCGTCGACCTAGCTGGACTTCATGCCAGACATCAGGTCAGCCCGTCGACCAGTCTGGATTTCGTGTCAGCTATTAAGGCAGCTCGTCGACCTAGCTGGGCTTCGTGCCAGCTATCCGGTCGACCCGTCGACCTAGCTGGGTTTCGTACCAGCTATCCGATCCGCCCGTCGACCTAGCTGAGCTTCTCCTGCACACTTTGTCAAAGTGTTAGATCACACCGAGACTAACTTAACCTACTTTGTCATTCATCAAAACCCGAGTTAGACCGTTAGTACTCACCGCACTAACAAAAACTCTGGTGAGTGAAGCCAAGCAGATGGAAAGTCCTGGTGAGTGAAGCCAGACAGATGGAAAGATCTGGTGAGTGAAGTTAGACATGTGGAGATCCAAGTGGGTCAAGACTAACCAGACACCTGATGTTGGGAAGCCCAAGTAGGTCAAAGGATTGATCGGATACTTGGCACGAGGTGTTGGATCGAGAAGCGATAGAGGGGGGGGGGGGGGGGGAATAGCGCTCGTGGCTATTTCATTTCGGATTCGTAAAACTCGTTCAAAATAAAGCAACGAAAAGATTAAAAGAAATAAGCACAAACACAGAAGACACCAAGGGTTTACTTGGTTCGGAGCCTGTGTCGACTCCCACTCCAAGGCCCATGCTCGTTGAGCGTTTACGTTGGGCAACAACTATAATCTCGTAAAGATAGTTACAAATTTCAAGTACAATTAATAATGAAATATACCAATGACAAGATTAATAGTAGATTCTGAGCTCTGGGGTCGTCGCCGTCAAGTTACAGCTTTGTCGGAACTTCTCGCTGGCAGCTGGTTGCGTAAGGATTGCTTTTCTTGTGTTCTTTTAAGCTGCTGCTCGAGTCCCTCTTTTAAACAGTGCTGGAGGCGCCTCCAAGCCTGTCCGAGGCGCCTCCAGGCCGCTGAGTCGCACGCGTGGATCAGCTCTGATCTGGTCCCGCCTTATCCCATTGAAGGCGCCTCCAAGCTGCTCCAAGGTGCCTCCAACGCCTGGTCCAAGGCGCCTCCAGCTTTCTCCGAGGCGCCTCCAGCTTTCTCCGAGGCGCCTCCAGCTTTCTCCGAGGCGCCTCCAGCTCCTCTGGACAGCTGGCTTCGGCTTGCACCCGAGGCGCCTCCAAGCCCCATGGAGGCGCCTCGGACATTGTTCATCCGAGGTCAAATGTGTTCCTTTGTTCCTGCAAAATGTGTTAGTCCCAAATACAAACCCTGCAAAACAAAGTTAGCACAGAAATATGATAAATGATATCGACAGTCATTGGACTGTCCGAGTCTGACTTCGGATTTCCAATAGGAAATCCTAGGTCGACTCGACGCCTACTGTTCCCTCTACGGGGAACGCGTCCTCACCTACTCCACTCAGGAGATTTACATGTTGCCAGTGCGATCCTCCAGATTGACTGGGCTTTTGCTCAGCGTTCGAAGCTTCCGGACTTTCTGCTGGACTTCCGCTTCTCGGCTAGTCCAGTCTTCCACCTGGTTCGCGACACCAGGACTTTCCACCTAGGGTTACCCCCCCTAGGACTTTTGCCTGAAGCTCTCGACCCGCCAAGACTTTCCGCATAGGGTTACCGCCCCCTATGACCTAGGGTTACCACCCCCTAGGGTTTTCCACCTGCCTAACCGCAGCTAGGACTTTTGCTTAAGTACACTTAGGACTTTTCTGCAAACTTGTTCAACATATTAGAAACCAAAACACCTTAACTTTGATCCCTTTGACATAATCAAAACATAGGTTCGATCGTCGGATGCTTCCCGCACCAACAATCTTTCCCTTTTTGATTTTGGCAATAGGGTTCAAAGTTAAGTAAAAAAATATGATAGTAAGTATAGAAACTTAAACATGAGCATAAATAAAAAACTTTATGCTTCCCCCATGAGCATAAATAAAAAACTTTATGCTTCCCCTTTGATTATGTTTAAGTTTACTCTTTACTTAACTTTTCTCTCTCCCCCTTTGACATAAATCAAAAAGAAAACTAGGAAAAGAAAAAAATAAATATTCGATTTTAAACTCCCCCTGAAGGGTAGCACATATTTTTCGAAAAGAAATCAACTTAGCTATATTTTTATCTTTTAAAATGATTGCGTTGAAAAAGCACTTTGCCAGATAGCTAAGTTTAGAACATAATTTTAGTTTAAAGAAAACTTGATTAAGCTTGAGAAATACTTCACTTAAGGATAGATAACATAGTCAAAATACAAAGTATTTTAACTTGATTTTTCAAAGAAAACTTAGTCAAATTTGAAGTAATTTTGAAGAAGACTTAGTTAAAGTTGTTCGAAAGATACTTAATTAAATTTGAAAAGCTTTCGAAAAAAAATTTAGTTAACTTTTAAAAAACTTCTTGAAAGAAATATTAACCTTTTAAATTAGAAAACGATTTTAATAAGGATTTTTTTAAATACTTAGTTAAATTCTTAGTTAGAAAAGTAGGGAGTTTGATAAGGGATAATAAAAAATATATAGCCAAATTAGAGATAATTTTGAAAGACCATTTAATACTGAGTTAAATTTGAAAATTTTTTTGAAAGATATTTAATTAAATTTGAAAAGCTTTTCAAAAGTTACTTGATAATTAGCTTGACTCCGCTCACTCCCCCTTAATTAATGCAAACATGAATCCCTAGGGTCCTAGAGTCCAAGCATGTAAAAATATAATAGGTCTTTTTATATTTTGTCTAATTTTCCATATCACCCATTCTAGGTTTTCAGACATGTTTAGCTTATGAGTGAGTATGAGATAAAGTTAACTTTGTTAATAAAACTATTGAAAATATAAGTTTGAATTTCAAATGAGTAAATATTAAACTTTTGAGAATATATTAAAAATTAACTGGAGTTAACATTTGCAATCATAATTTGAAAGATATTTTAAACCCCTTTAAACTGATTGAAATTAATTGAATAATATTTTGAAATTAATTAACCGTTTTAAGTAATTTTGAAATTAATTTTTCAAAGGTTTTGAAATTAAATGGTTTTCAAATAAATTTTTCAACGAATTTTGAATTTAAAAAAATGATTTTTCAAATAATTTTGAAATTAAGTTTTAAAATATTTTTAAAATATTTTTTCAAAGATTTTTCAAATAATTTTGAAATTAAGTTTTAAAAGATTTTTAAAATGTTTTTTAAAAGATTTTTCAAATAATTTTGAAATTAAGTTTTAAAAGTTTTTAAAATGTTTTTTCAAAGATTTTTAAAATAATTTTGAAATTAAGTTTTAAAAGATTTAAAATGGTTTTTTAAAAGATTTTTCAAATAATTTTGAAATTAAGTTTTAAAAGATTTTTAAAATGGGTTTTAAAAGATTTTTCAAATAATTTTGAAATTAAGTTTTAAAAGATTTAAAATGTTTTTTTAAAAAGATTTTTCAAAGATTTTTAAAATAAAGGTTGATTGGGTTTAGTTGATTTTAATTAAATTTGCTTAAATTTTGAACAATTTGAGCTTATTTGAACCTAGATCCATCTCACCCGATTCTAAATTATCAATCAGGTAATCTTAAGTAATTTTGTGAGATGGTTATCTTTAATTTAGGTTATTTCTAAGGATTAATTTACATTTGAGTTAAACTTAGGTTTTCCAATTAGTCAATTAAATATGTCTTTCCATGATTGATTCCCAGGTCAGGGCGAGACTCTAGACCTTCTTGGGTATGGGATCATCCACCCCTTCCTAGACAAAATCGCTCAAAGAAATATATATTTAATTTTCTTTTTGAAACTTCTAGATTTAATTAGTAAGTGTAAATTACGCCTAGATCCTTAAGCTATCCTAGTCTAAGCATGTATATTGCAAGGAAAATAAATAAACAAGCATCAATCAGTTCTATCTATTGGTAAAGATGGTCATTCTATTGGCTCCCTCTGGATCATAGCCTCGATATGGTCTATCAAGGTAATGGATTTGATCCTTGGGGACCCAATATTGTCCAAATCTAACTTGATTAACCAAGTTTGACTTGGGGACCCATGCTTGAATTATGTTTCTTTTATTTCTATTTACTAACGACAGATATGATTTATACTTTGTTTTGGTCTTAAATCCAAGTCCGGATTTGTTGTAAATGGCTCATTATTTTCCAAGAATCAGATCCAGATTCTTGGAACCCAAGGTGAACCGTTCCAACGTGTCCTTGAGTTCTTTAATTTGAGTTTTCAAATTGGAATTTTCTTCCTCAAGTTGTTGGACTTGAGTTGAACTTCCAATTTGAACTGGCTCAATTAAAGAACTCGAGTCAGTCGCTTCCTTAAGGGTTATTATCTCCTTTTGGAGCGACTTGACCCGGATATTAGACTTAGCCAATTTCTTTAGCAAGTAAGGTATTAGGTTTTGTAAATTTTCTAGATTATCTATATTAATAGCAGAAATTACAGAGCTTACAGTGGGTTTTGGTCCTTTGGAAACGGATGCGGATCCGTGGCTTCGCTCGGACTCGGTGTCTGACTCACTCTCGATCTTGGATTCAGACTCGGACTCGGTTTCGACAATATTTGCTTGTATCGGTAGAGCTAGGAAGCTTGTTTGTTCAAGCTCTTCATCGGAATCTTCGGAGGAGGACTCATCCCACGCCGCCTGCAACACCTTCTTCTTTCTAGCTTCCTTAGTCTTGATTGTACCTGCAACTAACACAACACCTTCCTCTGCCAGAGTAGTATTAGTCTGTTTAAATGATTCATCTATTAAATTGTGCTTACTTACTTTCGCATTGGAGTTATCTCCATGTAGCTCAATCAGCTTTTGCCACAACTCTTTTGCACTTGCGAAGGGGCCGATGCGGTTCAGTTCTTCATTGGTTAGACCGCATTGTAGCATGCAGGTCGCTTTGGCATCGGCTTCAACTTTTTTCATTATGCTAGAATCCCAGTTGATGCATGAGATAAGTTTTCTGGTGCCGTCACGTGGAAGCTCGAGTCCGGTTTGGATAATGATCCACATCTCGACTTGCGTCTTGAGGTGGTATTCCATCCGGTTCTTCAAATATCCAAAGTCCTTGCCAGAAAAGAGTGGTGGGCGGACGGTGCAAAATCTTTCTTGGAATGCCATTTAAGATCTAGCACACAAATAAAAAAAAACTTGTCCCAGGACTTAATCCTGGATTAGTAGTGCGAGAGAAAGATAAAAATAATAATTCACTAATTTTGGAAAAATAATAAAATATTAATAAAATATTTTTAAAAAATATTATTTTAAATTTTGGAAAATGCGATATTTCGCTAATGCCGACCAATGGTGAAAAGATGAGAATGAGTTTTTTGAAAACGGTTTTGGAGGGAAAAAACGAAAGGCGTAAGGTTTTATTTTTACCCTATACGAACGAGAAAGCGATGAAAAAAAATGCTCGATCGGTAGTTGTACCAATTCAGAGCAACCCCGCTCTGATACCAATTGTTGGATCGAGAAGCGCTAGAGGGGGGGTGAATAGCGCTCGTGGCTATTTCGTTTCGGATTCGTAAAACTCGTTCAGAATAAAGCCGTGGAAAGATTAAAAGAAATAAGCACAAACACAGAAGACACCAAGGGTTTACTTGGTTCAGAGCCTGTGTCGACTCCCACTCCAAGGCCCACACTCGTTGAGCGTTTACGTTGGGCAACAACTATAATTTCGTAAAGATAGTTACAAATTTCAAGTACAATTAATAATGAAATATACCAACGACAAGATTAATAGTAGATTCTGAGCTCTGGGGTCGTCGGCGTCAAGTTACAGCTTTGTCGGAACTTCTTGCTGGCAGCTGGTTGCGTAAGGATTGCTTTTCTTGTGTTCTTTTAAGCTGCTGCTCGAGTCTCTCTTTTAAACAGTGCTGGAGGCGCCTCCAAGCATGTCCGAGGTGCCTCCAGGCCGCCGAGTCGCACGCGTGGATCAGCTCTGATCTGGTCGCGCCTTATCCCATTGAAGGCGCCTCCAAGCTGCTCCAATGCGCCTCCAACGCCTGGTCCAAGGCGCCTCCAGCTTCCTCCGAGGCGCCTCCAGCTCCTCTGGACAGCTGGCTTCGGCTTGCACCCGAGGCGCCTCCAAGCCCCATGGAGGCGCCTCGGACATTATTCATCCGAGGTCAAATCTGTTCCTATGTTCCTGCAAAATGTGTTAGTCCCAAACACAAACCCTGCAAAACAAAGTTAGCACAGAAATATGATAAATGATATCGACAGTCATTGGATTATCCGGGTCTGACTTCGGATTTCCAACCGAAAATCCTAGGTCGACCCGACGCCTACTGTTCCCTCTACGGGGAACGCGTTCTCACCTACTCCACTCAGGAGATTTACCTGTTGCCAGTGCGATCCTCCAGATCGACTGGACTTTTGCTCAGCGTTCTAAGCTTCCGAACTTTCTGCTGGACTTCCGCTTCCTGGCTGGTCCAGTCTTCTACCTAGTTCGCGACACCAGGACTTTCCACCTAGGGTTACCCCCCTAGGACTTTTGCCTGAAGCTCTCGACCTGCCAAGACTTTCCGCATAGGGTTACCATCCCCTATGACCTAGGGTTTTCCACCTGCCTAACCGCAACTAGGACTTTTGCCTAAGTACACTTAGGACTTTTTTGTAAACTTGTTCAACATATTAGAAACCAAAACACCTTAACTTTGAACTCTTTGACATAATCAAAACATAGGTTCGATCGTCGGATGCTTCCTGCACCAACACGAGGAAATCCAGATGGGTCAAGGGTGACCGGACATCTGTAAAAGTCCAAGTAGGTTAAAGGAGTGACCGGATATTTGGTACAAGGAAATCCAGATGGGTCAAGGGTGACCAGACAAATGGTGGAAGTCCAAGTGGGTCATGGAGGACCTGACACTTGACACAAGACGGTAAGTTCAAGTGGGTCAAGGTTGACCAAACACTTGGTACGAGGAGACAAGTCCAAGTGGACCGGACACTTGGTGAAGAAGTTCCGGAAGGTCAAGGTTGTAAAATACCGAAAATAGGCGAATATGAATAAGGGAATTTTCCGGAATTTTTAGAAATTTTTCGGGAATTTTTCGGAGCTCGTATGGACGAGTTAACGGGGATAAAAACGGGGCCCGGAAAAGCCTGTTTAGGATACCCTGTTTTAATGAGGAAAAGTTTTAATTTTCCTTTTCCTTTTATTTTTCTTTTTTTTTCTTTTCCTCTGGTTTTCCCCGACGCCGAACTCGCGTGCTCTTCTTCCTCGTGCGAACCCAAGCCCTAACCACACGGTGGTTTTCTTCCTCCCTTCCACTTATACTTCTTCTCCTCTGCCGAACCCTCCTTCCCTCATCTCTCGTGACGCCGGCCTTCTCCACCCGACAACACCGCCGGTGCTCTTCCTCCTCGCTGAGCGACGCGCCGCCGCCACCTCTACCGACGCCGTGCCCTAGCCAAGCCACCGTCGCCTATGCCCTAGCGCCGGCTACTTTCCCTGTGTCCTAGTTCTCCACCGTCGCCGCACCTTCTGCCCTAGCGCTGAGCCGCACTGTCGACGCACGGAGCACTACCGCCGGCGACGCACAGAGCACTGCCGCACACCCCGGTGCCCTAGCATCTCCGCCGACGCCACTGACTCCTCTCGGCCGCTTCTCTATGCCGGCACCCGAACCCCAGCGCCGACCTCCTCCACTTGGCCGTGCCCTAGATTTGCAGTGACACCGAGCCCTCTCTGCTTTGGCTCCGGCAACAGACCCTGTCTTCAGCTTCTGCCCTAGTACCCTTTGTGTATCACAGCGACGCCACCTTTTGCCCTAACTGAGATCTGGGAGGTAAGAAATTTTGTTATGTAATTAGGATTTTTGATTTGTGGTTTGTGTCTCAATCTGATCTGAACAGTGGGGAAGGTTTCCTGTAGGGTTTGCTTTGCTGTGGATTGATCTTGGTTCCGACAACACCTCTTTGGCTGCGGATCAATAGCAGAGATCTATGAATTAGGGTAAGGATTAGGCGTATTTGAATACCTGTTGTAGGTTATGTTCTGAATTGGAGGATTTGGTTAGATGATCATGTGTATGTTGATTAGGTTTATGTGTTTTTGGAATTAGGGTTTTGCCCTAATTTAGGGTTAAAGAACTTATTTAGCTATTTATAGAAATTTAGCTAAATAATTGTATATATATTGGTGACACAGGTCTTTGACGCGAGACGAGTATCTCAGAGTCAGATTTGGACCATTTTATCGGAGGCGGGTACTTTTGACTTATTGTCTTTGATATGCTTAGTAATGAAATTAACATGCTGCATTAATTGTGTTTCTTATTTGTTTCAGTTAATCACTGCCCAATACATGTTACCTGTTTGATTGGTTGTTTGTTTGCATCTCGTATTGATCTCGTACCTGATTTTTCATGCTCATGGGTAGTGATATAACCATGTTTCACATGTTCAGGACCTAGGTTTGATACCTTATTGATCAGTATATCTTGATATGATTTATTCACTATGGTGCCCATTGTTATATGTCCAGAGGTTGGTTTAGTATATTACCATGCTTAGTGACATGCACCATTTGCATGATCGCATGCTGTGCGATAGATTGCTCCATTATTGTTGAGCACATTGCCAGTTTCATCACTGTTCGGTGCTCCGTTGTGACGCTCAGGGGTAGCTTGACACAGCGTGGTAGCACGTCAGTTTGGCTCTTCCGGTGCTCCGTTGGTCCGCTCATGGGTAGTGTGACGCAGCGTGTAGCACGTTAGAGATCCCTCCCCGTCATAGCGTACCGGGAGATGAGAGCATTGCGCTCCCCCATTTATGATTTGGGGTAGGAGTACGTGTGTACTCCGACAGCATCCCGTCCTCTCGGTCACTCATCAGGAGTAGTGATGCAGAGTGCACGGTTGTCACAGCTCTACCCACTCGGTCCCACTTTTGTTATGAGTTGGCTGACTGGCGTCAGGGGTGACCATGACATTGGCATCATATGCATGATGCATTTATTGTTTGTGATTGTGTTTGCTGCATTTATATGCTGCATATTGTTTGGATACCTATGATTGACATGCATACAGGTCTTCTATACCTTCCGGACTGTTTGTCCTTATATCGGGTCCTGGTTAGTACAGATTCTCTCCTGTCTACTTCGGTTTGTATTTATCTTTATTTTTATCAGGAGACTGTACGCATGATTAGTGGTAGGTGTTATTTCTTTACTTTGCATATCAATTGTACTTGCTGAGTGTTGGACTCACCCCGCCTCCATTGTTCTTATATTTCAGGATGATGCTGTCAGGAGAGAGTTCTAGTTGCTGGTCCCCTGAAGACCCGAAGACATTACGGATCTACTGGTTTTGTTTGTTTCCTTTTTGACTATGTTATAGACTTGGTTTGTTTGGATACTTGGACTTTGTATGGATTTTGAGATGTCGATGGATTTTTGGTATGATTTAGATTTTATTCTACTACATACCTGCCTGGACGGCAGAAGAGGTGAGTTCGTCGGATTTGAGCTTTACGAGTGTAGTTGAGTAGGGTGGATTTCGAGTCAGAGTATTATTGTTTGTGATTACTATTATTAATTGCGTGGTTGTGACAGCCAGAGGCTGAATATCTATATAAAATGCGTGGTGATTGTTTTTATTTATTGTTATTATTCCAGCCGCCTGTGGCTGAGGTATATGTGTTATGTAGAAGTTTCAGATTATCCGCCGTACAGGAGAGATGCTGCCGAAATTTCTTCGGTTAGGAACTCCTCTGGGGCGTGACAAAGGTTGACCGGATGCTAGGCATGAGGAGATCCAATAGGTCACGGTTGACCGGATGTTGGATTTGGGGACCCTAAACTTGAGTTAAGCAAGTCAAAGGGAGGTCAATGATCAACCAATCGATTGAACCGCAGTCCAATCGATCAGCTAATCGATTGGAGGTGGCTGTGAGTGAAGGCTGACCCAATCGATTAGGCGATCGATTAGGAGCCTGAATCGCGACTACAGAAGCTTGCCTAATCGATCAGCCGATCGATTGGGCACCACCAATTGATCGACCGATTGGTTGGGGGATTGGAAATCGCGCGAGTCACGATAAACGTTGAATCGATTGGTTGATCGATTCAGGTTTCTCCAGGAGAGGACAGAGGTGCTTTGAATCGATCAGCCGATCAATTCAAGCCTCTCCAATCGATTGATCAATCGATTGGGATATGACCGTTGGGAAGGAAACACTCAAAAACCTTGTTCCTCGCAGCGATTCGATAACCCTTTTCTCTCCACTTCTTCTTGCGCTGTTCTCACAGGTTCACGCCAGTTCTTGAAGCTTTCTGGGAGCAAAGTGATGCTGTACTTCCAAGATCAAGAGACGTTCCATACAAGGAGGAGAAGCAAGCTAGAGTTTTGCATATCTTTTAAGATTTGATATTGTATTAGCTTGACTTTTTTGTTCCTCTTGTATATCTGTGTGTGTGAGTTTGTATAAGGTTTCTCTGCCTTCGGTAGTTACTGTAAAGGAGTGTTTTCATAGTGGATGAGTGAGTGTGAGCCGGATCCTTGGATTAGTCACTTCTTCTTGAGGTGGATATCAAGTAAATCCTCGTGTTAATGTTGTGAGTTTTGTTTCGAGTCTTTTCACTGCATATCAACAACAATGAAACAAGCAAACGAAGCGCGACGAACTATTCACCCCCTTCTAACTACAAATCGACTCTAACAATCGTCACGTTCAAAACGGGGGCGTGCTACAGCCCCAAGACGTGCTCTCGCTCACTGCTCTTATGCCATGAATAGCTGCTAGCTACTACCAGAGGAAAGGACAGGAACAGGGAGCCTGCGACTTCGCTGGCAGTGCTACCATAACCTCCACTGATCCTAGTAATCTCTTTTTAAAGTTTAATCCCTCCTTTGGTTTCAGCCATGTCTTGACGTTTGCTGTCTCCGTTGTTGCTGTTGTTGTTTTTTCAGGAAGTAATGAATGCACATCCCTGCATGCGACTCCAAGGTACTTTGAGGTCCCTGGAGAAAGCTTTATTTCTCTTCCGCAGCTTTATCTTTCCATTTTAAATAAGCAAGCATTATTTGATATTATTGAGAGGGATCTGATTCTGACTTATTTGTGTTTTGATTGCTTTGTGCCCCTGGTTTGTTCGGATTTTTTTTTCTTTTGTTGAACTATCTGCGCGCCTACTTGGGCATTCTTTCTATAGGGTCAAATGAACCATCGAAATTTATTAAACCAATTGTTTTTAGATACCAGCAACTGATCCAATTTTACCATTAAAATTGAACAAAAATTGACGATGTTATGACTGTTCTGATGGTTATCGAATTCAGATATATTAGTCTTATAATATAACAATCGATATTTTCATTTAATTAGTTTAATTAATTTATAAAATTTAAAATCGAAATTAAATCGAATAAATTATTTTTTTAAAAAAAAGAAAATTGAATTTTCAAATTAATGGAATTTGAACTTCTGAATTCGATTGGATAATTCAAATTAATCGATTTGTTACTCAACTCTTACTTCACCCGATTAATTTTAAGAAGTAGCTTTGATTCGAGTAAATCTACAATTTATTGATCTCATCTAAATATGTTACGGTTGATTTAAAAAATCATCGCAAAATTATTTTGCGACCATAATTGCTACGAAAATATTTTCATCGTCAATCAGCCGTCGCCAAATTTTGCGACGAAATTATGAAAAGTTGTTACAAATTTTGAGACGAATTTACCTTTCGTCTCAGAATTTGTTGCAAATCTACGACGAAAACTAATTTGTTACAAATTTCACGATCTCAAATTTGCGACGAAAAAATATTTTCATCGTAGATTAGTAAAAAATATTTTTTGTCGCCAAAAAGGTTGTATATTTATGAAGAAGCCGCACGATTTGCTGATCTTCATTTGAAAAAAAATCCATGTTTCATCACAGATTTGCGACAAAAATAGTTTTTCGTCCCAAATCTGTGATAAATTTTGGATTCGTAGTAGATCTATGATGAATCTTGATTCATCACAGATTTGGGACGAAAATCTATTTTCGTCGCAGAGCAGGGATGAAAATCTATTTTCGTTTCAAATCTACGACAAAAAAGAAATTTTTTCATGAGAAAAATCATGAAATCGTACTACTTCTTCGCAAATATGCAACATTTTTGTGACAAAAAATAATTCATCGTCAATCTATGATGAAAATAATTTGTCCCAGTTGTGGGATGAATCTTGATTCATCGCAAAATTATGATAAATAGTGTTACGATAAGTTTGCGATGAAAATATTTTAGTAGCAAAATTTATCACAAAATTCAAAATTTTTTAACAAAAGCTCTCTATTTGTGCATTTATCATGTATACATATTATATAAAACCTTAAAGCACATCATATTCGCCCCTAGGGCGTAGCACAGATGGTGGACGCATGACATCTCTTGCATAATGGTCAGGAGTCAATTTTCAGGAACTGATGACCTGAGATTTACCCCAACATAAGCCTAACGTCTGTGTATTTACATTTACCTCTCTCTATATCCGTGGAGCCGACACTAGAGGATCGTTAATATAACGGATCTACCTTTTTTTAAAACACATCATATTCATACACAATTAAACAACATCCAACATATCATACAATTAATATCCAACACATCCTATAATTAACATATCCAGCATATCCTATAATTAACATTCAAAGAAGTCATCCAAACTAAAATTCAACTTGAAACTATCATATCCATAACTACAAGTCATACCTATCATATCCATATATAACTACAAGTCATGCAACATATTAAAGTTCAACAACTAAGTCATAATATCCAAACAAGAAGTCATCAAAAGGACAAAAAATTACAAAAAGAAATCATCATCCTTTTCTCCCTTAAGAGATACTTCCTTCTCCTTCTTTCATTCTTCTTCTTTTCCCGCATTAAATTATAAATAAATATTAAGTAACATTTATAACAAAAAAAAATTATCTAACATATCAATGATATTCGTGTTTAACATTTATAACAAACAAACTTAATTCATTATCAAAATATATAAAGGGTATATATATGTGTCTTGTGAGTTATAATCAAGAATCTGACCTTAGATGCCCAAAGATGTCACTCATTCTTAATTGCATGAAACATATACATACATGAAACTTGTAACTAAGTGAAATAAAAAAATATAAAGGTTATGTAATCAAAAATATATGTATCAAATGTTCCATGACATAATAAAAGTATCGAAACCTATATAGCTAACTTTGCATGGATTAGTAGTAGGCAAGTAAAAAATATGCAAAACATGACATAACATTCAAAGTATCAAGGTAAAATTAAAACATAGAAGCAATTATTAACATGACATGCAAAAAAAAAAAAAAAATCCTAACATAAAACTTAACACGTAAAGACTTATTTCCTCCAACATGGATTTACAATTTCCATCATATTCCTTCTTATCAATCCTATTCAAACAAATTAGCGGTATTGAAAAGATATATAAAAAATAAACTAAATCAAATAACAAATGTCCATACATAAAAAATTCATGAAGAACCATCACCACCACCACCACCACCATCGTCACCATCATCACCATCATCACTGGAGCCGGGAGGAATCTGACTTGGAGCAAAACCTAACTGAAGATGTTGTATAATAAAGTCCTGTTGTCGGCGCATTTCTATCATTTCGTGATCCCTTTCCAATATTATATCCTTCAAATGGGTAATATCTTCAGTCAAGTTATGTAAATGTGTCCTTACTGCTAGTGAGGAGGAAGAAGATGTACGAGTAACTCTATGGGTTCTGCTCAAAAAACCTATTCCCAATTTCCTTCCTCCTTTTGTCCCTCCACTCATCTCCAGCCATAAATCTAAATTATTACCAACAGATGCCACAGATCTCTCAATATTATCACTAACATCTGAACTTCTCTATGCTACCTCTAGCTCATCATATTTATCTTGTATTGTAATAAAAAAATTAAAATAAATTTATAATAATAATATTTTAGGGACGTAGGAATATAAAGTTAGAGCAAGTACATAACTAATAGAATTTATATTATAAATTAAGGTCCAAAATTTATCCAAACCTTGATTACTTTAGCTTTTTTCCTGCTCTAAGTCTTGTCTTTTTTCTAAAATATACAGATAAAAGTATCTATAAATGTAGGCTTCTTCCCTATTTCCTTGGTCTAAAAAAGATGATTAGAAATAATGAAATAGTGTGAAATAGATTAAAAAATAGTGGGGGAGTTAAAAAATTATCAATATGTGTCTATGCTTATCGATATTGATAGTGCCTCCTGCATATGCCGTAGACAAGTCTTTAGAATTAAAAGATTGATTTATTTTATTCTGGTGATTCCTTTGTTTACACTTCTCGGTTGCCCAAAAATTAGAGATCCCATTCCAATTTTCTTCAGTGATGCATAGTGATTTTCCCCCCAATCTTAGCATGACTCAGTACATGTCGGATGTGATCGCCATATTTTTTACTTGAAAACCCTCTTTATTTTCAACTCATCACTAGGGTTCCAAGTGAATGACCGCAGAAATGGAAAAAAAATATTTTTTTTATATATTTACTTTTATTTAAGATATAAAATGAAAGAGATATATCCTAAACTCGTTCCACTAGAGCTCTTTTATCAGTGCTGGAGTACTTGTATAAGTCATCGAATCCCCTCTCCAATGATTATTCACAATTCTATTAATCTCATGAATAATACGTGCAAAATTATCAAAATCTATTATAAAGTTACAAACAAAAAATGTTAAATAATTAAGAAAATTTAAAAAATATTTTTTTTACTTACGAATCTCCGTAAGGGATACTCTCGAGTGTCTTACATCTCAGCAACTCAATTGAGTGGGTACTGGCGGCTAGAGTGACGAAGATACTAGTGAAGATGAATGGGAGGTACTAGTGATGTAACGACCCGCCTTCTACTGACTAGGCTGTGAGGCCGATCGCTACATTATGCTGTGCTAAATTACTATTGCGGAAATCTGGATTGATTAAAATTTTACTAAACTGATTACTGTAAAATCTGAACTTAATATTCTAGGTGTACCTAGGAGTTGTACACATGCTAGGGAAGATAATCTATGTCTCTCGGATGTCCTGCTAGCTGTAATCAGGCATTTCAATCGATCCATGAATCGATTGGGCTGTCGGATCGATCCAGTGATCGATCTAGCTTGATACGGCACGGAGAAAACTCTGGATCGGTCGGCTGACCGATCCACAAGCTATCTCGCTTCTGTATGTGGCTGGATCGGTCTACCGACCGATCCAGGAGTACACTGATCGGTCGGTTGACCGATCCAGTGGCTCACTGCTTCTGTATGCGGCAGGATCGGTCGGTTGACCGATCCATAACAGACGCTAACTCTCTGTTCGTGGATCGGTCAGGTGACCGATCCAGTGGCACAACCCATTCTCGATCGATCTGTAGATCGATCTGGGTTTCTGATTTCGAACCAGAACCCCTGATTTCAGCACTATTTCATGCCTCAATCACATTACATGTTCTAAGATGGCTAGGAAACACTCTAACAACCACAACTAACATTCTAACATCATAAAGAACAATGTTCTAAGCATAATAGAGTGCATGGTTAACTAATTCATAGCGATCAACATACTAAAGTGCAAATTGCTAAAACACTAAAAAGTACTAATGTTTAAACAACGCTTGCTAGAGTTCCCTAAAATCTTCTTTCCAAGTTCCTGCCCACACACATCTTCGTAGCATTGCCCTCCAGTCTCCGCTAGTCCATCTTTCCTTTACCTTTATCTGCAGTATAAGGAAAAGAAAGTATCTATAAGCTTTCGCTTAGTAAGAAACCATCTACCTCACTAAAACATGCATTCGATGCAATATGCTTTTAAAACATGCTGTTTGAAAGTGCACTGATTAGACTGAAACATGGCATGTTATCATACATAGAAATCAAAGCTAGTCATGGCATACTATCGTCTAAACATGTGTAATAAAAGCTGAACATGAACACCAAAACATGGCATACAAAGCTAACCATAACTATCATGTGTAACAACAAGGAAAACTGAGCTGAACATGAATTAAACTAGTCTGGAACTGAATTCAAACTCAACTAACATAACTGATCTTTGTGAGTTTTGAAAAACTATAATATAATAGATTAAAATACATAATCATACTACTAATGGGCCCGGCAACTGTACATACTATGCGCGAAACCCGGGGTCACAAATCCCGAATTTAGCAAGGTTTACTAGGTTATCTAAACCTAGGGACCGACTATGGGAGCCCAGCCCAATGGATATCTAATCCTGTACAGTGCCACTACTGAAAATAAAATACTGAATCATAGCTAATTAATTTACCTTGCTTCTACTAGGTTATCTGAACCTAGAGGCGACTGTGGGTGCCCACCCATTGGACCGTAGTCCCATATATGCTGTGGCAAGGCTAACTAAACTATTTAAATGCTTCTATTGCATTTACTGAGCTATTAAAATGCCTAAGTTGTATTTTTCTGTGCTAAATAATTTAATCGAACACTTAGTATGCACTAATTCGCATCCTTGTGCCGAAAGTCTACATATTACTAAACTAAAACATGGAATTCACACGGAAGCTACTTATACTGCAGGTGAGGGGTTTCTTACCTCCTGTTTGGATTTTCTTACGATTCTAATCGCTGGATTTCCGGAGGAGACGATCCTTTCGACGATCTTCTCGCGTCTATGCGTTCCTCTCGCAGAGGGGAGCGTCCTCGTGTCGAAGTCATCTCCGGAAAGTGTCCTTGGGCCGAACCTCAGCCTTCCTTGTGGTTGGCGCCGAGAGAGGGAGAGGAGAAGTGGGCGGCGGAATTAGGTTGGGGTGGAGAAAGCTACGATCCAAGAAAAATAACTCTTCACCTAATTATTTCCTATTTATATTAAGTGGGTAATTCGACCCAACTTAAACACAAATATAATTGTTTCCCTTTCCTTTCAGCACGGCCCTGCTGGGTTCACCTGGTTACCATGGTTCACCATAAGTCATAGGACCCAATAGATCTCGGGTTCAATTCCCGTTAGGTTATTTTACGGTCCTATTTATTTTTGCTACTTCAGCTACTCTAAAAATTCCATAAAAATACTCTAAAATTCCAGAAAAATTATAGAATATTTCTAAAATAAGTTTGAGAATTTTCGGGCATTACAAGTGATGGTGCATGGGAAGGTACTAGCGAAGGTGCATGCGAAGGTTTCTGCCTGATAGGGGGCCTAGGTACAATGTCTGGTGCTGAATCAGACTGGCGATGAGACCTTTGTCTAAGGCCACCCCGTCAAAAGATATTCTGAAAATTAAAAAAATAGAATAAAGTAAATATGAATTTGATGCATAATAAATAATATGAAAAAAAAACTTACCATATTTGTTGAGAAATGAGAGAGTGGGCGAAACCTGTGATGACAAGATGTCACCTCTAATGACCTATAGAAAACAATACAGAGCATTAATAAATAAAATATATAAATTTAAGAATGAAACACTATATAGATAGTTTTGTAACTAATTGAGACAGATAAACTAATTGATCTATGAGTTTTGTAAATTTACTTATAAAAAAGTAGTATCATACATGAAAATAAAATATCATAATTTTGTTATATTAAGATAACAAAACTTACCCATCATCAAAAATCAAAGTCCTCATTATTATTGTCATTCTCATCCTCATCGGCATCGTCATCCTCCTCCTCATTATCATCATCATCATTATTCTCATGAGTTTCACTTGTATCCACATTTATCACTACTCCTCTGGGATGTTGTAATGTTGGAATAATGTATTTCTCGGTATGAAATATATTCACAACTTTGCTTTTGTTAGTATGCAATGTCTTCCCAACATTTTTCAATTTTTTTTCCACACTTTCATTTTACAAACAATCTACCAATCAATTTTATCACATTTCAAACTAAGATATGATGTATAGAATACTTGAATTGCTTGCTGTGTCAACACAAATGGTTCATATCTCATATACAATCTCTTATGATTTATTTAAACCAAATTATATCGTTGATGCACCTTCATCCCTTTGATAGAAAACTAATGACACATGAATAAAATAACTCACATTTCTGGGCCAGAGTATTCTACCTCTATAATTTCATCTAGTAAATCGTAAAAATTATTGCTTGTATCTCCATCATTGGATGACTTAACACCAACCCTACTATTCATTGTAGTCTATTCCATTACATATTCCTGAGTATGGAAATTATATCCATTTATTGCTAGTGCAATTGTCTCTGGGTCAAAGTTGACCAATTTGGCTAAAGCTTGAGTTATGATGTTTGACAATATATGGAGATTGCAGGTGTAATTATCCATTAGGGAGAATGTTGGTGCAAATCTCCTTTGATCAAAGGTTGATCAATTTGAAGTGAGAGAGTAGTCAAGTAGGTCAAGGTTGACCGAATACTTATTTGAAAAAGTCCTAACTGGAGGTTAGACAAGGCCAAGACCAATGGGATGATTAGCAGAAGAAGAAAAACCAAGTGAGTTAGTGTTGATTGGACACTTGGTGTGAAAAGTCTTGGTGAGTGAAGCCAGGAGTGAGGAGTCTTGGTGACTGAAGTGGGGCAATGAGAAAGTCCTGGTGAGTGAAGTTAGATAGTTGAAAAGTTATTGTAAAATACTGAAAATAGGCGAATATTAATAAGGGAATTTTCTAGAATTTTTGGATATTTTTCGGAAATTTTTCGGAGCTCGTATGGACGAGTTAACGGGGACAAGAACGGGGTCCGGAAAAGCCTGTTTAGGCTACCCAATTTAAGCGAGGAAAAGATTATATTTATATATCCTTTTCCTCTTTATTTCTTTATTTCTTTATTTCTTTATTTCTTTTCCTTTGCTTTTGTCGCCGAACCCGAGCCAACCCCGCACTCTTTCCTTCTTCTCCCCGACGCCGCCGCGCCCTTCTCCTTCGGTGCCCTAACCGCCGGCCACTCGGCGGTTCTCTCCTCTCTTCTCCCACGCGTGCTTAAGCCGGACCAAGGGAGAAGCCGACTTTCTTCTTCTCTCTGTGCTCTTCTCCTCTGTGCAGCGCCGAAGCTTCTTCCTCTTCTCATCTCTTCACCGCGCCTCTCTTCATCTTCTCTTGTGCCCTAGAGAGCAGCGAGCCACCACCGCCGCTCCTCCCTGTTGCACACCGCGAGCCGATTCCCTGTGCCCTATCGCCGGCCTTCTGCCGCGACGCTGACCCCTCTGCCGTCGGCGACGAGTCACCTCTCCGACTCTCTCTGTGCCGGCGACCGAGCTTCCTTTCCTCCCCACGGCAGAGCACTCCGGCAGAGCACCACTCCTCCCCTTACTGTGCTGTGCCTAGTTTAGGTGCGGCCGAGCCTTCCTCTGTGTCCTAGGTTCCGGTTGAGGTAAGTTTGGAATGTTGATTTTTCATCTTCTGTTCTTGATCCGAACAGTGTAAATCGTTTCCAACTAAGGGTGTTTTGTTCTTGAACCTGTTCTGGACAGAATCTGTGCGGTGGATTTTAGCAGCAAAGCTTTAAAATTTCAGCAGCAACGATCCTTGCTTCAGCCCTGAGTAGAGAGTTGACAACCCTACAGCGGTGTTTGGTGTTGAGGTAAGAAGAATGATATCAGATTTGTAGTGATGCAAGTTTGATTTGTAGTTAGAGTTTGTGATTGTTTATCTACCAGTCTTTGTAACTTAGCCAACATTGTTCACTAGCGATCCACAGCACCGGTCATTCTGTTTTGGGCAGGGAACCCCTTCGACTGTGAGCCATCAGCGATCATCTTGGATTTGGGTGAGTTCTTATGATTGGTTTAGATTAAGTTATTGTGATGGACTATGCTTATTGCAAGTCCCAATTTGAATGGATTGGTTAAGAAATGATTATCATGTGTTGGATGGATTTTGGAAGAAAGGGATGAGATTATTAGATTGGATTTATTGAGATTTTGGCTTGCATTGTCTGATCTACGATAAACCTAAGTGATTGATTGTATATTTATTTCAGGGTTTTGATTTGAGACAAGAGCTCTGATTAGAAGACATACGATCTATTGGAGGCGGGTACCTCTTGACTTATCTTTTATGATATTGTCTTTGGATATGCATAGTATTTTATAACTACAAGCAATGAACATGTTTGTCTTTGGTATGTCAGTGTTGGATATCCATAGCATGTTAGGTTTATCGCCTGTGATGTATCCGCGCTTATATCATGTGATTCATTGCCATGAGTATTGTATTAACATGAGTATCTTAGTTTCTAGAATAAGTGACATACCATGTTTTACTGAGGTTAGGACTAGGTTCTGGATTTTTGGTTTCAGTCAAGTGTATCGAGACTGCCTGATACTTAGGTTTTATGCCATGACCGGCTTGTGTACCTCTATTTGTATATCATATATGATTCGTGTACCTAGACCTTGATTCTTGATGTGTGCATATTGTTGGTACATATGTTATGGAAGGAGATATGTTTAGGATCTATGTTGTTATACCATAGAGGACCTGTATGCCCTAGATCCGTGGATTGACCTACTGATACTGTGGTACCCACATTTTGTATATATGGATATGGTTATGTTGATCAGTTTTTGTTATGCATAGTGACATGCATCATGATTACATGCTGTGCGATTGTCGGCTCCACTATGGTTGAGCCCATCGCCAGTTACATGTACTGCACACACCCCCACTCATGGTTTAGTGGTATATCAGGCAGGTGTGTGGCGGTTCTGCTGTTTGGCTCCGTTGGTCATATGACCCAGCGTGGTAGCTGGCAGTCAGTTCCGCTCTGTTTGGCTCCGCTGGCATTTAGTGTAGCAGCATGGTAGCCGGCAGACGGTGGACTCTGTTTGGCTCCGTTGGTCAGGTGACTCAGCGTGGTAGCCGGCAGAGATGTCCTCCCCGTCATCTTGTACCGGGAGATGAGAGCATTAAGCTCCCCCATTTATGATTTGGGGTCACAGGACAGGAGTACTCCGACAGCATCCCGTCCACTCGGTCACTCATCAGGAGCAGTGACGACAGAGTGCACGGTTGTCATAGCCCTACCCACTCAGTCTCGCCATTTGTGTGTGAGAGGACTGACTGGCGTCAGGGGTGACCAGGACGCATCATTAGCATCATATGCATTGATGTATTTATATTATTGTGATTGTGTTTGCTGCATTTGGTTGCTGCATTTTGGTTGGATGCATACCTTTGACCTGCATACAGGATTATTGACACTTTCGGTTTGACGACCCTTTTGTCTGGATAGGAGTTCCTGGTGAGTACAGCTTCCTCAGTTACCTTTCAGTTTTGCATATTCCCTATATATGATTAGGAAGCTGTATTCCATGTTTGTTGCTGTTAGATATATCTTACTACTCATGTCCATTGGTATTCGCTGAGTTGTTGAACTCACCCCCGTTGACACTATCTTTTTCAGGTACCAGGTTATTTATGGTGTCGCTTGGAGCATCCTGTCTGCTGGTCCCCACGTCACATCAGAAGACTTATCGGTTCACGTATGTTTTGTTTGTTTTATGTATCAGTTTGTTTAGCTCTGTACTCTGGTTTTATTTTTGGAGTGTTGACGTTGTTATGTGGTATTTTGTATTTATGTTATTGGTTGTGTAAGTCTAGCCGGCTAGCAGTTTTGTGTTTTGGTTTTGGTACAGCCGAGTGGGCTGCTTTATTTTTAACTGCGTGGTTGTGTCAGCCAGAGGCTGAATTTGATATTAACTGCGTGGTGTTTGTTTTCTTTTATTGTTATTATTCCAGCCGCATGTGGCTGAGGTATATAGTGCTTGTAGAAAAGTTTCAGATTGTCCGCCGTACAGGGGAGATGCTGCCGAAATTTCTTCGGACAGAGACTCCTCCGGGGCGTGACAGTCCTAATAAGTGAAGCCAAGCAGTTAGAAAGTTCTAATGAATGAATTCAGGTAGATAAGAAGCCCTGGTGAGTGAAGCCAGACAGTGGAAAGTCTAGGTGGGTCAATGGTTGACTGGAAATCTAGTGATTGGAAAGTCTAGGTGGGTCAGTGATGTCGTGACTGCAAGCGCACAGTTATTGTCAAGTAATAAAATTTATAAAAGTGGATCCCACGAGGATTGAAGATTAAATGCTAGTTGGTTCTACACTTCGAATTTAACTAGACAAAATCAATAATGGTTTGTTATGAGGTTTTCAACTAAAATGTAAAAATAGAAGTAAGAAATAGTTGAGGAAGTCCTTAATTCAAAAAATATTCTAGGCCAAAGGTTTTATTGTAATGGTAGATGTTGTGCTATGAATTGGCCCATTCCTAGTTCTCTGCTTGTATGATTGCAAGACAATCTAACTATTTACCGAATTCCACCCTATAATGGTGTATCGGAGTACTTCCCCTCCTAGTAATCAAGTATGCTATCAAGTGAAGAAGTAGCTTAGAGAGTTCAAGTTTTAGTAGAGGATCTCTTGTCACAAGGTCTCCCCTGGGTATACATCTCTAGATTACGTAGGCCACTTGTGTAGCATATGATTAGGAGAAGCCAATTAGGTCAAGTGATAACTTATCCATACATAGAATCGCCCTCCCTTAGGAGGTTACATTTCATATAGAAGGATAATTACCTTAGATACTCAACTTCAAACAAGTATCCTAAGGCCATGCCGAGCTATATCAGAACGCACACTCAAAAGAGACGACAATTTATGCATCTGATCAATGAAAATTCAGGTTCATGCACAGTCCCAATTTAGATACACATCAATATATCTACTTAGAAATGAGATCTATGTATACAAAAATGTAATCTAGATAGATAAATTCATGTTCACAAGGGAAAGTCTCTATGCAAGCATTTCATCAAACAGAACAAGTGCATACAAACTTCATCAAATTAGGGAAATGACAATTCCATAGAGTTTACATCATCTACATATTACAATTACTTTCTATGTCCTAGAATAATAATAATCTACTCTATAATAGGAAGAAATACAACTCAAGAACTCAAAAATATAGAAATTTCTAAAATCCTAAGGAAAGGGAGAAGAAACATATCCTTTGATGTCGAGTGAACGACTTGGATGTAGATCTTGGAATGTTGATGAAGATGCAGTGGAAAGGCCTTGGATCATCTAGATGACATCCCCGATGTGAGAATTCGACCTAGATGGTCTTCTTCCGTCCTTGGATCTTCCTTCTCAGCAAGGGGATGAAGTGCCACTTAAATAAAGGTGAAACACGGGGTGGTCGTGCCTCTAGGCACGACTTGAAATTGCCTCGGGCATCTAGCTGTGCCTTTTGGCATGGCTAGAGCCAATCAATCTGGGTCACAATTATTTGGCAGTGCTAAATGGCACGACCTCCTTTCTATTGTTGGCTTTTTGGCCGTGCTATAAGGCATGGCTAGAGCTAGCTATATTTGGGCTCTATCCACACGGCCATACCGTGCTGTTTGGCCTTCAAGTGTATGACCGTGCCTCAAGGCATGATCAAGCCTAATTTGACTTTGGAAAATGACATAGACAACATATGACCATGCGCTGAAGCACGGCTAGTGTCTTTTCCTTGTTCCTTGGCTATACCAAATGGCATGACCCCTTCCTTGAGCTTCTCTTGGCCGTGGCTTACAGCATGGCCAGGTCCAATTGAGTTCTGAAATAACTTGGGTACTCCAATCTTTGCTTCATTTGATCTTCATTTGCATCTTAAACGTCCTTTTCCATTCCAAATTGCTCCTGAAAGTTAAAACAAGTACCAAGCATATCTCTAGACGTAAGATAGTAATTATGCTAAAATATGATAGAAAAGGGTGCAAAACACATAGATCATAGACATACAATATATGTAGATATGCGTCAAATAGTGCGAAATAACATATATAATCTACGCACAACACACCCTAGACTTAAACCTTTGCCTGTCCTTAAGCAAACTCTACAATCTAGATTCATGAGCTAATAATGAGTATCCCTAGTGATTCTACTCATTTCTATCAAACTAGTGAAACTAATGAGCATAATCAAGAAGGATCAACAATAAAGCACTCGATTGTTACCAAATAAAATTTTGCAGTCTAAAAACATGTGTAGGAGTAAGTGCATCATAATCTTTGGTGAATCAATTTAACTCTATCAAATAATTTCAATAATGAGCATGATCATAAATGGATTTGACTTATCCCAAGAATGAATTCTATGTGCTCAGTGCTAATTGTGACCTAGGTTTCTCAAGTTTCAATTCTTAGTCTTAGTCAAGTTGTCATTGAACCATCTTTTCCTTTTATTCCCAGTAGCAACTACTGCTTGGTTCATCTATCTTAGATCTATCCAAGGTCTAAAGAATGTGCTCGATAACAAGAGAAATCTAGTGTTCATTTCCCCAGTAACCTAACTCGGTCTCAAAGGGGCAAACAACTAGTTTTCACTCACGACAACAAATTTTTCAATCCCTTATTTCATATGTTCTTTTTTTTTTCATTTGCACATTTGTAATGATGTAAATTTGTGGGATTTTTATTTTTCCAAATGAGCTTTAATATTTCAAGCATCAATCTAATAACTGAGATGTAGTTAAGAAATCACTATGAAAATTCAAGTACTGATCAAGTCTAATGAAGCATGACTAATTTCAGAACTCTCAACTATCAAAATAAGGCATGGTGTATAGAAATCCTAAAGCTAGACTAGGATCAAATCCTTTCAACGAAAAACAATGGTCATGTCTTGCTAATGATGATAGAGAAAAGTAGATCGCCAAACATACTAGCACTCATGACTTATCCACATGAATCTAAACAATAAACGTGCGAAAAATTTTGTTATCAAACAATTTCTATGCTCATTTTGTTCCACAGTAGATAGAAAAATAGATCACTACATATATTGGCAATAGGAAATGTAGCTCATTGCCTCTAGATAATAAATGTACTAGAAGTTTACTTTTGGACAAGTCAACAGTAATAGTGTGGATAGTGTAACTCACATGCCTCAAAACTCAAAAGAAAACAACGTGCAACTAGTCTAAGAAAACAACCTACAAAAACAAACTACAATTGTACAAGAAAAACCCCCCAGACTTGGACACTTAATTGTCTTCAATGAAAATAAACTTAAGAGGGTGGTTGACGGAAGGGAGGTGGGAAACAAACAGGTCTACCACTCGCTGAAGATGGACCGCTCAGAGGAGGTCTACTCTCTGGTGGAGATCATGGCCTAGGGAGATATCTAGGGTCTCTAGGGAGATGCCCAATATTTTTATAATATTGGTATAATGTAGCCACCTATTGACCCATGATATCCATGGAGTCCATAAATTCGTTCATTCTCCCTTGGCGAGTGTAGTAGTCTCCCACAAAACTGGATACTCTACTATAAAAATTATCCCTCCTCTGAAACTGGTCCTGTACATGTTGGAACTGATCATGAGTGAAGTCGCAGTGATCCTTCAATATCTTATGAGAAAGTCTTGCTTCTCATGAAGAGAGTCCAAAGATGTATGGAAAGCAGAGAAATCAAAGCTAAACGGCCCTTCACTACCGTAAGCAAATGAATGTCTAGTCAGGTCAGAAAATCCGACTGGTGGCGGGCCTCTAGGTGAGGGATACTCATGATGCTCTCTGGGGGATGCGACGGAACCGGGAATTGGATCCTTAATAATTCAATTATTGTGGTTACGAATTGTTGTGCACTCGGGGTTTGGTTTCCTAAAAGGAAACTCTTCCCTTCTAGGAAAATTGAATCCATTTTCATCGACAAATCATTTTCATTGCTAGGTATGTGTCTATATCTATTTTGATATTTCCATGTATAGCATCTAGACTTGAGATGTCTAACTCAAGTTTCCTAGCAATGGTCATAATGAACCCACCAAACACAATTGCTCCCAAGTTTGCCTTCCCCGCACTCTGCATAGTTTACAGAAAATGAAATCCTCCATTAAATTCTACTTTGTGAATCATGGCCCATATAGAGTAATGCTCCACCTTTCTTACCACACCGTCACTCTCACCTCTACCATAGGTAGTCTTGCTTATAACACAGTGGAGGTATCGAAAGATGGGGTTTTGCATTTGGGAGGCTTTAGATCTAGATGGGCCATGAGGCTCATGTAAACTAGTGATTAAACTCCAAAAGGAATTTGCATTGTATCTAGAATCAAACTTGCGAGGTACCCCTGTAGGTAATCTAAAATAATTATTAAATTCATGCAGAGTCCAAAGGTAATCATGATTCATTAATCTAAAGCTAATTTGCCTATCATGATCATCATTAGAAATGAAATTAGACTCTAAGGAACTTTAAAATTTGAGGACAAGGCGTGGGTAGGTTAGTTCACTAGTGTACATCAATTCACTCCATTCTATGTTACCAATCAACCAATCTACATCATCACTTATTCCCAAGAACTCCATGGTTGCACTATCCATGTAACGTGTACAAACTAATTTACGATTAAATAGGTTATCAAATCTAAACTTTTGCTCTTCATTTCTAACTAAAATACTGAACTCATTAGTTTTACCTTCATCTTGAGCTGGGCGCTGTAGGATCGATGCGTGCTAGAGGGGGAGGGGGTGAATAGCACTCATGACTTTTTCACTCATTTCGAAAAACTCAATTGAGTAAGAGTTTGTGCAACGAAAATTAAAGAGCGAAAAGTAAGAGAACAAAAACCAAGTTAACACTTTTGGTTTTACTTGGTTCGGAGCCTGTGACGACTCCTACTCTAAGGCCCACGATCGTTGATCGCTTACGTTGGGCAATCCAGTATCAATTCATAAAAGGTTTACAAATATGCAAGTACAAGTATTAAAGCTAAAGTATACCGACAACAAATGATTAGCAGTTGTTCAGTGATTGTCGGAGTAGCATTTGGACGTCGTTGAATCATCTCGGAGCAGCGCACACAGAAGATAATCATTCTGAATGTGTTGTTACAAAGCTGCTGGTTGACCCTCCTTTTATAGCCAAGTCAGACCTGATCCAGATCCATTGATCTTGGGATCAGTCTTTGACTTGACGCTGATTGATCGACTATTCTAGGTGTTCGGTTGATTGAACCCTCTGAACCTGCCCAGCTTCTCATCTACATGCTTCTGCTCAGATAAGAGTCTTCATTCGGTCGACCGATCCTGCAGTTCGATCGACCAATCTCGTTGACCTTGCTGGCTTATCTGACTCGATCAACCTGGTCTGAAGCTAATCCACCGTTCGGTCGAATGAACCTCCTTGTTCGGTCGACCGATTCCCTGGTCAACACTTCACCGTGAGCTGGAATTTAATCTGTTCACTTACTGGTTCGGTCGATTGATTTGGACATTTGGTCGACTGAACATGGCTAAATCTGACACTGTAAAAATATTTGTCTTCCTGCAAAACAGAGTTAAACAAATAGCAAATAATAAAACAATAGATAACTTGGCAGTAAGGGTGTTCATTCGGTTTGATTTGGGTTATTTGGTTCAAATTATTCGGTTATTGTAAATTTTTAAATCCAACCAAGAACCAAACCAAATTAATTGTCAACCAAACCGAATCATCCGAAATTAATTCGAGTTATTTGGTTTGCGTACCATTTAACCTAATTTTTTTTATTTAAGATTTTTACTTTTTTAGTATAGATCCATAAGTTAGAAGCAAATCTACATTCCATGTTATATTTACACAAATTCAAAGTTCCAACCTAACACAATTACACATAGCACATTCATAAGTAACATAACATAATACAATTTCATCTTTCTCCAATCTAGTACTACACAAATTGAAAGTTCCAAGCTAACACATACACAGTTACGCAGAGCATACATAACGTAATACAATTTCATCTTTCTCAAATATAGTACTATACAAATTCAAAGTTCTAAGACTTAGCTAACACAGTCTACACAGAGCACATACATAACATAATACAACTTCGATCATCTTTCTCAAATCCAGTACTTCAATGCACTACACATTCTACACATCTAAATAACATCCAAATAATCAAATAGTCATAATTCATACATCCCAAATTTTAGAATTTTCACTTTAAAGTAGCTATTCCAATCTTGCATGCAAATTAATGTTTGAACTATTTTAGGAGTTAAAGAACTCCTAAATGCATCCAAAACTCTTCCACCTGTGCTAAAAACAGACTCGAAAGCCACCAAAGATATTGGAATAGCCATAATTCAAAACAGACTCTTTGGTGGCTATTAACTTTCCACCAATTCAAAATGTCAAACTAGACAGAATCAACTTCAGTATCTTCTTTCAAATACTTATCCAACTCAGACTTAGAATCTCTAACACCACTCTCAATCTTTCTCCTTTTCATTTCGTTTCTGAACTTTTCCTTCAAAATTTTTGCAAGTTCAATATCCACTGGTGAAACCCTTTTACCCAATGATGATGAAGACGAAGAATGATCATAAGTAGATGAATGAGTTATACTATGTGGAGCATGAATTCTCATATATTCATCATACAAATCATTCATTGATTCTTTGACCGTTTGAACGATTGATGATCCATCCACCTTTCCATACACATCAATAAACAAAACTTCTAGATATTCAAACTTATTCCTAGGATCAAGAACAAAAGCAACAACAATTAACATGTTCATTTTTTCAATCACTCCATAATATTTGTCAAACTTTGCTTTCATGAACTTTGCCATGTCTTTAAGGCCAACATCATTTGTTTGATTGAGACATTTTTTCCAAGTTATGTCATCCAAAAAAGAATGAGCAGTCATATACTTTGTCCCTGAAACTTTCAAAGTAAGATAATAAAAACATTCAAGAAAACCAATCAACCTCCTAACATTCTTCCAATCCGCTACTCTAGGCACCCCAATGTTTTCAAGATCTTCCCTAAAATGTAAATTCTCAACATCAAATCTACTAAAAGCTCTTTCATATGCTTGGTTTGTTTCCAAAATTAAATAGGTCGACTTCCACCTTGTAGGAACATCAAGGACCAAATTCTTAGTGCTACAACATTTCTCAATTTTAGCAAAACTTTTAAAACTTTTAATTCTTGCTGGGGACTACCTAACATATTTAACTATAGCCCTAACACGTTCAATAGATTCCCCAATGTGGTTCAACCCATCTTGAACAATCAAATTCATGATATGTGCAACACAACGAACATGTGTGCATTTTCCTCCCAAAATACATTTTTCCCAATTAGCAAATTTTTCTTTCAAGTATGTGATCACTACATCATTTGAACTAACATTGTCAACTGTAATTGTAAAACATTATCAATACCCCACTCAAGTAAACACATTTCCAAAGCTTTTCCAATATCATTTCCTCTATGACTTGACACCGGAGGAAAACTTAACCCTCTCTTTTGGAACCTCCAATCATTTTCAACAAAATGAGTAGTGACTCACATATAATTAAACTTTTGTAAAGAAGTCTAAGTGTCAGTAGTAAAACAGATTCTACCAACATTTTCTTGAATTTGAGCCCTTACTTTTTGCTTTTCCTCTAAATATAACTGATAGCAATCCCTAGTTATAGTGTTTCTAGATGTAATATGAAATGATGGTTAGCAAACATTGATAAAATGCTTAAACCCTTGTCTCTCTACAAACTTAAAAGCAAGTTCATCAACAATTATCATGTGACATAAAGCTTTCTTAATTGCTTGTTGATCAAATTTCCAAGCAATTAAATTAGGCTTGTTCTCATTAACATCTCCAGTTTGAAAAGCCAATTGAGTTTGATTAGAGGGCTTGTTCTGAGGATATGATGCACGTACTTTCAAATGACCCAATAAAGCATTAGTCCCATGTATTCTAGTTGATAAAAAAAAACTCTTTTCCACAATATCTACAAGTGCTTTTGTTCTCACCTTTTTCATTTGTAAAAGAATCAAAGTGATCCCAAACCTTTGACCTTTTGCGAGATGCTCTTCGTTTTACAAGCTTGATTGATTCTTTTTCATCTTCCAAATCCACCACCATCTAGACTACCCTTTCATTGCTTGCTAGTTTATCATCAATTTGAGACATCCAAAAAAAGTAAATGAATTCTCAGTTTGTCAACAATTTGCTTGATACTTGATACATTAATAAATAAATTAATCCATAAAAAATTCAACAAGAATATGAGGCAGTCAATCAAATGTAAAATCAAGACCATATAAGAAAAAAAAGACATCAACTCCCATTCTAAATAACGAGATAGTGATGTGAAGCAGAAAAGAGTTCAAGCACTAGCATCCAGATTCAGCACTTCAGCCACTCAAAACTAACTAAGTTTTTATCAGACAAAGAAAAGGGTTTCATGTAGAGGAACCCAAAGGACAAAACAAAATCATTTCAAGTTTTTTTAAAAAAATGCCTTACCCTTATGCTTGAGTATAGGAGTAACAAAATTGTGAGAAGGTCAAGTCTCCAGCTATTAGTGCTCCTTCAAAAGTTCAGCTAAACTCCTCCAAATTGCACCAAATTTCACCTAGGCAGTCGGCAACTTAGCATCGACACCTCCTCAACCCCTCCAAATTGCACCTCCTCGAGACCTCAACACAACATATCTGGAGGTTAGCTGCCGTCTATAAAACAGAGCAAGCTAAGAAGCTACCAATTTAGACCTCCTCGATGCAACACTAACTCGCTGAGGCATGATATTCTGAGAGAGAAAGAGGAGTGACTAGTGAGTGGCTGAGAGCCTGAGAGAGTGAGGGACTAAGGGAGATGATGTCAATAAAGTATGAGTTTGAGAGGCGAGACTCGAGAGAGAAAGAGATGGGTGAAGGTTGAAACTGTGACATGTGTGGCTATGAGAACTGAGAACTTCTCAGTGAGAAGTGAAACTGAGCAAGTGAGAACTGAGAAGCAAGAGACGGTCGTCGAACTACCTGAATAGATAAAGAGTGACTCAAAACACAAAACCTAAGAAATTTAACAATTGGGTTTTAGGCAGGTTTAATGGGTGAGATCCTATATCCAAAATCAAATCATTGACCCAAGTAATATTCCGGTCAATCCATCCAATCGATCCAAATTTCATTAAACCGATCCAAATAACCCGAATATTATTTGGATCGGGCAGGTGAGTGGATTGACCTGAATAATGAATACTCCTACTTGACAGCCTTTGGACTATTCAATTCTGACTTTCAGATTTTGCTAAAATCCTAGGTCGAATCGACGCCTAGTGTTACATCTTCGGGGAACGCATCCTCACATACTCCTCTTAGGAGAGTTTACCTTTTGCCAGATCAGTCCTTCAGACTGACTAGAATTTTTCTCAGTGCCCGAGACTTTAAGTTTTCATGCTAGACGCTCCACGACCCGTCCAGACTTTCACCTGGTCTACGGCCACCAGGATTTTCACCTAGAGTCTCCGACTCTAGGATTTCACCCAAAGTGCTCGACCCGCCAAGACTTTCTACCTAGGGTTACTACCCCTTAGAATCTAGAGTTATCTCCCCCTAGGGTTTTCCATAACCTAAAGTTATCACCCCCTAGGACCTAGGGTTACCTCCCCTAGGGGTTTCCACCTGCTTAGAATCTACTAAGACTTTTGCCTAAGAATACTTAGACTTTCCTGCAAGCTCAATCACACTTGTTAGACAACAAGACATCTTAACTTTGGACCCTTTGCCATAGTCAAAACTTAGGTTCGATCATTTGGTGCTCCCTGCACCAACAATCTCCTCCTTTTTTATTATGGTAACATGATTCAAAGTTAAGTAAAACATAACAATATTTACTGTAATAAAATGAAAAGGAATTTAAGCATGAGTATAATTTTCACATATTTAAAAAAAACTCCCCTTTATGTTCATATTTTATGTTTAACTCTTAACTTTAACTTTTCTCCCCCCCTTTGCCATATATAAAAAAAGAGTACTAAGAGAGAGAAAAAGAATCTTTAAATCTGAAAGGTAAGTTTTTAATCTTTTAAACTCTCCCTAAAGGGTAGCACTTACTTGGCCTAAAAAGCATTTATCTTTTAAACAAAATAACCTAGATTTGAAAAGGATTTTATTTAAAGAAAACCTTAGTTCAATACTTAGCTTTAAAATGACTTAGCCTTTATAAAAACTTAGTTAATCTTAAGCTTTGAAAATGTCTTAGCTTTTTCCAAAAACTTAGCTAAATTTAACCTTTGAAAATGACCTAGTTTTTCTAAAAAAAACTTAGCTAAATTTAAGTTTTGAAAATGACTTAGTTTTTTCTAAAAAAACTTAGCTAAATTAAGTTTTGAAAATGTCTTAGCTTTTTCTAAAACGAACTTAGCTAAATTTAATTTTTGAAAATGACTTAGCTTTTTTAAAAAAACTTAGTTAAAAATACTTTTTTCAAAAGCCTTTTTTTTTTTAGATTTGAACTTCCTTTTTGGAAAATTATCTTTTCAAAAATAGTTAAAAAAATAACACTAAACTTTTTAAAGATCTACATAATTAATTTTGAAATCTTGAAAACAATGCTTTAATTTTAACGCCTTAAACTTCCTTTCACTCCTCCTTAATTGATGCCAAAAAAAATGAATGCTTTAAGTTTTAGGTTCCTAGAGTCCAAATATGAGAGTTCAAAGTTAAAGCACAAGTTTAAAGTAAAAGTAATTATTTATTTTCCTAATTTTCCATCTCACCCATTTTATGCTATCAAACATGTTTAACTTATGAGTTTGTGTGAGATAGAGTTAAGTTAATTTTTAAATTTGATTTTATCTTTGACTTTGAAAAATATTTATGATATTGAAAAATATTTAAGTTTGTAATAAGTTAAGTTTGGATTTTTAAAATATTAAATTTTAAAATAATTTTGAATTTAAAAATTAATCAGAATTTTAAGATAATTAAGATTTTAAAAATTAATTATGATTTGGAAATAATTAATTTTTGAAAATATTTAAGATTTTGAATATTAAATTATAATTTAAAAATATTTAAGATTTTAAAAATTAATTATGATTTAAAAATAATTAAGATTTTGAAAATTTATTATGATTTTGAAATTAATTAGATTTTGAAATTAATTAAGTTTTTGAAATTAATTATAGTGACTTAGATTAATTAATTTTTGTTGAATTTTAATTAAGTTAACTTAATTGAATTGAGTTTAATTAATTTGAATTTAGTTAACTATTTTTTATTTTAAACTTAGGTTCATCTCACTCTTTTCTAGATTTTCAATCAGGAAACCTTAATAGTTTTGTGAGATGGTTAATTTAATCTTCACTTTAGATTAAAATCTAAGGATTATTTCATATTTGAGTTAGACTAAGTTTAACAATTAGTTAATTAAATATTCATTTCAATAATTAGTGTTAGTGCAGGTTGCACCAGAATTAAACCTTAACTTTGATATTGTCAAAGGTTCAAGTTAAGTCTTATTGTGATCTAACAAGTTGACTAAGTGTGCAGATTGTTTACTCAACCAGGGAAGACCAAGTTGGAGACTAGGAAGGAGAAGTCTTAGCAGATCGTGGAACTCAGGTGAAAGTCCAAGTGGGTCGAGAGGACCCGACGCTTGGCGGTGCGATCGAGCGGTCTAGAGGATCGAAGATCAAGAGAAAAGTCTTGGCGAGCCGATCAAGGCTAAGTGAAAAGTTCAAACAAGATCTGGAGGATCAATGTTTGGCAGGTAGGTTGAGGTAAACAACTGGAGGAGCGACAGAGAGGTTGAGTTCCTGAAGGGAACAACCTAAAGTCGCTGATCCAACTGAAGAAACCGGGAAGATTTACAAGTTGAGATCAAGGCAGTTCTATTGTCTAATATTACTCATGCATTATATATTATTGTGCTAACCTTTGTGTTGCAGGGATACTTGGTTTAACTCTGTATTGCAGGTTCAGCCAGATCGGTCAACCAAACATAAGGATCGGTCAATCAAACCAGGTTTCAGCACAGATCAATTTAATTAGCAACGATTAGAAGCAGAAGAAAACTACACTGATCGGTTGATAAAACCAGAGGATTGGTCAACCGAATGATCAATCATTAAAGGCACAGTAAATGTGAATCTTAACAAACAGGGAAGGAGCCTGTTCGATCTACCAAACAAAGGGATCGGTCGACCGAACCCTTAATGGTCTGTAACAACCCAATTTTCCCTATTTCGAATTCTAAAAGTCCTTAAAAATATTTAGAAATGCTATATAAATATTCTAGAGATTTTTAGAAATTTTTAGAGTATTTTTATGCAATTTTTGGAGGTCGTTTGGTATTTTTACTAAACGAAGGAAGTTTTGACAAAAAATATCCAAACCGAGATTTGAACCAGCGACCTTTGACTCGGCCAAAACCCGGCTGACCAAGTGTACTGATGGTCGTTGCTGATAAATTAGGTGTAACGACCACCTTTCTTACTACTACTCTCTAAAGGAGACCCACGTAGTTTAATAAGACACAACAACTTAAAATAAAACTAATCTAGCAATGGTAAACGAATAAAACTCCAACAGTGGAAACATAACTTCTTACTACAAAATTTTCTCCACCTTCTACACTACAATACAGTGAAATATATTTAAGCAGTAGTTAAGAAATCGGAAATAAATTGGAATAAAAAGGCTCGGCTTCGAAATCGTGACCAAGGGTTTCGATGAAAACGTAGTCAACCAAGTGTGCTGGCGCAGGGTGTTATTTAAAGAAAGAGTGAATAATATTTAAGTTATAGTAGAGAACAGAAATACCTAGGATTTAAGAGGATTAAGTTATTTAATTTCCTCACCCGAAACCCTATTCTCCTCTCACGCACGCGCGGCGCGGCGATTTTCTCCTCTCGGGCAGAAACGCAGCAAACCTAGGGCACGCCTCCGGCGCCGGCGAAGGGCTTTTCTGGCCGGTCTTCACCCGTGTGTGACCACCTCGACGAGGGGAGCTCGGAAACATGAAGAAGCCGCCGAGATCGTGAGCTCCTCCGAACCCTAGAAGGAATTTTTCTCTGTTGTAAGTCCAAGAACGCTGGGTAAGTACTACTCACCTGTGGTAGGAGTTGCTCCGAATTTGTTTGGATGTTTTCTTGTATCTCTTAAATTTGAAGCATGCTGTACAGATTTTTTTCCTACTTGTGCTTGCTGCCGTGAGATTGTTCTGTGCCATGTAGTGCTGTTCGGTTTTAATCTAGGGGTAGCTGTGAGTTTATGCCCCCTTTTCTATTGTTTAGCAGTAATCATTGGTATTTAAGGCTTAAAACAATGAAGTTTTGGTGCTTTCTGTGCTTGCTGCCGTGAACCTTAAAGAAAGGAGGAGAGGGATTGGTTTTGTGGTTACTGGAATGGATGCTGTTGGGTAGCATTTTGGTTTCTTTTGCTTGCTTAACGTGGTACTGAACAGGAGGATGTTTGGGTTTCGGTTTGTATTGCAGTGGCATGAATAACCTATGTCTTAGGAGAAGTTTTGCATATTCTAGTTGTTGTTCGTGCTAAGAATTTGGAATGAAAATAAGTTTTATATGGGATTTAAAACTCCAGAAGGTTTAAATTTCAGATTTGTTAAGCATCCAGTTTCAGTTGTTAAAGTATTCAATTCCAATTAGTTGATTTTGGCAATTTAGATAATTTTAGTCATAGTTTTCTTGCTATGCGATGGGTACGAACAGCTGTACATAGTGACCATTGTAGCTTAGCTTTCCTTGTTAATTCCATGAACATGATTAACTTTAAGTTTAGTATTTTAACCTTGGATTTCCATGAGTTCCGAATAGGAATAGCTTCTGTTCCTTTTAGCATGCAGTTTGTAGTTTTCCTTGTTGTACCATGTTATTTTTAGGTACTTTAGTTTAGTATGGCATGCAGATTTTATTTAATTAGGATGGGTTTAGCATTTTCCTTGCTACTCAGAAAGGCAAGAACATCCCTTTATTTAGTTAGAATGGGGTTAGCATTTTCCTTGCTACTCAGAAAGGCAAGAACAACCTTCATTTAAAGTATGTAGTGTTAGTTTCTTGAATTTCTTGAATATGAACAGCTATTAAGCTTATCTTGTAATTTGATTTGCTTGCTGTATTTTTATAGCATGCTCAATTAGTTGCAATTCTCTACTTGTTAGATACATTTGCAGTGTTCGAATAGCATGAGCAGTATTGAATTATAATTTAGTTTCTAGTTTCTTATTTTGATACATATACATATATGTGCTAGTTAGCTTTTTATAGCTCTTTAATCTGAAGCATATAGTTAGTTGTTTTGCTATTTTAATAAGATGAATATCCATGTATTTTAGTGGAATAATTATGTGTCCTATTAAACCTTTTGAGGATTATGGGTAACTATAAGTAAGAAAAAGACCAAGGTCTAGTTAGAAAAAATAATAAGTAAATTAAAGTAAGAGGCTAGTACCCGACTTCTGAGGTTGTCGTTAAACAAATCCAGGTGACCAATTCCGAGGTCTTGGCCCTGGTAAGACCGAGGTCTTTATCCTCATAGGACTGGAGGCTCGCTACCTCAGTCACTATTAGAGAGCGCGCATAAGATGGTACTAAGCCTGGGCCCAAGAAAGAATAGAAGAAAGTTAAATGTTAATTTAAAGTATAAGGCTAAAGTAAATGAAATAAGTATCACCTATGTTTAGAACTAGCAAAGTTTAGCTCTTATAATTCTAAGCATACCGTATTAGTTTTCATTTGCTTTCCTTATGAGTTTATTGAGCATGATTAGCTTTATTTTTAGCATGCAGATTTATGCTTGTATATCATGAGTATGCAGATTTATTCTTATATCATGAGTATGCAGTTTATTTTAGTGTTTTGCTATTAGATGAGCATGTTTAGCCTTTTCTTTTTAGCATTTCAGTTTCAGCATCCTTTGCATCTTATGCATTTTCGAGTTTTTGTGAGATAGATTAGTACTTACTGAGCGTTTCGCTTATAGATTTATTTTCCTCCTACTGCAGATAAAGGTAAAAGGGAAGCTATAGTCAGAAGGAAGGCGACAAGGAGATGTGTGATGGATGTGCGATGCCTGGACTATGGAAGCCTTGGGACTAGAAAGGAGTTTCTTTTAGTTTTCTTTTCCTTTTGCTATGTTAGAAGTATTCGGGATGATATATGTTATCTTGATGTTATTAGGACAGTAGATGAATTGTGATCTTGTGTGATGATTTCTGGTATAGTTCTCTTTTGTTTTGGATTATTTACTGCGTGAGTTGTTTGATATATGTTCCAGCCGCCTGTGGCTGTGTATACTGTGTATGTATTGATGTTTATGGTTACCGGTACAGGGGAGATTCTGTCGAAATTTTTCGGTAAAGACTCCTCACGGGGCAGTTAAGTAGAGTTAATAGTTAGGTAACGATCACCTTAGAGAGTAGTAGAGTAGTAAGAAGGGTGGTCGTTACATGGTCATTAACTATCGAAGATCGAATTAGCATCGGATCTCAGCCAGGAAGGAAGGGAGCCGGTTCGATCGATCGAACCCTGGGATCGGTCGATCGAATATCAACAATTCTTATAAAATAGGGCTCGAGGTTTGAGGCTGAAGATAACTCTGTTCTGCTTTGAAAATCATCTCTGTGTAAGCTTCTGCTACTGCTTTACGATTTGCAAGTTGCTCCATCCAGAAGTACCGACCAAGCTTCATCGTAAATTATTGTTGGTATATTTTATTTAGAAAGGCTTGCATTGTACTTAAAATCTTACAAGATAGTAGGGTGTTACTATCTTGCATATTATATGCACTACTTCTTTCCGAGGTTTTCGGAAAGAAGAGTATTAGTGGATTAACCATCGGTGCGGTCAAGGATCGCGGGCCTTGGAGTAGGAGTCGACCTAGGCTTCGAACCAAGTAACTGAACTATTCTTTATTTTTCCGCTGCATGACTTTGTTTTTAACGAGTAAAAGAAAAGTTTTAAAAGCGTGATATTCACCCCTCTCTATCGCATTCATTCGATCCAACAATTGGTATCAGAGCCTCGTAGCTCTGAAATTACTTAACCATTTTTCAAAGAACTTTCAAAACTCTTGCTTTTCACTTATTTCTTTTCTTTTCTTTTAGAATATTCTTTCTTTTTCGTATTTTTATTTTTTCAACACTACTAATCCCAAGATGAAAGTCTTGGAAATTTGTTTATTATTTTTTTCTATTCAAGGATGTCAAACTCCTACCAAGAAGGATAAAACACCATCTAACCTCCTCTTTTCAAAGGGGAGAACTTCAACTATTGGAAGAACAGAATGGAATGCTACCTTAAGTCCAATATCGAGCTCTGGTTCACAATACTAAAAGGCTACACACCTCCAACAAAAGATGGAATACCTCTAGAACCAGAAGACTGGACTCCCCCAATGATCAAGAAGGCACTACTAAACTACAAGGCGATCAACACCATTCAACGCGGGCTCACAATGGAGGAGTTGAATCGAGTCGTCCCCTATGACAATGCTAAGGAACTATGGGGCTGCCAAGTAAAACTACACGAAGGGACTGACGAGTCTAAGGTAAATAAAAGGGACTTACTTTTAAACAATTTATTCAATATTGAAATGCTCCCTAGAGAGACGGCTTCGCAACTACATGCTCGACTAAAGGACATTCTCAACGATCTCCATCTGATCAGGCACAACCTGGAGAATCGCGACACAATAAGGTACGACTAAATACTTTTCCACGGAATGCTTTGTGAGCATCAATTGTAGATGCTTATAAAGTTTCTAAGTGTTGGTGCAAGCTGCACCAGAATCAAACCTGAGTTTTGATGTTGTCAAAGGTTCAAGTTAAGTCTTGTTGTGATCTAACAAGTTGACTGAGTGTGCAGGATGTTTACTCAACCGAGAAAGCCCTAGCTGGAGGCTAGGCGGAGAAATCTTAGCAGATCGTGGAACCTAGGTGCAAATCCAAGCAGGTCAAGGGGACCCAATGCTTGGTGGTATGATCGAGAGGTCTGGAGGGCCAAAGATCGAAGGAAAAGTCTTGGGGAGCCGATCAAGGCTGAGTGAAAACTCCAAACTAGATCTGGAGGATCAAAGTTTGGCAGGTGGGTTGAGGTAAACAAATTGGAGGAGCGACTGTGAGGTCGAGTTCCAGTAGGGAACAACCCTAGGTCGCTGATCCAACTGAAGAAACCGGGAAGGTTTCCAAGTTGAGATTAAGAACAGTTCTACTGTTTTTTTATTACTCATTCATTATTATGCTGTGTGCTAATATCTATGTTGCAGGAAGTTTTTGTTCTAATACTGTGCTACAGGTCAGACTAGATCGGTCGATCGAACCAGCAGTTCAGTCGACCGAACAAAGCATAAAAGACAAAATCAGAAAGCAAACAGCTCAGACCAGATCAAAGTCAAAGTCCGATCAAAGCTTGATCGGTCGACCGAAAAGCAAGATCGGTCGACCGATCCCTGGTGACTCAGCACAAACCAAGTTAACAAACATCGATCAGAAAAGGGAAAAGGCTTATCGGTCGATCGAACCAGATGACCGGTCGACCGATCCAATCAAAATTAATTACAACATTAATGAGGATCTTGGCAGATTTCGACGGACAGGGAAATAGACTGTTCGGCCGACCGAAAAATGGGTTCGATCGACCAAACCATTAATGAGCTTTTACTGCGACAGATCGAGCCAGCTGCAGTCTTCAACGAGGAAGTAATGAAGCTGGTTCAGTCAACTGAAAAGAGGGATCGGTCGACCGAACGTCCAGTACTCTTATAAATTGAGGCTCGAAGTCAGAGGCAAAAAACAACTTTTTGAATCAATTCTGGTGCTCTTCTGCAAACTGCTCACACTTACGATTTCAGCAAGCAACTTCATTCGTGCCGACCAAGCTTCGTCTTTCAAATCTTATTGTTGGTATATTTATTTTATATTGCACTTAATTTACATAAGATAGTAGGTGTGTTACTATCTTAACATTCTTGTATCTGTACGATTCGCTTCTTTCCGAGGACTTCGGAAAGAAAGTTTTTAGTGCTTTGCCCATCGGTGCAGTCAAGGACTGCGAGCCTTCGAGTAGGAGTCGAGTTAGACTCCGAACGAAGTAAAATACTTTGTCTCCTTTTTATTTCCGCTGCACGACTTTGTTTTGAAAGAAAAAAATAGTTTTAAAAAGCACGATATTCACCCCCTCTTCTATCGCTCCAAACGATCTATCAATTGGCATCAGAGCCAAGTTAGCTTTGAAATTTCTTAACCGATTTTCAAAGCATTTTTAAAACTCTTTCTTTTCCTTTTAGAATATTTTTTCTTCAAGAACTACTAATCCCAAGACGAAAGTCTTGGAAATATTTTCTTCTTTAACTTTTTCTTGCAAGGATGTTGAATTCATATCAAGAAGGCTATAGTACAGTCCGACCTCCACTATTCAAAGGAGAGAATTTCAGTTATTGGAAGAATAGGATGGATTGCTACTTAAAGTCCGACATTGAGCTTTGGTTCATAGTTTTGAAAGGCTATACTCTCCCAATGAAGGACGGAACAACCCTAGAACCAGAAGAATGGAATCCTCAGATGATCAAGAAGGCACAACTGAACTACAAAGCAATCAATACCATTCAGTGCGGGCTCACGATGGAGGAGTTGAATTGAGTTGGTCCCTACGACAATGCCAAAGAATTGTGGGACTCGATAGTCAAACTACACGAAGGAACGGACGGCTCGAAGGTAAACAAACGAGATCTACTTTTAAACAATTTATTAAATATAAAAATATTTCCTGGAGAGACAGCCTCGCAACTACACGCTCGACTAAAGGACATCCTCAACGGTCTTCACTTGATCGAACACAATCTCGAAAATCACGACACTATAAGGTACGCTCTGAACGCCTTTCTGAGGAATGCTTTGTGGGCATCAATTGTAGATGCTTATAAAGTTTCTAAGGATCTTTCAGTTCTTAAGTTAGACGAGTTATTTTGTGAATTAGAATTACACGAACAGTCTAACACAAGCCATGTCGAGAAAGGTGTAGCTTTGTATGCAGGATCAAGCAAGGAAACAAAATCTAAAAAGAAGATCGAGTCAAAAAGCGAACCAGACTCAGACTCAACAAACGAAGAAGAATTAGTCAACATGGTCCGAAGGTTGTTGACTAAAAAGAAGTTTAGAAGAAGCACAAAAAAGACTCCACCGAACCAGATCCAAAACAAATCAGAAATGATTTGTTATGGATGCAACAAGAAGGGGCATTTCAAATTTGAATGTCCAAATCGGAAAGAAGAAGGACCCAAATCAACAAGAAGAAAGAAGGCTCTTCAAGCGATATGGGACGAAACTTCTTCCGACGAATCCGATGCGGAGCAAACGAAGCACTCGAGCCACCTTGTATTTATGGCAAGAAACGAAGATTCTGGGACCGAGTCCGACGAAAAGTACGAATCCGAGATCGACATCGAGTCCGATAGAAGCCCCGGATTGAAAGATCCAAATATGGTAACGATTTATTCAAAGTCTAACTTGCTTAAGGTAGTTAAATGTTTTTTTAAAAAATTGTCAAAATCTGAAAAACAAAATAACTTGTTACTTAAGGAAATAGACCACCTTAAGCAACAAGTTAACTTGAGTGACTCGACTAACCAAGTTCAACTCGGAACTTCAACTCAAGTTGAAAAACTTGAGGAAGAAAATTTCGATTTGAAAGGTCAGTCGAGCAACTCAAGAAAACGTTGGAAAGGTTAGAAATGGGATCCAAATGTCTAAATATGGTACTTGGATCGCAACGAGCCGTGTATAACAAATCTGGACTTGGTTACAAACCCAAACAAACAAACAAACCATACTTATCCTTAATCAGTCAAAATGTTAGAAGTCAAGTCCAAGCATGGGTTCAAACAAAACAGTTAACCAAACCAATTAAACCAAATTTCTACTTGGTTCCCAAGAGTCAAATTCATTACTTAGATAGACCTTATCTAAGCTATGACTCAGGGGGAGCAAATAGAAAAATAATCCAACCAACTTGATTAAACCAAACTCAATACTTAGGCTTAGGGTTATTTTTCTTCTTAGAACGGTTAGATGAAAAAAGTTTACCAAACCCTACAACATAGTACCAGAATGGATTGAGATGATAGTACGCCAAGGAAACTTTGTCGAAGGCATGTCTAGGCTGAATATGGAATTCTACCTGGTGCACTAGACTTAGTGGATCTGACCGAAGCTACCCCAGTCAAACATGGGCTAATTAGACCAAAATTTAGTATTAAGTTTTTTGAGCGGGAACAGTTTGGAAAGCCTTCAGCAAGTGGTCTAATGATATTCAAGTAGGCCGTATGCATCGCCACTGAACTGAAAGCTTATCCTTAGGACGCCTGCTTGATTAACCCAAAACTAAGTTTGAATCTAACATGGGTTCAATAACCTCTTTCAATAAATTCAAAATTATTTGAAATCTAATTCAAACTTTAAAATTATTTTAAAACTTAATTATTTTAAAAAAATTAATTAAAATTATTTAAAAACTTAATTTAAATTATTTAAAACTTAATTAAAATTATTTTAAAACTTAATTAAAATTATTTTAAAACTTAATTAAAATTATTAAAAAAACTTAATTAAAAACTTAATTAAAATTATTTTAAAACTTAATTAAAATTATTTAAAAAATTAATTAAAATTAATGAAAAAATTAATTAAAATTATTTTAAAACTTAATTAAAATTATTTTAAAACATAATTAAAAACTTAATTAAAATTATTTTAAAACTTAATTAAAATTATTTTAAAAACTTAATTAAAATTATTTTAAAATTTAATTAAAATTATTTTAAAACTTAATTAAAATTATTTAAAAACATAATTAAAATTTATTTAAAACTTAATTACAATGATTTAAAAACTTAATTAAAATTATTTTAAAACTTATTTAAAAACATAATTAAAATTAATTAAAAACTTAATTAAAATTATATTTAAAACTTAATTAAAATTATTTTAAAACTTAATTAAAAACTTAATTAAAATTATTTTAAAACTTAATTAAAAACTTAATTTAAATTATTTTAAAACTTATTTAAAAACTTAAATAAAATTATTTTAAAACTTATTTAAAAACTTAATTAAAATTATTTAAAATCTTAATTAAAATTATTTAAAAACTTAATTAAAATTATTTTAAAACTTAATTAAAAACTTAATTAATTTTATTTTAAAACTTAATTAAAATTATTTTAAAACTTAATTAAAATTATTTTAAAACTTAATTAAAAACTTAATTAAAATTATTTTAAAACTTAATTAAAATTATTCTAAAACTTAATTAAAATTATTTTAAAACTTAATTAAAATTATTTAAAAACTTAATTAAAATTAATTTAAAACTTAATTAAAATTATTTTAAAAAAAAATTAAGAAGTTTCGTCGACCGAAGACTTTTAAAGACCGATTCAATTATTTGGTCGAACGAACCGGTTTATCGGTCGACCGAAAACATAAAATCTCATCCGTTCAACTACTCTCCACCCACCCTGTATCTATGCCAAAATTAAAATATCGGTCGACCGAACGTCTGCTCACCGGTCAAAGGACGAGAAATTTAAGGGATCGATTGACCGAACCCCTTATCGGTCGACCGATCACCCTCTATATAAATAAAATCGGGCAACCTTTAGAACTCACCAACGAATCCATTCTCCTCTCTTCTAATCTGACTCGCCGATTCTAGCCTCACCTCACCTCCAAAAATGCCTCGGTAATTATCTAATCCTTTCTCAATTAATTATATTCTGTAATATTAATTTTTCATTATTATCTTTATATAGTGAGAAAAGTAGAGCTATTGCACAACGAGAGGCTAGCTCTCTTAATCCCATCCAAGATCCTAGGTTCTCTTCCGAAGAATTGCGTCAATCTTTTCCTAATAAGAAATTTAAGGTGTTAGGAACGTGTTGTCTTGATCTTCAATTCTATCAAACCTTCTGTCCTGAGGTCATAGACATCACATAGCACTTTCAACTAGACAGTATTGTCTTTTGTTGTCATGCATATAATCCTATTTTGTGTTCTGAATTTTATCACAATCTGTGTGAACTTGATCCCCATCATTATAGGACTAGAGTTGCTACTCGAGATATGTTGTTTGATCTTGACATGTTTATTCGTTTTCTACGGATACGACCTTCGGTTAATCGTATCTTTTTTAGTAAGTCTCTTCCCGATCCATTACCTGCTCCTTTCTCTCATCTGACCCTTGACATCATGTATGCCGACTTCTTTGAGGGACCTCGTCCTAAAAAGATGTCAACTGTACCCCTTAGTCCAAAAGATAATGATTTTTATAAGATGGTCGTGTCTTGCGTTTATCCATTATCATCTGGTGATCAGGGTGTCTTGTGTCCAGTTCATCTTTTTCTGATGTATGCTCTTAGACATAGACTAGACTTTGACTTAGGATACTGGATATACAGATCTATCATTTACTATTCAGGGTACAGTACTTCATATAAGGTTCATATGGTTCATTGTCATGTTCTTACTGCTTACATTGCTTCTCTGGGTGTGGGAGTTCATCGGGGTGAGTTGATTGAGCTATCGGATTTTGATCTTGTCGGGATTAGGCAGTTTTCCTTGGCTGGGATTAAGACTAGCGCCGAGGGGCTTGTGTACAAACGAACTCATCCACACTACATCCCACCGGCTATCGACGACCCTATTGATGAGGATGATCCGATCCCAGTTTCTGCGCCTCCTCCTTTGTTTATTGATCCTGGATTTGCCATGACACCCTTCTTTGATTTTCCTCAAAGTAGTTCATATGCTCCTCCTCCTCCTCCAACTAGTGACTTCTTTACCCGTCTGCGAGATGATATTTTTAGTCGCTTTGACTCCTTGGAAACAAAAATGGATGATCAGTACAGCTCTCTTCATGGACAAATTGCAGATTTTCGTCAAGAGATGATAGAGCGTACTGATACTTTAGAGAAGGAGCAGTGGAGGATGTTTGATTATTATCGAGATGATGAGGATGAGGATGAGGATGAGTGATTTTGGGGATTTGTTGTTTGTAACTTATTAACTTGAATTATGACTATGTTTAATCTTGAGGAATTTCTAGTTAGTCATGTTTTTTTTTTGATTCTTTACTAAATTTTATAGAATAGGTTTGTTTGTTTTGGAAATTATTACTTAGTTTATCTTTCAAAATTATTTTTGTAAAAATTCCCTTTTAAATTTTTAGTTTTCAAAATTTCTTTCAAATTATTTTAAATTTTCTGGAGTAGCTTAGGATCTACCGTAGAATTGCATGATCCTATAGTCCTAGGAGCCAGCATCTCACAAGCACAGTAGGATCCCTTGTTTGATAACTTAGAATGGGTGAGATGCTTAAGTCTTAGCCCAAGATTTCAGATGCTTATGTCAGTGCATCGCTATAAATCTGGGCTTTAAAACAACATACAAGAATCAATTTGGGTTAACTAACCGGTAAAAACCCAGTTAGTACTAAATACTCAAATTGACCAACCTAAGTCATTTGCTATTATCTTGTGGTAGTTAGCCTTGAATACAAAGGTTGGACATTTCATCATAAGGACAATTTTTCCTTAGTTTTTCTATACCCATGCTTGGACTTATAGGAATTTGTCAATTTTAGGGGGAGCTTCAAAACAAGATTTTTTAAGCTTATTATTTCCAAAATATTATTTTTCAAAATTCATTCTTTTCAAAATATTTTTTAAAATTCATTCTTCTTTTCTTTCTTTTCAAAATATTATTTTTCAAAAATTCATTCTTTTCAAAATATTTTTTAAAATTCATTCTTCTTTTCTTTCTTTTCAAAATATTATTTTTAAAATACATTCAAAAGTTTTTTAAAATGTTTTTCAAAATTCATTCTTTTTCAAAATATTTTTCAAAATGTTTTTCAAAATTCAAAATATAATTTTTCAAAATGTTGTTCAAAATTTATTCTTTTCAAAATATAAAATTTCAAATGTTTTAATTTTCAAAATATCTTTCAAATTTTATTATTTTCAACATATAATTTTTAGATATTTTCAAAATATTTCTTGACTTAGTAAATTTTTTAGTAATGTTTTTCAAAATATTATTCAAACTTAGTATTATTTTTAAATTCTTTGATTCAATTCAAAATTTACTTGTTTTTTTTGTTCTGCCCCTATTTTTGATGTGTGTCAAAGGGGGAGAGATAGTGAATTTAGGGAGAGTTATTTAACTCAGGGGGAGAAAAATTGCTTGTTTATTTACTTGTTGCATATTTTAACTTAACTTTGAACCTTGGTTGCCAAACATCAAAAAGGGGGAGATTGCTGGTGCAAGATGCACCAGAATCAAACCTGAGTTTTTGTAACGACCCGCCTTCTACTGACTAAGTTGTAAGGCCGAATCGTCACATTATGCTGTGCTAACTATTCCATGACCATCATTAAACCTAGTTGCGGAACTGTACTATTTAAAATTTTGCTAAACTATCATCATTTCTTGGTTCTACATGTGTTAATGGGTGTAATCTAAACTATTCATGACATATATTACATCCCCCAATGGTCAAGGAACTTAACTAAGAGTTTCTTGCTGATATCAGGCCTCCCAATCGATCCACGGATCGATTGGAATGGCCGGATCGATCCATTGATCGATCCAGGTGGCTACTGTATGCGGAAGTCAGGTTGGATCGATCCAGTGATCGATCCAGCACGCTACTGTGCTCGGCCAATATTCTGGATCGATCGGCTGATCGATCCAGACTAGCCAATCGATCCAGTGATCGATCCCAGGGCCTTCTGTTCGCGACAGAATTTGTTGGATCGATCGGCTGATCGATCCAGAGGCCTACTGTTCGCGGTGTGAAATCAGAAGCTCCAATCGATCGGCCGATCGATTGGGGTTTCTGATTTCACACCAGAAGCCTGATTTCAGCACTGTCTCGTGCCAAATCACATATAATGACTCCAAAAATGACTAAGAACACCCTAACAATAATAACTAACATTCTAACGTCATACAAATAGTGTTCTAAGCTTAATAGAGTGCATGGTTACTAATTCATAGGAATTAACATACTAATGTGCGAATGTTAAAACACTGAAAAGTTCTAATGCTTAAAACAAAACTTGCTAAAATTCTCTAAGATCTTTATTCCAAGTTCCATCCACACACATCTTCATCGCATTGCCCTCCAGCCTCCGCTAGTCCATCTTTCCTTTACCTTTATCTGCAGTATAAGGAAAAGTATCTGTAAGCTTTCGCTTAGTAAGAAACCATCTACCTCACAAAATCATGCATTCGATGCAATATGCTTTTAAAACATGCTATTTGAAAAAAATACACTGGTTAGACTGAAACCTGGCATGCTATCATACATAGAAATCAAAGTTAGTCATGACATACTGTTATCTAAAGCATGTGTAACCGAAACTGAACATAGAGCTATCATACATATCCATGTGAAAGAGCTGAACTGAAACATGCACTAAGCTAAACTAACTAAGCTAGTGCTGAATTAAACTGTATACGCAACTGATTTGTGAGAGTTACAAAAAAAAACTATACATATAGTAGATGAAAATACATAATCATGCTGCTAATGGGCCCGGCAACTGTACGTGCTGTGCGCGCATCCCTAACTAGACCCGGGTTTGCAAGTCCCGAATTTAGTAGGGTTACTAGGTTATCTGAACCTAGGGACGACTGTGGGAGCCTAACCCAATGGATATCTAATCCAGTACAGTGCCACTGAAAAGTAAAATTCTGAACATAAGCTAATAAATTCTTGTCTTGCTTTTACTAGGTTGTCTAAACCTAGAACTAGGTTATCTAAACCTAGAGGCGACTGTGGGAGCCCTCCCATTGGACATCTAGTCCTGTAAAAACTGGAGCAAGACTAAATAAGCTATAAAATGCTTCTATTGCATTTATTTGGGCTACTAAAATGCCTAAGTTGCATTTTCCTGTGCTAAACCATTTAAATCGAACACTTGGTATGCGCTAATTCGCATCCTTTGTGTCGATAATCTACATATTACTAAACTAATATATGAAATTCACACGAAAGCTACTTATACTGCAGGTGAGGGGTTTCTTACCTCTTGTTTGTAATTTCTTACGATTCTAATCGCTAGGTTTCACGGAGGAGAGATCTCTTCAACGATCTTCTCGCGTCTATGCGTTCCTCTCGCGGAGGGGAGCGTCCTCGTGCCCTTGATGTTGCCGGGAGGTGCCCCTAGAACCCTTGGCTTGGTGCGCCAAGAGAGGGAGGGGAAGGAGGAGTGGGCGGCGGTGAGGGTTGAGGAGAAGAGAATCACGATTAAAATAAAACCCTCACTTTATAATTTCTTATTTATATTAAGTGGTAATTTCGGCCCAACTTGAATATAAATTTAATTGTTTCCCTTTCCTTTGAGCACAGCCCTGCTGGGTTCACCTGGTTACTAAGGTTCACCATAAGTCATAGAACCCAATAGGTCTCGGGTTCAATTCCCGCGTAGGATATTTTACGGTTCTATTTGTTTTTGCTACCTTCGCTACTCTAAAAATTCTATAAAAATATCCTAAAATTCCAGAAAAATCATAGAATATTTCTAAAATAGTTTTGAGAATTTTCGGGCGCTACAGTTTTGATGTTGTCAAAGGTTCAAGTTAAGTCTTGTTGTGATCTAACAAGTTGACTGAGTGTGCAGGATGTTTACTCAACCGAGAAAGCCCTAGCTGGAGGCTAGGCGGAGAAATCTTAGCAGATCGTGGAACCTAGGTGCAAATCCAAGCAGGTCAAGGGGACCCAATGCTTGGTGGTATGATCGAGAGGTCTGGAGGGCCGAAGATCGAAGGAAAAGTCCTGGGGAGCCGATCAAGGCTGAGTGAAAACTCCAAACTAGATCTGGAGGATCAAAGTTTGGCAGGTGGGTTGAGGTAAACAAACTGGAGGAGCGACTGTGAGGTCGAGTTCTAGAAGGGAACAACCCTAGGTCGCTGATCCAACTGAAGAAACCGGGAAGGTTTCCAAGTTGAGATCAAGAATAGTTCTACTGTTCTTTTATTACTCATTCATTATTATGCTGTGTGCTGATATCTATGTTGCAGGAAGTTTTTGTTCTAATACTGTGCTACAGGTCAGACTAGATCGGTCGACCGAACCAGCGGTTCAGTCGACCGAACAAAGCATAAAAGACAAAATCAGAAAGCAAACAGCTCAGACCAGATCAAAGTCAAAGTCTGATCAAAGCTTGATCGGTCGACCGAAAAGTAAGATCGGTCGACCGATCCCTGGTGACTCAGCACAAACCAAGTTAACAAACATCGATCAGAAAAGGGAAAAGGCTGATCGGTCGACCGAACCAGATGACCGGTCGACCGAACCAGATGACCGGTCGACCGATCCAATCAAAATTAATTACAACATTAATGAGGATCTTGGCAGATTTTGACTGACAGGGAAATAGACTATTTGGTCGACCGAAAAATGGGTTCGGTCGACCAAACCATTAATGAGCTTTTACTGCGACAGATCGAGCCAACTGCAGTCTTCAACGAGGAAGGAATGAAGCTGGTTCAATCGACCGAAAAGAGGGATCGGTCGACCGAACCTCCAGTACTCTTATAAATTGAGGCTCGAAGTCAGAGGCAAAAAACAACTTTTTGAATCAATTCTGGTGCTCTTCTGCAAACTGCTCACGCTTACGATTTCAGCAAGCAACTTCATTCGTGCCGACCAAGCTTCGTCTTTCAAATCTTATTGTTGGTATATTTATTTTATATTGCACTTAATTTACATAAGAAAGTAGGTGTGTTACTATCTTAACATTCTTGTATCTGTATGATTCGCTTCTTTCCGAGGACTTCGGAAAGAAGGTTTTTAGTGCTTTGCCCATCGGTGCAGTCAAGGACTGCAGGCCTTCGAGTAGGAGTCGAGCTAGACTCCGAACGAAGTAAAATACTTTGTCTCCTTTTTATTTCTGCTGCACGACTTTGTTTTGAAAGAAAAGAATAGTTTTAAAAAGCATGATATTCACCCCCCCCCCCCCTCTATCGCTCCAAACGATCTATCACTAAGGATCTTTCAATTATTAAGTTAGATGAGTTATTTTGTGAATTGGAATTACACGAACAATCTAACGTGAGCCATGTCGAGAAAGGAGTCACTTTGTATGCATGTCCAAGCAAGGAAACCAAATCAAGAACAAAGACCGAGTTAGAAAGTGAGTCAGACTCTGACTCAACAAATGAAGAAGAACTAGTCAAAATGGTTCGGAGATTGCTGACGAAGAAGAAATTCAGAAGAAGTGTCAAAAAGGCACCACTCAACCAGCTGCAAAACAAATCAGAAATGATTTGTTACGGATGCAACAAGAAGGGGCATTTCAAAAACGAATGCCCAAATCGGAAGGAAGAAAGGTCCAAGTCGACAAGAAGAAAGAAAGCCCTCCATGCAACATGGGACGAGTCATCCTCTAAGGATTCCGATGCGGAAGAACCGAAGCATTCCAGTCATCTTGTCTTTATGACAAGAAACGAAGAATCTGATTTTGAGGAAGAGTACGAGTCTGGAAAACTACAGTGATTCCGAGGTCGACATCGAGTTCGAGAGAAGCCACGGATCCACATCCGTTTCCGAAGGTACAAATATGGTAATGATTTATTCGAAGTCAAATTTACTTACAGTTGTTAAATATTTATTTAGAAAATTATCAAAATTCAAAAAACAAAATAACTTACTACTTAAGGAAATATACCACCTTAAGAAGCAAGTTAACTTGAGTGACTCGACTAACCAAGTTCAAGTCGGAACTTCAACTCAAGTTGCAAAACTTGAGGAAGAAAATTCCAACTTGAAAGGTCAAGTCGAGCGACTCAAAAAAATGTTGAAAAAGTTTGAACTGGGATCCAAGTGTCTAAATATGGTACTTGGATCATAACGAGCCGTGTACAACAAATCGGGACTTGGTTATAAACTAAATCAAACAAATAAACCATATCTGCCCTTAGTTAAAATATTAAAAGTCAAGTCCAAGCATGGGTCCAAATAAAATATTCAACCAAACCAATTAAACCAAATCTCTACTTGATCCCTAAATGTCAGGTTCATTACTTAGATATACCATATCTAAACTATGACTCAAGGGGAACAATTAGAAAAATAGTTCAACCAACATGATTAATTAATTAATCTTATATATTTAGGATTAGGTTTACTTTCTGCTTAGAACGGTTAGTAAAAAAGGTTTACCAAACCCCACAACATAACATCGGAATGGATTGAGATGATAGTACGTCAAGGAAATTTTGTCGAAGGCATGTCTAGGCTGAATCTTGTGTATTCTACCTGGTGCACTAGACTTAGCAGATCTGATCGAAGCTACCACAGTCAAACATGAGCCAGTTAGACCAAAACTTAGTATTAAGTTTTTTGGGCAGGGCTATTTTGGAAAGTATTCAGCAAGTGGTCCATCGTTGATATACAAGAAGGCCATATGCCTCGCCACTGAACTGAAACTTATCCTTAGGAAGCTTGTTTGATTAACCCAAAGCTAAGTTTGAATCTAACATGGATTCAATAACCTTTTTCAAATTCAAATTAAAAACTTATTTTAAACTTAATTAAAATTATTTAAAAAAACTTAACTTAATTAAAAACTTAATTAAAATTATCTAAACTTAAACTTAATTAAAACTAAATTAAATTAATTTAAAACTTAATTAAATTAATTTCAAACTTAATTAATCAATTTCAAACTTAATTAAATTAATTTCAAACTGAATTATTTTAAAAATTATTTTAAACTTAATTAAAAATTATTTTAAAACTTATTGTAAATCTTATTAAAAAAATAAAATATTTTAAACTTAATTAAAATTATTTTAAACACTTATTTTAAATTAAAATTGTTTTTAAAAACTTAATTTAAAAACTTAATTAATTTAAAAAAACTTTAATAAAAATTATTTTAACCTTAATTAAAATTATTAAAACTTAATTAATTTAAAAAAACTTTAATAAAAATTATTTTAACCTTAATTAAAATTATTAAAACTTAATTAATTTAAAAACTTAATATAAACTTAATTAAAAATTATTTTAAAACTTAATTATAATTATTTCAAACACTAAATAATATTCAAACTTAATTAAACTAATTCAACCCAAGTATTATACAACTAAATCAACAATATAACTCAAATTCTAAAAATTTACCCACTTGATTAAATTCATCCTTTAACCAAACTTTGTTTTAAATCCTACATTTTGTGTAGGAATTCAAAGCTCTAGATAAATGGATCTTGGACAGTGACTGCTCCAAATATATGATTGGGGATCAACACAAATTTACCAATATCAAGTTCAAAAACTTAGGATAAGTTGCCTTTGGAAACAATGATAAACTAAAGGTAATTGGTACAGGTGAAATTCAATTACAATCTAATATATCAATTAAAAAGGTTTTACTTGTTGAACATTTTCATTATAATTTGCTTAGTATAAGTCAATTATGTGATTTAGGATTTAAAGTCAAATTTTTTTCTTCTGAATGTTTAATAAGTTACAATGATTCAACTAAAACATTGCTAAAAGGATTTAGAAATAAAAATATATACTCAATTAATCTACCTAAAACATTACCCAAGTGTTTTTTTAACACATCATGAAGATACATGGTTGTGGCATAGGAGATTAGCTCACACCAATATTAGGAATTTACTAAAATTAAACAAAAATGGATTAGTTAAGGGTCTACCAAAATTAGGAAATCCTGAAAATAAGTTTTGTAATTCTTGTCAACAAGGAAAACAAATTAAACCAACACATAAATTAACTAATCAAAATAGAACTAATAAAATACTTGAACTCTTACATTTTGATTTATTTGACTCTCACGGTATAAAATTACTAAATAGAAGCCTTTACTGCTTAGTAATTATGGATGACTACTCAAAAATACACTTGGGTTAAATTCTTATCTAATAAAACTAAAACTTTTGAGACATTTAGAGTTTAGGGTTTAGGGTTTTATCTAATAAAACTCAACAAGGAATTTTTCTTGGTTATTCATCTACAAGTAGAGCCTATAGGGTTTATAACAAGACCACTTTGAAAATTGAAGAAACCATCAATGTAACTTTTGATGAAAATAATATCATAACTATTACTCAACAAGGTTCAAAAAATTAAGAGGAAGAGGAACAATTAACACAAACTAAACAACCTGAAAACTCTAATCCATGAACATTAAAATCAAACCCTAATCATCCGATTGACCAAATTATAGGTAATCCTAAATTAAGGGTTCAAACAAGATCCACCTTTATAAACCTAAGTCAAATAGCACTCATATCCAAAATTAAACCTAAAATCATTAATGATGCATTGTCAGAGCCCGATTGGGTAATTGCGATGCAAGAAGAGTTGGGTCAATTTGAAAGAAATCAAGTTTGGGATCTAGTCCCTCCACCAAAAGGAAAGACATTCATTGAGACCAAATGGGTGTTTCGAAATAAATTAGATGATCAAGTTGAAATCATAAAGAATAAAGCTTGACTAGTTGCCAAAGGGTTTAGTCAAGTCGAAAGACTAGATTACGATGAGACTTATGCCCTGGTAGGTAGACTTTAATCAATTAGAATGTTGCTAGCCTACGCAGCATATAAAGGATTCAAATTATACCAAATGGATGTTAAATCCACTTTCTTAAATGGGCAAACTAAAGAAGAAGTTTACGTAAGTCAACCACCCGATTTTGAAGATCATGAAAATCCAAACTATGTTTTTAAACTAAAAAAACATTATATGGTTTGAAACAAGCACCTAGGGCTTGGTATGAAAGACTGTCTAGCTTTCTAAATTCGAAAGGGTTTAAAGAAGGTCAAATTGACCCTACACTTTTCATTAAAACTCTTAATTCTGATATTTTCATTGCCCAAGTCTATGTAGATGATATAGTATTTGGTTCAACAAACTCAAAATTCTTAAAAGAATTTATAACCTTAATGGAAAATGAATTTGAAATGAGTTTAGTTGGAGAGTTAAATTATTTTTTAGGCCTTCAAATCAAACAAACTAAAGATGGTAACTATGTACATCAAACTAAATACACAAAGGACCTACTTAGAAAATTTGGTATGGAAAACTCAAAAGAAATTAAAACACCTATGGCCAGTAACATTAATCTAGATAATGACGAAAATGGTAAATCAGTTGACTTAAAATATTATCGTAGCATGATAGGTAGCCTACTCTACTTAACTGCAAGTAGACTTGACATTTTATTTGGAGTAAGTATGTGTGCTTGCTATCAAACTTGTGCCAAAGAGTCCCATTTATCTTTGGTTAAGAGAATTATTAAATATCTAAAAGGAACCATTAATGTAGGGATGCGGTATCCTAGACAATCACAATTTGATTTAGTTGAGTATTTTGATTCGGATTATGCCGGGTGTAAGTTAGACCGAAAGAGTACTAGTGGAGGATGTCAATTGCTAGGATCATCTTTAGTTAGTTGGTTTAGTCATAAGCAACATTATGTTGCCTTATCTACCACTGAAACTGAATACATAGCAGTAGGCGGATATGTAGCTCAATTGCTATGGATGCCCCATACCTTAAAAGACTTTAATCTTGAATATAAGAATGTAAAAACTTACATTGATAATATAAGTTCTATAAATCTAACTAAAAATCCAGTACATCACTCTAGAACTAAACGTATAGAAGTTAAACATCATTTCATAAGGCATCATGTCTCCAAAGGGAATATTGAACTCAACTATATTGAATCAAAATCAAACTTAGCTGATATTTTTACTAAACCATTACCTAAAGCTGAATTTAGTAATTTAAGAAGACAATTAGGGATGTGTTTTATAGAGTAGGCTTCTTAACATGTTTTTGAAAATATTCCTTAGTAGTTTTTCAAAGTTAATTTTGTAAACTTTCCCCTTTCAAAATTTTGTTTTCCAAAATTCTTTCAAAATATTTTTATCTTTCTGGATTAGCCTAGATCCTACCGTAGAATTACATGATCTTATAGTTTTTGGAGCCAGCATCTCACAAGCACAGTAGGATCCCTTTCTTGAACAACCTAGAATGGGTGGGATGCTTAGGACTTAGCCTAAGATTTTAGATGCTTATGTCAGTGCATCGCTATAAATATGGGCTTTAAACAACGTACATTGATCAATTTGAGTTTACTAGCTAGTAACAACCTAGTTAGTCCCAAATGCTCAAATTGACCAACCTGAGTCAATAGCTTCTATCTTGTGGTTGTTAGCTTTGTACAAAGGTTGGACATTTCATCATAAGGACTTTCTTTTTAGTTCTTAACCCTTTCTTGGACTTTTAGGAATTATCAATTTTAGGGGGAGCTTATGAATTTAGAAAAGTTTATTGAAATTTATTTCCTTAAGTAATTTTTTTCAAATTTTATCTTTACTAAAATTTTCTAAATTTTTTTTCTAGCTAAAGCTTTACTTTACCAAAATTTCAAAGTATTAACTTTGTTAAAATTTTAATAATTTAAACTTTCCACTCAAATGTTCATATTATTTTCTTTAAAATAACTATACCTTCGCTATATTTTAAGAAAATTTATACTCTTCAAATCTTTCACTTTACGATTTTTTCAAAATTTGGCTTCACTTTTCAAATTCAATGTCTTAAAACTTTTCAAACCTTATAAAGTGTTCAAAATTCTTATTTTTTTCTAAGATATTTTTTGACCTATAATTTCTCAAAATTTAAAAACCTTTTCCTATAAATTTTTAAAGATACTTAGTTTATGCTTTTCTTTTTTAACGCTTCCCCTATTTTTGATGTTGTCAAAGGGGGAGAGATAGTGAATTCAGGGGGAGATATTTAACTCAGGGGGAGATATTTAACTCAGGGGGAGAGTGAAAATGCTTGCTTATTTTTGTACTTTTAACATAACTTTGAATCTTGGTTGTCAAACATCAAAAAGGGGGAGATTGTTTGTGCAAGTTGTACCAGAATCAAACCTTAGTTTTGATATTGTCAAAGGTTCAAGTTAAGCCTTGTTGTGATCTAACAAGTTGACTAAGTGTGCAGGCTGTTTACTCAACCAGGGAAGACCTAGTTGGAGGCTAGGCAGGAGAAGTCTTAGCAAATCATGGAACCTAGGTGAAAGTCCAAGTGGGTTGAGAGGACCTGACGCTTGGCGGTGCGATTGAGCGGTCTAGAGGACCGAAGATCAAGAGAAAAGTCCTGGCGAGCCGATCAAGGCTAAGTGAAAAGTTCAAACAAGATCTGGAGGATCAATGTTTGGCAGGTAGGTTGAGGTAAACAACTGGAGGAGTGACAGAGAGGTTGAGTTCCTGAAGGGAACAACCTAAAGTCGCTGATCCAACTGAAGAAACCGGGAAGGTTTCGAAGTTGAGATCAAGGCAGTTCTACTGTCTAATATTACTCATGCATTATATATTATTGTGCTAACCTTTGTGTTGCAGGGATACTTTGTTTAACTCTGTATTGCAGGTTTGGCCAGATCGGTCAACCGAACATAAGGATCGGTCAATCAAACCAGGTTGACTCAGCACAGATCAATTTAATCAGCAATGATCAGAAGCAAAAGAAAACTACACTAATCGGTCGATAAAACCAGAGGATCAGTCAACCGAATGATCAATCATTAAAGGCACAGTAAATGTAAATCTTGACAAACAGGGAAGGAGCCTGTTCGATTGACCAAACAAAGGGAAGGAGCCTGTGGTGAGAAAAGGCCTTCCAAAAATTATAGTCATCTTTGGGTCCTCTTCCATGTCCAGGACCATAAAATCTGTAGGGACGATAAAATTCCCTATCTCTACCTTCACATCTTCAACTATGCCTAGCGGATATCTGCAGGTGGAATCAGCTAGTTGAAGTGTGATGGTAGTCAGTTTCAGATCACTCAATCCTAGCTTCTTACAAATAGAAAATGGCATGAGATTGACGCAGCTCCCATGTCACAAAAGGCTTTGTCAATAATAGTATCTTTGATTTTGCATGGTATTGAAAAACTGCCTGGATCTTGGAGCTTAGAAGGCAACGTATTTAGAAGTAATGCGTTAACTATTGGGGCAATTTCCCTAGGTTAAGTTTGACCAGTTTGACTAAGCTTGAGTTGAGTCAAGCTTGAGTCGAGATTTGAGTTTTGATGTTTGACAATATAAGGAGATTGCTGGAGCAATCGTCCGGTTATGGAGATGGTCAAAGGGTTGACCAGGTTGATGAGAATACAAGTCAAGTAGGCCAAGGTTGATAGGAGACTTGACTAGGAAAGTCCTAACTGGATGTTAGGCATTTGGAAAGTCCTAGTGAGGAGCTAGGCAGGAGAAAGTCCTGATGAGGAGCCAGGCAACGGGAAAGTCCTAGCGAGGAGCTAGGCAGGGGAAAGTCCTGGTGAGGAGTCAGGCAACTGGAAAGTCCTAGTAAGGAGCTAGGCAGGAGAAAGTCCTGGTGAGGAGCTAGGCAACTAGAAAGTCTAAGTGTGATCTTGGCAAAGGAGAAAGTCCTGGTGAGGAACTAGGCAATTGGAAAGTCCAAGTGTGATCTTGGCAAAGGGTGTAAGTCCAAGCATGTGGTCTTGACAAGGTAAGTCTTGGTATGACTTGGCAAGGAAGACCCGACAACTAGGATGAGGCCGAAGGAAGATCCTAAAGGCAGGGCATGAAGGATGGGGAGATATCTGAGGAACTCAAGGCTGATGGAGGAGGCTAGAAGGCTAGTTCGAGGTTGGTCGGGTGTGGAAAAATACTAGGCATGGAGACCCAACAGGTCACGGTTGACTGGGAGTTGGGTTGGAGACTTTGGACTTGAGATTAAGTTAAGTCCGGGTTGGTCAATCGATTGGGCAATCGATTGAAAAGGGTCCAAATCTATCGATCAATCGATTTGAACTGTGCTGCGATTGTGGGAAGGCCCAATCGATCGACCGATCGATTGGGATGTGAAATCACGAGCACAGAGGCTTTCCTAATCGATCGGGCGATCGATTGGGAGCTGCCAATCGATCGGTCGATCGATTGGGCAGCAGAAGCTCTCGCGCGGACGCGAGAGCACAGAGAGGCGCTGAATCGATCAGGCGATCAATTCAGACAGTCCCAATCGATCAAGCGATCAAATGGGAAGTGACCGTTGCGCAGGATGCAGGTGATGGACGGCTGCGATGGAGCGGTGCTGACGTGGCAATCGATTGGGGTTGATTTCAATCGATTGGAGGCACTGTATATAACCTGGGCGGAGCGTTTTCTTCGCTAGTTCTTTGCGAACTTTTTCCTGTGATTCTTCTTCGATCCTCACGATGATTTCTCCAGCATTCACACTAGTTCTTGAAGGCACTTGGAGAGCATCTCCAAGGTTCAAGAGGCAACAACAAGTAGCAAGAAGAAAGGTGTATTCACTTGTATTCTCATAGTTACTTCTTGTATTTGTGTTTGTGTGTGTGAGAGTTTGTACAAGGCTTCTCCGCCTTTGGCTGCGACTGAGAAGGAGGGTTTTCATAGTGGAGGAGTGTGTCGTGTGTGGATCCTTGGATTAGTCACCTCTTCTTGAGGTGGATACCAAGTAAACCCTAGGTGTTAGCATTATGAGTGTTTATCTTCGAGTATTCCACTGCACAACAACAATACGAAGCAAACCGACGCAAGCACAACGAAATGCTATTCACCCCCCCTCTAGCGGGCACATCAGTCCCAACACTAACCTCCTTAGTTAGAGCAATAGTCTCGAACCCTTCCTTCTTTCTTTTGCTTGAAATTATACCTCTCATAAATTTAGCGAATTTGGGTATTTGATGTAGGGCATCCAACAATGGTATGTCAATACAAATCTTCTTGATCTTTTCTAAAAATCTCTCAAACTTTGCATCCTTTTGGGCTTTGAGCAATCTTTGGGGGAATGGAACTATTTGAATTTTGGTTGCTGGTGAGAGCTCTCCAACCTCGGCGGTAATATCCTCTTCCTTCTTATCTTGCTCTGGATGTAAGGAAGAAGTAGATGACTCTTCACTAAGGTTAATTCCATCTTTAACTATAGCGATCACTTGGGGATTACCGAAGGTTCGTTCGATTCTCAATTTCCTTGCAATGCTCCACTGGATTAATTGTTGGTGCAGGAAGCATCTGATGATTGTACCTATGTTTTGATTATGTCAAAGGGTTTAAGTTAAGTTGTTTTGTTATTTAATGTGCTTGAATGAGCTTTGCAGAAAAGTCCTAAGTGTTCTTAGGTAAAAGTCCTAGTTGCGGTTAGGCAGGTGAAAAACCCTAGGGGGTGGTAACCCTAGGTGGTGGAAAACCCTAAGTGGCGGTAACCTTAGGTCCTAGGGGGTGGTAACCCTACGTGGAGGAAAACCCTAAGGGGTGGCAACCTTAGGTCCTAGGGGGTGGTAACCCTAGGTGGAGAAAAATCCTAAGGGGGTGTAACCTTAGGTCCTACGGGGAGGCAACCCTAGGTGGCGAAAAACCCTAGGGGTGGTAACCCTAGGCAGAAAGTCCAGTCAGTCTGGAGGACTGGACTGACATCAGGTAACTTCTCCTGAGAGGAGTAGGTGAGGACGCGCTCTCCGAAAGAGGGAACAGTAGGCGTTGGCTGGACCTAGGGTTTCGGTCGGAAATCCGAAGTCAGAACTGGATAGTCCGTGACTGTCAAACTTTCATATTATTATGATTATTGTGTGTGTTAACTTTTTTTTGCAGGATATGTGGTTGGTTTGTGGACTAACATATTTTGTAGGGATAAAGGAGCAAGATTAGCCTCAGATGAACAGTACCCGAGGCACCCTCATGGAGCTTGAGATGCCTCGGGTGCAAAGGAGCAGAGTTTGCGTGCAGCGGAGCTGGAGGCGCCCTTATGGTGGCTTGAGGCACCTCGGACAGCATTGGAGGTGCCTTCAAGGCTTATGGAGGTGCCTTCAACAGGATAGACGCAGACTTCTTCTAAGCTTATCCACGCGCGGCTGACTCGGCGAATGGAGGCGCCCTCAAGGGGCTTTGAGGCTCCTCTAACAGCCTTTATAAGGGGTATTCGACTAGCAATTTGAATCATCAATTCTCAAGTGTTTTGACTCTTATGTGCTGCTAACAAGGCGACCCAGAAGTGCTGTTATAAGTCCCCGACGACCCGGAGCTTTAATTTCTTAATTCAATTGTCGGTATTGTTTATTTTACAACTGTACTTATTTCATAATTATACTCTTTCGCAATATTATAGTGATTGCCCAAAGTAAATGCTCATCGAGCGTGGGCCTTGGAGTAGGAGTCGCCCAGGGCTCCGAACCAAGTAAAACACTTGGGTCATTCTGTGTGTGTATATTTTGTTTTATTCCGCTATGTTACTCGTCGAGTTTTTCGATTACGTCAAGTGAAAGCCACGAGCGCTATTCACCCCCCCTCTAGCGCTTCTCGATCTAACAATTGGTATCAGAGCGGAGTCACTTCGATTTGGTGCAACCACCAATCAAGCATTTTTTTCGTAGTGATTTCAGTTTTTCGGAGTCAATCAGAGTCGGTATTTTTGCCGCCTTCCGATCAGATTTTTCGTAATCGGATTTTTTCTCGAAGTTGGTGCAACACCACTCGAGATCGCGTAATATTCTTCTTTTAACCTGCACTACTAATCCAAGAACGAGTCTTGGAATGAGGTTGTTTTCTTTTGTTGTGTGCTAGACTATCAATGGCTCTCCAAGAAGGCTATAACACTGCTCGCCCACTACTCTTCACCGGAGAAGACTTCGGCTACTGGAAGGGCCGAATGGAGTCATACCTTCAGATTCATTTCGAGGTCTGGATGATCATCAAAACCGGCCTTGAACTCCCAACTGACGACAATGGCAAGCTGATATCGTGTGAGAACTGGGATGTATCTCTGATAAAGAAGGTAGAAGCAAATGTTAAAGCGACGTATACTCTTCAATGCGGCCTAACCAAGGAGGAGCTGAACCGAGTCGACCCATTTTCAAGCGGAAAAGAGTTATGGGAGAAACTAATTGAGCTACACGAAGGTACTTTTGATACGAAAGTAAGTATGCATGATTTAATAGATGAACTATTTGAGCAGACTAATACTACTCCGGCTGAGGAAGGTATTACATTGGCTGCAGGTACAAACAAGACAAAGGTGGCTAGAAAGAGGAAGGTGTTGAAGGCAACGTGGTTCGAGTCATCAGACGAATCTGAATCCCACGAAGAAGAACAAGCAAGCTTCTTCGCTCTACCGGTATAAGCAAATATTGTCGAAATCGAGTTCGAGTTCGAGTCCAGAAGCGAGGACGAATCAGAAGCTCAGTCCGAGAGAAGCCACAGATCCGTATCCGTTTCCGAAGGACCGAACTCCACTGTAAGCTCTTTAATTTCTGGTATTAATTTAGAAAACCTAGTTCCATACTTGTTAAAGAAATTGGCCAAATCTAACATTCGGATCAAATCACTTCTAAAGGAGGTAACAACCCTTAAAGAAGTGATTAACTTCGAATCCTTGACTGACCCGATTCAGACCAGAACCTCAACTCAATTCCAAAAGGTTGAGGAAGAGAATTCCAACCTGAAAACTCAAGTCAAGGATTTGAAGATTGCGTTGGAACGGTTTACACTGGGATCCAAGAATCTTGACTTGATTTTTGGAAAATAGAAAGCCGTATACAATTGATCCGGACTAGGATTTAGAACTAAAAGAAAATACCGATCTTATCTATCACTTGTTAACAGACCAAATAGAAAGGTAGTCCAAGCATGGGTACCACCTAAGTCCAACTTGGTTAATCAAGTTGGACTTCGTAAATATTGGGTCCCCAAAGATCAAGTCTATTACCTTGATAGACCATATCGAGGCTATGATCTAGGGGGAGCCAGTAGAAAAACTATCTTAATAAATAAATGAAATTGCTTGATGATTGTTATTTTTTGCTTTATGTCTATACATGCTTAGATTATGCTAGAATAAGGACCTATGCGTAATTTACACTTGTTTAGTTAAACCTAGGAGTTTCAAAAAGAAAATTAAATATATAATTTCTTTGAAAGGCTCTGTCTAGAAGTGGAGGATGATTCTATACCCAAGAAGGCCTAGTGCCTCGCCACGACCTGAGAGTCAATCTTTGAAATGTGTATTTAATTAACTAATTGGAAACCCTAAGTCTAACTCAAATGTAAATTAATCCTTAGAAATAATCTTAATTAAAGATAACCATCTCACAAAACTACATAAGGTTTCCTAATTGATAACTTAGAATCGGGTGAGATGGATCTAGGATAACTTAATAAAAATTATTTAAAAATTATTTTTAAAAAACCTTTTAAAATTATTTAAAAGATTATTTAAAAAAATCCTTTTAAAAATTATTTAAAATTTATTTTTAAAAATCTTTTAAAAAAAATCTTTTGAAAATTATTTAAAAAACCTTTTAAAAAATCCTTTTAAAAATTATTTTAAAAACCTTTTAAAAATTATTTAAAAAATTATTTTAAAAACCTTTTAAAAATTATTTTAAAAACATTTTAAAAATCCTTTTAAAAATTATTTTAAAAATTATTTTAAAAACCTTTTAAAAATTATTTAAAAAATTATTTTAAAAACCTTTTAAAAATCCTTTTAAAAATTATTAAAAATCCTTTTAAAAATTATTAAAAATATTATTTCAAAAAATCCTTTTAATAATTATTTAAAAAATTATTTTAAAAACCTTTTAAAAATCCTTTTAAAAATTATTTAAAAAAATATTTTAAAAAACCTTTTAAAAATCCTTTAAAAAATTATTTAAAAAACCTTTTAAAAATTATTTAAAAATTATTTTAATAACCTTTTAAAAAATCCTTTTAAAAATTATTTAACAAATGATTTCAAAAAATCCTTTTAAAAATTATTTAAAAATTATTTTAAAAAACCTTTTAAAAATTCTTTTAATTTTTTTAATTCCTTTAAAAATCCTTTAAAATTCTTTTAAAAATCTTTTAAAAATTATCTTAAAAATCTTTTAAAAATTCCTTTAAAAATATTTTAAATAATTATTTTAAAAATCAAAATTAATTTTATAATTAATTTTAAAAATCATAATTAAAATTTCAAATTATTAATTATTAAATTTCTTTTGAAAATCGTAATCTTATGTTTCAAATAATAATTAATGTTCAAAATATATTTAATATTCAAAATTTTAAATGATAATACATTTTCAAAATCATATCAAAATCTTAATTTTTAAATCATGTTTTCAAGTTATAATTTTCAAGATCTTCAGAATTCTAAATGTTTACTCATTTGAAATTCAAACTCAAACTTATTTTAAATATCAATTTTGATAAAATTAAAACAAAGACAACTCCATCTCACACTCACTCATCAACTGAACTTGCTTGATAACTTAGAATGAGTGAGATGGTAAATTAGAAAAAAAAATTACCTTTAAATACATGCTTGGACTATAGGCATTAATTAAGGGGGAGTGAAATTTTTTTTCCAAGTTGTTTCCTACCAAAATTGTATTTTGCTTTCCCAGACTAACTGTTATGTTCGGGGGTTGAGTCAAGTGATACAAAAGTTATTCTTGCTTGTCTTATTCAAATCTACAATTATCTACAATTAACATCGAAGTATTTGAAAAATAATTTGAAATTAATTCAAAAGAAGGATACTGTGAAGCTGGGGATAAGTTAAAGGTAAGCTCTTCCTTGCCAACTTTCAGTGATAGCTTGTGATTCTTCATGTCTATATTTTCTCCAGTTGTGGTGAGAAAAGGTCTTCCAAGAATTATAGTGATCTTTGGGTCCTCTTCCATGTCCAGGACCATAAAACTGTAAGGATGATAAAATTTCCTATCTCTACCTTCACATCTTCAACTATGCCCAGCTGATATCTGCAAGTGGAATCAACTAGTTGAAGTGCGATGGTAGTCAATTTCATATCACTCAATCCTAGCTTCTTACAAATAGAAAATGGCATGAGATTGACGCTAGCTCCCAGGTCATAAAAGGCTTTGTCAATAATAGTATCTTTGATTTTGCATGGTATTGAAAAACTGCCTGGATCTTGGAGCTTAGAAGGCAACGTATTTAGAAGTAATGCACTAACCTCCTCAGTTAGAGCAATAGTCTCTAACCCTTCCTTCTTTCTTTTGCTTGAAATTATACCTCTCATAAATTTAGCGAATTTAGGCATTTGATGTAGGGCATCCAACAATGGTATGTCAATACAATCTCCTTGATCTTTTCTAAAAATCTCTCAAATTTTGCATCCTTTTGGGCTCTGAGCAATCTTTGGGGGAATGGAACTATTTGAATTTTGGTTGCTGGTGAGAGCTCTCCAACCTTGCCGGTAATCTCCTCTTCCTTCTTATCTTGCTTTGGATGTAAGGAAGAAGTAGACGACTCTTCACTAAGGTTAATTCCATCTTTAACTATAGAGGTCACTTGGGGATTACCCAAGGTTTGTTCGATTCTCAATTTCCTTGCAATGCTCCATTGGATTAATTATTGGTGCAGGAAGCATCCGACGATTGAACCTATGTTTTGATTATGTCAAAGGGTTCAAGTTAAGTTGTTTTATTATTTAATGTGCTTGAATGAGCTTTGCGAGAAAGTTCTAAGTGTTCTTAGGTAAAAGTCCTAGCTGCGGTTAGGCAGGTGAAAAACCTTAGGGGGTGGTAACCTTAGGTCCTAGGGGGTGGTAACCCTAGGTGGTGGAAAACCCTAAGGGGCGGTAACCTTAGGTCCTAGGGGGTGGTAACCCTAGGTTGAGGGAAACCCTAAGGGGTGGCAACCTTAGGTCCTAGGGGGTGGTAACCCTAGGTGGAGGAAAATCCTAAGGGGGGGATAACCTTAGGTCCTAGGGGGAGGCAACCCTAGGTGGCGAAAAACCCTAGGCGGAGGTAACCCTAGGTCCTAGGGGGTGGTAACCCTAGACAGAAAGTCCAATCGGTCTGGAAAACCGGACTAACATTAGGTAACTTCTCTTGAGAGGAGTAGGTGAGGACACGTTCCCCGGAAGAGGGAACAGTAGGCGTTGGTTCGACCTAGGGTTCCGATCGGAAATACGAAGTCAGAACCAGACAGTCCGTTACTGTCAAACTTTCATATTATTATGATTATTGTGTGTGTTAACTTTGTTTTGCAAGATATGTGGTTGGTTTGTGGACTAACATGTTTTGTAGGGACAAAAGAGCAAGATTAGTCTCGGATGAACAGTACCCAAGGCACCCTCATGGAGCTTGAGGTGCCTCGGGTGCAAAGGAGCAGAGTTTGCACGCAGCGGAGCTGGAGGTGCCCTCATGGAGGCTTGAGGTACCTCAGACAGCATTGGAGGCGTCTTCAAGGCTAGCTGCACGAGGGCATTTATGATACTAAGGTAAGCAAGCGTGATTTGATTTTAAATGAACTATATAACATAAAAATGCAAGAAGTTGAGACAGCTAGCCAACTTCATGCGCCGATTCAAGATCTACTGAACGGTCTCCAAGGAATTGGCCGAAAGGTAGAAAATCGGGACATAATCAGGTATAAACTTAGGGTGCGTTTGGTTCAAGTTATCATGTATAACCTTGGTTATATGATTACCAAGTAATCACATAATCAAAGTTATGAGAAATAAAACATAACCAAATGTTGTTTGATTCAACATAGATAATGCAACAAAAACTTGTTTGTTTGAAGGTTTTAATGAATAACCTAGTTTAATATTTTACTATATTACCCTTAGTTTCAAACCAGCCATATAAATTATTATTATTATTATTATTATTATTTAAACTCTACATTTTTATTTTTTCTTTTTTCTTTTTCACATTTTCTATATTTTAATGTGGTTTTTTATTTTTTTTCCCTTTTTTATTTATTTTAATTTTTTTTAAGTTTTTTACATTTTTTTTTATGTTTGTATGTTTTTCTATTTTTCTAATTTTTTATTTATATATATATTTTTAATTTTTATATATTTTTTAATTTTTTTATGTTTTTATTATTTTTTACATTTTTAATTTTTTTAAAATTTTTTTAAATGTTTTTCCTATTTTTTTTAATGTTTTTTTAATTATTTTTATTTTTATTTTTTTTTACATTTTTTTTGTTTTTTTATTTTTTTTACATTTTTTTTATTTTTTAAAGTTTTTAATTTTGTTTTTTATATTTTATAATTTTTTCCTTTATGTTTTTCTTTTTTATCACTTTTTTCTCTTATTCGAGGGTATTTTGGGTTAAAAAATTTCGTTAACCCCAGAATTAAGAAAACCTCTATTTTCAAGGTTTTTCGATTCTGGGTTTCATGCCCCTTTTGTTGACGTGTCGGGCATGGAACATTACTCGAGAATGATCGATTACCTAAACCAAACAGGATTTTCGTTGATAATCTTGGATGGATAACCAAGGTTATCAAGGATAACCCCCAACCAAACTCACCCTTAATGCCTTTCCGAGGAATACTTTATGGACATCCATGGTAGATGCTTACAAAGTATCCAAGGATCTTTCATCAATTAAGTTAGATGAATTATTTTCTAAATTTGAATTGCATGAATAGATTAATACACACTCTACCGAGAAAGGTATATTGCTTTGATTGCAGGTACGAGCAGAACCTGGGAACCAAAAGCTAAGCGCAGAACTGAACCCGAGTCCGAAGATAAATTGGGCTCAGAAGATGACGACGATGAGATCACAGCCGAGATCGTCAACCTAGTACGCAAACTCTAAAAAAGAAGAAAGAATTCACCAAGGACATCAAAAAGGTGATTTAGTCCAAGAAGGTACAATTAAGCCCAAAGGTGAAATTCAATATTGTTAGGATCGATGGACGCGGCTAGAGAGGGGGGGTGTGAATAGCCGACCCCAAATCTTCGTTTCTTTCTACAAGTTAACGTTAGTGCAGCGGAAAATAAAACAAAGAAACAAAGACAAGAAGATCAAACCTCAATACGCAGCGATGTAACGAGGTTCGGAGATAAACTCCTACTCCTCGGCGTGTCCGTAAGGTGGACGAAGCCTATCAATCCGTCGGTGGATGAGTCCCCGGTGAACCGGCTAATATATATACTCCTTCTGGGTGGAGAAACCTCACCACAATCTTTCTTGCACCAGCAAGAATAGGAGTACAAGAATACACAAGAAGAAGCAACAATATGAATGTAAAAAACAAACAATCTTGCCTTCTCGTCGGCTGTTGATGAAGCAGCAACTTCACGGGCCAAATACAGCAGCAACTGTTGGAGACCCCAGCCAAGGAAGCTCACGTGAAGCTTCAGCTAAGAAGAGCTCAGCAAAGCTCAGCAACAGCAAGCTCTTACAGAAGCAAGAGGGAGCAGCTAAGGAGAGGAAGAAGAAGAAGAAGGAAGAAGTACTCTGTAGTGCCTCTCGATCCTTTTATAACCTCTGATATCCTGAGCCAACCTGCGAACCTGCAAGGCAAAAAGACCAGAATACAGAAGCCCGAAATAGCCTAGCCGTTGAGTCACAACGGCTAGGCCTGGACCGATCAGGCTCCACCCTGATCGGTCCAGTGTGCTTCTGATCGGTCATGGGGACCGATCAGGCTCTATGCTGATCGGTCCCCAGACCGATCAGAACGCTTTCACAGAGAGTTTCCCAACTCTCTGTGCGTACCCTGATCGGTCCCGGGGACCGATCAGGCTTCCTGCTGATCAGTCCCCAGAGGCACACTGATCGCTTTCTGATCGGTCTCCAGACCGATCCAGGTCTTGGTTTTTGCCCAAACCAAGTCCAAACCAATATCCGGTCAACCTTGACCTCTTGGTACATCATGCTTAACATCCGATCACTCCCTTGACCTGCTAAGACTCCCTACCAAGTGTCCGGTCAATCCCTTTGACCCACTTGGACTTTTCTCTTCGTGTCAAGTATCCGGTCACTCCCTTGACCTACTTGACCTTCTCAACACCAGATGTCCGATCACCCTTGATCCATCTGGATTTTTCCTTGCCCGGCTTCACTCACCAGGACTTTCACCTAGCTTCACTCACTAGGGTTTTCACCTGGCTTCACTTACCAGGATTTCCAATCTGCCCGGCTTCACTCACCAGGACTTTCCAACTGCCTGGCTTCACTCACTGCCACGGCTTCACTCACCGGGACTTTCACCTAGCTTCACTCACTAGGGTTTTCACCTGGCTTCACTCACCAGGACTTTCCCGTCTGCCTGGCTTCACTCACCAGGACTTTCCCGTCTGCTTGGCTTCACTCACCAGGACTTTCCACATCCGGTCCAGAGAATGAGCTACCGAGCCCTCTCTGACCACAGTTCGGAGAACGAGCTACCGAGCCCTCTCCGACTTCCATCCGGTCCAGAGAACGAGCTACCGAGCCCTCTCTGACCACAGTCCGGAGAACGAGCTACCGAGCCCTCTCCGACTTCCCATGTGCCAAGCTTCCATACTTGGACTTCTCCGTGCCAAGTCTCCATACTTGGACTTTTCCCGTGCCAAGCTCCCTGCTTGGACTTTTCCCATGCCAAGCTCCCTGCTTGGACTTTTCCTGTGCCAAGCTCCCTGCTTGGACTTTTCTGAGTCAGGTCAACTCACCTCGGGTCAACCAGGTCAACCTTGACCACGGGTTGCACCCACAATCTCCCAAACTTGTATCCTTGTAAAACATCAAGATACAACTTTTCTGTTCACGTCAAACATTGTCAAACATAACTCGTCAAACATCAAAACACAACTCGAGTCTGGTCAACCAGGTCAACCTTGACCTAAGGTTGCACCAACAATCTCCCCCTTTTTGATGTTTGACAAAACCCATAATCAAACCCATAATCAAGTTAGGTTAACCCGATAACCTAACTTAGGTTTTTCAATGTTCTTCCCTTAACATTCTCTATTCTCCTCAAACCTACACTCTCCCCCTTTTTGACACACATCAAAAAGAGTGAATCAAGGTCAAGAGTTTCTTCCTAATGAAAGTCTCATACCTTTCATTGAAACTCTTAATTTCCCCCTTGATACTAAGGTCAACAATTAACTTAGTGATAATCCCATATCACTCAAGTCTTTAGGAGTAAAAACTCCCCCTAAAAGTCAACTCCCCCTTGACTAATAGGTAAAAGTCCCCCTAAAGGTCAACTCCCCCTTGACCATTGCACCAACAATGTCTTGGAGAGTTTCAAAGCTTTAGAACTCTAAAACACCACTTCCATAGCTGCAATTTCAGACAAACAGTCGAAATTCAGCAACTTGGCACGCCCTGATCGGTCACCAGACCGATCAGGGATTCCCTGGATCGGTCACGGTGACCGATCTGGACCGATCAGAATCCCCTCTGATCGGTCCACAACTCTGATTTCTGATTTCTGATTTCTTCTCCCGAAATTCAGAAACCTCTAGAAAATCACAGAAAATTCTAAAAATTGTAAAATTTTGAGGATACACTCCTCATAACATATACTATCATGGAAAAATAGTTTTCTATGAAAATAAGTTCCATTTTCAAATCTTGATACAAAGTTCAAAAGTCTTTGAAATGACTCAAAGTTAACTCATCTTTGTATCACTTTGCTCAATGATGAATGCTATCACTAGAAAAGCTTCATCAAGGTTTTTCAAATCAATTTTGAAATGATTTTAAACAAATTCAATTTAGGACCACAATCTTAGGGCTAAATGTATATGACTTGTACACAAGCTTTCCCTATGATCCCCAATTTCGAATTAGGCTCATCTAGGTACAAGAACTATGCACCTTGATCCTAACTCATGATCCTAATATCTCACACACATCTAAGGTGTATCAAACACATCCAAGTCAATTTTGATGTGAGATATGGGTTTAGGTTATCTTAGGCTAAGGTCTCATGCATTTTCTAAACATCAATTTGATCTCCATATCAAATTGTGTTTTTGGTCCTTAAGTCAATTTCATTGATCATTAATGCACAAGATGATGACATGACATATAATTGTGTCATAAACGGAAACATGTGCCAATGTCATGATGTTATGGCATAAAGTATGAAACTTAAATAAAGCATGACATTTAACTAACCTAAGCATTATCATGACATTTTAAATGATCATAAAATAAATATGATGTCATGACATGGCATATGGCAAACAATATATGGCAAATAGCACATAAAGGTATAGAAAATACCTAATTCTAGCCTTAGTTGTCATTTTTGATAATTTTGATCATTTTGCCATAAATTCTATATTCCTAAGTGTAATAGACCTAAAATCATATCCTCAAGACTTTTAGATCACTATGTGCCAACTAGATTGACTCTAGAAAATTCCTCAAATGTGGTTGGCACATCCTAATTATCTTAGGAATAATTTTCACTTTCATTTTCAAGGCTTGATTACACCTTGAAAATTCCTAAAGTGCCACCTTTTGCCATGATTAGGTTAACTACCTATTCAAGTAAGGTTGGCACACCCTAACTCATCTAGTGTGATGAAATCACGCTCCTAGGAACCCAATACCTATTGGAGCTCATTGGGTTCACTAAATATTCACTAGGGATGACTTCCCTAGCAACCCTCCTAATGACCCTCCTAGGCTTTAAAGCCTTGGTCATTTGGGACTCATCAAGATCAACTCTAGGGGTGACTCCCCTTGTGACCTTGGTGATGGTCTTCCTAGCCCTAGATTTTGTTCCATAATCGAATGGAACATTGTGATAAGTGGGCTTGACCACTTGGGACTTAGGTTTGTGACCCAAACCTTTCATGTCCTTGGACTTGGGTTTTTGACCCTTAGACCCTAGAGTTGACTTCTCTAAATTTTTAAGGGTCTTTTCTAAAGTGTCAAGTCTTGACCTCAAGACTTGATTCTCCTTTTCTAATACCTCAAGTTTTAATTTGTCATTGTTCTTTGAGGTACTCCTAGGCATATGTCTAGTAGTTTTGGGATTCCTATCTAGGTTTCCCTTAACCTTAGATGAGTTAATCCTAGGGTTGGCTTTCCTAGTGTTATCCTTATCTAGGCTCACATGTTTGGCACCTAAGCATGTGTATCGATTTCTATAATTATCATGCTTATCATTATTGTCAATTGCAATCAAACTACTAGCATGCATCTTACTAGTATTGCAATAATGTGCCTTAGAGATTATCTTAGGGTTTGCCTTAGCTCCCCCTATTGATGTGCTCGGTCTCTTGTCCTTGTGAGATTACCTCCCCCTCGGACATTGGCTCCTATAGTGTCCCCTTCGCTTGCATTGGAAGCACACCACGTGCTCCTTGCCCTTGCGTGTTGGGACTCCGGCTTCCTTGACCTTTGGCGCCGGTGGAGACTTTCTAATCCTCTTTGAACACTTACTCTTGTAGTGCCCAAATTCCCTACACTCAAAACACATTATGTGTAATTTGCTAGAAATTAAAATGCTTGAGTTACCTAGGTTTGAGGATGGATGAAAGCTCTCTTCTTCATCCCTTCCGGAGGTAGACGCTTCTTCTTCTTCTTGCTCCGAACTTGAAGAAGAACTCTTCTCCTCTTCATCCTTAGATGTTGAGTAGCCCTCAACTTCTAATTCCTCTCCTCCATGATGTGAGCTACTTGGCTCACTTGACTCCTCTTCATGACTTGAAGTGGAGTTCCCCTCATGGAACTTAGCCAAGTTGTTCCACAACTCCTTGGCATTGTTGTATCCACCTATCTTACATAGAATGTCATTAGGTAATGAGAATTCAAATACTTTCATTACCTCATCGTTGATTGTGGAATGGTGGATTTGTTCCCTTGTCCACTTCTTCTTCTCGAGTGGTTTTCCTTCCTTATCCATTGGAGGCTTGAAACCTAATTGAACACAACTCCAATTTTCAAGGTTAGTCATAAGAAAATACCTCATTCATACCTTCCAATACGCGAAGTCGTCGTGGTCATAGAAAGGTGGAATGGTGATGTCTTCTCCGAGTTGATCCATCTCTAGCTTGTGCTCCCTCGGGTGTTAATCCGGCGAAGAGCGACCTCGCTCTGATACCACTTGTTAGGATCGATGGACGCGGCTAGAGAGGGGGGGGTGTGAATAGCCGACCCCAAATCTTCGTTTCTTTCTACAAGTTGACATTAGCGCAGCGGAAAATAAAACAAAGAAACAAAGACAAGAAGATCAAACCTCAACACGCAGCGATGTAACGAGGTTCGGAGATAAACTCCTACTCCTCGGCGTGTCCGTAAGGTGGACGAAGCCTATCAATCCGTCGGTGGATGAGTCCCCGGTGAACCGGCTAATATATATACTCCTTCTGGGTGGAGAAACCTCGCCACAATCTTTCTTGCACCAGCAAGAATAGGAGTACAAGAATACACAAGAAGAAGCAACAATATGAATGTAAAAAACAAACAATCTTGCCTTCTCGTCGGCTGTTGATGAAGCAGCAACTTCACGGGCCAAATACAGCAGCAACTGTTGGAGACCCCAGCCAAGGAAGCTCACGTGAAGCTTCAGCTAAGAAGAGCTCAACAAAGCTCAGCAACAGCAAGCTCTTACAGAAGCAAGAGGGAGCAGCTGAGGAGAGGAAGAAGAAGAAGAAGGAAGAAGTACTCTGTAGTGCCTCTCGATCCTTTTATAACCTCTGATATCCTGAGCCAACCTGCGAACCTGCAAGGCAAAAAGACCAGAACACAGAAGCCCGAAATAGCCTAGCCGTTGAGTCACAACAGCTAGGCCTGGACCGATCAGGCTCCACCCTGATCGGTCCAGTGTGCTTCTGATCGGTCATGGGGACCGATCAGGCTCTATGCTGATCGGTCCCCAGACCGATCAGAACGCTTTCACAGAGAGTTTCCCAACTCTCTGTGCGTACCCTGATCAGTCCCGGGGACCGATCAGGCTGGAAGCCTGATCGGTCCCCAGACCGATCAGTAAGCTCACAGAGGCACACTGATCGCTTTCTGATCGGTCTCCAGACCGATCCAGGTCTTGGTTTTTGCCCAAACCAAGTCCAAACCAATATCCGGTCAACCTTGACCTCTTGGTACATCATGCTTAGCATCCGATCACTCCCTTGACCTGCTAAGACTCCCTACCAAGTGTCCGGTCAATCCCTTTGACCCACTTGGACTTTTCTCTTCGTGTCAAGTATCCGGTCACTCCCTTGACCTACTTGACATTCTCAACACCAGATGTCCGATCACCCTTGATCCATCTGGATTTTCCCTTGCCCGGCTTCACTCACCAGGACTTTCACCTAGCTTCACTCACTAGGGTTTCAACCTGGCTTCACTCACCAGGATTTCCAATCTGCCCGGCTTCACTCACCAGGACTTTCCAACTGCCTGGCTTCACTCACCAGGACTTTCCCACTGCCTGGCTTCACTCACCAGGACTTATCCGTCTGCCTGGCTTCACTCACCAGGACTTTCCACATCCGGTCCAGAGAATGAGCTACCGAGCCCTCTCTGACCACAGTTCAGAGAACGAGCTACCGAGCCCTCTCCGACTTCCATCCGGTCCAGAGAACGAGCTACCGAGCCCTCTCTGACCACAGTCCGGAGAACGAGCTACCGAGCCCTCTCCGACTTCCCATGTGCCAAGCTTCCATACTTGGACTTCTCTGTGCCAAGTCTCCATACTTGGACTTTTCCCGTGCCAAGCTCCCTGCTTGGACTTTTCCCATGCCAAGCTCCCTGCTTGGACTTTTCCTGTGCCAAGCTCCCTGCTTGGACTTTTCCGAGTCAGGTCAACTCACCTCGGGTCAACCAGGTCAACCAGGTCAACCAGGTCAACCTTGACCATGGGTTGCACCCACAATCTCCCAAGCTTGTATCCTTGTAAAACATCAAGATACAACTTTTCTGTTCACGTCAAACATTGTCAAACATAACTCGTCAAACATCAAAATACAACTCGAGTCAAGTCAACTCGAGTCTAGTCAACCAGGTCAACCTTGACCTAAGGTTGCACCAACAAATATAACCTGCTATGGCTGCAACCAAAAGGGACATATCAAAGCCAACTGTCCAAACCAAAAGGAAGCAAAGAAGCAAAGGAAGAAGAAAGCACTGTAAGCAACATGGGATGAGTCTTCTTCAGAAAACTCTGACGAAGAGCTCGAACAGACGAGCTTCCTCGCGCTTACGACCCGGGAACAACTTGAAGAATCAAAAACTAAGAGCGAATCAGAAATCGAGTTCGAGAAAAGCCACGGATCCGTATCCATTTCTGAAGGGCCTAACCCCAAAAATTCTCAATTTGCTAAACTGCATAATTTAGTCAATTATCTTATGCGTAAGTTAGCCAAATCAACCTCTGAGTCAAGTCACTCCAAAAGGAAGTAACAATCCTTAAGGAGGAGACTAAATTGAGTTCTTTGACTGAGCTGGTTGAAATTGAAAATTCAACTCAACTCCAACAACTTGAAGAAGAAAATTCAAATTTGAAAACTCAAGTCAAAGAACTTAAAAACATGTTGGAACAGTTCACTTTGGGTTCCAAGAATCTGGACCTAATTCTTGGACAACCAGAAGCATTCAATTCTCATTTCTTACGTGTCAGTATAATCTTTGCATTGATATTGTACTTCAAAATTATAATATTTTTTGAAGCTATAGTGATTGTACATCGAAAGCACTCTTACGTTCGGGCCTTGGAATAGGAGTCGTCACAGGCTCCGAACCAAGTAAAACTCTTGGTGTTCATGTATTGTTTTATTTTTCTGCTGTGTGTTTTACTCTTAAACGAACGAATTAGCCACAAGTACTTTCAATCCTATAGTTGCTTCCACAAGTCGCCGGGAGCCACTGTCGAAGAAGAAGAAACCCAAGGGTAATAACCTTGTCTTACCTAAATTTTATTTAAATTGGTCCTATTACCGTGTAGAAGCTGGAATTGGAATTTAAGGTTGGTTATAGATTTTGGGATTTATTGCTGCTAACAGTAAGGAAGATGAATTAAACCCCCTTCAATTGATTGTGGTATGCTAACCTTGTCTTACATAAGTTTTGTTCAAATTGGTCCTATAACTGTGTAGAAGCTGGAATTGGAATTTGAGGTTGGTTATAGATTTTGGGATTTATTGCTGTTAACAGAAAGGAAGATGAATTAAACACCCGTCAATTGATTGTGGTATGCTAACCTTGTCTTACCTAAGTTGTGTTCAAATTGGTACTCTTACCATGTACAAGTTGGAATAGTGAGGTTGATGAGCTAACTCTCATCCAATGTATCATCACCGGCTAATAGTATGGGTAAGGTTTACTAATAGGAATTGAAGGCTGCTCGTTGATTTGGAATTCCAACAGCTGGCTGTTAACAGTAAGGTTAATAAGTTAACTTATTATTACGTACTAATAGTAGGGGTAAGGTTGGTTAAACATTATTACTAGTTGGTGTGATTAGCTAGTAAGCTTGTGACTTAATTGTGGTAAAAAGACGAATGCGCTCGTTCAAGTACAAGTTGGTTAGATTTATAGAATGATAAATGGGTAGATAGATTAACGAAGCTATGGATCTAATAACTAAAAGCCTAGCAAGCAATTAAGAAGTTGGTAATACCAATACTAAAGAAGGGAGGAATAAATTATTTATATGAAGTTGTTCTTGATATTAACTTAATACTTAAATAACCTTTGTATTTTTAGGATTCAAACTCGAGAGAGAGAGAAAGAGAGAGCATCGGATTTGAAGACTACTGGAACGTTCTACACTAGAGGTGGGCAGTTCCCTCTTGTTCTATTTTAGATCTTTGTACTTAGTACATGATTTTATTTCATTGTTATGATAGTATACATAGCTTACTTTGACGTTATGTTTGATTAATTCCTGATATTACTATTTGTTCTACTTGCCCTTATGTTTATTCCATTGGACATTTATGCAAACTCCTTATTTCTACGTGTGGTTGTTTATACATGTACAATACCTTTAGACAATGATATAATTGGTGACGTGTATCCTAGTACACACTGATGTCTGTTTCTTGTTCTTATTGGTTGAGTGCTTGTAGATTTTGATTGCCCATGAGACTATCCGTGGTAGCGTGTTTGCCCGTAGTCCGTAGCCAGATAGCTACATTCATGCCCTATCTGCCCATGAGACCATATGTGGTAGAGTATTCTCTCGTAGGCAATGACCACGAGTCTACCCATGGGACAATCTGTGGCAGAATGTTCTCTCGCAGACAGTGACGTTTTACATGCCCTGGCTGACTGTTTTGCTATAGTCAATAGTTGTATACTTGCATATATGTATATGCCATGTTCGGTTTAGGTTTGTGGGTTTCTAAGTCGGTGCTTTACTCTTACCTTCACTAGTAACTGGTATACCTAAGACTGCTCCTTTACTTTTTGATATCATGCACTATCAATCTTATACCCACAGAATATCTTTTACTCACTATCCCTTTGCCTCCTTTTTATTTTCAGGTTAGCAGGTAGAAAAATAAAGTCATGTTGCTCGAAGGTCCTGGCTGTTGGTTCTATGTTGTCTGAGATGTCTTTTGTTCATTTTTGTTGTTAGAGCATTTTGATTTTCTGGTATTCGAGATTTGCTTTGAAATTTTCTTTAAGAACTTGTTTTGTTTTACTTTCATAGTTGCTCCACTTGGTTGGTTTACAAATAAAGTATGTTATTTGTTAGACTTGCGCGCATGCAGACATTTTCCTATTTATACATTTTATATTAGTTTATGTGGGTTTTCTTATGTCTTCTGTTGTGATTGTACCCGGGCATGTGGGTTGAGGTTATTGTTTATGTACACTTGAGCGGCTATGTATCTAGGTTCCATCTGTTGTAAGGGGGGAGATATTGTCTGTTTATCGAGCAGGGACTCCTTCAGGGCGTGGCAACCATGTTTGAAAATCTAAATAAGTGAGATGCAAAGAAAATTAAGTATTTTTAATCATGCTTGGATTCTAGGTTGTATACTTATGCTTTTATTTTACCAGTCTTTCATTCTTGCAAGCATTAATTTTAGTTACACAGTTTTTTCTTTTAATTTTTTTTTTCAAAATTGACTTCAAAATTTTCTATCTTTAAAATATTTTTTTAATCAAGAAACACTTTTTTTTTTTAAATTTTTACCCTTTAAAACCACTTTGAAGTTGTTGAATTTTCTTTAATATTGGTTTCAAACTTTTTCAAGAGAAGTATTAATTAAAGGGGAGGAATTTTAAATCATTGATTTTTTTTAAAAAAATGTTTGAAAAATACTCTTAAATTATTTAGGGTTTTGTAAAGAACACGATTTATTTTTGATATATATCAAAGGGATAGAAAAAGTAAAGTACGTTAAGTATTTTCAAAAGAAAAGTAATATTTTTTCAAAAGAAGGTTTATAAGTTAGATACTTTCAAAAGTATTAGTTTAAAAGTTAAGTAAAATTTTTAAAATTAAGAATTATTTTTAAGAGACCTTTTTAAAGTTTGAAAAGCTATGATTAATAGCTAAGTATTATTTTCAGGAGGAGCTTTTAAAGTTTCAAAAATTAATTACTTTTCAGAGAGGTTAAAGTTAAAATGTTCTTTTTGGAATTTTAATTTAGAAACATTAACTTGAAAAAAAATTGCTTCAATATTTAGAAATTTCTTAGTTTAAAAAAATTTATTTTTTTAATTTTTACTTTGAAAAAAAAACATTCTTTTTAAAATTCTTACTTGTAAAAATTTTTATTTGCTCTTAACTTGTTTAAATATTATTTACTTAATTTAACTTTGAACTATGCTATCATAATTAAAAAGTGAGAGATTGTTAATGCAGAAAGCACCTTATAATTGAACCTAAGTTTTGATAATGATAAATGATTCAAAAAAATGTTTGTTGTTGTACTGATAAGGTTGGTTGAGCATGCAGGAAAGTCTTAAGTGATCTTAAGCAAGGTGAAAGTCCTAGTTAAGGTTAGACAAAGAAGTCCTAGTGGACATTAGGCAGGTGGAATGTCCTAGTTGTGGCTAGGAAAGGAAGTCTTGGTTCAAGGGACTGGGTGAATTCTTGGCAGGTCGAGGATGTCGGGAAGAAATCCTAGGGTCGAAGACACTAGGGGAAAGTCCTGTGGGTTGCGGACACCAGATGGAAAACTATACGGGTCGGGGTTCGGATGTCTAGCCAAAAGTCTTGAGGTCTCGGATGTTAAGCTAAATTCCAAATGGTTTGGAGGTCTGGTTTAGAAAAAGGTAAACTCTCCTGAGAAGAGTTGGTGAGGAATCATTTCCCGTAGAGGGAACAATAGACGTTAGTCTGACCTAGAGTTTCAAATAAAACGAGGACCAGACAATCCAGAGACTGTCAAATATTACTCTTCTTTACATATTATTACTTGTCGGCCTAACCTTATAATGCAGGAAAGCAAAAGAAAAATCAAGGGGCTCCAGGCACCTAGACCTTATCCAAGCGTAAGGAGGCCCGAGCGCTCGGAGTTGCTCCAGGGACCTGACAGGTGGATAAGGTGCCCGGACGATGGTTGAGGTGGCACACACTAGTTGGCTAGCGCACATCACAGTCTAGGGGCTTGGACCGGTCCAGACTCCCGGAGGTGGATAAAGTTTGCTAGATAAACATTCGACGAGGTGCAGCCACATTAACACACCAAGTGCCCGGGGGTGGTTCCAGGCACTTAGAGAAGTCCTACATAAAGGCCTTTGAGCAACAACTTTAGGAAATCAATTCGAATGACTTTCTCTCTTGCGCACTGCTACGGAAATTACTCTACGATGCCAAAATGTTGCTCCGACAACCTACATTAAAGTTTTCCAATTCCATTTGTTGTTGGTAACTTTATTTTATAGCTATTATACTTTAATTTTGTAATCTTATTCGAGCTATTAATGGATTGTCCAATGAAAGCACTCTCAAGTGTGGGCCTTAGAGTAGAAGTGTCACAGGTTTCGAACCAAGTAAAAACTTAGTTGTGTTATTCTTTATTCTTATTTATGCTGCATTTACTTTCTCGATAGTTTTACGCAAAAAAATGAAAAAGCCACGAGTACTATTCACCCCCATCTAGCGCTTTCGATCCAACAGTACCAGAGTGGGGCGAGATGATAGTACGTTAGGGAAGCTTGATCTAGGAGTCAAATAGAGTAAGGTGTATCCTATTTGGTCTACTTAGCTAAGTAGAACTAACCGAAGCTACCTCGTCTCATCCTAGACTAGTTACAGCAAGGTTTTTTAATATAAAAATTAAATATACAATTTCTTAAAAAGGTTTTGTCTAAAAATGGTCATTGTTCTAATATCCAAAAAGGGATGTTCCTCGCCACAGCCTGAAAGCTAATTTCTGAAATGTGTATTTAATTGACTGATGATTAAATTTGAATCTAACTCAAATGTCAATCAATTCTTAAATTTTAAATTAAATTAATGAAGATAAAATTAATAAATATCTCACAAAAACTAAAGGTTTTCTGATTGATAATTTAGAAAAGGGTGAGATGATTTTTAGAATTAATTAGATTAATCCAACTTAAACAAACTTTAAATTCACCTTTAATTAATTCAACTTAAAAAAAATTTAAATTAACATTGATCAAGTTTAGTATTCCTTCTTAGACAATAACTTGATAGATATTTTACTTGACTTAACTAAGTGAACATTAATATTTTCTAGTAGACAACTAGTAGCTAAAGGTTAGATATTTATTTTAAGGAAAGTAGATGATTTTTTAAAATATTTTTTTTAACAAAAATTAGTTTGTTTTTTGTATGCTTGGATAACAAGGGAATTACTCTTTAAATCTTGTTTATCTGCTCTCTTTCTTAAGTAAATTTCATAAATTGCCTTAGTATGTCGCAAAATTACTTAAGAAGTTTTTTAAAAACATTTCCCTCCTTGAAAATATAATAAAAATTCTAATTTTCAAAATTACAAAAGTGGGTAGTATTTGTTGGTCCAGTGTAGGCTGACTAAAGAGGGTTGAATAACCTTACAATATAAATTCAAACTTTCTCTTGCTTCTAGACTTAGTAAGGACAAACACACATTTGTTACTTAAGATAAACATAAAATAGAAGAGACAAAGAGTTTTACTTGGTTTTCAACCAAGGAGGTTGCTAGTTCAAGGCAACGAAATCTCCACTAAATAGTTCCTTCATTGAAAGTGGAGTAGCCTCTTATAGAAATTGAAAGCGCAGAAACTAAAGAATGAGTTTGTAAATGAAAGTACAAGTGTTGTTTTTAAACTTCGAGAACCAGAGCTCTATTTATAGTCCACTGGTCAAGGTTAGTCGTTGGCTAACGTGGCATCTCCGATCCAGGTGCTCGGACTAGGTCGATCCGATCCACTCTGCAATGACTTCTTTCTCCAGTGATTATCGCTTCCCAAGCACCTAGACCAAATCCAGGTGCCTGGAGTCTGTTGGCATGGATTCCAGTATGATCCTCGCTGCAACAACTCATCAATGTGGTCGGGACTATCCGAGCGCCTGGACCTGGTTTGGGCGCCTAGAGTCCAAGCACTTGGACAAAGCCAACTTCTGACATTGACTTTCTCCCCAGTTTCTCATCCCTCAGAAGCTCCGCGCACATCCTTCTCGTCCACAGTGTATTCTTCTGTAGCTTTTCATCCCTAGGATACTTTGAGCCAGTCGACTCACTTCCTGTGACATCCTTCTCGCTCGTTGCATCTTTCGTTCAAATTCTTGTATTCCTAAGTCCCTTCCCACTTAGATCCAATGTATCAAAAATTTCAAATTTAACTTAACTTGGTTGATCACATCAAAATCAATCTGAGGTACTTACAATCCTCCATTTTTTTTATGTATATCAACCCAAGTTAAGTTAGAGTTAAACTAAAATAATTTAAATAAGATAATGCATTTGTAATAAATTCAATGAAATATAAAATTTTATACCTCCCCCTTTATTTATACCTTTCTCTTAACTTAGGTGGCATTTGGTATACGAGTATGGGAATGGAGAATTTGATTCATTTCCAAACTTTATGTTTGGTTGAGGTGAATGAGAATTAGATTTTGGAATAAAACTCAAAAACTAAGGTATTGATGAAATCTACCTCCTCTCTTGGATTTCAACATATCCAAAAACTTGGATATCATCTCAATTATTTTGGACAAAAATACCTTTAATATATTTGTTTAATTTTACTTGATGTCGAGTCCCCAAGGCTATGGTGTCGCGATAGGACATCCAGTTTGCCACCCAGACACCCACGGTTCGATCTCCAGCTATGACGTATTTACAATAATTTTTCTTCTAAATAGGGGATGCAACCAAAAGATGCTCGACTTCTGAGCTGGCCACCGTGTGAGTTTCTCGATTTATCCTAGTGATCGATGAAAAAATTCTATGGGGCTGGATTGATCACCCAGAGATAGTTAATAAGCCTTACTAGGATTATCATACTTTCTTTCATTCCCCTTTTAAGAGTGATAGCTAATCTTTTTAACTTTCTCAAAGAATGTTAGGAAAAAATTTAAAGAAAATTTAGAAAAATATTGAAACTTTCCTAGAGGTGTGAAACAAAATTTTCAGTAATCTACCTTTCTACCAAAATTAATTTTCAAAGAAGTAATTTTTTTAATCGAGTAAACTGTTAATTTTAGAAAAATAATTTAAAAATTATTTTATTGTCTAAAAAAATTCTTGAAAATTTTTAATAATAACAATCATAAGAATTTGAAGACATGATAAAAATGTCATGCACAGAATATATTTATTTTAAATGAAATAAATATTTTTTAACATGAATGATTATTTTTGAATTTAAATTTTTAAAAATAGAATTTCTCATCTAAAAATATTACTGATTTTTCTATGCATTCAAAATTTAATGGTCTTTAGCCTAAAAATTAGCTTTTTTTTTTCAAAATTAATGTCTGAAAAATTTTAATTTTTAAAATTTACTTTTTTGATAAAAAAAATTCATAAAAATTTAATTACTAGTAAAAAAATTAAGAATTTTTTATACTAATAGTTGATCCATTTGTATATCATAAAAAAATCAATAGAAAACATGAAAAGTAGATTTACTAAATAATTATTTTTTTCAACAATGTTTAAAATTAAATCAAATTAAATATAAGCATGAAAATAAAATCAATTTAACCGTTTAGAACGGATTTAGAAATCCAATATAGATTTGTACCTACTGGATTAATCAAGTATTTTATTGGAATATAATTTCTAAATATTTTTATAATTTAACGCCTATGAGATCTAATATACCAATTTAGTCCTTCAATTTTTAAAATGAGAAATATTCAAATTTGACATTTATCTTATTTTCAACAAATCTATTTGTTGTTTTCAATTATGTATTTTCTTTTTAAATTTTATCAAAAAGTTCTAATGGTTTATTTTAACTTATCGTTTTCTATTTTAAATCCATACATGTAGTTCGTAGTTTGCATAATGACCTAGATAACATTTTTATACCTTCATAAAGATGATCAAGAGGTAAGAGTCATACCTCACTTATCGTGTTAGACTCGTAATTTGAAGCTCCCCCTTCATCAATGTTCTCCTTTCATCGATGCTCTCGATGCTCATCTCGGATGAAGTTTCACCGTCTTCTTCTTCTTGATGACTTGCTATTAGTGCAAGTTCGGTGTAAGCTTCGATCTCAGACTTTGACGACGACTCATCCCATGTGGCTTTCAGATTTTTTTTCTTCGATTATCCCTTTGTCTTTTTCCTTACTTTTCAGCTTTGGATAGTTATCCTTGATGTGTCCTTCTTCTTGGCAATTGTAGTATCTAACTTTCCTCTTTCTTTGAAGGAATTTCTTGGTCTGTAACTTATTAAATCTATTAGTTTTAAAAAATTATTTAGCTTTCTTACCATAAATGTGTAGGACCGGAAAGATGCTGGGTGGGGGGGGGGGGGGTGAATAGCGTTCGTCGAAAATCGAAAGCGAATTAAATCGAATTACGCAGTGGAAGAATAAAAGACAATGCAAACACAAGTAGTTTTACTTGGTTCGGAGCCTTCGATGACTCCTACTCCAAGGCTCATGATCGTTGATCGCTTTCGTTGGACAATCACTATCAGTTCGAATAAGATGTTATAAGTATTGAGTACAAGAACTGAAATCGTTACCGACAAATAGAAAGGAAATAAGAATCTCTCGTTCTTCAAACTTCGGAGCAACCTTTCGATGTCGTCAGAGTTTTTTCGGAGCAGCACGCAAGAGAGAAACTTGTAGTAATTGTTGTTCTGAAGTTCCTGGTTGAAGGTCTTTATATAGGCTCATTCTGGGTGCCTGGACCACGTGGCTCGACCAGTCGACGTACTCCACATCAACTTTTGAATGAATTTTTGGGTCCAGGCGCTTGGACCGACTCCGAGCGCTCGGACCACCTAGGTGCCAACGACACTTGCCTGAGCGAACCTGGTTCGGGCGCTCGGACACTGGGAACTTGGACTCTCCTTTTCTTCAGCAGCTTCTTCCCTGTAAAAAGATTAGTCTAGACAATAGAAAATATATTTATCCTACAAAATAGAGTTAGCACAACATAATAAAATAGTAGTAGTAAATAGATCATGTCTCCTCGAGATCAGGATCTAGTCAAGATCTCAACTTAGGCTTCCCAAATAGACCTAAGCTAGATCGACACCTATAGTTCTCTCAACGGGGAACATGTCCTCACTGGATCTCTCCTCCAGTTGCTTACATTCTGTAACGCCCAAAAATTCTAATTTTAGAAATATTCTATTATTTTTCTAGAATTTTAGAATATTTTTATGGAATTTTTGGAGTAGTGAAGTAGTAAAATTAAATAAAAACGTAAAATAGCCTAAGCGGGAATTGAACCCAAGACCTAGCGAACCCTACGACTTATAGATGACTTTAGTAACCAAGGGACCCCAGCAGGGGTGTGCTGAAAGAAGAGGAGAACAATTATATTTAAGGCTTAGTTGGGGTGTATTAATTAATTAATATAAATAGGGAAATTAAGCGGAGAGTTGTTATTTTGATCGGCAATTCTCTTCTCCCTCAAACCCTCACCGCCGAAGCCCCTCTTCTCCTCACCCTCTCGGCGCCCAAGTCCAAGAAGCCTAGGGTTCCACCCCTAGGATCATAGGAGCACTTTCCAGCGACAATTCCGGCACGAGGATGTTCCTCTCCGCGAGAAGAACGCATAAGCGTAAGAAGATCGTCGAAGAGATCCTCTTCTCAGGAAACCTAGCGATCAGATTGTAAGGAAAAACTAGTGCAGGATGTGAGTAACCCCTCACCTGTAGTATAAGTAGCTATTTGTATGTTTCTATGCTTTAGTTTTGTCATATGCAAATCCATCGATACGTAGGGTGTGAATTAGTGCACAACAAGTGCTCGATGAAATGGTTAGCACAGTTAAATGCCACAGTAGACATTTTAATAGTTTAGTTAAATGTTGTAGATGCATTTAAATAAGTATACTTAGCCTTGCTTCAGCTTATATGGGACTACGGTCCAATGGGTGGGCTCCCATAGTCGCCTCTAGGTTCAGATAACCTAGTTCTAGGTTCAGATAACCTAGTAAAAGCAAGTTAAGATAAATTAGGTTATAAATAGTATTTTACTTTATCAGAGGCTCTGTACTGGACTTCAGTTGTCCTTGGGTTGGGCTCCCACAGTCATCCCTAGGTTTAGATAACCTAGTAAACCCTACTAGATTCAGGTCTTGCAACCCCGGGTCTAGTTAGGGATGCGCGCATAGCAAGTACAGTTGCCGGGCCCATCAGCAGCATTATTAGTATTTTTATCTATTTATGAAAATAGTTTTCAAACTTCACGAAATAGATAAATTAATTCAGCTTAGCTTCAGTTCAGTTTTCTATAGATATAGCAGATAGTTTTATGTTTAGTTCTTGATTGTCATGATATATATGTTCATGTGTCATGTTCTAGTATTTCTAGTATGATTCTCAGCTTGCATATCAGCATAGCATCTTTTAAAAAGCATGATTTCTCAAATGCATGTTTTTGTGAGGTAGATGGTTTCTTACTAAGCTCCCAAGCTTATAGTTGCATTTTCCTTATACTGCAGATAAAGGTAAAGGAAAGGCGGATTAGTGGAGGCTGGAGGACAATGCTACCAGATGTGTGTGAAAGAAGAACTTGGAATGAAGATTTTTGGGAACTAGCCCACCTTAAAACTTAGCATTTCCATTATGTTATTCCTTTTTGCACTTTAGTTATTTAAGTGTCTTGACTTATGAAAGTTATGCACAGATTGTTAGTTGACAATGATATTAGATAGCTAATCATGAGTAATAACATGTCTAATAGTAGTGTGGTGGTTGTAGTTGAGTTACTGAAGATTCTGTACGAGGTCGGGACTGATTTCTGCAGAAATCAGAGACCCAATCGATCAGCCGATAGATTGAGCAGTCCTCAATCAATCAACCGATCGATTGGAAGAAGTCCCCGCGTACAGAAGGCTAGTGAGTCGATTAGCTGATCGATTGGGAAGCCCCGATCAATCAGCCGATCGATCGAGGTGCGATCTGTCGCGTACAGAGAGCTGATGAGTCGATCAGCTGATCGATCGGCCATGGATCGATCAGCCGATCGATCGGGAATTAATCCCGCAAACAGAGAGCTTCTGAATCAATCTCTGGATCGATTGACCAGATTGGATCGATCAGCCGATCGATCCAGTTTGACCCCGTGCATAGTAGCGAGTTGAGTCGATCAGTGGATCGATCAGACAACTCCAATCGATCAGCCGATCGATTGGAATGTCTTATTTCAGCCAGAAGTGCCAAAATTCAGATTCTTGACCAAATAGAAAGTCAAATTTTCTTCTCTAGCATATGTACATAAATAAAAAGGTCTTTGAACCTAATCATATAGACTGTGATGGTCATTAGCAGAGTAAGATTTTAATAAGTACAGTTTTCCGCACCTTATAGTTCAGTTCCGCATAATGTAACCCCGACCTTACAACATAGCCAGTAGGAGGTGGGGTGTTACAGAGTGGTATCAGAGCAAGTTCCATACTTCCTTCACACACACATCAGCATTGAACCTGCAGCTTCCAAGTAAGAATACCTCTCACTGTATTATGTTCTTGCTTTCATGTTTATGGATAATAGTAGCATGTTTATATATGATAGCATCTAACCTGATAGTAGTAATTATATAAACATGATTGTATTAGTTATGTATGTCCTCTATCTCTCTAGAAAATGGTATGAGGACGCCCAGCTAGAAAGACACCAACTACTGAGCCCCAGCATGAGGCAGGCAGCTCAGTGCCTCCTCCAGACCTTACAGCAGTAGTGGCTCAGTTGCAGAAGCAGCTAGCTGAACAGCAACAGGAGATAGCCACCCTAAGGGCTAACCAGCAGAACACTCCCACTGTCACCCCAGAACCTAACTTAGCAACCACAGTGGTGATAGAGGTTCCACCAGTCCAACCTGCAGCACCAGTAGCTCCAGCAGCATGGGCAAGAAGAGAAGCCTATCTGATCCAGTGACAGAAAATCAAGCCAGAGAATTTCTCAGGCACTAGTGAACCATGGGATGCTCAAGCTTGGTTCAAAACACTGGAGAGTACGATGGAGCTTCTGGACTGGCCAGAGTTTAAAAAGGTGAAATGTGCCTCATTCTGCCTGACAGGAGACGCACGTATGTGGTGGGAGAGAATTAAAGCGAAGCGCCCAGTGAACCAGATGACATGGGCCGACTTCGAGAGAGAATTCTTTGAAGAGTTCTTCCACATGCGGGTCACAAACCGCCACTATGACGAGTTCACTAAATTTCGCCGGGGCAACCTTCCAGTTGAGGAAGCCATGAAGAAATTCAATAGACTGGCCCGTCTATGTCCTGAACTAGTCAACACTGAAAAAGAACGAGTCCGGTTGATGCTCAAAATGCTAAGGCCGGAGATAGCAATGAATGTGGCCAGTGACGTTCATAGGCCGCAAACTACAGAAGAATTAGTAAGCAGTGCTTTGACCACCGAACATTACCAGAACAGCATCAAGCAGTAGAAGCAAGCCTTTTTAGAGCCTAAGGGCCAAGGAGGCTCAGGTACTCAGAAACACCAGGGCCACAGCTCTAACTGGAAAGGGAACCCCAGCTATAAACGTAAGTCAGGGAGCTACCCAAAAGGAGGATCAGCTAGTAAACAGCCTAGTTATCCCAAATGTTCCACTTGTGGGAAATTCCACCCCGGAGTTTGTCGCAAGGGCACACGAGGATGTTTCGAATGTGGCCAGGAAGGGCATATGGCTAAGCAATGCCCAAACAAAATCAGCAATCCTCCACCACAGCCGATTCAGTATAGAGATAAACCAGCACATCTACACTGGATGCAGGCTGCTATAGACAGTCCACACATCAGTCAAGGCAGACTAGAAGCCCCCTCAGCCACAACGAACGCGAGGATCTACTCACTCACCAAGGAGGATGTAGCGAATGCCTCGACAGTTGTTACAGGTCAAATTAGTATTTTACAGCAAAGTGCAACTGTCTTGTTCGATACTGGGGCAACCCATTCTTATATATTCAGGGCATTTGTCGAAAAGTTAGCACTAACTCCAGATGCACTTAGTGGTCAGTTTTTGACAACACTACCTTCAGGAGAAATCATGGCATCCACGCACTAGCTTCGAGCAGTGCCAGTCGTGAAAGCAGACAAAGAGCTTTTTGGTGATCTGATAGTGCTAGATATGGCTGACTACGATGTCATTTTTGGAATGGACTTTCTGGTCAAATATGGTGCCTCCATAGAATGCCGTAAACAGAGAGTTGTATTCCAACCCGAAGCAAGAGTGCAATTTGGGTACATCGGAGAACCAAAGAGAAAAGCCAAGAAGTTTCTCTCAGCTCTGAAAGCACAGAAACTACTTGATACCGGATGTACGGGATTCATAGCACATGTAGTCAGTACCAGTCAGAACAAGGACCAAAAGCTAGAAGAGGTCCGAGTTGTATGTGACTACCCAGCAGTCTTCCCTGAGGAGTTACCAGGTCTAGCACCAGACAGGGAGATTGAATTTGAGATAGAGCTCATCCCCGGTATGAATCCCATCTCCAAAGCACCCTACCGCATGGCTCCAGTAGAACTGAAGGAACTTCAGGAGCTACTCGACAAGGGCTTCATACGCTCTAGTCACTCACCATGGGGAGCTCCTGTATTGTTTGTGAAGAAGAAGGACGGGAGCATGCGCTTGTGTATAGACTACCGAGCACTAAACCAAGTTACTATTAAGAACAGGTATCCTCTTCCCAAGATAGATGACCTGTTTGATCAACTAAAGGGAGCAGCAGTGTTCTCTAAAATAGACCTCAGATCGGGATATCGCCAGGTGAAAGTTAAAGAAGGTGATATACCCAAGATGACTTTCAGGACCAGATACGGACATTATGAGTTCGTAGTCATGCCCTTTGGCGTGACGAATGCTCCAGCTACTTTCATGGACCTCATGAATAGAGTATTCAGAGAATACTTAGATAAGTTTGTTATCGTGTTCATCGACGACATTCTTATCTATTCCAGAACTCAGGAAGAACACGCAGAGCACCTGAAGATAGTACTGCAGACTCTCCAGCAGAACCAGCTGTACGCCAAGTTCACGAAATGTGAATTCTGGCTTGATCAGGTATCCTTTCTGGGTCACATCATCTCTAAAGATGGTATTATGGTAGACCCCAATAAGATAGAGGCTGTGAGTAATTGGAAAAGACCTAAGGACGCCCATGAAATCAGAAGCTTTCTGGGACTAGCAGGCTACTATAGAAAATTCGTAGAGGATTTCTCCAGGATAGCCTCCCCACTGACAGCTCTCACCAGGAAGAACAGAAAATTTCAGTAGACAGAGGACTGTGAGAACAGCTTCATAGAGCTAAAAAGGAGATTGACCAGTGCTCCCATTCTGGCTCTACCAGAAAACACCGATAGCTTTGATATTTACAGTGATGCCTCTAAGTTGGGACTAGGAGCAGTACTGATGCAAGAAGGTAAGGTGATCGCCTATGCCTCCAGACAACTCAAGGATTATGAGAGGAACTACCCTACTCATGACCTCGAGCTTGCAGCAGTTGTGTTCGCCCTCAAAATTTGGAGACATTACTTGTATGGAGCGCTGTGCAGAGTGTACACAGATCATCAGAGTCTGAAATATTTCTTCACTCAGAAGGATCTGAATATGCGACAGCGTAGATGGCTCGATCTGGTCAAAGACTATGACATAGATATCCTCTACCACCCAGGAAAAGCCAATAAGGTGGCAGATGCACTTAGCAGGAAGTCCAGTGCTACCTTATTATCCCTATCAGCCATGTCACCGCCCCTACAAAAAGAAATTTTGGATTTCAGTCTCGAACTTATAGTGGGACAGCTCTCTACTATGACATTAGCATCTACCTTGCTTGGTGACATACAGACAGCTCAGGATCAGGACCCTAAGATTCAGAAAATCAAGCAAGGGATAGCAGGATCAGAAAGTGGAGAGTTTCGAGTATCTGATAAGGGGGCAGTGTATTTTGGTGATAGACTATGTGTTCCAGATCAGGAGGAACTACGGAGGAAGATCCTAGACGAGGCTCACAGGACTCCTTATGCGATGCACCCTGGTTCCACCAAAATATATCACGACCTGAAGAAACGTTTTTGGTGGCCTGGGATGAAAAGAGACATCGCTAGATATGTCAGTACCTGTCTGACCTATCAAAGGGTCAAGGCAGAACACCAGAGACCAGGAGGAGTTCTGCAGCCTATTCAGATCCCAGAATGGAAGTGGGAGGATATTTCTATGGACTTCATAGTGGGACTACCCAAAACCACGAATGGTTTTGATACCATCTGGGTAATAGTCGACAGATTGAATAAATCATCCCACTTCTTAGCTATCAGGATATCCTACTCCATGGAGCAGCTAGCTCAGTTGTATCTCAAGGAGATCGTCAGACTGCATGGAGTCTCACGGACCATCATTTCAGACAGACACAGTAGATTCACATCACACTTCTGGGAGTGTGTATAGTCAGCATTGGGCACTAAGTTAAAATTTAGCACAGCTTTCTATCCTCAGACAGATGGTCAGACGGAGCGAGTAAATTAGGTACTCGAAGATATGCTCCGAGACTTCAAGGGAAGTTGGTGCAAATATCTGAGTTTAGCAGAATTTGCATACAATAATAGCTATCAGGCCACTATCGGCATAGCACCTTACGAGGCTCTCTACGGGCGGAGGTGTAGATCTCCAATCTGCTGGTATGAAAGTGGTGAACATAAAGAACTAGAACTTCAGACAGATCTAGTAGGAGAGACCACAACAGTTATACAGCAGATCCGCCAGAGGATAGAGACAGCTCAGAATCGCCAGAAAAGCTATGCTGATACACGGCGCAGGCCCTTAGAGTTTTCAATTGGGGATACAGTATTTCTCAGAGTAGCTCCCATGAAGGGAGTAATGCATTTTGGGAAGAAGGGCAAACTAAGTCCTAGATATGTGGGACCATACCTTATCACTAGAAGAGTTGGCCAGGCTGCATATGAGCTAGAGCTACCCCAGGAGATGTCAGCTATTCACAACGTATTTCATGTCTCTATGCTAAAGAAGCATGTCCCAGATGCCACCCAGGTGATTGAGCCCCAGTCAGTACAAGTCCGCGAAGACCTCAGCTATGACAGTCGACCTATTCAGATAATAGATCGAGCAGTTAAGAAATTACAGAACAAGGAGGTACCATTAGTAAAACTCATTTGGCAAAATCACACAACAAAAGAGGCAACTTGGGAGACAGAAGCTAGTATGAGACAGAAGTACCCAGAGTTATTCTAAGTTCGAGGATGAACTTTTTATAAGGTACGGGGGATTGTAACGCCCGGAAATTCTCAAAGTAATTTTAGAAATATTCTATTATTTTTCTGGAATTTTAGAATATTTTTGTGGAATTTTTGCAGTAGCAGAAATAGCAAAATTAAATAAAAACGTAAAATAGCCTAAGCTGAAATTGAAACCGAGACCTAGTGAACCCTACGACTTATAGATGACTTTAGTAACCAAGGGGCCCCAGCAGGGGCGTGCTGAAAGAAGAGGAGAACAATTATATTTAAGGCTTAGTTGGGGTGTATTAATTAATTAATATAAATAGAGAAATTAAGCGGAGAGTTGTTATTTTGATCGGCAGTTCTCTTCTCCCTCAAACCCTCACCGCCGAAGCCCCTCTTCTCCTCACCCTCTCGGCGCCCAAGTCCAAGAAGCCTAGGGTTCCGCCCCTAGGATCATAGGAGCACTTTCCAGCGACAATTCCGGCACGAGGACGTTCCTCTCCGCGAGAAGAACGCATAAGCGTAAGAAGATCGTCGAAGAGATCCTCTTCTCAGGAAACCTAGCGATCAGATTGTAAGGAAAAACTAGCGCAGGATGTGAGTAACCCCTCACCTGTAGTATAAGTAGCTATTTGTATGTTTCTATGCTTTAGTTTTGTCATATGCAAATCCATCGGTACGTAGGGTGTGAATTAGTGCACACTAAGTGCTCGATGAAATGGTTAGCACAGTTAAATGCCACAGTAGGCATTTTAATAGTTTAGTTAAATGTTGTAGATGCATTTAAATAAGTATACTTAGCCTTGCTTCAGCTTATATGGGACTACGGTCCAATGGGTGGGCTCCCATAGTCGCCTCTAGGTTCAGATAACCTAGTTCTAGGTTCAGATAACCTAGTTCTAGGTTCAGATAACCTAGTAAAAGCAAATTAAGATAAATTAGGTTATAAACAATATTTTACTTTATCAGAGGCTCTGTACTGGACTTCAGTTGTCCTTGGGTTGGGCTCCCACAGTGGTCCCTAGGTTTAGATAACCTAGTAAACCCTACTAGATTCGGGTCTTGCAACCCCGGGTCTAGTTAGGGATGCGCATAGCAAGTACGGTTGCCGGGCCCATCAGCAGCATGATTAGTATTTTTATCTATTTATGAAAATAGTTTTCAAACTTCACGAAACAGATAAATGAATTCAGCTTAGCTTCAGTTCAGTTTTCTATAGATATAGTAGATAGTTTTATATTTAGTTCTTGATTGCCATGATTTATATGTTCATGTGCCATGTTCTAGTATTTCTAGTATGATTCTTAGCTTGCATATCAGCATAACATCTTTTAAAAAGCATGATTTCTCAAATGCATGTTTTTGTGAGGTAGATGGTTTCTTACTAAGCTCCCAAGCTTATAGTTGCATTTTCCTTATACTACAGATAAAGGTAAAGGAAAGGCGGATTAGCGGAGGCTGGAGGACAATGCTACCAGATGTGTGTGAAAGAGGAACTTGGAATGAAGATTTTTGGGAACTAGCCCACCTTAAAACTTAGCATTTCCGTTATGTTATTCCTTTTTGCACTTTAGTTATTTAAGTGTCTTGACTTATGAAAGTTATGAACAGATTGTTACTTGACATGATATTAGATAGCTAATCATGAGTAATAACATGTCTAATAGTAGTGTGGTGGTTGTAGTTGAGTTATTGAAGATTCTGTACGAGGTCGGGACTGATTTCTGCAGAAATCAGAGACCCAATCGATCAGCCGATAGATTGAGCAGTCCTCAATCAATCAGCCGATCGATTGGAGAGGATTGGAGGGTTAGTTTACCGTCTGGCACTACCACCGTTTGTGGCAGGTGTTCACGACATATTCCATGTGTTTATGCTGAGGGGGAATGTACCCGACCCGACACATGTGTTGACAGATAATCTCCATTCCAGTTCAGCCTGACATTACTTATGAGGAGGTTCCGGTACGGATTCTCGACCGGAAAGAGCGTCAGTTGCGGAACAAGACTATCCGGCTGGTTAAAGTCGGATGGCAGCATCATTCGGACGAGGAGGTGACCTGGGAGCTCGAGGATACTATCCGAGCTTGATATCCCCATCCTTTTACTTGAGGTATGTGATTTAATTTACCGTTTAGCATTTATACTCTATATCTGTTGTTAGTACTTGTTGATGGTAGATAACGAAATTTGGGGACCAAATTTTTATTAGTGGGGGAGAATGTAAAATACCGAAAAATGGCGAATAATGATAAGGGAATTTTCTAGAATTTTTAGAAATTTTTATGGAATTTTTCGGAGCTCGTATGGATGAGTTTACGGGGATAAAAATGGGGCTCCGGGAAAACCTGTTTTGGATATCCGTTTAAGTGAGGAAATGTTTTATTTATAAATACATTTTCCTTCTTTTTCTTTTATTTTCCCCCCACGCCGTTTCTTTCTTCCCCGTGCCCTCACTCGAGCCTCGCCCGCGCCCCTCTTCTTCCCTCACCAAACTCATCTGCCCTAACCGCCTTTCCCAACCGCACCGCAAAACCATCTTCTTCCTCCTCCCTCACTTGATCTCTGCCCTAGCCTTTTCACCGCTGCACACCGCCGCCTTCTACTCGAGACAAGTTGCAGAGATGAGATGAGGCTCAGAGACGGCCACCAGGTCCGGCACCAGTCGCCGACGTTGATGGCGGCTAGCAGCGTGCCCTAGCGCCGACCCCCTTCCCTGTGCCATAGCCGCGAGCCACCCGAGCACCGCCAGTCGCCGACGTTGATGGCGGCTAGCAGCGTGCCCTAGCCCCGACCCCCTTCCCTGTGCCATAGCCGCGAGCCACCCGAGCACCGCCGCACCTCTGCCCTAGGTGACGGCCAAAGGGGGGGAAAGGATCGTGCCCTAGATCTATTCCTCACTGCCGCACCTCTGCACAGCGCTGCTGCCGCACGAAACAGCGCCACCAGTCGGTCTCACCGTGCCCTAGCATTGTCGCCGGAACCTTGATCACCTCCGACCAGTGGAGAGGAAGAAGGTAAGATTGGTTGGAATTTGGTCGTTGCTTAATTTGTTATCTCCAATTCTTGATCTCAATTGGATCTGACCAGTGGGAAAGATTTCCAGCAGGGAGATTGTACTAGGTGGGGTGTTCTTGGTCCGACCCATCTTGTTCCAGCGTCAGCAGTGGCTAGGTAGTGAGGTAAGGAGTAGAGAATTGTATCTTTGTTGTAGATTCTATGTTGTTTGGACTATTGTGATGATAGATTTGATTTAGGTATGAGGTAATCAATTTGTACCTGTGTATTTCCTGACTAACGATCCATACCCTAGGTTAACCAGAGGTGTTTGGTTTGGAACGACAACAGGTGTCTTCGGCAGTGACTCAACGGCCGAATATGTATATTTGGGTGAGTTTTGGATTTAGGTAAATGCATTGTTGTTAATATAAATGGATTTTGGAGTTAGTAAATCTATTATGGTTTGTGTAATTGGGATTGATTGAATATCACGATGGTATGTTTGTCGTTAGGCTCATTGAATTGATTTTTATACGTGGAGTGTTTGATTTTTGATTGAGGATCATTGGATTTGTTCGATGAGTTAGGAATGTTGGATTAAACCTGACTCAATCAAATGGATTAGATGAATTGAGATTTATCGTTGGATTGAGGTTTCCTTAATTAGTTTTAGGAATTTTATTTAGCTATTTAATCCATGTGAATTTAGCTAAATAAAATATATTGATACAGGACTCTGATTCGAGATGAGCATCTCAACGTCGGATTTGGACTGGATTGGACTTTCTTATTGGAGGCGGGTACTTTTTACTTTATGTCTTTGATATACATAGTAGTGAATTTAACAAATTGCATTAATTGTGTTCCTCCTTTTGATTCGGTTAATCACTACCCAAAACTTGTTACATGCTTGATTGATTGCTTGGTTTGCATCTCATGTATACTTTACCTGTTTATACATGCTTGTAGGGGTAGTGATATACCATGCTTCACAATGTTCAGGACCTAGATTGTATACCTTATCTGATCTGTGTACCGTTGTTTTGATTCATTGACTTATGGTGCACTTTCTATATATATACATGGTTTAGCTCAGGATATTTTGTGGTTAGTGTCATGCACCATTTGCATGATTGCATGTTGTGCGATAGTTCGCTCCATTATTGTTGAGCACATCGCCAGTTACATGGATCTGCACACACCACCACTCATGGGTTAGTGGTCGATTCAGGCAGTGTGTGTTGCAGTAGGGACTTTGTTTGGCTCCGTTGGTCCGCTCATGGGTAGCGTGATGCAATGTGTTAGCCGGCAGGGATTCCTCCCCGTCATCGTGTACCGGGAGTTGAGTGCATTGAGCTCCCCCATTTATGATTTAGGGTAGGAGGATAGGTGTACTCCGACAGCATCCCGTCCACTCGGTCACTCATCAGAAGTAGTGACGACAGAGTGCACGGTTGTCACAGCCCTACCCACTCGGCCTCACTATTGTGTGTGAGATGATCGATTGGCGTCAGGGGTGACTAGGACGCATCATTAGCATCATATGCATGATGCATTTATTGCTTGTGTTTGTGTTTGCTGCATTTATATGCTGCATATTGTTTGGATACCTATGTTTGACATGCATACAGGATTTCCATATCACTCGGACTGTTTGTCCTTATACCCAGGTCCTGGTTAGTACAGTTTCTCTCCTGTTTACTTCAGATACATTTTTAGCTTTCTTATATCAGGAGACTGTACGCATGATTAGTGCTTGGTGTTATTTCCCTACTTTGCATATCAGTTGTACCTGCTGAGCGTTGGACTCACCCCGCCTCCATTGTTGTTATTTTCAGGATGATGCTGTCAGGAGAGAGTTCCAGTTGCTAGTCCCCTGCAGACCACGAGGACTTATTGATCTTTTGGGTTTTCTTCTTTACTAGACTATGTTTTGAACTTGTTATGTTTTGGATACTTTGGATCTTGTATGGATTGTTTTATTTGTGGATGACTTTTATTTGGATTTGCTTTTACTACATGCCTGCCTAGATGGCAGAAGAGGTAAGTTGGTTTTATCGTCGGATTTGAGCTTTACGAGTGTAGTTGAGTAGGGTTGTTTTCGAGTCATCGTATTACTGTTCTATTTGTTTACTGTTAAACTGCGTGGTTGTGTCAGCCAGAGGCTGAAATTGATTTTAACTGCGTGGTGATTGTATTTTATTTCTGCTATTATTCCAGCCGCATGTGGCTGAGGTATGTGGATATGTAGAAAGTTTCAGATTGTCCACCATACAGGGGAGATGCTGCCTAAATTTCTTCGGACAGGGACTCTTCCGGGGAGTGACAATTTATTTGGTATCTGAGCCGGGTTTTACGATCCTTTGTTTTCATATTTTGTATATTTGGGATAACTTGATACCAATTTATTTGGTATCAGAGCGCCAAGTTTGGCGATACTTATTATTTTTCGTGTTACGGATTTTTGAGATTTAACTTATTGGTATCAGAGCGAGTTATGTTACCTGCTTTAAGTGTTCTGGATATTTGGGTTGGCCCAAGTTTGCAAGTCAAACTGGGTAGTTATTTTGGATTGTACGGATTTTCCATTATGTATATGTTATGGATTTCCGTTTCGGATTTATATGGATTTCCGGTGATTTGCATGTTCGGAATTTTGAGGTCAGAAGTTGGGGACTGGACAACGATGGAACATCTCCAGATGACATATAGGTATGATGTTTAATTTTATAGTTTGTGACATGTATTAGTATTCTTTATTTAGTACCTGTCTGGTTGTTGTAACACATATTACATGTGATGGGTTAGCCATTGAGCACGGTTGACCTTAATAGAGATCAAGGATTATAGTCTCTCGTGATTTTTCATATCATACCATCGGTAGTTTTAGCTTCTGTTACTACTAGTAGGAGATGGAGGCACATACCAGCCTCTGCTATTGTTAGCTGGCTAATGGATGATACCTACATATTCCTGTTGACTTAGCTAGTAGAGTTTTTATACTCATATCTTTTGGATATTAGGGTGTCCGATACAATGAAAATTGGTCATTTGGGGAGTTATCATGTTTGATCATTGTTGAGAATGATTTGAGGTTGAGGAATATTGTGGGATCAGATATTGTGATGTGTTGATTTCTAATGATTTATGAGAGTAAATGTTATGTGGTTGTCTGATGATCTATTACTAGATATTTGTTTTGATGATCTATTAGTGGATAATTATTTTGATGATCTATTATTTGGGTTGTCGTTGATGGTGACATAGTGAGTGTCATGTATGATATTCACAGGTTTGATGATTATAGTTGGTGATCAAATTATAAATCGGATGCTAGAGAGTTTATGGTTGAGTGTGCCTATGAGATTTTAATAAATCTGGTTAGTTGTGGTTAGTTAACAGGATGATAAAATTGATATTTGCTTCCTCTGATATTGGACTATATGGATAAATAATGATTTGATATTTTGAATGCTAACTTGCTCTCATGGGGAGTAGAGACTTATTCATCTGATATCATGTGGACTGATATTTTTGAGGATAAAAATGATAGTGTCTTGATGTTCTTGAATTCTGACTTTATCTTTTGGGTCGTACACATATATACATATGATTATTGTGGGTTTCTAGTAGATTATACCCAAGTGGTTAGGCATACATGTCTGATTGTTTATTAGAGGTATTTGTCAATTAAAAACTATGTTGTGGAATGTGCACATATGTTTGAGTGTTTTATTGGATGTATCTTATCGATTTAATCTGAGTTGTGATATGTGCAGATGTGTTTGGTGTAATATTTGAGGTATCTTGTTTATTATATGATTGTTCTGAGAGTATACTCGTGTCGGTTATGATTTGTTGGAAGTATTACGTTGATTATACTCTTGGCATAGATGTATATATGTCATGTGAGTGTTGTTGAGGTGTATTGTTGATTATACCTATGTTGATATATGCACACGGGTTCGGTATGCATTGTTGGAGGTATCACGATGAATTATGCCTATGTTGTGAGTGTGTTTGGTGTGTACTAATTGGAGGATTATGTCGATCAATCATATGTTGTGTGTGCATGTGTGTCAGGTGTATGGTGGGTAGCATCATGATGATTCTACCTATGTTGAATGTAGAATGCTGAGTGTCTACATTATGTTATTGGTTGTATAACCCTGTCAACTAATTCTCCTATTAGTGGTTGACCAACCCACTAGGATGATGATAGAGTTTACTATGGATTTGATTTGTTTACTAGGTTGTTTATACCTTTGGCTGCCACAGTGATATGTGGTTGAGTGATCTCGTGCAGCCTCTAGTTGGATAGTTAGGTGCCATGGACACTTATGGATCGTTTGTGGTGGAGCGGAGCTCCCACATATACATATTTCGGATTGCTTGTAGCGGAGCATTGCTCCCATATCTATTGCAGATACATGTTATGGATTATTTGTAGTGGAGTGTTACTCCTACATATTGAGGATTTCTTGTGGTAGAGCGTTGCTCCCACATATGTGGTATTTTCTGTGATGGAGCGTTGCTCTCACACTGGAGGATCTATGCTTAGATGATTTATATCGTTGGTGATCATATTTCAGACTTATTGTCAGGGATCTTATGGTTAGAAATGTCTGTGATACGGACATTATGTGTCATGATTTTACCATTAGGGTTTGGGAAGCCTTAGAGGTTTTTAGAGACTTGATGATTTTGATATTCCCAAGATGTTTGGATCGGTTTTCATTGTCTTTGTTGACGATGTTGTGATCTATTTCGGATCCACGGTGAGTCACGCACATCATCTTTGCATAGTTCTAGAGATGTTTCGATGAAAACGTCTAGATGTGAAGATCAGTAGTGCGTATTTTGGTTGTCTTCTGTGAGATGTTTGAGACACACGGTCACCAGTAGGAGTATACCGTGGTTCCACAGGAGATCGAGGTTGTTACCGTTGGGAGTAGACGGAGTTTATAGAAGAGGCTCGCAACTTCCTTTGTTTGGCTCGATATTTCCAGAGATACGTTGAGGGTTTCTCACGGATTGCTATGCTACTTACACACCTGACAGGAAAGGCTTGAAGTTCACTTGGACTGAGGATTATGAGATCAGCTTCCAGGAGCTGAAGCGGAGATTAGTGTCGATTCCGATTTTGGTTTTACCTTCTGGAGAGGACGGATATGTCCTCTACACCAACGCATCTATTCAGGGTTTGAGCGCTGTTCTGATGCAGCACGATATGGTAGCCTCCTATGCTTCTCGTCGGTTGAAGGAGCATGAGAAGAACTACCCTGTACATGATCTGGAGCAAGTCGCCATTATTTTTGCCATGAAGATTGGGCGACATTATTTATATGGCGTTACATTTGAGATTCTCACTGACCATAAGAGTCTCAAATATCTGTTTACTTAGAAGGAACTTAATCTCCGACAGAGGAGATGGATGGAGTTCCTGAAGGATTATGATTGTACCATTAGCTATCACCCGGAGAGAGCTAATGTGGTTGCCGATGCGCTTAGCAGGAAGTCCGGAGGGACTTTAGCTTGCCACCGAGTTGTGGTCACAGACTTGATTTAAGGTTTCTCCGATTTGGGCCTTGAGGGGTAAGGACAGACAGAGCAGGGTACTCTGGTTACCATGGTTGCTCAGTCGTTGATCAGGACGAGGATACGAGAGCCCTAGGCTGCCGATCAGTATTTGCAGTTTATTTGCAACTAGATAGCTTCCGGTCAGCAGACCGAGTTCACACGAGACGAGGAGGGTGTTATACACTTCCGAGGCAGATTTTGCGTACTTCAGTCTTATCCGGTCTTATAGGAGTTACTTCCGGAGGCTCATCGCTCATGATTTGCTGTCCACCCAGGCGGTACCCGTATGTACCAAGATTTGAGGTGTTTCTATTGGTGGAACGACATGAAGAAAGACATCGCATAATTTGTAGCGAGAGGTCTTGTCTGTCAGCAGGTGAAGGCAGAGCACCAGATACCTGCCGGATTATTTTAGCGGGTTCCTATTCCTAAGTGGAAATGGGAACATATTACCATGGACTTTGTGATGAGTCTGCCTAGAACACGACGAGGTCATGACGCGATTTGGGTAATTGTTGATCGATTAACCAAATCCGCGCACTTCTTAGCGATCCGGAAGACTGATTCCCTAGATCGATTGGCAGATCTGTATTGCCGGGAGATCATCAGATAACATAGTGTCCCATTGAGTATTATTTTGGATAGAGACCTCCGGTTCAGCTAAGGTTTTGTGTATTGGATTTTGGAGGCAGTTGAGAGGACCACTTGCCATTGGTAGAATTCGTCTACAACAACAGCTTTCATTCGGGTATCCAGTTGACACCGTTTGAGGCGTTGTATGGTAGGTCTTGTCGGACACCCACCCTCTGGGATGAGGTTGGGGAGGCCTAGTTGTTGGGACCTCATAGAGCTCAGCATAAGACAGAGTTGGTCCGTACTACTAGACGGAGGATGTCAGAGGCGTAGGACCACCAGAAGGGTTATGCAGACCAGAGTCGGAGACTCTTAGAGTTCTTTGCAGGCGACCATGTTTTTCTACGAGTCTCACCCTTGAAAGGGGTGAAGAGATTTGGCCTCAGAGGTAAGCTAGCTCCGCGATACATTGGACCTTTCCAGATCTTGGAGAGTATTTGAGCGTTAGTTTACCGTCTGGCACTACCACCGTTTGTGGCAGGTGTTCACGACGTATTCCATGTGTTTATGCTGAGGAGGAATGTACCCGACCCGACACATGTGTTGACAGATAATCTCCGTTCCAGTTCAGCCTGACATTACTTATGAGGAGGTTCCGGTACGGATTCTCGACCGAAAAGAGCGTCAGTTGAGGAACAAGACTATCCGGCTGGTTAAAGTCGGATGGCAGCATCATTCAGACGAGGAGGCGACCTGGGAGCTCGAGGATACTATCCAAGCTTGATATCCCCATCCTTTTATTTGAGGTATGTGATTTAATTTACCGTTCAGCATTTATACTCTATATCTGTTGTTAGTACTTGTTGATGGTAGATAACGAAATTTGGGGACCAAATTTTTATTAGTGGGGGAGAATGTAAAAAATCGAAAAATGGTGAATAATGATAAGGGAATTTTCTAGAATTTTTAGAAATTTTTCTGGAATTTTTCGGAGCTCGTATGGACGAGTTTACGGGGATAAAAATGGGGCTCCGGGAAAGCCTGTTTTGGATACCCGTTTAAGTGAGGAAATGTTTTATTTATAAATACATTTTCCTTCTTTTTCTTTTATTTTTCCCCCTCGCCGTTTCTTTCTTCCCCGTGCCCTCACTCGAGCCTCGCCCTCGCCCCTCTTCTTCCCTCACCGAACTCATCTGCCCTAACCGCCTTTCCCAACCGCGCCGCAAAACCATCTTCTTCCTCCTCCCTCACTTGATCTCTGCCCTAGCCTTTTCACCGCTGCACACCGCCGCCTTCTACTCGAGACAAGTTGCAGCGACGAGATGAGGCTCAGAGCCGGCCACCAGGTCCGGCACCAGTCGCCGACGTTGATGGCGGCTAGCAGCGTGCCCTAGCGCCGACCCCCTTCCCTGTACCATAGCCGCGAGCCACCCGAGCACCGCCAGTCGCTGACGTTGATGGCGGCTAGCAGCATGCCCTAGCCCCGACCCCCTTCCCTGTGCCATAGCCGCGAGCCACCCGAGCACCGCCGCACCTCTGCCCTAGGTGACGGCCAAAGGGAAGGGGGGGGGGGGGGGAAGGACCGTGCCCTAGATCTATTCCTCACTGCCGCACCTCTGCACAGCGCTGCTGCTACACGAAACAGCGCCACCAGCCGGTCTCACCATGCCCTAGCATTGTCGCCGGATCCTTGATCACCTCCGACCAGTGGAGAGGAAGAAGGTAAGATTGGTTGGAATTTGGTCGTTGCTTAATTTGTTATCTCCAATTCTTGATCTCAATTGGATCTGACCAGTGGGAAAGATTTCCAGCAGGGAGATTGTACTAGGTGGGGTGTTCTTGGTCCGACCCATCTTGTTCCAGCGTCAGGAGTGGCTAGGTAGTGAGGTAAGGAGTAGAGAATTGTATCTTTGTTGTAGATTCTATGTTGTTTGGACTATTGTGATGATAGATTTGATTTAGGTATGAGGTAATCAATTTATACCTGTGTATTTCCTGACTAACGATCCATACTCTAGGTTAACCAGAGGTATTTGGTTTGGAACGACAACAGGTGTCTTCGGTAGTGACTCAACGGCCGAATATGCATATTTGGGTGAGTTTTGGATTTAGGTAAATGCATTGTTGTTAGTATAAATGGATTTTGGAGTTAGTAAATCTATTATGGTTTGTGTAATTGGGATTGATTGAATATCACGATGGTATGTTTGTCGTTAGGCTCATTGAATTGATTTTTATACGTGGAGTGTTTGATTTTTGATTGAGGATCATTGGATTTGTTCGATGAGTTAGGAATGTTGGATTAAACCTGACTCAATCAAATGGAATAGATGAATCGAGATTTATCGTTGGATTGAGGTTTCCTTAATTAGTTTTAGGGATTTTATTTAGCTATTTAATCCATGTGAATTTAGCTAAATAAAATATATTGATACAGGACTCTGATTCGAGATGAGCATCTCAACGTCGGATTTGGACTGGATTGGACTTTCCTATTGGAGGCGGGTACTTTTTACTTTATGTCTTTGATATACATAGTAGTGAATTTAACAAATTGCATTAATTGTGTTCCTCATTCTGTTTCGGTTAATCACTACCCAAAACTTGTTACATGCTTGATTGATTGCTTGGTTTGCATCTCATGTATACTTTACCTGTTTATACATGCTTGTAGGGGTAGTGATATACCATGCTTCACCATGTTCAGGACCTAGATTGTATACCTTATCTGATCTGTGTACCGTTGTTTTGATTCATTGACTTATGGTGCACTTTCTATATATATACATGGTTTAGCTCAGGATATTTTGTGGTTAGTCCCATGCACCATTTGCATGATTGCATGCTGTGCGATAATCCGCTCCATTATTGTTGAGCACATCGCCAGTTACATGGATCTGCACACACCACCACTCATGGGTTAGTGGTCGATTCAGGCAGTGTGTGTTGCAGCAGTGTTGGCTCCGTTGGTCCGCTCATGGGTAGCGTGATGCAATGTGTTAGCCGACAGGGATTCCCCGTCATCGTGTACCGGAGTTGAGAGCATCGCTCCCCATTTATGATTTGGGGTAGGAGGATAGGTGTACTCGACAACATCCTACTCGGTCACTCATCAGGAGTAGTGACGACAGAGTGCACGGTTGTCACAGCCCTACCCACTCGGCCTCACTATTGTGTGTGAGATGATCGATTGGCGTCAGGGGTGACTAGGATGCATCATTAGCATCATATGCATGATGCATTTATTGCTTGTGTTTGTGTTTGCTGCATTTATATGCTGCATATTGTTTGGATACCTATGTTTGACATGCATACAGGATTTCCATATCACTCGGACTGTTTGTCCTTATACCCAGGTCCTGGTTAGTACAGTTTCTCTCCTGTTTACTTCAGATACATTTTTAGCTTTCTTATATCAGGAGACTGTACGCATGATTAGTGCTTGGTGTTATTTCCCTACTTTGCATATCAGTTGTACCTGCTGAGCGTTGGACTCACCCCGCCTCCATTGTTGTTATTTTCAGGATGATGCTGTCAGGAGAGAGTTCCAGTTGCTAGTCCCCTGCAGACCACGAGGACTTATTGATCTTTTGGGTTTTCTTCTTTACTAGACTATGTTTTGAACTTGTTATGTTTTGGATACTTTGGATCTTGTATGGATTGTTTTATTTGTGGATGACTTTTATTTGGATTTGCTTTTACTACATGTCTGCCTAGATGGCAGAAGAGGTAAGTTGGTTTTATCGTCGGATTTGAGCTTTAAGAGTGTAGTTGAGTAGGGTTGTTTTCGAGTCATCGTATTACTGTTCTATTTGTTTACTGTTAAACTGCGTGGTTGTGTCAGCCAGAGGCTGAAATTGATTTTAACTGCGTGGTGATTGTATTTTATTTCTGCTATTATTCCAGCCGCATGTGGCTGAGGTATGTGGATATGTAGAAAGTTTCAGATTGTCCGCCGTACAGGGGAGATTCTGCCGAAATTTCTTCGGACAGGGACTCATCCGGGGCGTGACAACAGTTTTCCGCACCTTATAGTTCAGTTCCGCATAATGTAACCTCGGCCTTACAGCGTAGCCAGTAGGAGGTGGGGTGTTACACATTCACTTACCAACTATAGTACTTTGACTTGCCTTTAACCCACTTGGTCTTCCCGCCAATTGTCAAGTCCGCAGACCCAACTAGACTTCAGCCAGTTGTCAGGTCCTGCGGACCCAACCGGACTTCCCGCCATATATCGGGTCCCGTAGACCTATCTAGACTTCCCACTAACTATCGGGTCCCATGGACCTAGTTAGATTTTAGCTTGGTGTCAGGTCCTTCAGAACAGTCAACTCCTGCACACTTAGTAGAAAGGTTAGACAAACATCACATCTAATTTTAATCTATTTGTCATACATTAAAACCAGATTATTAGTGCAACCTGCACCAACAAAATGCCTTTTTGTCTTCGTTGAGTGAAGAATCTGACTCTGATTCATCTTTCTTGTTGGCTTTTAACGTTAAGCTCTGATTTGATTCCTTTTCTGTTCTTATACTTGCACATTTATGTTGGTGCGGGAAGCATCCGACGATCGAACTCGTGTTTTGATAATGGCAAAGAATTCAAAGTTAAGATGTTTTGTAGTCTAACAAGTCTACTTGAGGATTTCAGGAAAGTCCTAGCTGCGGTTAGGCAAAGGGTAAAACCCTAGGGGGTGGTAACCCTAGGTCATAGGGGGTGGTAACCCTATGAGGAAAGTCTTGGTAGGTCGATGTCTTCAGGCAAAAGTCCTAGGGGGTGGTAACCCTAGGTGGAAAGTCCTGGTGTCGCGAACCAGGTGAAAGACTAGACTAGCCGGGGAAGCGGATGTCCAGCAGAAAGTCCGGAAGCATCGAGTGCTGAGCAAAAGTCCAGTCGATCTGGAGGATCGCACTGGCAATAGGTAAATCTCCTGAGTGGAGTAGGTGAGGACGCGTTCCCCGTAGAGGGAACAGTAGGCGTCGGGTCGACCTAGGGTTTCCGGTTGGAAACCCGAAGTCAGACTCGGACAGTCCGGAGACTGTCTATACTTCATTTATCATGTTTATTGTGCTAACTTTGTGTTGCAGGATAGTGTTTGGGACCAACGTATCTTGCAGGTGCAAAGGAGCAACCTAAAGCCTCGGATGAACAATGTCCGAGGCGCCTCCATGGAGCTTGGAGGCGCCTCGGGTGCAAAAGCTGAGCTGGCTGCGAAGCACCGCTGGAGGCGCCTTGAAGCAGGCAGAAGGCGCCTTGAGAGGATGAAGTTCGACCAGATCAGATGTTATCCACGCGGAAGACCAGGCAGCATGGAGGCGCCTTGAACATCCTTCAAGGCGCCTTGAACACCCTTTATAAGGGGGTTTCGACCAGCACTTTAAAGAATCAAGTTCTGAGCTTTCCTTCTTCAACGTGCTGCTAACAAAGTCATTCTGAAGTGCTGCTGCAACATTTCGACGACCCGTAGCTTCGTTTTTCTCTTCTTTAAGTTGTCGGTACAAAGTTATTCTAATTGCTGTTACATTTGTAATTTGTAATTCTTATCGAGCTTATAGTTGTTGCCCACCGGAAGCGATCAAAGATCGCGGGCCTTCGAGTAGGAGTCGCCTTAGGCTCCGAACGAAGTAAATCCCTTTGTGTCTTTGTCTTTATTTTATTCCGCTGCATTTTAATTACTCCAATAATTTTTCGATAATCGAACGAAATAGCCACGAGCGCTATTCACCCCCCCCCTCTAGCGCATCTCGATCCAACAATTTAGACTCATGTAATTCTAATATAGAAAATAAATCTTCTAAAGTACTCACCTCCAAGTCTTTTGAGATATAATAGACATCTACTATTGATTGTCGGTGCGGTAAGTATCTGACGATCGAACCTAAGTTTTGATAATGGAAAAGGGTTCAAAGTTAAGGTCATTTGTGATCTAACATGTTTGAATGAGTTTGTAGAAAAGTCCTAAGTGTACTTAGGTAAAAGTCCTAACTGCGGTTAGGTAGGTGGAAAACCCTAGGGGGTGGTAACCCCAGGTCCTAGGTGGTGATAACCCTAAGCATAAAGTCTTGGTGGGTGGAGGGCTTCGGGCAAAAGTCCTAGAGTCGAGGACTCTAGGTGGAAAGTCCTGGTGTCGCGAACCAGGTGAAAGACTGGACGAGCCGTGGAGCGGACGTCCAGCAGAAAGTCCTGGAGCCTCGGGCGCTGAGCAAAAGTCCAGTCGGTCTGGAGGATCGGTTTGGCAACAGGTATACTCTCTTTAGTGGAGTAGGTGAGGACGCGCTCCCTGGTGAGGGAATAGTAGGCGTCAGTTTGACCTAGGGTTTTTGGTCGGGAATTTGAAGTCAAAGTTGGACAGTCCAATGACTGTCAAATACTTTATTTTACATATGTATATTGTGCTAACTTTATTTTGTAGGGTATGCTGGTTTTTTGGACTAACGTATTTTGTAGGAAGTGAATTGGACATCCTTGCCTCGGATAAACAGTACCCGAGGCGCCCTCCATGGAGCTTGGAGGCGCCTCGGCTTGCATGCGGAGACCTCCTCGCAGCAAGGCGCGAGGGCGCCCTGGACGCTGAGCAGAGGGTGCCCTCTATGAAGCTGAGGGTGACCTGGACGCAGGTGGAGGGCGCCCTCCATGCGGTTGGAGGCGCCCTCGGGCGGATAAGCGACGAAGAGGTTAAAGCTCATCCATGCTACAGATTTGGTGCGGATGAGGGCGCCCTCCATGGTGTTGGAGGCACCCTCCACAGGCTTTATAAGCAGGTTTCGAGCAACAGCTTAGGATAACAACGAAAATGTGATCCATCTTCCGTGCACTGCTCAAAGAACCATCCGATAAAGCTGTAGCAAGACACCGACGACCTGAAGCTTCGAATTTCCTATTCTTAAGTTGTTGGTATATTTTCTCACTGTACTTAATTGTTGTACTCTAAAACTATAACTTTTGCGAACTGATAGTGATTGGCCAAAGTAAACACTCAACGAGCATGAACTTTGGAGTAGGAGTCGCCCCAGGTTCCGAACAAAGTAAAAAACTTGGTGTTTGCGTGTTTGCAATTATTTTATATTTTCACTGCATTTTACTCTTAGTTTTTCGAAACGTAAGTGAAAGTCACGAGCGTTATTCACCCCCCCCCCCTCTCTAACGCTTTTGATCCAACAATTGGTATCAGAGCAATGTCACTTTGAATTGGTGAAACCACCATTCAAGCAAGTTTTTCGTGGTAGTTTTCAACTTTTCGGAGTCGATCAGAATCGGTAAAATTACCGTGTTCCGATATGGTTTTATCGAATCGAGTTTTTCTCTCGAAGTTGGTGCAACACCACTCGAGTTCGCGTTTTTATTTCTCTTTATCCCGCACTACTAAATCCAAGACCTAGTCTTGGAACCAATTTTTTTTGTGTATGCGAGATTTTCTTTAAGATGACCCATCAAGAAGGCTATAGCACATCCCGACCTCCGTTCTTCACCGGCGAAGATTTCGGCTATTGGAAGGGCCGAATGGAGTTATACCTTCAAACCCGGTTCGAGTTGTGGATGATCATCAAAACTGGAATTACACTCCCACTCGACAGCATGGGAAAACCAGTTTCATGCAAGAACTGGGACACAAGCATAATCAAGAAGGTTGAGGCCAACGCTAAAGCAACCTGCACCCTTCAATGCAGCCTGACAAAGGAAGAGTTAAACCGAGTCAGCCCATTCTCAAGTGCAAAAGAGCTGTAGGAAAAACTGATCGAGCTGCACAAGGGTACTTCTCATACAAAGGTAAGCAAACGTGATTTGCTTTTGAATAAATTGTATAACATGAAAATGCAAGAAAGTGAGTCAGCGAGGCAACTTCTTACTCGTATACAAGACCTCCTCAATGGCCTCCACGCCATCGGATAGAAGGTGGAGAACCGTGACATAATCAGGTATGCGTTAAACGCTTTTCCAAGGAATACCTTGTGGGCATCCATGGTAGATGCTTATAAGGTATCCAAGGATCTTTCTTTAATTAAGTTAGACAAACTTTTTTCTGAATTTGAATTACATGAACAGACTAATGCACGCTCATCCGAGAAGGGTATTACCTTGATTGCAGGTACAAGCGGAACCCAAGAAGCAAAAACAAAGCGTAAAACCGAACTAGAGTCTGAAGAAGAACCAGACTCAGAAGATGACGACAATGAGATAGCAGCCGAATTCGTCAACCTAGTACGCAAGCTCTACATAAAGAAGAAGGGGTTCACAAAGAAGGATATCAAGAAGGTGGTTCATTCCAAAAAGGTACAAACAAGTCTAAAGGTAAAGTTCGAAGTAACTTGCTACGGGTGCAATCAAAAGGGACACGTCAAGGCCAATTGTCCAAACCTAAAAGAAGCAAAGAAGCAGAGGAAGAAGAAAGCACTGCAGGCAACATGAGGCGAGTCCTCTTCAGAAGACTCCGACGAAGAGCTCGAACAGATGAGCTTTCTTGCACTAATGGCCCGGGAACACATCGACGAATCATAGACCGAAAGCGAATCAGAAGCTGAGTCAGAGCGAAGCCACGGATCCGTATCCGATTCCAAATGACCCAAATCCACTGTAAGAAATTCACTGCATAATTTAGTTAATTATTTAATATGCAAGTTAGCTAAATCAAATATCCGAGTCAAATCACTTCAAAAGGAGGTAACAACCCTTAAAGAAGTGGCTAACCCTAGCTCCTTGACTAATCTCATTTAGAATGGAACCTCAACTCAAGTCCAAGAGCTTGAGGAAGAGAATTCTAGCATGAAAAATCAAGTCAAAGAACTAAAGAACATGTTGGAACGATTTACTTTGGGCTCCAAGAATCTTGATCTGATTCTTGGAAAACAACGAGCCGTTGACAACCGATCCGAACTTGAATTTAAGGATAATATAAATATAAATCTTATTTATCCCTTGTTAATCGAAATAATAGAAAATTAGTCCAAGCATGGGTCCTCAAGTCAAATTTGGTTAATCAAGTTTGACTTGGACACTATTGGATCCCCAAGGATTAAATTCATTACCTTGATAGACCCTATCGAGGCTATGAACCAGGGGAAACCAATAGAAAGATCATTTTTATCAATAGATAGAATTGTTTGATGATTGCTTTTACTGCTTTTATTATACATGCTTAGATTAGGCTAGATAAGGACCTAGGCATAATTTACACTTGACTAGTTAGACCTAGGGGTTTCAAAAGGAAAATTAAATATCTAATTTCTTTAAAAGGCTTGGTCTAGAAGTGGTGGATGATCCCATACCCAAGAAGGCCTAGTGCCTCGCCACAGCCTAGAAGTCAATCTTTGAAATGTATATTTAATTGACTAATTGAAAAACCTAAGTCTAATCTAAATATAAATTAATCCTTAAATATAATTTAAATCAAAGATAAAATTAACCATCTCACATAAACCTATAAGGCTCCCTGATTGATGGTTAAAAAAGGGTGAGATGGACTTAGGTAAAAATTAGAATAAATCAATCAATTAATCTGATTAACCTAATCAATTAATTGACCTACTCTATTTAATTAATCTGATCAATTAATTTAATTAATTAAATAAACTCAACCTAATTAATAAATCAATTAACCTAATTAATTTAACTTAATTTAATCTAATTAATTTGATTTAACTTAATCTAATTAATTTAATTTGATTTAACATAATTAATTTAATCTAAATAATTAACTTAACAAACCATCTCACAATTACCCATAGGAATACCATGTTTGATAATCTAGACTAGGTGAGATGGAACATTAAGGAGTTAAGTTCAATCAAACTATCTTTTGATCCATCAAATTGAACCAAATCAAATACTTTATGTGTAGGAACATAAAGATTTAGATCAATGGATGCTAGATAGTGGATGCTCCAGGCACATGACTGGAGATAGATTGAAATTCACTAAGCTGAAATTCAAGAACCTAGGGTCCATTGCATTCGACAACGATGAAACACTTAAGGTAATCGGAACAGATAATATCCAACTGAGTTCCGATTTCTATATTTGAAAAGTTTTATTGGTTGATAGACTGAATTTTAACTTACTTAGTATTAGCCAATTATGTGACTCAGGATGCTTAGTCACATTTTCAAAATTTGAGTGCTTAATTAAAAATGTTGAAAGTCCTAAAATCACACTTAAGAGAATTAGGAAAAAGAATATCTATACAATTGACCTACCAACCTCCTCACTAAAGGGTCTACTGACACAATAAGAAGAAACCAAGTTGTGACACAGAAGACTGGGTCATACTCATACCAGACTCATTTCAAAAATGAGTCAAAATGGCTTAGTTAGAGGTTTGCCCAAATTAAAATTTATCGAAAATTTAATTTGCACTGCTTGTCAACAGGGTAAATAAACCAAGTCAACTCACAAGTTAACCAATTTGAATAGAACTAATTCAATACTTGAGCTCCTTCACTTAGACTTGTTTGATTCACATGAGGCCAAGTCACTAAGCAAAAACTAATATTGCTTAGTAATAATTGATTATTACTGAAGGTTTATTTGGGTAAAATTTTTAAAAACTAAAGATGAAACCTACGAAATCTTTAAAACCTTTTATAAGTTAGTGGAAAATGAAAAAGATACTAAAATTAAAAGAATTAGAAGTGACCATGGGGGAGAATTTGATAACCTCAAATTTATTGAATTTTGTAAAATTAATGGATATAAACATGAATACTCATGCCCTAAGACCCCCCAACAAAATGGTCTAGTAAAACGTAAAAATAGAACCCTACAAGAAACCTCTAGAACCATGTTAAATGAATTTAACCTAAATAATTAATTCTGGGTTGAGATAATTAATACAGCCTGTTACATTCAAAATAGAATTTTAATTAATAAAATTCAAAATAAAACTCCATATGAATTATATTACAATAGAATTCTCAACTTAAATTATTTAAAAATATTTGGGTGTAAAGTTCATATACTAAACACCAAGTTCTACTTAGGAAAATTCACATCAAAATCAACCCCAAGAATTTTTTTAGGGTACTCCACAACCAATAGGGCTTACCGAGTCTATAATAAAGAAACCCTAAAAGTTGAAGAAACAACTAATGTGATCTTTAATGAAGAAAATAACTTTCCTAACTCAATAAATGAAAATCAAAATATAGAAAATATTAATTCAAAAATTAGAGAAGATGATGAAGATGTTCTACTTAAACTTAGAGATACAAAAGAACCAATTATTGACCCTAATTTAAGACCATCAAGAATAAGTACCAATCACCCATCTGACCAAATTTTGGGTGATCCAACCCTAGGAGTTCGGACTAGGTCATCTTATAGAAACCCAAGTCAAATAGCCCTCATTTCTAAAATTGAACCTAGAACTATAAAAGAAGCCCTACCTGACCCAGACTAGATATTAGCAATGCAGGAGGAGTTAGCCTAATTTGAAAGAAACCAGGTCTGGGAACTAGTACCTAAACACAATAATAAAACTATAGTTGACACCAAATGGGTATTTGGAAATAAATTAGATGATAAGGGTGAAATAGTAAGAAACAAAGCTAGATTAGTAGCAAAAGGGTTCAACCAAGTAGAAGGGTTAGACTATGATGAGACCTATGCTCCTATAGCTAGACTTGAATATATTAGGATGTTACTAGCCTACGCAACACATAAAGAATTCAAGTTATACCAAATGAATGCAAAATTCGTATTTTTAAATGGGTTTATCAAGAAAGAGGTATATGTAAGTCAACCTCCAAGATTTGAGGACTTGGACCACCCAAACCATGTTTTTAGGTTAAAAGAGGCCTTATATGGACTAAAATAAGCACCTAGGACTTGGTATGAATGTCTATCAAATTATTTAATAACTAAAAGATTTAAACAAGGTCAAATAGATTAAACCTTATTTGTAAAAATCCTAGAAAAAGATATCTTTATAGTCCAAATTTACGTAGATGATATAATTTTTGGTTCGACAAAAACTAAATTTTTAAAAGAATTTACCAAATTAATGAAAAGTGAATTCGAAATGAGCCTAGTTGGGGAACTCAACTTTTTCTTAGGCTTACAAATTAAACAAACCAATGATGGAATTTATGTTTTCCAAACTAAATATGGCAAAGAACTAATCAAAAAATTTGGCATGAAAAATTCAAAAAAAATATAAATACTCCAATGACAACTAATGTTAAAATCGACTCTGACTGTAACGACCTGGCCCCTCGGCCCCATTGGACGCCCCAAGGCGGCCCCTCAGCAGTGTCGTTACTCACTAGATCTTCCCACCCCTGGCCAGTGGATTTTTGCCTTCCCCAGGATTCGAACTCTAAACCTTCAGGATAAGTATTAGAGTTTATGAATCCTGGTAGCCAAGTGAGCGCCATCCTGGGGAAGGCAAAAATCCACTGGCCAGGGGTGGGAAGATCTAGTGAGTAACGGCACGGCCGAGGGGCCGCCTTGGGGCGTCCAATGGGGCCAAGGGGCTAGGTCGTTACACTGACTTAGAAGGAAAACCGGTAGACTTGAAATACTATCGAAGTGCGATAGGAAGTCTACTCTACCTAACCATAAGTCGACCCAACATTCTATTTGCAGTTGGTATGTGTGCAAGATACCAATCTTGTGTAAAAGAGTCACACCTAACAAATGTTAAGAGAATTCTAAGGTATATTAAGGGAACCCTTAATGTAGGACTTTGGTACCCTAGGACTTGTACCTTTGACCTAACTGATTATTCTGACTCAGACTATGCTGGGTGCAAACTAGATAGAAAAAGCACAAGTGATAGCTGTCAATTTTTAGGTCAGTGCCTAGTAAGTTGGTCAAGCAGAAAGAAGCACTGTGTTGCTTTATCCACTACTAAAGTTGAATACATAGCCCTAGGAGAATGTGCATCTCAACTACTATGGATGATGCATACCTTAAAAGACTATCAACTAGAATATAAAAACACAAAAATTTCAATTGATAATATAAGTTAAATTAACTTAACCAAAAATCTAATTCACCACTTAAGGACTAAACACATAGAAGTAAAACACCACTTTGTAAGGGATCATGTAGCTAAAGGTGATATTGTACTTAACTATGTTGAGTCCAAATCAAACTTGGTTGACATTTTCACAAAACCCTTACCTGAACTTGAGTTCAGTGCACTTAGAAGACATATAGGAATGTGTTTTGTAGAATAGAGTTTACTTTTCAAACTTAATTCTTCTAATTTCTATTTCAGTCTGTTACTTAGTTTTAAAATTCTAGGAAAAATATTTTCAAAATTCCAATTTTATTAGTTTTTCAAAATATTGGACTTAGCCTAAGTATTTACCCCCTAAAAAGCATGTACTCCTAATTCTTAGCCAGAGCATCTCACAAGCACACTAGGTTTACCCTGCTTGTGTATGAAAAACACTTAGAATGGTGTGAGATGTATAGGGTACTGCCTGGACTTCAGAATGCTTATGCCTGTGCATCGACATAAGTATGGATATAAACTTTATATCAATCAAATTGAGTGATCCATGTTTAGTCAAAACTAACTGAAACATTTACTTAATTTAACTAACCAAGTGAAAGCTACTATCTCTTGGTAAACAACTAGTAACTAAAGGTTAGACAGTTGTTTGTAAGTAAATATTTTGTTTACTCATGCTTGGACTCTAGGACTTTTTCATAACAACATTGCTTGGCATTAATCAAGGGGGAGTGAACAAGGGAAAAACCAAGTTGATATTTTCTTTTAACTTAGTTTTTAAAATAAACGTTTATAATTTAGTTTTTGAAATAAAAAAAATTATGTTACTTAGTGTTGAAATTTTTTTACTATATTCTACTAAGTGTTGGAATTTCTTACTTAGTGTTAAAATAAATTTTTGATTTTTGAAATAAATATTTTTGACTCAGTTTAAAAATATTTTTTTTGGCAAAATTGTTTTAACTACATTTTACTAAGGTTTTTATAAGATTTTTCTCTTTCCAAGCTAGAGTGCTAAATTTTAAGATTCTTTTAACCTCATTTTTTCTAAAGTCAACATTTGTTTTTAGTATTTTATCAAAATATCTTAATATTTAGCTAAGCGTTGAGTAAAAGTACTTATTTTGGGCTTATCTCACACCTTTTAAAAAGCTAAAGTACTTCACTAAGTTTCAGAACTCTTTAAACATTTATAACTTTCTATATAAGTCATTTTCAAAAAATTCAAAAATTTTACTAAAGTTTCTTTATCAAAGCTAATATTTCAAGTACGAGTTGCCTTTCAGGGGGAGCTAATTATTCCCTTCTATAATTAGTATTTTTGATCTATGGCAAAGGGGGAGAGGAAAGTGAAAGTTAAGTTAAGTTAAAGTTGAATAATTAGAACAATTTGTTACTTGTTATGTTTTTATGCTAGGTTGTATTTATCTTACTATGTTTTTATGCTATGATCTTGCTATGTTTTTATTTAACTTTGAATTTTGTTGCCATAATCAAAAAGGGAGAGATTGTTGGTGCGGTAAGCATCCGACGATCGAACCTAAGTTTTGATAATGAAAAAGGGTTCAAAGTTAAGGTCATTTGTGATCTAACATGCTTGAATGAGTTTGTAGAAAAATCCTAAGTGTACTTAGGCAAAAGTACTAGTTACGGTTAGGCAGGTAGAAAACCCTAGGTCCTAGGGGGTGGTAACCCTAGGCGGAAAGTCTTGGTGGGTCGAGGGTTTCGAGCAAAAGTCCTAGAGTCGAGGACTCTAGGTGGAAAGTCCTGGTGTTGCGAACCAGGTGAAAGACTGGACGGGTCATGGAGCAGACGCCCAGCAGAAAGTCTTAGAGCCTCGGGTGCTAAGAAAAAGTCTAGTCGGTCTAGAGGATCAGTCTGGTAACAGGTATACTCCTGAGTGGAGTAGGTGAGGACGCGTTCCCCAGTGAGGGAATAGTAGGCGTCGGTTCGACCTAGGGTTTCCGGTCGGGAATCTGAAGTCAGAACCGGATAGTCCGATGACTGTGAAATACTTTATTTTACATATCTATATTGTGCTAACTTTGTTTTGCAGGGTATTTTGGTTTGTTGGACTAACATATTTTGTAGGAAGTGAATTGGGCATCCTTGCCTCGGATAAATGGTACCTGAGGTTCCCTTCATGGAGCTTGGAGGGGGCTCGGGTCGCATGTGGAGACCTCGCAGCAAGGCACGAGGGCACCCTCATGGAGCTTGAGGGCGCCTTGGACACTAAGTAGAGGGTGCCCTCTATGGAGCTGAGGGCTCCTTGGACGTAGGTGGAGGGCGCCCTCCATGCGGTTGGAGGCGCCCTCGGGCGGATAAGCGGCGAAAAGGTCAGAGCTCATCCACGCTATGGATTTGGTGCGGATGAGGGCACCCTCCATGGTGTTGGAGGCACCCTCCACAGGCTTTATAAGTAGGTTCCGAGAAGCAACATAGGACAACAACGAAAATGTGATCCATCTTCTGTGCACTGCTCAAAGAACCATCAGATAAAGCTGTAGCAAGACACCGACGACTTGAAGCTTCGAATTTCCTATTCTTAAGTTGTTATTATATTTTCTTACTATACTTAATTGCTATACTCTAAAACTGTAACTTTTGTGAACTGATAGTAATTGCCCAAAGTAAACGCTCAACGAGGGTGGGCTTTAGAGTAGGAGTCGCCCCAGGCTCTGCACCAAGTAAAAAACTTAGAGTTTGCGTGTTTACAATTATTTTATATTTCCGCTACGTTTTATTCTTAGTTTTCTGAAACGTAAGTGAAAGTCACGAGCGCTATTCAACCCCCCCCCCCCCCCCCCACTCTAGTACTTTCGATCCAACATTGATGTCTACCATGGAGTTCTCGGAAAAGCATTAAGTGCATAACAAACTGAGTCCAAATTTGTTACTTATTCATCAAGGTTGATAAGTCCTGTGATTAACTCCTTGATCTTTGCTTGTAGTTGAGCCACTGTCTCTCCTTTTTCCATTTAGAGGTTTGTTAACTTACTTCGAAGGATGTCTCATCTTGCTAGCTTTGCTTTTGATGTGCCTTTGTGAAGATCTAGGAACTTCTCCCAGAGTTCTTTGGCCGAGGTGTAACATCCAATGTGGTTGACTTCTTGAGATGGTAGTACAGTCAGCAGATGAAATTTTACTTTTCCATTGCCCACAAAGTCGCTCTACTCTTTCTTGTTCCAGAGGTGTTCTTCCTTCTCCTCTCGATGCTATAAAGCCATATTTAATGGTTAGTAAGATTTCAAAATCGGTCTTAAAAATACCTCCATCTTCTTTTTTCATATGCTGAAATCTCCCTCTAACTTCGGTGGATGAATGCTTGCTCCGACCCTCTTCTTGTTACTTCAGTTGGTGGTTAGTCCTTTTAAAGCACACCTTGCTCTGATACCAATTGTTGATCGCGTATAATCTCGTTAGAGGGGGGGGGGGATTGAATAACCCTGCAATATAAATTCAAACTTTTTCTTGCTTCTAGACTTAGCAAGGATAAACACACATTAGTTAATTAAGATAAACATAAAATAGAAGAGGCAAAGAGTTTTACTTGGTTTGCAACCAGGGAGGTTGCTAGTCCAAGGAAATGAAAGCTCCAATAAACAACTCCTTCATTGATGGTGGATTAACCTCTTATAGAAATTGAAAGCACAAAAACTAAAGAACGAGTTAGTAAATGAAAGTACAAGTGTTGTTTTTAAAATTTGAGGACCAGGGCTCTATTTATAGCCCACTAGTCGAGGTTAGTCGTTGGCTGATGTGGCACCTCACAATACCTAGATCTTGTCCAGGCGCATGGATTGGGTCGATCTGATCCACTGCCAATGACTTCTTTCTCCAACGATTATCACTTCCCGGGTGCCTGGAGTCTGCTGACATGGACTCTAGTCTGATCCTCACTGCAACGACTCATTGATGTTGTTGGGACCGCGCTGGCCGGCTATAAGGGGGTTGAATAGCCCTGAAAAAAATAAAAAAACAAACCCTTCTCAGACTTTCAAAAGAACACTTGCATTAATTTAAAAGCAATAAATTAAAAGAGTAGAGGCAAGGAAGTTTACTTGGTTACAACCAAGGAGGTTGTTAATCCAAGGAAAATTAAACGCAATAGATATCTCCTTTTGGTCGGAGAAGCCTCTTACAGCATTCAAGCATAGAGAAAATAAGAAGCTAAACTAACAATGAAAGCATACAAGTGTTGTAATCAGAATTGCTTGTCTTGTTGAGTTGCATGGACCAAGGCTATATTTATAGCCTTGGTTGGGGTGCCTGGAAGGGTTCCAGGCGCCTGGGAGGGGATAATGTCACGCCACGGGAAAGTCCCTGTCCGAAGAAATTTCGGCAGCACCTCCCCTGTACGGGTGATAATCTGAAGCATTTCTACAGGCATAATATACATCAGCCACAGGCGGCTGGAATATACACACAACCACGCAGTTATATATATATCATCAGCCCACACGGCTGGAACAAAACCAACACAACGGAAAATGACAGAAACCCAATACAAACCAAAGCACAAAAACTGCTAGCCAGCTAGGCTTACACAACCAACAACTAATACAAAATACCACATAACAACATCAACACTCCAAAAACAAAATCGGAGTACAGAGCTAAACAAACTGATACATAAATAAACAAAACATAAGTGAAACCGATAAGTCTTCTGATGTAATGTGGGAACCAGCAGACAGGATACTCCAAGCAACACCATAAACAACCTGGTACCTGAAAAATATAGTGTCCACGGGGGTGAGTTCAACAACTCAGCAGATACCTAGTTGACATGTATAGTAAACTATAACAAATAGTAATAACTATGGAGTACAGTCTCCTGAACAAAAGAAGGTAATGCATAATAGAAAAGGCTGAAGAGTACTGTACTCACCAGGGCCACCTATCAGAATAATCAGGTCGTCAGACCGGAAGTGTCATTAATCCTGTATGCATGTCAAACATATGCATCCATACAAATGCAGCATATAAGTGCAGCAAACACAAGCAGTAAATGCATAAATGCGTATGATGCCAATGATACGTCTTGGTCACCCCTGACGCCAGTCAGTCATCTCACACACAATGGTGAAACCGAGTGGGTAGGCCTGTGACAACCGTGTACTCTACCATTACTACACCTGATGAGTGACTGAGTGGACGGGATGTTGACGGAGTACTCCTGTCCTCTGACCCCAAATCATAAATGGGGGAGCTTAATGCTCTCATCTCCCAGTACACGATGACGGGGAGGTATCTCTGCCGGCTACCACGCTGAGTCACCTGACCAACGGAGCTAAACAGAGTCCACCGTCTGTCGGCTACCACGCTTCTACACTAAATGCCAGCGGAGCCAAACAGAGCGGAACTGTCTGCCGGCTACCACGCTGAGTCACCTAACCAACGGAGCCAAACAGCAGAACCGCCACACACCTGCCTGATATACCACTAATCCATGAGTGGTGGTGTGTGCAGTGCATGTAACTGGCGATGTGCTCAACCATAGTGGAGCCGACAATCGCGCAGCATGCAATTATGATGCATGACACTAAGCATAGCAATAAACTGATCAGCATAACCATATCCATATATATAAAATGAGTACCGTAATATCGATGGTCAAATATGAAGATCTAAAGTACACAGGTCAGATAGGATATCAAAAACCTAGGTCCTGAACATAACAAGCATGGTATGTCACTACCTCTCTGAGCATATATATATATATAATCATGTGGGTGCTAGCATAAAATGCATATCAGGTGAGCAAACAAGCATGTAACAGGTATCCGGTAGTGACGTACCGAAACAAGGACGAACATAATTATTACTAAAGACTATAACCTACTAGACATATCAACATGACATATCAAAAAGATAAGTCAAGGTACCTGCCTCCAATAAGAGGATCGTATCCGGTCCAATCCGATGTCAAGATGCTCGTCTCGCGTCAAAGTCCTGTGTCACCAATATATATACATTTTTATTTAGCTACAACTCAAACGAATAGCTAAATAAAAATCCTTAAGAATAATTTAGGGAAAAACCCTAATCGATATAAACATTAACCCTAGCTAAATTTAATCCTTTGATCAACTAGGATTAGTTTCCTCAACCCGGATCATTCAATTATACAATTTAATTTAAATCTAAACCTAACTTCACTTGAACCACCAACTATATAATGAATCAAACTTATCCAAACAAACTCACCCAAATGTATCATGAGCATACACTTTACCTTATCCTCAGTCGCTCTTGAGCAAAAAAAAACTGCTGGATGGGGGGTTTTGCCGTACAGTTAGGGTTGTTGGCTGCTAGAAACAAAACAAGCAACCTAAATCAGTAAATTCCCTTCCAAATCAGGTTCCCAAACTAAACTAAGATAGGTCATCAAAGCTTGTATCAAGAATTTATTACCCAATTGACCTCCTCCTCCGGTTGTAACCCACTGTTGCTGGCAACAGCGTCACCTGCAGTGGTCGGCCAGTGACCACAATCCACGACGTTGATCAGAGCAGAAATGGGGAAAAACTAGGGCACGGCTTGGTCCTCTCTAATGACCAACAACCGGCACTGAGGCAGAGGAGTGGCACCCGACGGTGCTAGGGCACAGGCAGGAGTGGTCTGTGGCAAGGGGAAATTGGGATGTCAACACTAGGGCAGAGAACCCGTTCAGGAGAAGAAGAGGGCGATGTGCGGCTGATCAAATCTAGGGCTCGGCTCTCCAGTGAAGAGGAGGCGGCCAGCGCTAGGGCGAAAGATAGCAATCAGCATCTGCGTTGGCTAGAGGAGAGGACAGGTGGCTCTTGTCGCCGACGGCAGAAGAAGAAGGGTTCGGCAGGCTGCCGGCGATGGATCGTCGAAGGTGTGTGGGCGGTGGCGGTTGAGGAGGGCGTCGGGGAAGAGATGGCGCAGGTTTAGGGCAAAGGGAAACGACGATTAGGGGGAAATAGAAAAGAAAAAGGAAAAGATAAAAATAAATAAATAAACTTTTCCTCGCTTAAATGGGGTAGCCTAAACAGGTTTTCCCGAACCCCATTTTTATCCCCGTTAACTCGTCCATACGAGCTCCGAAAAATTCCTGAAAAATTTCTAAAAATTCCGGAAAATTCCCTTATCATTATTCGCCATTTTTCGGTATTTTACATTCTCCCCCACTAATAAAAATTTGGTCCCCAAATTTCGATATCTACCATCATCAAGTACTAGCAAATGCTAAACAGTATAAATGCTGAACGGAATCATAAAATCACATACCTCAACTGAAAAGATGGGGGTATCGAGATCGGATCGTATCCTCGAGCTCCCAAGTAGCCTCCTTGTCCAAATGATGTTGCCATCCGACTTTAACCAGCCGGATAGTCTTGTTCCGCAACTGACGCTCTTTCCAGTCTAAAATCCGTACCGGAATCTCCTCATAAGTGACGTCAGGCGGAATAGGAACTGAGATATCTGTCAACACATGTGTCGGGTCCGGTATATACCTCCTCAGCATAAACACATGGAATACGTCATGAACTCCTACCAGGGACGGTGGTGGTGCCAACCGGTAACCTACCGCTCCAATTCTTTCCAAGATCTGGAAAGATCCAATATATCGCGGAGCTAACTAATCTCTGCAGTCAACACTCTCCACCCCTTTCATGGGTGAAACCCGCAGAAATACATGGTCGCCTGCAGAGAACTCTAAGAGTCTTCGACTCCGGTCTGCATAACCCTTCTGGCAGTCTTATGCCTCTAACATCCTCCGTCTGATAGTATGGACCAACTCTGCCTCACGCTGAGCTTTATGAGGTACCCACAACTGGGCCTCCCCAACCTCATTCCAGAGGATGGGTGTCCGACAAGACCTACCATACAACGCTTCAAACGGTGCCATCTGGATAGCCGAATGAAAGCTATTGTTGTAGGGGAACTCTACCAATGGCAAATAGTCCTCCCAACTGCCTCCAAAATCCAATACACATCACCTCAGCAAATCCCCTAGAGTCTAAATGGTCCGCTCTGACTGTCCATCTGTCTGTGAATGGAAAGCTATATTGAAACGGAGCTGAGTGCCCAAGGCCTGCTTCACACTCTGCCAGAATCGAGACATGAACCGTGGTTCTCTGTCCGAAATAATAGTCAACGGAACACCATGTAATTCGATGATCTCTCTGTAATACAGATCTGCCAATCGATCCAGAGAATCAGTCTTCCGGATCGCTAAGAAGTGCGCAGATTTGGTTAATCGATCGACGATTACCCAAATCACGTCATGACCTCATCGTGTCCTCGGCAAACTCATCCCAAAGTCCATGGTAATATGTTCCCATTTCCACTCAGGAATAGGAACCCGCTACAATAATTCGGCAGGTATCTGGTGCTCTGTCTTCACCTGCTGACAGACAAGACCTCTCGCTACAAATTACGCGATATCTTTCTTCATACCGTTCCACCAATAGAAACGCCTCAAATCTTGGTACATACGGGTACCGCCTGGGTGGACAGCAAATCATGAGCGATGAGCCTCCGGAAGTAACTCCTATAAGACCGGATAAGACTGAAGTACGCATAATCTGCCTCGGAAGTGTATAACACCCTCCTCGTCTCGTGTGAACTCGGTCTGCTACCCGTAAGCAATCTGGCTGCAAATAAACTGCAAATACTGATCAGCAGCCTAGGGCTCTCGGATCCTCGTCCTGATCGACGACTGAGCAACCATGGTAACCAGAGTACCCTGCTCTGTCTGTCCTTACCCCTCAAGGCCCAACTCGGAGAAACCTTGAATCAAGTCTGTGACCACAACTCGGTGGCAAGCTAAAGTCCCTCTGGACTTCCTGCTAAGTGCATCGACAACCACATTAGCTTTTCCCCGGGTGATAGCTAAAGGTCCAGACATAGCCTTCAGGAACTTCATCCATCTCCTCTGTCGGAGATTAAGTTCCTTCTAAGTAAACAGATACTTGAGACTCTTATGGTCAATGAAAATCTCAAATGTAACGTCATATAAATAATGTCGTCAAATCTTCAAGGCAAAAATAATGGTGACTAGCTCGAGATCACGAACTGGGTATTTCTTCTCATGCTCCTTCAACTATCGAGAAGCATATGAGAATACTCTACCGTGCTGCATCTGAACAGCACCCATACCCTATAGAGACGTGTCGGTATAGAGGACAAATCCGTCCTCTCCAGAAGGTAAAAACCAAAAATCGGAGCCGACACTAGTCTCCGCTTCAGCTCCTAGAAGCTGGTCTTGCAATTCTTGGTCCAAGTGAACTTCACGCCTTTCTTGGTCAGGCGTGTAAATAGCATAGCAATCCGTGAGAAACCCTCAATGTATCTCCGGAAATATCGAGCCAAACAAAGGAAGTTGCGAGCCTCTTCTATAGACTCCGTCTACTCGCAACAGTAACAACCTCGATCTCCTGTGGAACCACAGTATACTCCTACTGGTCACCATGTGTTCCAAAAATCTCACAGAAGACAATTCCAAAACACACAACTGAACTTCGCATATAGATGTTCCCATCGAAACATATCTAGAACTATGCAAAATAGTGTGCGTGACTCACCGCGGACCCGAAATAGATCACAACATCGTCAACAAAGACAATGGAAACCGATCCAAACTTTCTGGGAATACCAAAATCATCAAGTCTCTGAAAACATCTAAGGCTCCGCAAGCCCTAATGGTAAAACCGAGACACATAATGTCCGTATCACAGACATTCTTAACCATAAGATCTCTGATAATAAATCGGAAATCTAATCACCAACAATATAAATCACCTAAGAATAGATCCTCTAGTGTGAGAGCAACGCTCCATCACACAAAATACCACATATATGGGAGCAACGCTCTACCACAAGAAATCCTCCATATGTGGGAGCAACGCTCAACCACAAATAATCTGAAATAGGTATCTGTAATAAATATGGGAGCAATGCTCCGCTACAAACAATCCACAATATGTGGGAGCAACGCTCCACCACAAACAATCCATAACATGTGTGGGAGCAACGCTCCACCACAACCAATACATAAGTGTCCAAGGCACCTAACTATCCAGCTAGAGACTGCACGAGATCTCTCTACCACAGATCACTGTAGGTAGCCTAGGGTATAACACCCAGTAAGCAAATCAAATCCATAGTCAACTCTATCATCATCCTAGTGGGTCGGTCATCCACTAATAGGAGAATTAGTTGACAGGGTAATACAACCAATAACATAATATAGACACTCAACATTCTACATTCAACATAGGTAGAATCATCATGATGCTACCAACCATACACCTGGCACACGTGCACACACAACATATGTATGATCGACATAATCCTCCATTTAGTACACACCAAACATACTCACACAAAGGTATAAACCATCGTGATACCTCCAACAATGCATACCGAACCCGTGTGCACATATCAATATAGGTATAATTGACAATACACCTCAAACAATATTCACTTGACATATATACACCTATGCCAAGAGTATAATCAACATATACTTCCAGTAAAACATACTAAACTCAGGTGCACTCACAAATCAAACCTAATCAACAAGATACTTCCAATAAGACACTCACACCCATGTGCACATACCACGACACAGATTTAAATCGATAAGATACCTCCAATAAAATAATCAGACACGGGTAAAAATCTACTAGAAACCCACAACAATCAGAACTGGAAAAGTATACCCACAATAATCATCATCTGGACAAATATACACCCACTACATGCAATTTAAACCGTCCATCATAACACTCCTACAACACATAATAATCACATGTACACCACATAGATATGCAGAATCAGCATATTTAATCCAATCAACCTGATATTCCATATGCTACTTTCTATGTTATCCAACTAGGTGCATACAGTCTAAAATAAAAGTCCACATGGAATAGGATACATCAATCCTCTATAGTCTGACCAAAACGATAATGGTATACGGCTAATTCAGTCTTTTCCACGTCAGTACGAGTCATGTACCCAAATGTACTCTAGATATCTAACTAAGCACAAATAATCAAAAGATTCGAACCTCTAAAAATAGAGTATAACTGTACTCTACTAATCAAACCAATAAAACTAAATTAGTCATCTACTAACTAATCAAGAATACCTTAATCCTCCACAAGCAACTAAGGTATATCAATACACGACTACCCAAATCAACAAGTGTAAATCAGACTTCTACTGACCAATCTAACAAGAGTAAACCAATATTTATTGATGAAATTAACTAAGATAACATGGTATACTACTGGCTAGGTCAACATAAAGATATAGATACTATCCACTACACAGCTAATAATAGCAGAGGCTGGTATGTGCCTCAATCTGCTAACCAACTAGTAATAACAGAAGCTAAAAACTACTGGTGTATGATATGATAAATCACCAGAAACTGTAACCCTTAATCTCTATCAAGGTCGATCATCATCAGGGTTTTACCTAATACATAAAATATATGCTATCTCAACTAGACAGGTACTAGTAAAGAGTGCTAATACATGTCATAAACTGTAATAGTCAACGGTGCATATACTAACAAAAAGGTAAGATAACAGTATACCAACATACCTTCTATAGCTTGGAGATGTCCTGCCGCTGCTAGGTCCCAAAATCTGAAAAGTCACATCGAGAAAACCAAATCACGAAATCCGAAACACCGGAAATAAGACTCGTAATCTGAGCTCTGATACCAAATAAATAAATTGGTATCAGATAAATCTCAAAATCCAGAACACATAGCAAGTATCGTATACCTGCTCTGATACCACTAAATTGTCACGCCCCGGGAAAGTCCCTGTCCGAAGAAATTTCGGCAGCACCTCCCCTGTACGGGTGACAATCTGAAGCATTTCTACAGGCATAATATACATCAGCCACAGGCGGCTGGAATATACACACAACCACGCAGTTATATATATATCATCAACCCACACGGCTGGAACAAAACCAACACAACAGAAAATGACAGAAACCCAATACAAACCAAAGCACAAAAACTGCTAGCCGGCTAGGCTTACACAACCAACAACCAATACAAAATACCACATAACAACATCAACACTCCAAAAACAAAACCGGAGTATAGAGCTAAACAAACTGATACATAAACAAATAAAACATAAGTGAAACCGATAAGTCTTCTGATGTGATGTGGGAACCAGCAGACAGGATACTCCAAGCAACACCATAAACAACCTGGTACCTAAAAAATACAGTGTCCACGGGGGTGAGTTCAACAACTCAGCAGAAATCTAGTTGACATGTATAGTAAACTATAACAAATAGTAATAACTATGGAGTACAGACTCCTGAACAAAAGAAGGTAATGCATAATAGAAAAGGCTGAAGAGTACTGTACTCACCAGGGTAACCTATCAGAATAATCAGGTCGTCAGACCGGAAGTGTCATAAATCCTGTATGCATGTCAAACATATGCATCCATCCAAATGCAGCATATAAGTGCAGCAAACACAAGCAGTAAATGCATAAATGCGTATGATGCCAATGATGCGTCCTGGTCACCCCTGACGCCAGTCAGTCATCTCATACACAATGGTGAAACCGAGTGGGTAGGGCTGTGACAACCGTGCACTCTACCATCACTACACCTGATGAGTGACTGAGTGGACGGGATGCTGTCGGAGTACTCCTGTCCTCTGACCCCAAATCATAAATGGGGGAGCTTAATGCTCTCATCTCCCAGTACACGATGACGGGGAGGTATCTCTGTCGGCTACCACGCTGAGTCACCTGACTAACGGAGCCAAACAGAGTCCACCGTCTGTCGGCTACCACACTTCTTCACTAAATGCCAGCGGAGCCAAATAGAGCGGAACTGTCTGCCGGCTACCACGCTGAGTCACCTGACCAACGGAGCCAAACAGCAGAACCGCCACACACCTGCCTGATATACCACTAATCCATGAGTGGTGGTGTGTGTAGTACATGTAACTGGCGATGTGCTCAACCATAGTGGAGCCGACAATCGCGCAGCATGCAATTATGATGCATGACACTAAGCATAGCAATAAATTGATCAGCATAACCATATCCATATATATAAAATGAGTACCGTAATATCGATGGTCAAATACGAAGATCTAAAGTACACAGGTCAGATAGGATATCAAAAACCTAGGTCCTGAACATAACAAGCATGGTATGTCACTACCTCTCTGAGCATATATATATATCCGGTAGTAGCATAAAATGCACATCAAGTGAGCAAACAAGCATGTAACAGATATCCGGTAGTGACGTACCGAAACAAGGACGAACATAATTATTACTAAAGGCTATAACCTACTAGACATATCAACATGACATATCAAAAAGATAAGTCAAGGTACCCGCCTCCGATAAGAGGATCGTATCCGGTCTAATCCGATGTCAAGATGCTCGTCTCGCGTCAAAGTCCTGTGTCACCAATATATATACATTTTTATTTAGCTACAACTCAAACGAATAGCTAAATAAAAATCCTTAAGAACAATTTAGGTAAAAACCCTAATCGATATAAACATTAACCCTAGCTAAATTTAATCCTTTGATCAACTAGGATTAGTTTCCTCAACCCGGATCATTCAATTATACAATTTAATTTAAATCTAAACCTAACTTCACTTGAACCACCAACTATATAATGAATCAAACTTATCCAAACAAACTCACCCAAATGTATCATGAGCATACACTTTACCTTATCCTCAGTCATTCTTGAGCAAAAAAAAACTGCTGGATGGGGGGTTTTGCCGCACAGTTAGGGTTGTTGGCTGCTAGAAACAAAACAAGCAACCCAAATCAGTAAATTCCCTTCCAAATCAGGTTCCCAAACTAAACTAAGATAGGTCATCAAAGCTTGTATCAAGAATTCATTACCCAATTGACCTCCACCTCCGGTTGTAACCCACTGTTGCTGGCAACAGCGTCACCTGCAGTGGTCGGCCAGTGACCACAATCCACGACGTTGATCAGAGCAGAAATGGGGAAAAACTAGGGCACGACTTGGTCCTCTCTGATGACCAACAACCGGCGCTGAGGCAGAGGAGTGGCACCCGACGGTGCTAGGGCATAGGCAGGAGTGGTCTGTCGCAAGGGGAAATTGGGATGTCAGCACTAGGGCAGAGAACCCGGTCAGGAGAAGAAGAGGGAGATGTGCGGCTGATCAAATCTAGGGCTCGACTCTCCAGTGAAGAGGAGGCGGCCGACGCTAGGGCGGAAGATAGCAATCAGCATCTGCGTTGGCTAGAGGAGAGGAGAGGTGGCTCTTGTCGCCGGCGACAGAAGAAGAAGGGTTCGGCCGGCTGCCGACGCTCGAGAGAAAAGAAGAAGAAATCGCCGCAGCGGTTAGGGCTTCGGCGTCGGCGCGCGTCGGCAGAGGAGAGGAAAAGGAAGGGATCGGCTGCCGGCGATGGATCGTCGAAGGTGTGTGGGCGGTGGCGGCTGAGGAGGGCGTCGGGGAAGAGATGGCGCAGGTTTAGGGCAAAGGGAAACGGCGATTAGGGGGAAATAGAAAAGAAAAAGGAAAAGATAAAAATAAATAAATAAACTTTTCCTCGCTTAAATTGGGTAGCCTAAATAGGTTTTCCCGGGCCCCATTTTTATCCCCGTTAACTTGTTCATACGAGCTCCGAAAAATTCCTGAAAATTTTCTAAAAATTCTAGAAAATTCCCTTATCATTATTCACCATTTTTTGGTATTTTACAGATAATGTTAGTATTAGCCCTAGTACCGATTATGAGATGATTGTGAAGGGCTCATTTTGTATCATAGATCATTATTAATAAAAAGACAAAGTTGGTTATTATATTTATTTCTGTTCAGTGCCAATTGAATAAATATAATAACGTCCTTGGGTAGTAGGTTCTTATTTATAGTATATCAATTGGTTGAATTGATAGTGAGATATTGTAGAGAATACTACTCTTAACTGTTCGTAGTCGAGCATTAATATGCAAGGACAATATTAATGTGTTGAGACTAGCATGTAGGTCAACGGATGACTTGATCTCACAAGTCATAAATATGAGATATTAAGTTGACACATGTGTATATATTAGAGAATATATACTGAATGACCTGCCATGAGAATGTTTCATGGATCATTATATGAGTGTCATAAACATTCTCATGTGACTATTAGTATGAATAGTTCTTAGACCTAAAGTCACTACGGTTCCCTACATAAGGAGTTGTGTACTTTGGTATCGGCAAACGTCACCTGTAACAAGGTGGACAATAATGTAGATTACTGGGTATGCAATGAATTATGTGGAGGGATGTGAGTGATGTAGATGAGATCTATCCCTTCCATATGACGGAAGCGATATCTGTGTGCCCCTTGATTAGTAGGACACAAGAAAGCATGATCATGTGCAAATGAGTCAATATGAGATATTGAGCTTATTTGATTGAGTGTGTCTACTTAGAGATCAAGAAACACAAAGGTTGATAAGAGAATGACACGGTCTATACCTCATCGATCAATCTAGATATCAAGGATAGAGGGACTAAGTCAGACAAGATAATAGCCACAGACAGGTTAGGTCGGATCTCGACTTTCTCGTCACTTGGGTAGTAATGATGCCTTGCTAGATGTCACTCATTGCTTATGTATCTAAATGTTGATTTGGGTACATTACCAACGTTATGAGAACCTATTAGGTCACACACAAAAAACAAGTAGATTTGGAGATGAGTTCATATGATGAATCATTGGATTAAGTCTAATCCGAATTGGATTTATTGAGTTAGACTCAATTGGATCTAATTATTGGATCAAGTCCAATTCAAACTAGACTTGAGGAAGTCAATTCAAATTAATGAAATAATGATTCATTGAATTTGAATCACATGAGAATTAATTGAGTAAGACTCGATTGAATTAGACTTGAGTTAGACTCGAGTGAGTTAGACTTGAGTTAGACTCAAGTGAGTTATACTTGAGTTAGACTTAAGTGAGGATAAATGAGAAGACATTCATTGAATTTTTGAAATTCAATGAATCATTATATTCAATTTTCGAAATTGAATGAAAAATGAGGAGTTTCAAAATGACCCTTAATGGAGAGTGAATACTTATTAAGGCTCATTAATGGAATTAATGGCATTAAGTGTTTTCATTGAATGAAAAATACTTAAGTCATTTTACTCTCATTTTCCCTCACTTTTCATTATCCTTCCTCTTCTTCTTCCTCTCTTGGCCGAAATCACTCTTGGTTGCTAGCACAACCATAAGTATTTTTCTTCTCCATCTTTGTGAGTTTGTGAGACAAACGGAAGAACACTTGTCCATGTGGATACCGAAAGAGGCACGGACACTTAATCGTGCTGAGATCCAAGCAGTCGGGAGATCGTGTGCACGCTACAAAGGTATAATTTCATGCTCTTAGAAACTTAGTATATAATCTTGTTTACCTTCGCATGGATCTTCTGAAGGAACTAGTATTTTCCGCTGCGCGTTTGCGTGTTTAGCGCAACTAGTTCCTTACAGATAAAACTTTATGCCTTCTCGCATAGATCACGTTTGACCGCGATCAAGATAAACTCCAGGTCCGGGCGCCCGGAATGGTTCCGGGCGCCCGAACCAAAAAAGTCAACAGAGTTGACTTTTTTGATCCGAGCCCTCTGCTCCGGTTCAGCTCGCTTCGGTCTGGGTCTTCTGCTCCGGCTCCACTTGCTTGAGTGATCTCAGCTATCCGGAATAGGACTCACCCGAACCCAACTTCCGGCCTTCTCGAACAGGCTTCCGCTCCGCCTTCTCGGTTCTCGGAATCGTCGCGTGCTTCCTTCTCGTCCGCCAGCGTACTCATCCGCAGCTCTTTGTCCCTCGGACACACCGAGCCCGTCGGCTCCCTCCCGTGCCAACCTTCTCGCTAGCTACATCTCTTGCTCCCTGAGCAATCTTCCGCTCCAGCTTCTCATCCCTCAGAAACACCTCATGCTTTCCTTCTCGTCCGCCGGTGTACTCTTTCACAGCGCTTCGTCCCTCGGACGCACCAAGCCCGTCGGCTCTCTCCCGTGCCGTGCTTCTCGCTAGCCACGTCTTCCATTCGACTTCCTGTGCTCCTAAGCTCCTGCACACTTAGACACAAGATTAAACCACCACAGGACCTAACTCAACTTATTTAATCACATCAAAATAACCTTGGGGTTCCAACAGATATGGTCGGGACTATCCAGGTGCTTGGACCTGGTCCGGGTGCCTCGAGTCTAGGCCCCTAGACCTAGTTCAGGCACCTGGATGAAGTCAACTTCTGATGTTTACTTTGTCTGGGTGATCCTCCAGCCGTTCATAGTTGAGCTCACCTGAACCCAACTCAGGCCTTCTCCTCGAGCAGTTTTCCTCCCCATCTTCTCATCCCTCGAAAGCTCTGCACGCATCCTTCTAGTCTGTCGGTATACTCTTCTGCAGCTTCTTGTCCCTCGGATGCACCGAGCCAGTTGACTCGCTTCCCGTGTCATCCTTCTCTCTCACTATGTATTTTGCTTGACTTCTTGTATTCCTAAGTCTCTGCATACCTAGACATAAGGTATCAAAAATGTCGAGCCTAACTTAACTTGGCTGATCACATCAAAACTAACCCGGAGTACTTACAATATTTTTTTAAAATCTAAGTCAATTTTTTAACTTTTCAAACTAAGTGTTTCAAAACTTTAAAATTGTTTGGCAAAAACATTCTCTCTTACAAAATATATTTTTGATATATGTCAAGGGAGAGAGAAAGACTAAAAGTTAAGTTAATATTTTTCAAAATATGTAAATGGATTTTATTTTAAAAGTATGTTATCTTTGAAAAATCTCCAAAGGGAGAATGCCAAATTAAGGGGGAACAATTTTTTTTTAAAAAAAAATATCTACTTTAAAAATTTAAAAGCTTCTCTAAAAACACTTAACTTATTTTTAAAGAATTTTTCTTTTTTTTTGTTAAATTTCATTAAGTGTTATGTTTTTACTTAATTTTGATCCAAGTTTTGCCATAAATAAAAAAGAAGGAGATTGTTGATATTGAAAATACCAGCTAATCGAATCTAATTTTGATAATGACAAGGGTTCAAAGTTAAGCTAAACTGTGATCTAACAATCTTACCTAAGTGTGTAGGAAAGACCTAGTTGAGATTAGGCAATGAAGTCCTGGTCAAGGGATTGAAGTTTTAGTCAAGGGATTGAGCACGAAGTCCTAGTCAAGTAGACTAAGCAAAAGTCTTAGTAGATCGAGGATATCGGATGGAAGCCATGGGGTTGCGAACACCAGGCAGAAGTCTAGGAGGGTCGAGGATCGAACGTCTAGCAGAATTCCCGTGGGTCAAGGTTAGATGTTAATCAAAAGTCCAAATAGGTGTTTGCTAAAAGGTAACTATCCTAAGAGGAGTAGGTGAGGACCTGTTCCCCGTTAAGGGAACAGTAGGCATCGGTTCTATCTAGGATTTCATAAAAAATTTGAAAGTCAGAACCGGACAATCGTGTGGCTGTCAAACTAAGTTAAAATGCTATATTTTGCCTTTTGTATTAACTCTGTGGTGCAAGAAATCAAAATTAAAAGTTGGTCGTTAAAGGGACTTTCAGGCGCACGGGAAGGGTCCAAGCACCAGAGTGGGTCTAAGTGCTCGGAGTGGGTCCAAGCACCCAGATTGGGTTGAACCTAGCCACGAGTGCAGATAAGGCGACATGCTCCGATTGGCCAACACACGTCAAAGTCGAGGCGTCCGGACGGGTCCAGGCCCTCGGAGATGGATAATACCTACGCAGATAGAGTTTCACCGATGTGCAGCCACGTCAGCTGTCTAGACACCCGAGGGTGGTCCAGGCATCTAGAATTGGATAAATTCCCAACAATGAAGGATCAAATATGCTTCGGTCGAGGCACTTGGGACTAGTCCAAGCGCTTGGAAAAGGGTATAAAAGGGCTTCGACTAGCAATTTCAGAATTCATTTCTCTATAATTTCTGTACTTGTGTGCTGCTCTGAAAAGCTCTCCACGTCATCCTAAAGCTGATCCGATAACCAACATTAAAGTTGCTATTCATTTAAAGTTGTTGGTAAATTTTGTATTTGTATTTACTTTGTAATTCAAATTTCTTCTGTAATTCTTTGAGCTATTAGTGAATTGCTCAATGTAAACACTCAACGAGTGTGAGTCTTGGAGTAGGAGTTGTCGAAGCTCCGAACCAAGTAAAACTAACTTGTGCTAACGATTTCTTTGTCATTCTCTTAATTATATTTCCGCTATATTTTCTCTCATTTTTACAAAAAATATAAAAAAATCACACATGATATTTACCTCCCTCTAGCACATTCTTCGATCCTTCGTATTTCAACAATCTGATGAAGATTTTGACATTATCGATGTCTAATATCTTTTAGTCAAAATCAAATTGTATCAAAATTAAATATTCATACTAAACTTAATTTTTAGATGCCTAAATAAATTACAAATAAATATTAATCAAGTTTTTTTTTTAATTTGACACTTGGATTAATTCTAGGGATGATTTCGAATATTTAACTTATATCGAGTAATCCTAAGTTGAGCAGTCTAACTTCATAAAAAAAAATTCATCAGTCATTAGGATAAATCAGGAAGGACTCATAGCGAACGACCTATCAACCTAGTATTTTTAAATCAACTGTCTATTAAGAAAAATTTATCCATTAAATTATCGAATTTAAAACTCGATTCTTAGATACTTGAGAAATTGAAAAGGCTCCTACTACTCTACCATTATCGGGGGACAATATCAGTGAAGTTACTTTATAATAATCAACTAATTAGGCTCAATCAATGGATAGGGCCATCTAAATATATTGAATATATTGATACCAAATTATGATGTTTGGTTGACTTATAGCAATTTTATTGGTGTTAAATTAAAGCAAAAGCTTTTGAACATGGATGCATGTTACTTCTTCCTCTTAATTTTGACCCCCAAAAAAATTTAATTGACTTGCTTTTGTGGGGTTTTTTTCTAATTAATTATACTTTTTTTTGTTTGTTCTACACTTTTCATGTGTTAGTAAATTACAATCCAAATATATATTGATATATGAGTTGTCATCTTTACCAAGGAGCGCACTTAGTTTTCATTATATATATATATATATATATATATATATATATATATATATATATATATATATAATTTGTTAATATTCGTAATAAAGATTATAAACTAATCATATTAAAGTGTATTTTTAGATTTTAAAACCCTGAATAATATTTTAAAAAAAATAGAATGGAAATTTTCCATTTAAACATCACTATCTTTCTCGCTTTTATTTTCCGCTTTCTTTTTACCGCTTTAAATTCCGATCCCTCTTCGCAATCGCAGTAACCCCTCTCTCTGAATCTACCGTCTCTTCTTGCGATCTGATCCTGCCCTCCCTGGTCCGGAAAGGTATGAGATCTTAATCCTGTGTGTGGATTTCTCTTCCATTTTGCTGTTAATCCATGTTTGCATTTTGTAGTTTTGTTACTGTTCTTCGTTTATAACCTGTCGAAGCTCCTGTCCTCGATCGGCTTTTTCAGCTTATGGATCTCGAGATTGTTTCTTTTGTTGAGGCTATCTCAAGTGAAATCAGACGTTGCTTCTCAGTGGTGGCTCTCTTTTCATTTGCCCCTTAAGATTCGTCTTTTTACTTATATTATTTCCCCTAAAAATCGTTTTTTGCCCTGCCGCTTTGATACGATTGAGGTCTTGGTGATTGTAGTTGTTAGCGGTTGGAGCTATGCTCCGAATTTGATCAGATTTTTCGTAAGCTTTGTAAATTCGGAGATCCTTTCTTACTGCTTTTTGAAATAATGGGAAGTTTGGTTATGTTTAGAATGGGGCAAAAACATGTGATATTGTCTTCTTAGTTCATTATTGAAAGAGTTTCTGCTCTTATGGAAGACCATGTGATTCCTAGCTGGGTGAAATTTCTTAATCAATTCAAATTTCTCTCAAAATTTTGCTTCAAAAAAAAAAAAAAAAAATGAGATCACTGACGGAGGCCATGTATAGTTATGATTTGCAACAGTTATTGTTATATGTAAACGCCTCTTTGGCTTACCTAATTTCCTATTTATCAATTTGGATTTTAGTTGCAGTAAAGCTATCATGTGGAGCCTCAACATTGTTCTTAAAATGACATATTACCTCGATATTTATCTTGTAATATTATCTTGTGTGACCTGATTGCAGTCTAATGGATTTTCCTGTTAATCCATAGTTTCGATAGTTTCCCTTCGGTCATGTAGTTGCAGGATATTCTTATGGGAATGCATGGTCGACGAAAAATTTGATTTATCATTTAAAAATATAAATAATGCTTCTTTAGAAGATAAATTCATCAATTTTCCATTAGAGTCAACTAGAGAGGTTACTTTTTAGCTGTATGCATTTTTTGCCTTCTATTGAGCAGAATTCTTGATGAACTCCATCTTTCTATAACCAATGGCTTAATTCTATCGTTACTATGCTATATGTAAAATTTGAGTTTATAGTGCATTAAGCATCTGCTTTTAAATAGCTCAATATACTACCTAAAAAACACAAAAGCAAAGCTACGTTTATTATTATGGTAACTGCTGAGCAAACATGGTGGCTAGCATCACTATGGTATCTACTAGCTGACGAACTGCTTTAAGCCAGAAAAGATTTTCTGTGACCAGAAAGCTTCTTTGCTGAAATTAGTATAAAAGTAGGTCATTTGATGACATTTACTATATATGAGTATGTACAATGATTGACAATGGGGCGAGGCAAGACGGATTTTTAACATCCTATCCTTTCCCCATTTTGGGAAGCAGTGTGTGGTTGGGCATATGGGATGAGTTGTTTTTTCCCAAAGCTGCCACGTCCTACTTCTCATGCACGTTAGTCTGGGCACGACAATAAAATGTAAAATAAAATACATATGGTTATCTACAGAAAATATATAATGTAAACTAAATCTGGTTAGCGAGGTGAGGCAAGGCCAAGCATAAAATTCTATCTCACATCCGTCTTACCTTAGTGTTTTTTTTTTGGTCTCGTTCTTTCCCCATTTACTTATACAGTAAGACAACCTTAATCATGGTGGATGATGTAAGGCAAATTGCTATCCCCATTTTTAACATCATTTCCATTTCAACCCTTCATTTATATCTAAGGTCATCGATTCAGTGGTGCTTGATATTTTGCAGAATATTGAAGTATAAACTAGGCAAGTTTAAAATGGGACGTGGCATAAGCAGTGGAGGGGGTCAGAGTTCCTTGGGCTACTTATTTGGTGGAGGTGAGGCTCCAAAATCTGCATCTGACGCTGATGCACCAGTTCAAAAGCCAGCTCCTCCACCTCCTATCAACAAAGAGATTCCAGCAGGCATTCAAAGCAGTCAAGCTAAGAACTTCTATAGTGCAGATGGACAGAACTGTACCAATTTTATAACTGTAAGTTATTGCTGCCCTCCCTATGTTTATTTCTTAAATATGTCACCATTAAAAAATCTTTCAATCTACATCAGGAGATATTAGATGCATTACTGGCCTCCCTATTGATGCGCAGGATGGCCATGACATTAAGCAACAGAAATCCTCCCATTTAATATTTGTTTCATGCATGATCTATGTATTTTGGCATAAGACTATAAAATATTGCTTGTAAATGAAGTGATTTAACAGTACATTTTGCAACCTAGCTCCCCATTGGTAGATCCTTGCAGTCTAATTAGAAGCAAAAGAAATAGAGAGCTATTTTTTGGTTGATAGATCTAAACAATGCACTGATTCTCATGAGATTCTTACACTTGGCATCTTTGGATCTGCTACATGTATACTTTTAAAGTGGTTGTTGGCTAACCATTTATCTAAAAAATTCATGCTCTTAGAAAAAAAAACCATTTATATTTTTATAATGAACCACTGTACTTTTCTATATGAGACTAATGGCACAGAGCCTCCTAACTTCAACACCTCCATCATGACCGCATCAAATAGGCATATTCAAACTTACCATTTATGTTATTGTGATAGAGGCTAACCCACCAAATCCTGATAAGTAACTGCAGAGCATACAAGAAGCATCTTGCTATTTGTTGATCATCTACGAGCTAAATGTAAAATTTTAATTGCACAGGATCGACCTTCGACTAAGGTGCATGCTGCTCCTGGTGGTGGTTCTTCGCTTGGTTACCTGTTTGGCGATGGTGGTAAATGATGTCCATCTTAGCTGGTCTGGACATTGTGACTGTTGGCACCGAAAATCACTGCTCCTGGCTGTTATCTGATAAACTATGTTATGCAATTTGTATTTGATAAACCTTCTTAGCATGTATAGCTTTGATGTGCAAATGCACCAAATAGATTGGTGCATACTGATGATACAAGAAACAGGCACTTGTGATTTGTTCATTGTGTCATTATCAATCTCGCGTCCCTATACACATTGAGTGTAGTCTCCACTGGAGATTTCGCTATAAGGTTAACTTCTTCCTAACTATGCTATTATACAGTTTCGAACTTTAACATATTGTTAGAATTTATTACTAAATTGGTTGAACCACTGCTATCTTTGTTGGCTATCTTTCCTTTGTCAAATATGTTGGTCAATCCAATCTAATGGACCCACCAAGTTGTTGGTGTTTGGAGTAGAATTTTATTATACAGCAAATGGTTGTTGGTTTCAGCTTCTTGATGGTTACTTGGGATCAGACAATCTTAAGTATGAATTGAAAGCTTTGATTCTTGTGGAAGGCCAACATGCATTTGAGGCAAAGGAAAACAAAATTCCACCAACCCTAATGAGCATAATTAAAATCATTAGAAGTGGTGTTAACCTATAATTAATTCATTAGATCAGTATCAACACTAACAAGTAGGCATATTTGATGTTTTATATGAATGTTCTATCCTTTCAACTCTACATAGAGATAAACCATTAATAACACTCGAGATTTTAAAATATTTTTTAGTTATATTAGTTAGGTTTTATTAGTCTTCCTTTCCTTTGCCAAGAAAAATCTAATAGCTATCTTTTAAATATATGAATAGATCTTATCTTATTTCACTCATTTTTATTACTATATGTTACTACAACAAAAATCAAGATTAACATAATGATCAAAAGCATATCGTTGAGAAGTCGAAACCATTGAGAAGTCACAACTCTTTAAAACTAAGATAAGAGGGATAATCTCAAGCCTTAATATTCTAATTTAATGTACTTAACTCTAGAATTTTTATGACTATCTAACATGTGAGATGAGTTTGTTGGTTTCGATGCGGTCGACAAGAGGAGGATGAATTGTCCTAAAATTATAAATATACTCTTTTTTGTTCTTTCGACTTAAGTTAGACAAACACTTAATTAATAGAAATAAATTGCATAAAAGCATAAATGATGCTACTGGATTTACTTGGTTTGCAACCGAGGAGGCTGTTAATCCAAGACAAGTGAAGCGGACTATTGAAACTCCTTCATCAAGGTCGGAGGCAAAGAAGCCTCGTACAACGATTAACAGCTCAGAAAATGAAAACTGACTTTAAAGACTCGTATACAAGTGTTGTGTCAAATGAAGAGAATCATGACTCCATTTATAGTTTTTTGTCAAATATGTCCATTGGCTGATGGGGCAGCTTCGGACACCTGGAGTGGATCTGGGCACCCCAGCAATGCACTTTATTTGCTCGTAACGACTCTTCAACGACTCGATGATAAGTCTTTATCGGTACCCGGGTGCTTGGACTGTTGCTAACGTAGACCTAAACTTTATCTACAGCAACATCTCGAAGAGGAGGTGCTTGTTCGGTACCAGGCTAGTCCGGGTGTTTGGACCCGGTCTGAGCACTTAGAGTCCCGATGCCTAGACTTTGTTCAAGTGCTTGGATAAGTCAACTTTGCATTGATTTGTTTGGCTTCAACTCTGGTCGCTTGGGTGATTCTCCGGTCATCAAGAGTTAAACTCACCTGAACTCAATTCCGGTCTTCTCTCCTCGAGCAGTCTTTCGCTCAGACTTCTCATCCATCGGAAGCGTCGCGCGTGCCCTTCTCGCTCCACCGGTGAATTCATCCGTAGCTTCTCGTCCCTCAAATGTACCGAGTCTATCGACTCGCTTCCCGTACTATCCGTCTTGTCTGCTGCGTCTTCCGCTCAACTTTTTGTATTTTTAAGTTCTTGCACACTTAGACACAAAGATCAAAACACAACATAACCAAATTTGACTTCGTTGACCACATCAAAACCAACCCAGGGTACTTACAATCTTCCCTTTTTTGATGTGCATCAACCCAAGTTAAAGTTAAGGAAATAAACATAAAGTTTATTTGAAAAATAAATTGACAATTTAAAACATGAATAATACAATTATCTCTCCCTTAACCCCTAAATTTCTCTCCTCCTTTAATCACATAAAAAAGGGGTAAATAGAGAAAAATAATATAAAAATCTTACTAAGGGTGATTAAAATAGTAATCAATGATTTTTCTAAGAATTATTTTTTAAAAATTTAAATTTCTAAGAATTAAAGGTCAGATCTGTTAAAAATAATTTAAAAATTATTTTAAAATTTTAAAATTTTTTAAAAATTTATCAACGTTAAACAGGAATATTCGGATTAGAATAACATTTTTCACATAAAAAATAAATTTATTTTAATAGAAATAATTCATTTTATATAAAAACATATATTTTCCTAAAATAAATATTAAAAATAGATTTTGATCTCGAAAAATCTTGCTAAGTTTTCTGAGTATGTAAAATTGAATGTATATTTTTTTGAAAATTAAAAATTTCAAAATTAAAATTTCAAGAATTTTTAATATTACAAATTAATTCTTGGTAAAAAATTAATAGAAAATTGATTAATGGTAAAAACATTTAGAAAATTTTTATTCTAGAATAATATCTACTATCTATCATCATAAAAATTTGAACAAAAAATTTTAATAGAAAGTTTACAGAAGAAATATCTTTTTAAGTAAGGAAATTCTAAACTATGAATATATTTTCATGACACTTTTGCAATTTGATATTTGTGATATCTAAAATACCAATTAAGCTTTCTAAAATTTTGAACATTTGACCATGAATCATTCTTTTTTAATTTTTCTATTTGATCTTCTTAACTCTTAATTCTAAATTCTCCCTTTTTAATTAATCAATTTTTATTTTTAGTTTACATGAATTTCTAAAAAGTATTTTGATAAATTTATATAATTTATCATAAGGTAGAGAATGTACCTCACTTACTGAGTCGGTCTCGTTGTTCGATGTTCCTCCTTCATTGCCGCTCTCTTCTGAAGTATCTCCCCTTTCGTCGATGCTCATCTATGAGGTACTTTCATTGTCCTTCTAGTGATCGCTATCAGTGCTAGTCTGGCATACGCTTCTAGCTCAGACTCGGATGACGACTTGTTCCATGTTGCTCTAAGGTTCTTGTGATGCGTTCGTGTTGACCTTTTGTTCTTGTCTTTCTCCATCAGTTTTGGTAGGGTTTCTTTGATGTTTCCTTCTTCTTGACAATTATAGCACTGAACCTTTCTTCTTTCCCTTATTAGCATTTTAGCCTGTTTCTTACCAAAATTATGAGACTTAAATTTTTTTGAAAACTTCCTTGCCATAAAAGCTACTTCGTCTTCGTCGAGTGATGTGTCAGAATCTGATTCATCGTTCTTGCTTGAAAGGCTAGGTTCTGACTTAACTCTGTTTCTTTTGTAATTCTTGCACATCAAGACTCGTATAATTCGAAAGTCGAAAATAACTCTTCTAGGGTACTTATGTCCAAGTCCTTAGAGATATAGTATGCACTACTAAGGATGACCATTCTTGTATTCTCGGAAAGGTGTTGAGAGCATATCAGATTGAGTCCTGATTCGTTACCGACTCTCCGAGGTTGTTGAGTAGGGTGATCAGTTCCTTGATCTTCACATGAAGTTGAGCCATCTTTTCTCCCTTATTCATCTAGAGGTTTGTTAGCTGATTTCGGAGGATGTCCCGTCTTGCTAGCTTGGCCTCCGAGGTGCCTTCATGGAGCTCTAGGAATTTCTCCCAGAGATCTTTGGCGAAGTTGTAGACGTCCATTCGGTTGACTTCTTGCAGTGGTAGTACGGTTAGCAGATGAAATTCTACTTTGCTGTTGATCACAAAGTCTTTGTTCCAGAGGTGTTCCTCTTTTTGTTTTCCATTTTCATCCTTGGGCACTTCAAAACCATTTTTCAATATTAAAAATATATTGAAATTGGTTTTAAAATATACCTCCATTTTGTGCTTCCAAAGCACAAATTCTCCTTCGAACTTTGGTAGATGAATGCTTGAATTGGCCATCGTCTTGTTGCTTTAGTTGGTGGTTAGTCCTTCTAAGGTGGTTGGACTCTGATACCAATTGTTAGTCCTGGTGCGGTCGACAAGAGGGGGCTAAATTACCCTAAAATTATAAATACACCCTTTCTCATTCTTTTGACTTAAGTTAGACAAACACTTAATTAATCGAAACAAATTGCATAAAAGAATAAATGAGGCTACCGAATTTACTTGGTTTGCAACCAAGGAGGTTGCTAATCCAAGACAAGTGAAGTGCACTATAGAAACTCCTTCTTCGACAAGGTTGAAGGCGGAGAAGCCCCGTACAGGGATTAACAGCTCAGAAAATGAAAATGACTTTAAAGACTCGTATACAAGTGTTGTATCAAATGAAGAAGACCAAAGTTTTATTTATAGTCTACTGGTCAAATATGTCCTTTTGCTGACGTGGCAGCTCCGATCACCTGGAGTGGGTCTGGTCGACCCCAATGATGCACTTTATTTGCTCACAACGGCTTTTCAATGGCTTGATGATAAGTCTTTATTGGTACCCGAGTGCTTGGACAGGTCTAGGCTCCTAGAGTGTTGCTGATGTGGACCCAAACTTTAGCCGCAACAACATCTCAAAGAGGAGGCACTTGCTCGATACCAGGTTGGTCCAGACGTTCGGGCCTGGTTTAGGTGCTTGGAGTCCAGGCGCTTGGACAAGTCAACTTCACCTTGATTTGTCCGACTTTTGCTCCGATGGGTTGGGTGATTCTCCGGCCATCCATAGTTGAGCTCACCAAAACCCAACTCTAGCCTTCTCTCCTCGATCAATCTTTCACTCTGACTTCTCATCCCTTAGAAGCATTGCACACTTCCTTCTTGTTCCACCGGTGTATTCTCCTGTAGCTTTTCATCCTTTGGATGCACCGAGCCCATCGATTCTCTTCCCGTGCTATCCTTCTCGTTTGTTGTGTCTCCCACTAGACTTCTTGTGTTCCTAAATTTCTGTACACTTAGATACAAGGATCAAAACATAACATGACTTAACTTGACTTGATTAACCATATTAAAACTAATTCGGGGTACTTACAGAGTTAACCTTGCCTTTCCTGGTTGCATCCAAAGTGTATAATATTCTTCTTTCTAATTTCATGACTTGTTGCTAAGGGGTTAGGAGTGCAACTTGAGCATTCTTCTTTATGATCATCTTCCTGACTTGATATTGCTATAGCCATAGTTTGAAAATGAACTCTTTGTTCACATGAATGTAAATAATGCATTTTTGGAAAGAGATTTTGTTGGATCGTAGAGACGCTAGAAAGGGGGGGGGGGGGGGGGGGGGGGGAATAGCGTTCATCGAAAATCACGAGTTAAAACAAGTTACGCAATGGAAAAAAAGAAAATAAAGAACAATGCTAACAAAGCCAAGTTTTACTTGGTTCGGATCCTGTGATGACTCTTACTCCAAGATCGGCGATCGTCGATCGCTTTCGTTGGGCAATCACTATCAGTTCGAATAATGTGTTACAAGTATTGAATACAGAACTGAAATAATTGCTACCAACAAATAGAAAGGAAATTGAAATATTTTGTTCTTCGAACTTTGGAGCAGCCTTTTAGTGTCGTCAGAGCCTTTCTGAGTATCACGTAAAAATAAAACTTGTAGCAGATGATATTCTGAAGTTGCTGGTCAAATGTCTTTATATAGCTCATTCCGGGTGCCTAGAATCCCTCCCGAGCCCCTGGACTATGCTGATGTGGCGAGCTCTCGTCGAAACTTGGTCCGTAAAGTTTAACCACTTCTGGGTGCCCTGACCCCCTCCGGGCACCTGTACCGTTGACGTGAGTTTGGCCAGTCGTCGCTCTCCAACTCAACTTCTAGGTAACTTTTGTGATCCGGGCACCTAGACTGACTCCGGGCGTCTAGACCACCCGGGCGCCTGGCCAGGCACCCACAGACTAAACTGGTCCAAGCGCCCGGACCAACTCTGGGCACCCAAATCCTCTCCGAGCGACTGAACTCTCTTTTTCATCCTTCACTTTCCTGTAAAAAAAAAGAGTTAGTTTAGGCATAAAAATTATCCTGCAAAACAGAGGTAGCACATTAAAAATGTGATAATAATAGTAATTAGATCCTATTTCCTCGAGATCAGGATCTAGTTAAGGTGTCAGCTTAGGTTTGTCAAATGGACCTAAGCTGGACCGACACCTACAGTTCCCTCAATCGGCAACGCACCTTCACTGGATCTTTCCTCCAGTTGCTTACCTACACTTACCTACTGCAGTTGCTTGACTTTATTTTGGACCCGCTAGGTCATCCCATCTTTTTCAGGTCCCGCGAACTCAACTGGACTTCGACCAGTTGTAAGGTCTCGCGGACCCTCAACTGGACTTCCCTCCAGATATCAGGTCCTGCGGATCTATCTGAATTTCACACCAGCTATCGGGTCTCATGGACCTATCTAGATAATTTCAGTCTGATGTCAGGTCATTCAGACTAGTTAACTTCTACACACTTGGTAAAAATGTTAGACAAACACCACATCTAACTTTAACCTATTTGTCATACATCAAAATCATATTATTAGTGCAACCTATAATAACATGACCGACGTTGGGGTTGACCAAGAGTAGATTGGGAGCAGTGCTTAGAAAAAGTGATGGGTGGAGCCCTAGGGGCCGACCAATACTTAGACCGGCCGGGTGTAGATTGGGAGCAGTGCTCAAGAAGCTAAGTCTGGGAGAAAATAGTCAGTTTGGACACGTACTCCCCCACCTTGACTGTCATGTTTAACTTTTGACCGCTATATCACCTTGACCATTGATCCCCCATGGTCCTTGGGACCACCCCTATTCGCCATATCAATGAATAAGATTATTTTTGGAGACCATTATTTTTAGATAGCATGCCTATTTTAATGTCGATTTAGATTGTGCGAAGGATCACTTTGATCATAGATCTATAATTGTATTTTGTTTCTTTGTTGTTGATCCTCTCATCTCATAGCCCAATAAGAAATAATGAGTTGTGTTAGAACATCATGCTCTTACAAGTTTGCCTTTGGACATCTATATATTTGGATAGGATGACTCAATAATCTTCGAGTGCGACTATCAATAGTGACACGCCATTGCATTGAGACAATAAAAGTACTATAAATTGCTCATAATGGTGTCTTCCTTGAAAACACCAAACACATTACAAAGGATTGCCATTTTATTCGACACCTTCTTCGGTAAGAAACTCTTCTACAACAATCTCTTCCTTTAACTAAACCATTGATAAAATACACATTCACTAAATCTAACTATAGTAAAACTTTTCTGGATTTAAAACACAATCTCAAACTCACTTCAACTATTTAACATAGAGTTAAAACCTTGACTTAGCCCTTTTGATTTAGCCGTACAATTGACTTAGTCATCTTTAGATTTATCCTCTTAAGCAAGTCTACGTAAATTTAGTTCACATTTATTTATATGTAATCTTTGAAATACAATTTACAATCTACAAAATATAATCCAATTGATTTTCACAATGAAATGTATGGTTCTTGAATAATACTTTGTTTTGTTATTACAGATTGCATAGTCATGAAGATGCATAAAATACTAAGTATCATTGTTATGTTTTTTTTTCAACTATTTTTGAACGACCTTACTTGAACCAGATCTGTTCCATAGGCTCATACAATTGTATCCTTGAGGGTTGAGGTCAATTATTTTTTAGCACTATGCATCCTTTGTTAAGAGCAAATGAGAAAAATATTTTATAACTCATTTTGGGTTTACGAGTGAATTTGGATTGTATTCTTATACATGCTGTTATTATTTTTGTAAATTGAACATTAATTAACTTAATTATGAATACTTTAGTTTTTATATGTAACATCCCAAACATAAGTGGATCCCCTTTCGCTCAATTTGTGGCATACTTTTATTAGAAATGGATGCATTCGAAGTGGACCAATCATGAAGTTGGGAAGACGAAAATTTATGAATTATAGAGAAGAAAGATGGGTGGGACAACAAACATCCCATGTGAATAATAGGACTACTATAATTTGTTTTTGGTATTATGAAATTAAAATTTTATATAGATCTTCATGTCTATCTAACTCTTATGTTTGGTTACATCTATTCATAGGAAAATCATTTTATTATACAACAAATATGAAAATATGGTTATTCACTATGAATAGTCCTTGGTGCAATTTTGGATCATGTTGAGGCTAGTTTAGGCACAATGCTAATGAAGAGGGTTTTATTTAATCATAAGCACCTTGGTAATAATTTTATTATGTAGCATGAGCTACGTAAAAATTTACACTCTTTAGGATAAAAAAATAAATCCCCGCGTAGGATAAAGTATTAAGAATACATCGATGGAACCAAGAAGTATCAGTTCGAATCCTCTGTCTCCAATTTTTCTGTCCCCGTGTCCCCTGCCGATCGGACGGACCAGATTACATCTCAAGGTATCATGACATCTTTAAGACGTATGTAGTATCCTCGTGATGTGTAAGGCATCCTTGAGATGTAATCTGATCCGCCCGATCGACAAAAAGATACGGGAACAGAGAAATTTAGGGACAGAGGATCCGAACTCAAAAAGTATATGGTGTGGAAGTAGAGAAAGAGTCAATCAAGGCATGCCTCCATGTTGAATATAAGTCTAGCATTGTGGAAATCACAAGGAGGTGCCTATGAATGTCTAGTTCGTGGTTTTTTTATAACCACTTGTGAGACGTACGTGCAAGTTATCTAAAGTCTAATTCATGATTAATTGCTGCACTTCAAGATTTACTCATGGACGAACTAGGGAGAAGGCTGTCCATGTACGTCTAGGATTAATCAGGTCGAAGGTCCTGAATTAACAAATTTTTTTTTTCGTTGAACTCCTCTTTAACAATCCGCATTAAAGCGTGCATAGGGCCCTTTCATTGAAAATGCATCTCCTATTTTGTTCGTGTGATCACTCTTCTTTACCTATGTTATTTTCATTTGCATCCAATACTCATGAAATTCTTGATTAAGTGTAATTATCATTCAAAATCATGTTTTGAAGAATATGTATATAGAGGGATTGTGTATATAGCTAGGTGAGGAGGATTGATCCAAGAAAATCTCCTAAATTTTAAAGGGTTATAATTTTTGACTCGGGTATCAGAACGAGATATTCTCAGGCTTGACTCGAAGTTCATTCAGAGACAGATTTTTTATCAAATGAAATCCATAACTACCAATTTTGAATTCTAAAAATTATTGGTGCAGGGAGCACCAGACGATCGAACCTGTGTTTTGATTATGGAAAAGAGGTTCAAAGTTAAGCTACCTTGTGATCTAATAAGTGTGACTGATTTTACAAAAAAGTTCTAATTGATATTAGGAAAAGAAAAAGTCCTATTTGAGACTAGGCAAGTGGAAAGTTCTAACTACAGTTAAGCAATGAAGCCCTGATTTGGGGGATTGGGCAAAGTATTGGCGGATTGAGGACTTTGGGTGAAATCCTAGAGTCGAGGATTCTATGTAAAAATCCTATGGGTCGCGGACACCAGATGGAACACTGGACGGGTCGTGGATCGGACGTTTAGTATAAAGTCCTGAAGTCTCGGACATTGAGAAAAAATCTAGACGGTCTGGAGGATCGATCTGGCAAAAAAGTAAACTCTCCTGAGAAGAATATGTGATAACGCATTCCTCAAAGAGGAAATAGTGGACGTCGATCCGACTTAGAGTTTCAACGAAACTCAAAGTCAATAGTCCGAAGACTGTCAAATCTTATCGTTCTTTACATATTATTTGCCAGGACTAATATTATTTTGCAGGAAATTGAAGTTGGACATTGGTGGCCCGGGCACCTGGAGCTGGTCCGGGCCATTCCAGTTCGAGCACCCGAAATAGCTTCAATGGTGAACAACCCTGGTGGAGCCCCTGGCCAGGCACCCTTGTGGTCCAGGCCCCCGCAGTTGCTCCAAGTGCCCGGACTGCCAAAATTTGATCTGCTCGGATAGCTGGAGCTCACTGACTAGCGGAGCTATGTCAAGGTCTGGGCACTCGGGGGTTGTCTGGGCGCCCAGAGATGGATAATTTTTACAGATCGAGTTTTGATGAGAGCACACCATGCCAGCCTTGTGGGGGCGCCCGGAGATGGATAATTTTTATAGATCGAGTTTCAACAATAGCACGCCACGTCAGCCTTGTGGGGGGCACCCGAGGGAGGTTTTAGGTACCTAGAGTGGGCTATCAAAGGAGGATTTGACCAACACCTCAAGAACAACATTCCAAACAAGTTTTTCTCCTATGTGTCGCTCCAGAAACGGCTCGACAACACCCAAACGCTGCTTCGACAATCGAAGTCAAGAATCTTCAAAATCTATAATTGTCGGTAACTTTTAATATTTGCATCTATATTGTAATTTAACTATTCTTGTAACATTCGAACTGATAATGGATTACCCAACAAAAGTGATCAGCAATCACAGGCCTTGAAGTAGGAGCCGTCACAGGCTCCGAACTAAGTAAAACCAACACTTATTAGCGTTTGTTTTATCTTGCTTTTTATTTTTGTTGCGTTTATTCTGTGTTTTCTGAAAAGTATGAAAAAGTCACGAGCATTATTTGCTCCTCTCTCACGCAACGATCTTACAAAAATATCGTTTAGGGTCTTTTCGGAGGCTCCGAATATTTATTTTACTATTTTTAGTAATTTTTATTTTTTAATATTTAAGATATTTTTAATAATTTTGATAAATAAGATCTTATCAACGATATAATTATTTTAAATAAAATATTAATTTAGTTAACTTTATAGTCCACTAATCCGTAAGTCGACTTGTTAACCGTCTACTTGAGTCCGACCATCCGAGCACCTCAGAGGTGAGAGCTCGAGAGCCTAGGTCTGAGTACCCGAGTACATGAGAATTCGAGAACCTGAGCCCAAGTACCAGATTGCCCGAGAACTCGACTGTCCAACATCGAATACTCGAGCTCATGAATTTTATAGGTGTAATTGTACTTAGGTCAAGATTGACCAAGCTCAGATTGACATAAATTTAAATTTTGATGTTTAAAAAATATATGAGAGAGAAGTCAAGTAGATCAAGGGAGGATCAAATATTTGATTGAGAAAGTTCTAACTGGAGGTTAGACAACGAAAAGTCTTAACTGAGATTAGGCAAGAGAAATCCCTAACTGAAGGTTAGGCAATGAAAAATCCTAACTGGATGTTAGACATTGGAAAGTCTTAACTGAGGTTAGGAAAGGGAAAGCCCTAACTGGAGATTAGACAATGAAAAATCTTAACTAAGATTAGGTAAAGGGAGGTCCTAACTAGAGGTTAAGCAAATGTGAGAAGTCTACCAAATGACTAATTCTAATTGAAGGTTAGACAAAGGAAGTCCTAACTCTATGTTAGGTAAGGATGAGATGCCTACCGAGCGACTAGTCCTAAATGGAGATTAGGCAAGGGAAGTCGAAGGTTAGCAAGAGGAAAATCCAAGTAGGTCAAGGAGGATTAGATACTTAGTGAGAAAGTTCAATTGGGTCAAAAGTTGACAAGACACTTGGTGATTGGAAGTCCAATGGAAAGTTGGCAAGGAAAAGTCTAATTAAGTCAAGGAGAACCCAACACTTCATGAAGAAGTTCTGACAGGTCAAGGTTGACTGGATGTTAGACAACGGAAAGTCTCAATGAGTCACAGATGACTTTAGGGTTGGGCAAAGGAATTCTAAACTCGGGTTCAGAGTTTAGGGTTGGACAAGGCCAATCGATTAAGCTAATCGATTGGGAGCTTAATTTGTGAAAATAGAAAGAGTCGGAATCGATAAGGTCAATCGACTGCGACATCCCTAATCAATTAGGACAATCAATTAGTTGGGTTTTTCGCAAAGCACAGTAGACTTCTAAATCGATTAGCCTAATCGATTTAGAGGTGCCAATCGATTAAGGCAATCAATTGATCGATTTCTCGCGACAGCATAGAAGGTGCTGGAATCGATTGACATAGTTCAATCAATTGGCCCAATTGATTGGAGTGTTTTTCGCAAGAATAGAAAGTTTATGAATCGATTGGATCAATTGATTAGAAGTTGCTAATAGATTGGTATGCCTTATCAATCAATTGGATAGGCAAAAAAGAGTCGTTATATAGGTTTTAAATGATTGATTTGATGTGACAATCGATTAGGTATAAGGTAAATCGGTTGGGCGGTATTTTTCAGCTCGAGAGAAATCTTAGAAAAAGGGGGTTTCATGATGTTTTAAAGTAGCTAGTTCTTGGAAAGTTGAGGAAGAAGTGTTATTGTATTTCTAATCAATCAAGAGGCATTTCCAAGTAATTGAAAAGCACTCAAAGCAAGATTCATGTAAAGTTATTTATATTAATTGTATTTGCTTTCATTTCTTATTGTATTTCTCGTATTTGAGATTGTACAAGGCTTCTCCACCGCTAAGAAGGAGGTTTTTATAGTGAAACTGTGATTGAGTAGTGGACCTTTATATTGGTCACCTCAAGAAAGTAGATACTAAGTAAAATTGAAGATGTTAGCGATTGAGAGTTTTGCTTCTAGTTTTCCGTTGTCATTCAATTTCAAAGAAGCAAAATGAGCTATTCACTGATTCTCGTTCATACATATCCTAACAAACTTGAGCCCGATCGTCCGATCACCCGATCGCCTGATCACTCGATTGTCTGATCACCCGATCGCCTGATCGTTCGATTGTCCGATCACCCGATCACCTGATCGTCTGATCGTCTGATCACCTAATCTTCCGATCATCCAATCATTCGATCACCGGATCACCTTATCACTTGATCGCCCAATCGCCCAATCACCCGATCACCCAATCACCCGATCGCCCGAGCATTTAGTAGCTCAAGACTTAGAAGCTCGAGCCCAAGCACGTGAGGATCTCTGTACGATAGCCAATTTGGTGTTGCCATTATAGTGGTGCCATTTGTAAAGAGCTCCCTTTAGTGTATATAAAATAGGTGTATCCAATTGCAAAGGAGTGCCCAATTTTGAAAATGTCATGGTCGAGAGGAACAATATCAAGACCTTGATTTTTCGGTTGATCTACTTGAGTTTTCTGGTACGTCACAAGAAGAAGAATTCGTTGATTGGATTAACGAATGGAGAACACTTTTTATTATAAGAAAGTGTTCTATCGTGTGAAAATAAAATTGATTGCCATCAAACTCAAAGGCCTCACATCAATGCGGTGGGAGCAGTTGTGGCGATCACTTGACAGACAAGGCAAAACCAAGATCACTGATTGAGAGAAGATGAAAAAGAATATGAAGAGTCACTTTCTTACCTTGGATTACACTTTAACTTTGTTCCAACAACTTCATGCATTGAGGCTAGGTGTAAGATCGATTAATGATTATACGAAGGAAGAGGTGGAAGATGAGACCAAGGCGATTAGCAAGTTGGTGTATGTCGATGATGAATTTGGCGAGGTGATGTATGGATCAGGCCATGATATTTTAGTCATTCACAAGAGTTTGCTGACCCTAAGGACTATTCAAGGGATGATTGGTTAGGAACCACTATTTCCCATACGACTTGTCTAGTTGTATAGAAGTATGTACCTGAAGATTATATAGGATCGTCTATGCCTGAAGATGTTGTGGAGCTTACTTCTGCTGAAAGCAAAATTTACATAAGTAATAGGAATCAGGAGATGTTTCACATAACACGACACAGGAGTTAGGCAGAAGGGGAGCATAAAATGAATTTATGGAGTGGTGCATATCTTTGAGTGTTGAAATAGAAGCAATTAGTAGACAGTAAGAATCATTCAAGGAAGAGATATCCATTGAAATTTAAAAGAACAAGTTGTTGTCATCACAACTATATGCATTTTGCAAGAAAAAGGATGCATTGAGGGAGCACCTTATTCAGGTGGAGGAAAGTGTAAATATCTCGAATAGTTTTGATATGATCAATTGAGTTAAGTTAGGCTTTGTGGTTTGATCATTTGTGTCTAAGTGTGCAAGGACTGAGGAACACAAGAAGTTGAGCGGAAGATGCAGCTAGCGAGAAAGATAACATGTGAAATGAGTTGACAGACTTGGTGCATCCGAGGGACGAAAAGCTACAGAAGAGTACACCGACGGATGAGAAAGAAGCACACGATGTTTTTGAGGGACAAAAAGGTGGGAAGGAAGACTGCTCAAGGAGAATGCTAGAGTTGGGTTCAAGTGACCTCAACCCTGGATGACCAGAATATCACCCAAGCGACTAGATAAAAAATTGGTCAACTTGGAAGTTGACCAAGTCTAGCACCTGAGCCAAGTCCAAGCCCTCAAACTCTAGGCACCCAAACTAGGTCCAATCGCTCGGAGCAGTCTTGGCTAGATCAGCGAGCCGTTGCAACAAAGATCAGAATTGGAGTTCATGTCAGCCGACTCTAGGCACCCGGACTGGGTCTAGGCGCCCGAGATGCGAAGATCCGTTGGAAATAAGTCATTGTGGAGTGGATCGAGTTGACCATGTCTGGCGCCTAGACTGGGTCCAGGTGCCCGGGAGATGCCACATCAGCCAATTGCTAACTTCGACCAGTGGGCTATAAATAGAGCTCTGGTGCTTGAAGTTCGGTACAACACACTCTGTACTTGAATTCATTTCTTCTTTTAAGTCTATGCTTTCAACGTTTGTAAAAGGCTACTCCACCTTCATCAAAGGAGATCTTCTAGTGGAGCCTTTCAGTTGTCTTGGATTAACAATCTCTCTAATTATAACCAAGTAAATCTTTCGAGTCTCTTAATTTCTTTTTATATTATTTATTTTTATTTAACTGTGTGTCCTTACTAAGTTCAAATAGAAAGAGAAGTATTAATTTTAAATTATAGGCTATTCACTCTCTCTAGCCAGTCTACCGGGACCTACAATTGGTATTAGAGTGAGGTGAGCTTTAGAAGGACTAATCACCAACTAAAGTAACGAGGAGATGGCCGAAGCGAGCATTCATCCATCGAAATTTGAGGGAGATTTCACAATATGGAAAAAGAAGATGGAGGTATTATTTAAAACATACTTCAAAATTTTACTAACAATAAAATATACTTTTGTAGGACTCAGAGATCAACATAGAGAAGAAAAAGAAGAACATCTCTAGAGAAACAAGGAGCAGGATGAGTTCGTGGCCAACAGAAAAGTAGAATTTATTTGCTAACTGTATTACCACCTCAAGAGGTCAACCGCATCAGAAGCTACAACTTGGCCTAAAAACTTTGAGAGAAATTTCTAGAGCTTCACAAAAGAACATCAAAAGCAAAGCTAACAAAATGAGATATCCTTCGAAATCAGTTAACAAACCTCCGAATGAAAAAAGGAGAGACAGTGGCTCAACTATATGCAAAGATCATGTTGGATCTTCATTGACTGGCAAGAGAGGGGTGAATTGCCTGTAAGTTAGAATTAAAACTTTCTCTTGCTTTCGATTTTAGCAAGGATACACACACATTAATTGAACAAATAAAAACATAAACAAAATAAATAAAAGGAAGAAGATTTTACTTGGCTTGCAACTGGAGACGTTACTAATCTAAGGCAGTGGAAGCTCACTAAAATTCTTCTTCGATGTAGGCAAAGAAGCCTCTTACAAAAGTGAAAGCATGAACAACTAAAATAGAATTACGAATGAAGTACGAGTGTGCGTTGTATCAAACTTCGAGTAGCAGATCTCTATTTATAGCCCACTGGTCAAAGTTAACCGTTGGCTGATGTGATAGCTTCGAGCTCCAGGACCTGATCTGGCACCTGGACTAGGTCACCTCAATCCACTTGGCAATGACTTCTTTCCAACAAATCAAGGCTTCTCAGGCGCTTAGGCCGGTACCGGTGCCTGAGGTCGGTTGATGTGGCTCCGTGTTGATCCTCTTCGATAATGGCTTACTGATGTGGCTCAAAGGAATTCGGGTGGTTGGACCTGGTTCAGGTGCCTAGACCTAGTTCGGGCACTTAGACTAGGTCTGGACGCCTGGACTAGGTCCGGATGCTTGGACCTGGTCTGAGCGCCTGGAGTCTGGGTGCCTGGACTAGGTCCAGGCATATGGAATCGATCAACTTCCAGCTTGATTGATTTTTCATCTCGTCGCTTGGGTAATACTTTGGGTGTCCAGAGTTGAGCTCACTTGAACCCAACTCCGATCTTCTCCTCGAACATGCTTCCTCATTGGCTTCTCGTCCCTCAAAAGTGTCGCGCGCACCCTTCTCATTCGTCGGCATACTCTTCCGCAGTACCTCATCCCTTAGATGCGCCGAGCTTGTCTATTCGCTTCTTGTGCCATCATTCTCATTAGTTGTGTCTTTCACTCAACTTCTTGTGTTCCTAACTCCTTGCATACTTAGACACAAAGTATAAGAAATGTATAACCTAACTTAACTTAGTTGATCACATCAAAACCAACCCCGAGTACTTACAATCTCTCTCTTTTTGATGTACATCAACCTAAGTTAAGTTAAGGTAAAAACAAATAATAAAACATTTATTTTCATTTATAACATGACATAAATTTGTAAAGAAAATTAGTACCTCTCCCTTAAACTAATCCCTATTTATTCACCTTAGATCACATAAAAAATATAGGCAAAATATAAAAAATCATTAGAAAAATATTAAGAGTTTTTCTAGGAGTTGGAAATAGAATTTTCAGTAATCTACCTTTTTATTGAAATTAATTTTCAAAGAAATAACTTTTAATCTATTAATCTAAAGATTTTTCAAAAAAATTTAAAAATTATCTATGGTTTCGAAAAATTCTAATTTTTTTTTTCAGTGGCAAGCATAACTATTCAAAGTATGATAAAATTTTTAATGCACATAATATATTTATATTAACTATAATAAATATTTTGAACAGACAAAGTTATCTTCAAAAATAAAATATTTTAAAAAAATGTTCGAGTCCTAAAAATTTAGATATTTTTTTATACATTTAAAATACAATGGTAATTAGCCTAAAATTTAGGTTTTCAAAACTAAACTTAACAAATTTAAATTTTAAATTACATTTTTTATCAAAAATTCATTAAAGATCATATAATTATCGAAAATTTTGAAAATTTTTTTATTCTAATTGAATATTCATTTGTTCATCACAGAAATATTTCAACAGAAAATATAAAAAGAAGGTATACGAACTATTTAATTTTGTAAGCAATATTAAAAATTAAAATAAATTAAAATTAAAGTATACATATAAATTAATTTTAATCAAACTAAGCATGTTTTAGGAACTCAAAATAAGTTCCTACCTACTAGATTTATCAAAAAATTTGTGGATATAATTTTTAAGAATTTTATAATTTAACCCCTATGATTTCTAATATACCAATTAAGACCTTTATAATTTCTAGAATTGGAATTTAAACTTGCAGAATTATTTTCTAATAATTCTATTATATATATATATTTTTGTATTTTTAGCATTTTATTTTTCAAAATTTTCTAATAAAAAAGCATAAGGTTTCTTTGAATTTATGCATTTCGTCCTAGTCTTGCATAAAGATATACTTGCATGCTCACATCACTAATATCAAAAAACTTCTAACAAAATCTCAATTATCAAAACTATATGATAACCATGATTTTACTATATTATTTTGATTCATACATGCATAGTTTGATGTTGTTATCATAGATGAAACGTATATTTATATCACATTTCATGCATTATATTTATCTTGGACTTAATTACGAATTAGTTTATTAACATGGTATTTGATGCTAATAGTTGATATATTCTTTGTAAGCTTCAAAAGGATCATGGATCCGATCATATCATATCAGAATTGCGATCAAATCTAGGACTAAACGAGATGATCAAGCCTTGGAGCAATTTAGACCGTTCATCCAAGATCGGAGAAGATCTAAGCCATCCATTGAAAATCCAACTCATCCAACCTAATGAGGAGCAGATCTCAGCCGTTGATGAAGACCTAGAGATTTTGATCCAGATCTGAGATGTTCTTACCGTTGATCAAGATCCGGGCATTCTGGACCGTCCAATCCAATTTAAGGTTGATTTAAATCGCGAGAAGCTATAGTGATCCAGGGAGCTTGGGCATTTCTTGCAATTTCTATACTGTTCATCTTCTTCCCTGATGCTTCCGTCCGCAACGCAGATCCGTGAGTTGGATTTCTTCATCACCGGCATTCTCTGAGCTACCGGTGTTTGTCGTCCAAGCTCAGAGAGCGGCAGAGGGTGTTCCCCAGTCCATGAGTTGGATTTCTATTTTCCCGTTCGCAATCTAGATCAGAGGGTGTTCCCCAAATTTGCGATTTCCATCAGCCAACGGAGCTCGAAGGGCGTTCCCAGAAGCTTTCGATTTCAATCCAAATTTCACCTTATCCGCTGCACTCAAATCGATCTGATCAATCTATCGAGTTAAAAAAATTCCAGAATTCAGCATCTGTTCTTTGTGCGATGAGAGTACCAGCCAGTCACGAGCTCGAAGGGCATTCCCATAACCTGTGACCATACGCTACCCTAGCTGGGATGTTTGGTTCTTCGCCAGTGATTGCCCGAAGAGTGTTTTCCAGAGGCGATTTTGTTTGACAGCAAAATGGAGAATTTGCCACATGGATCTGTGTTTGTGAACAATTTATTTTTCTTGTAATTTAGTTTTTTTTCTTTTCATTGAACTTGCTCAGATCATCAGATCTAATTTCTTACTTGCCATTCTGATTTTGTTGAACTCTTGCAATTCAAATCTTGCTTTAGCTACAGAATTAGTTGCAATCTATGTTCTTTTTTGAATTTGTAATTCGTTTACTTCTAGTTTGTTAGATTTGGTTATTTAGATAGCAAAGTCTTGTTCTCTACAATTGATTTATGTGACTAAGATTATGTTTGAATGGCTTAACTTGAGCTTTTGATTGTTACATCTGCTCAACATCACTTTGTTTTAGTTTTTGAGTTTAATTGTTGGATTTGATTGTAAGTGTAAATTGGATGATACTTCGGTTTCTATAAGTTAGTGCTTAGGTTCAATTCATGGATTTAGAAACCCTTTTGTTAGATTCATTGGATATGTTGTGATTGCGTTCATGCTTGAGTGTTAAATGAATCTCTTGAGTTTTTCATTGTTAACCTCTGTGATATGTAGTTGATTGTGGTGTGATTGGATAATTTGTTAGTTTTAGAACTTGATTCAATGATACTTAATTGATACTAGTTTGTTGAGATGAAGCGGATCATGTTTAGATGAGAACATTTCTTTGATCCTATTTTAAATTGTTCTAGTGCACTTTTGAGAAGTAGATGTATTCAAGTAGAAATGAGAATTGAATGAAAATGCTTAACGAACCTTGTTGATGTAAGAATTCAATTTGAATCAATTTTAGAATTCACAAACATTCATTAGTTATCCTTGGAAAATACGACTTGAGACTCCTTACTATAACTCTTGTCTTTGATTTTAATAGGTTCTAATTTTTATTAATTTTGAAGTGCCAAGTGACATGCAAAAATGGCAACATCAATGAGTCATCATCTAAAGAGTCTGAACTCAAGGAGTACGCTAGATTAGTGCTAATGGCCAACCATCAATCTGACGATGAAGCCACTTCGGAAGCAAGCAACGATGAAGGAGGAGCATCAAACGACAAATCTGACACTGTAAGTGAGGTAAAATCTCTATACTCTGATCAATTATACAATGCTATAGAAATGTTAAGTAGATCTTTATGCAAGACTAGGACGAAATGCATAAATTCAAAGAAACCTTATGCTTTTTTATTAGAAAATTTTGAAAAATAAAATGCTAAAAATGCACATATATATATATATAATAGAATTATTAGAAAATAATTCTGCAAGTTTAAATTCCAATTCTAGAAATTATAAAGGTCTTAATTGGTATATTAGAAATCATAGGGGTTAAATTATAAAAATTCCTAAAAATTATATCCACGAATTTTTTGATAAATCTAGTAGGCTCTTCAATATTAAAATCATGGTCTTAATGATTTTCTAATATAAAATCATGTTCCATCTTAGACTCTTCAAATATTACTTGATGACACCTGTATACTTGTAGGCTCACATCACTAATATCAAAAAACTTCTAACAAAATCCCAATTGTCAAAACTTGATCATTCAAACTGACCCTAAACTCATGTATTTATCCCCCAAGGATTTTATGTTGGTGCGGGAAGCATCCGACGATCAAACCCAAGTTTTGATAATGACAAAGGGTTCAAAGTTAAGTCTTGTTGTTATCTAACATGTTGAATGAGTGTTTCAGGAAAGTCCTAACTGCGGTCAGGCAGGTGAAAACCCTAGGGGGTGGTAACCCTAGGTCCTAGGGGCGGTAACCCTAGGTGGAGAAAAGTCATAGCTGCGGTTAGGCAAAGGGAAAACCCTAGGGGGCGGTAACCCTAGGTCATAGGGGGTGGTAACCCTATGCGGAAAGTCTTGGCAGGTCGATGACTTCAGGCAAAAAGTCCTAGGGGGTGGTAACCCTAGGTGAAAAGTCCTGGTGTCGCGAACCAGGTGAAAGTCTGGACTAGCCAGGAAGCAGATGTCCAGCAGAAAGTCCGGAAGTATCGAGTGCTGAGCAAAAGTCCAGTCGATCTGGAGGATCGCACTGGCAACAAGTAAATCTCCTGAGTGTAGTAGGTGAGGACGCGTTCCCCGTAGAGGGAACAGTAGGCGTCGGGTCGACCTAGGGTTTCCGGTTGGAAATCCGAAGTCAGACCCGGACAGTCCGGAGACTGTCATAAACATTCTTTTATTATTCATACTGTTATTTTGTGCTAATTTTGTGTTGCAGGATATTGTTTGGGACTAACAAGTCTTGCAGGTACAAAATAAGGTAGTTTTCCCTCGGATGAACAGTGTCCGAGGCGCCTCCATGGAGCTTGGAGGCGCCTCGGGTGCAAAGGATGAGCTAGCTGCGAAGCACCATTGGAGGCGCCTTGAAGAAGGCAGAAGGCGCCTTCGAAGGCGCCTTGAGTGAGGTTTAAGGCGCCTTGAATGGATGAAGTTCGACCAGATCAGATTTGATCCACGCGGAAGACCAGGCAGCATGGAGGCGCCTTGAACAGCCTTCAAGGTGCCTCGAACACCCTTTATAAGGGGGTTTCGACCAGCACTTCAGGAAAACGAACTCCAAGCAATCCTTACGCTACAAGATGTTCTAGAAACGCCCAGAAGTGCTGTTACAAGTCCCCGACAACCCGGAGCTTCAGATTATGCCACTTTATTGTTGTCGGTATAATTTGTTTTAGTTCTTTCAATTGTAATATCTTATTGTACATTTTACGAGCTTATAGTTGTTGTCCACGGAAAGCGATCAAGGATCGCGGGCCTTCGAGTAGGAGCCGAGATAGACTCCGAACGAAGTAAAATCTCTCGTGTCTCTCTGTGAGTGTTCGTTCTTTATTCCGCTGCGTATTTTAATTACTCCGATAGTTTTGCGATTCGAAAAACGAATTAGCTGCGAGTGCTATTCACCCCCCCCTCTAGCGCGTCTCGATCCAACATTTTATACACCTATACGAGTTATCCCGGTCTAGCCTAATGCTGGAAAATAGTTTCAAACTTGTACCAGTCAACTACTCTAGACCCCAATTGACTGCCCTTATCGAATTCAACTCACAGAACCATTCTGTGTTTGATAAACATTGTTACCAGTCGACTAGTATCTACATTAGTTGACTGGCATCCTATTTTTAGCCTAAACAACATTCCGAATCTAATTTTAGAAATATACTAAAAATTCTCAAATGTTATGGAGAGATCTGTTTTAACCGTGTCTACTTAGGAAAAATACATTTGCAAATGTACATATTTTAGATCCCAATATTGACACAATATCTAAATTTATCTAAATGATTCAATTGAACCTTGACATAAAGTTCTAGTTTTGGCTTCCTCTTGATGTATCTACCCACATCAAACCTCAATGCATCCCTAACATTAGTTTATATGACATTTATATATCTAAAACCAATTGCCATGCAATATTATCCCAATGTAACGACCACCCTTCTTACTACTACTACACTCTAAGGATGACCGTTACTTGACTACTAACTCTACTTAACCGGTATGATAAAAAAATCACATGGAAACCCTACCGAAAAATTTCGGCAGAGTCTCCCCTGTACCGGTGACCATATCCGTAAATACATACAGAGTATACTCAGCCACAGGCGGCTGGAACCTATATTTTCACAACCACGCAGTTTAATAAATCAAAACATGCAGGTAATGAAAAGCGGAAACATAACTTCTTACTACAAAATTTTCTTATCAACTTAATAAGAAATTAAACTAAACAAATTCTTAAACTAAGTGAGTTCTTTAGCTAAAACCAAAGGATCTCCATAGTCCACACATCACACACCGTCACAGCATCTCCTTGTCGCCTTCTTCCTTATACTTTAGCTTTTCCTTTATCTGCAGTAGGAGGAAAATAGTATCTATAAGCTAAAAGCTTAGTGAGCGCTATCCTACTCACAAAAACTCGATATGCATGTATATAAATAAAAACATGCTAAAACTGAATGCTAACATGTAAAGCTACTCATGCTCATAAATAGCAAAGAAATCAACTAACTGAAAAGCTAACATGTATAGCTACTCATGCTCATAAATAGCAAAGAAACTAACTAAAAAGCTAACATGTAAAGCTAATCATAGAACTATCATGTGTATCAATAAGAAACTGAATTGCTACCTAAGCTAAACTAATTAATGCTAAACTGAGTCTAACTTGTTTTCACATAACTAATTTGTGAAGTTTGAAAACTATTTACATAATAGATTAAAATAATAATCATGCTGCTGATGGGCCCGACATCTGCGCATCCCTAACTAAACCCGGGATTGCAAGTTTCGAGTCTAGTAGGGTTTACTAGGTTATCTAAACCTAGGGACTGTGGGAGCCCAACCCAATGGATATCTAATCGAAAAATAAAATACGATTTCATAGCTAATTTTCTTACCTTGCTTTAATTAGGTTATCTCAACCTAGAACTAGGTTATCTCAACCTAGAGGCGACTTGGGAGCCCACCATTGGACCGTAGTCCCATATAAGCTGAAGCAAGACTAAATAAGTTATTTTAAATGCTTCTACTGCATTAACTGAGCTATTAAAATGCCTACTGTAGCATTATATTGAGCTAAGCATTTTATCAAGCACTTGGTGTGCACTAGAACACACCCTACGTACTGAAAATCTGTATACAAAGCTTAACATAAATCTGCATGCAAAGCTTAACAAAAATCTGCATATTAAGCCTATCAAAATCTGCATACTTATAAAAATCAGCATGCTATAAAAATAGAACTGCTCATGTTATTCCAATAGCAAATAGGAAACTAGAACAACTTAAGCATGCTGTGAAAGTAAAACCAATTCAACTACTAGGCATGCAATAGAATCTAGAAAATAAGGAACCGTTGCTGTATGGAATTAACAGAATATCATGCTTCACGGAACTTAAACTAGCTTCAAAGGAACTAACAAATGAAAATCTAACTCTCCTCATATCTAATTTCCTTTATGCAGAATTACGGCAGGTTGAGGAAGATATAAATGAACAATTATAACCCACAGTAAGCTCCTCTGTTCGTGCCCCTCTTGTAACACAATTTAAGCTATAACCTACTGGAATTTAAGAGCAAACTAGGTGAAGCTTGTTCACAATAATTCTAACATACATAAATCTGTGCACAAATTTATAGCATTCACAACTCTGTCACAAGGTTCAGCAAGTACTAACTCGTTCATAAAAATAATTCCAGTATGTTAATCTGTTCCAGAGATTTCAGAACAATAGGAAGCTTAAGCATTATCTATCAAGACTAAATCCCCTAGCAATCTATCCAAAACTTTCGGGAGCAGTGGGAAGGATCCGAACATCACCAAATCCCATAGAATCCATCAACCTCTTGATCCAGAATCCCAAACTAATTGAAGGAAAATTGCTACTGAAAACCTAAATTTTATAACTGTTCTTCATGCTTAAAATCCCTATCTTCTTTCTTTAGGGTTCATGGCAGTAAGCATCAAAAACAAAACCCCTCAAACTTGCTTCGAAATCCAAAAGAAAACAAGAATCCGAAAGCCATGAAAATGAATCAAAGCTCGAAACAACTCCTACTGCAGGTGAGAAGCAACTCACTTGATTCTTGAATTCAAACCGAAGGAGAAAACCTCTAGGGTTCGCGGAGAACTTCAAATTTCAACCTTTCCTCGTGGCCACGAGCTCTCTTCAACGAGGAGACCTCGAATCTGTGAAGAACCGACGGAGAGAAGTGCTCGCCGGCCGCCAGAGATGAAGCCCTAGCTTCGTTTTCGCCCGAGAAGGAATCGGCGCCGCGCACGCGTGAGGAGAAGAGGTGAGAAAGAAATTAGGTTTCGGGAAACCTAAATCCTCTCTTTATAACCTAGGGTTAATCCGATTCCAACTATGCTTTAAATTTATTTCTCCCCATACTTAGTTAACAAAGCCCATATAGCTCAGCTGGTTGAGCCGTGTCCGGTTGGGTCAGTCCGACCCGAGGTCGTGGGTTCGAGCTTCGGTTTTGACAAATTTTTTGTCAACTTCTTTCGTTCAGTAAAAATACCAAACGAACTCCAAAAATTACGTAAAAATACTCTAAAAATTTCTAAAAATCTCTAGAATTTTTCTAAAGCATTTCTAGATTTTTATAAGGACTTTTAGAACTCGAAATAGGGAAAATTGGGTCGTTACAATTCTCCCTCCGCTATAAAAAGTTCGTCCTCGAACTTAGAATAATTCTGGATATATTTCTGTCTCATACTGTCCTCCCGCTCCCAAGTGACTTCCTCGTGCTTCTGGTTCTACCAGATGACTTTTACTAATGACACTTCTCTGTTTCCTAGTCTCTTGTCTGCTCTGTCCACTATCTGTGTCTGCTCTCATAGCTAAGATCCTCTTGGATCTACACTGTCTGAGGCTGAATCACTTGGCTAAGGTCGTGAATACACTTCTTTAGCATGGAGACATGAAATACATTGGGTATTGCTGACATATCTTGAGGTAAGTCTAGCTTGTAAGCTACCTTCCCAATTCTCTCTGTGATCGGGGTAGGGTCCTACGTATCAAGGACTTAACTTGCCCTTTTTGTCAAATCTCATCACTCCCTTCATAGGAGCAACTTTGAGAAAGACTGAATCCAATAATTTCTGTACTTCCAGAGCTGAGAGAAACTTCTTGGCCTTTTTCTCTTGGGTTGGAATACGACTTTCTGTTTACGACACTCTATGGAAGCACCGTATCCGATCGGGAAGTCCATTCCAAGGATGACATCGTAGTCAGTCATTCCTAGCACTATCGGATCACAAAAGAGTTCTCTGTCTGCTATAATGACTGCACCGCCCAGTGCGTGGATGCCATAACTTCTCCCGAAGGTAGTGTCGTCCGAAACTGAGTACCTTTATTTCGACTGGCGAACGCCCTAGCTATATAAGAATGGGTTGCCCCAGATCGAATAAGACAGTTGTACTTTGCTAAAAAAATAACTGTCGAGGCATTTGCTACGTCCCCTCTAGTGAGTGAGTAGATCCTCGCGTTCGTCATGGCTGAGGGGCTTCTGCCCTGACCGATGTGTGGACCATCTAGAGCGGCTGCATCTGTGTAACTGTGCTGGCTTGTCTTGCAAAGTGGTGGAGGAAGGTCGTCTTGAAGTCCTTGAAGCTTTGAAGCATCCGTCCGGCGAAATTCTGGTGGAATTTCCCACGAGTAGCACACTTGGGATAACGAGGCTGTTTGCTAGCTGGTCCTCCTTTCGGGTAACTCCCTGATTTGCGCTTGTTGCTGGAGTTCCCTTTCCCATTTGAGCTGTGACCTCTGGAATTTGAGGAGGTTTGCTTCTGCTGCTTGATACTATTCTGGTAGTGCTCGGTGATCAGAGCACTACTCACTAGTTCTTCTGTGGTTTGCGGCCTATGAACACCGCTAGCCACGTTCATTGCTATTTCCGGCCTGAACATTTTAAGCATCAACCGGACTCGTTCTTTCTCTGTGCTGATTAATTCTGGACATAGACGAGCCAACCTGTTGAATTTCTTCACGGCTTCCTCAACTAAAAGGTTGCCCTGACGAAACTCCGTGAACTCGTCGTAGTGGCGGTTTGTGACCCGCATGTGAAAGAACTCCTCGAAGAATTCCTTCTCGAAGTCGACCCATATCATCTGATTCACTGGGCACTTCGTTCTGATTCTCTCCCACCACATACGTGCGTCTCCTGTCAAGCATAAGGAGGCACACTTCACCTTCTCCTGTTCTGGCCAGTCCAGAAGCTCCATCGTGCTTTCCAGTGTTTTGAACCAAGCCTGAGCATCCCAGGGTTCCCTGGTGCCTGAGAAGTTCTCTGGCTTAATTCTTTGCCACAGGATCAGATAAGCTTCTCTCTTTGCCTCTGCTGCTGGTACTACTGGTGCTGTAGGCTGGACTGGTGGAACCTCTATAAATGCTGGGGTTGCTATGTTTGGTTCCGGGGTGACGGTGGGAGTATTATGCTGATTAGCCTTTAAGGTGGCTATCTCCTGTTGCTGTTCTACTAGTTGCTGCTGTAACTGACCCACTAATGCTATAAGGTCTGGGGGAGGCACTGAACTGTCTGCCTCATGCTGGGGCTCAGTAGCTGGTGCCCTTCTAGCTGGGCGTCCTCGTACCATTTTCTAAATGGGTAGAGAACATGCATAACTAATACTATCATGTTATAGGTAACTACTATTATCATGTCAAATGCTATCAAATATTAACATGCTTTAGTTATCTATAAACATGAAAGCATAAAACATAGATAAGAGAAGAGGTATTCTTACTTGGAGGACGGCAAGATTGATGCTGATGTGTGTGATGCTGGAGAATGGGAACTGCTCTGATACCAACTGTAACGACCACCCTTCTTACTACTACTACACTCTAAGGATGACCGTTACTTGACTACTAACTCTACTTAACCGGTATGATAAAAAAATCACATGGAAACCCTACCGAAAAATTTCGGCAGACCATATCCGTAAATACATACAGAGTATACTCAGCCACAGGCGGCTGGAACATATATTTTCACAACCACGCAGTTTAATAAATCAAAACATGCAGGTAATGAAAAGCGGAAACATAACTTCTTACTACAAAATTTTCTTATCAACTTAATAAGAAATTAAACTAAACAAATTCTTAAACTAAGTGAGTTCTTTAGCTAAGTCCAAAGGATCTCCATAGTCTACACATCACACACCGTCACAGCATCTCCTTGTCGCCTTCTTCCTTATACTTTAGCTTTTCCTTTATCTGCAGTAGGAGGAAAATAGTATCTATAAGCTAAAAGCTTAGTGAGCGCTATCCTACTCACAAAAACTCGATATGCATGTATATAAATAAAAACATGCTAAAACTGAATGCTAACATGTAAAGCTACTCATGCTCATAAATAGTAAAGAAATCAACTAACTGAAAAGCTAACATGTATAGCTACTCATGCTCATAAATAGCAAAGAAACTAACTAAAAAGCTAACATGTAAAGCTAATCATAGAACTATCATGTGTATCAATAAGAAACTGAATTGCTACCTAAGCTAAACTAATTAATGCTAAACTGAGTCTAACTTGTTTTCACATAACTAATTTGTGAAGTTTGAAAACTATTTACATAATAGATTAAAATAATAATCATGCTGCTGATGGGCCCGACAACTGTACTTGCTGTGCGCGCATCCCTAACTAAACCCAGGATTGCAAGTTTCGAGTCTAGTAGGGTTTACTAGGTTATCTAAACCTAGGGACGACTGTGGGAGCCCAACCCAATGGATATCTAATCCAGTACAGTGCCACTGCTGAAAATAAAATACTGATTTCATAGCTAATTTTCTTACCTTGCTTTAACTAGGTTATCTGAACCTAGAACTAGGTTATCTGAACCTAGAGGCGACTGTGGGAGCCCACCCATTGGACCGTAGTCCCATATAAGCTGAAGTAAGACTAAATAAGTTATTTTAAATGTTTCTACTGCATTAACTGAGCTATTAAAATGCCTACTGTAGCATTATATTGAGCTAAGCATTTTATCAAGCACTTGGTGTGCACTAGAACACACCCTACGTACTGAAAATCTGTATACAAAGCTTAACATAAATCTGCATGCAAAGCTTAACAAAAATCTGCATATTAAGCCTATCAAAATCTGCATACTTTACTTATAAAAATCCGCATGCTATAAAAATAGAACTGCTCATGTTATTCCAATAGCAAATAGGAAACTAGAACAACTTAAGCATGCTGTGAAAGTAAAACCAATTCAACTACTAGGCATGCAATAGAATCTAGAAAATAAGGAACCGTTGCTGTATGGAATTAACAGAATATCATGCTTCACGGAACTTAAACTAGCTTCAAAGGAACTAACAAATGAAAATCTAACTCTCCTCATATCTAATTTCCTTTATGCAGAATTACGGCAGGTTGAGGAAGATATAAATGAACAATTATAACCCACAGTAAGCTCCTCTGTTCGTGCCCCTCTTGTAACACAATTTAAGCTATAACCTACTGGAATTTAAGAGCAAACTAGGTGAAGCTTGTTCACAATAATTCTAACATACATAAATCTGTGCACAAATTTATAGCATTCACAACTCTGTCACAAGGTTCAGCAAGTACTAACTCGTTCATAAAAACAATTCCAGTATGTTAATCTGTTCCAGAGATTTCAGAACAATAGGAAGCTTAAGCATTATCTATCAAGACTAAATCCCCTAGCAATCTGTCCAAAACTTTCGGGAGCAGTGGGAAGGATCCGAACATCACCAAATCCCATAGAATCCATCAACCTCTTGATCCAGAATCCCAAACTAATTGAAGGAAAATTGCTACTGAAAACCTAAATTTTATAACTGTTCTTCATGCTTAAAATCCCTATCTTCTTTCTTTAGGGTTCATGGCAGTAAGCATCAAAAACAAAACCCCTCAAACTTGCTTCGAAATCCAAAAGAAAACAAGAATCCGAAAGCCATGAAAACGAATCAAAGCTCGAAACAACTCCTACTGCAGGTGAGAAGCAACTCACTTGATTCTTGAATTCAAACCGAAGGAGAAAACCTCTAGGGTTCGCGGAGAACTTCAAATTTCAACCCTTCCTCGTGGCCACGAGCTCTCTTCAATGAGGAGACCTCGAATCTGTGAAGAACCGACGGAGAGAAGTGCTCGCCGGCCGCCGGAGATGAAGCCCTAGCTTCGTTTTCGCCCGAGAAGGAATCGGCGCCGCGCACGCGTGAGGAGAAGAGGTGAGAAAGAAATTAGGTTTTGGGAAACCTAAATCCTCTCTTTATAACCTAGGGTTAATCCGATTCCAACTATGCTTTAAATTTATTTCTCCCCATACTTAGTTAACAAAGCCCATATAGCTCAGCTGGTTGAGCCGTGTCCGGTTGGGTCAGTCCGACCCGAGGTTGTGGGTTCGAGCTTCTGTTTTGACAAATTTTTTGTCAACTTCTTTCGTTCAGTAAAAATACCAAACGAACTCCAAAAATTACGTAAAAATACTCTAAAAATTTCTAAAAATCTCTAGAATTTTTCTAAAGCATTTCTAGATTTTTATAAGGACTTTTAGAACTCGAAATAGGGAAAATTGGGTCGTTACACCCAATTTATATTTTTATTCATTAAACTCAATCCAATTATGCCAATTCCTTGGATTTGAAACTCAAGTCCATTTTCAAACACTTTGACACATTCCGTGACCCATCTAGAATCGCAAGTAATGTCCACTTGAGATCCATTTACCATGGGTCTCAAATTGACTCTTTAAGCTCCCCTTAGAGCTCTTAACCTTAGCCATCGCCCTATGTGACTCATCTATTGTGGCTAAACCATAATGATGCCCCTTAGAAGATTCCTTATCTTTTAAACCTTGGACACTTCATCCTTTCCATAATCATATACTATTGGATTGAGATGCACTAGAGGGGGTGAATAGCGCTCGTGGCTTTCACTTTTCGTAATCGACAAATCAACGAGTTAAACGTAGCGGAATAAGTAAATAATCACCGACAGACCCCAAGTGTTTTTACTTGGTTCAGAGCCTTGGGCGACTCCTACTCCAAGGCCCATGTTCGTTGAGCGTTTACTTTGAGTAATTCACTATAAGATCACAAAGTTACAAATATGTATTATAAAACAATAACAATAAAGCTATACCAACAACAGAAATACTGAAATCGAAGCTCCGGGTCGTTGGGGTGTTGCTACAACACTTCTGAAATGTCTCTTGAGCAGCACACGGGAGAATGATCGCTTAGCTATTGATTTAATGGAGCTGCTGGTCGAGATCTGCATATAATGGCTGTTGAAGGCGCCTCAAGGCCCCTTGAGGGCTCCTTTTGATAGTTGATGTAATTTGATCTAACAGAATCTCTACTTTCCATCTTCACACGGCCGAGGCCACTTCCTTTTCTGCTGCAACCACACGACCAAGGATCTCCACACAGCCTGGGCAACCCCCCATGGCAGGGTCGTGTGAGGTTCAAGTACAGCGCCTTCCTCTCTAGCTTCGCTTGCAGATTTGGCCTCGAACATGAATCTTTCACCAATTTCGACCCCTGTATACAAAAAATGCACAAAAGCAGATCTCTGAACAAAGAGAGCAAATATGCTGAAAGGAAAGCTGGAAGTACGAAAATGCATAGATAAAGCATGCGCAAAGTATGTGAATGTGCGTCAAAACATGCTAAACAAAGGTATATAATCTACACACATCACACCCCCAGACTTAAACCTTTGCTTGTCTTCAAGCAAAATGTCGCAATCTAAATTCATATGTTTTACAATGCTCTCATATCCCTAATGCATTCTCCTAACTCTATCAAAAAAAGTTTCATTAACAAGCATACTCATGGAAACAAGTTAAGTATGGCTCAAGCATAAGTCTCTTGTGCATAGTGCAAGGTAACTCAAAACTCTTCAAGTTTCAATCTATGTCCTAGTGAAGTCATCATCAAATTTGAATTCCTAATGTTTCTAGTGATAGATAAGTAACCAGTGATAGGCTCTTACTTTCCACACACTTGGTTCATATTTCTCAATCAACCCAAGGTCTCAAAGGCGTGCTCAATCTCAAGAGAAGCTAAGCAGTCATTTCCCCAGTAACCTAACTCGGTCTCAAAGGGGTGACTTGCTAGATTCTACTCACGACAACTGTTTTTTATATCCCTTATTCATTCATTTTTTTCATAAGTATTTGCATTGTGCAAAACTTATCTACAAATGTACTTTTAGCACTTAGCACAATTGTTGGGATATTTTGATTTTTCCAAATGAGCTTACATGATTTGAGCCTCATCTAGTAACCAAAATGAAGTTTGAGAAATCACCATGGAAACCAAGTACTAAACAAACAAGATAAATCATGACTATTTCAATGATATCAACTATCCAAGCTCAAGTATAGTGAAGTGAAGATAAGATACTTAAGGTTAAGCCAAGACTAAAACTCATTTCCATATGATACTTAGCTTATATCATGCTACCCAAGATAGAGAAAAGAGGTACATTAAGCATACTACTAGCATCATTTAAACATCATGAATCTAGATAATGAACGTGCTAATATTTTAACTTGAAGATAAGAAAGCATATAAGTGAAGTATTGATGTTCTCAAGATGTATGCCACAAGATTTTCAAAATATAGTCAAGTGACTATCAAAAATCAAGCAATCAAAGCAAGAACAAATGCAAAACAAAAACTAAACATGTAGAAAACAAGCAAAAACTGAAAACTAGAATGCACAAAGAAAAATCAGGTTCGACACCCCCCCCCCAGACTTAAACATTTCATCATCCCAATGAAATCAATATGGTGGAGGAGGTGGAGGTGGACAAGGGAAAGGAGGCCTACGACGTGGTTGGCCAATGGGAAAACCTAGAGTTTCGCTCAGGATTATATGATACTCAAACAAAAAATCTACTTGTTGGCTAGTGACACTCATGCTCTGCATAAAATCTCTCATTCTAGCTTGATCCGTATCATAATCCTGGAAAAATTCAGCCACTTGACCTTGAAAATTCCTCGTGAACTGAAAGTGATTTTGTACCTCTCTAAACTGGTCATTTGATAAAGAGAAGTAACCTTCCAACATTTCTCGTTGGGCATTTTGCTTCTCATGAAGTGAATATAGAGATGTACGAAAATCTGAGAAGTCAAATCTGGAGGGACCCGTACCATAGGCAAAAGAATGCCTAGCAGGATCCGGATGACCAGAGGGCTGCGGGTATCTAGATGTCGAGGGCTCAATGTGTGGCTCTGTATCTCCGGATATAGAAGGAACATTCTCGGGATCTAAATCAGTGATTACCCAATTAGCTGGGTTGCGAACTGAAGTTCGATCAGGACAAGGAAGAGGTAAAGGAAAATCATTCCTCCTAGTAAATGCAAAATCATTCTCATCCCGAACAATCATTTTCATAGCAAGACATGCATCCATGTCGATCATATCATTGCCATGAATAACTTTCAACCCATCTAAATCAAGTTCCAAGTTAATGGCTATTTGAGTAATCAAACCACCAAGAACTACTGACCCCGAAGATGCCCTCGCAGCTCTCACTAAGGTTTGCAAAAAATGAAAAATGGAATCCAAATCAACCTTATGTAACATAGCCCATAGAGAATAAAGTTCAACTTTCTTAACAACTCCATCGCTTTCCCCTCTACCAAAAATAGTTTTGCTCATGACTTGATGTAGATATCTAAAAATAGGATTTTGCATGTGAGAAGCCTTGGCTCTAGAGGGCTCATAGGGTTGATCTAATCTGGTGATCGAACTCCAAAAATTGTTCCAATTAAACCTAGAATCAAACCTCCGAGAGCTACCGGAAGACAATCCAAAACAAGTGTTAAAGTCACTAAATGTCCATTGAAATTCTTGACTCATTAATCTAAAAGTTATCTTGCCAATATAATCATCCTCATTGGCAAAATGGACATCTAGTGAACTTAGAAACTCCAAAACAAGGCGAGGATAAGTAGGTAGATGTGTGTACAAAATATCACTCCAATCTAAGAACCTAATCATCCAATCTATATCTGTTGGATCGAGAAGCGCTAGAGGGGGGGGGTGAATAGCGCTCGTGGCTATTTCGTTCGATTATCGGAAAACTATCGGAGTTAAAACGTGCAGCGGAATAAGCGAAAATAAAATAAAGAGACAACACAAAGAGACAGGTCGATTTTACTTCGTTCGGAGCCTAAGTCGACTCCTACTCGAAGGCCCGCGATCCTTGATCGCTTCCGGTGGGCAACAACTATAAGCTCGTTAACAGATTACAATTATGAGTACAAATAAAAGCTATCAAAAATTATACCGACGACAAGAAATGCTAATTCTGAAGCTTCGGGTCGTTGGGCACTTGTAGTAGCACTTCGGAGCGTCTTTTGGAGCAGCGTGTTGATGAAAGATCACTTGGAATTCGTTGTCATTTGAAGCTGCACCTCAACCCTCCTTTTATATGCGGTTCCGGGCGCCTGGATCCCTTCTGGAGATGGCCAACCAACCAGATGCTCCACGTGGCGGTCGCGCAAGGGATAGAATTTGGTCCCGGGCGCCCTGATCCCCGGGCGCCCGGGCCACCTTTTTCCAGCAGGTTCCTCACCTGCAAACAAAGGTTAGTCCGAGCAAAATACCTGCAAGACGTGTTAGAATCGATAAAACACGGTAGTAATAATTGGCCTTGATCGTCTGAAGTCTGACTTTGATTTCCATCTGAAACCCTAGGTCGACTGACACCTCTGTTCCTCTGCGGGAACGCCTCACCTACTCCACTCGGAGATTTACATTGCCGATCCTCCGGATCGTGGACTTTGCTCAACACTTCGATGCTTGGACTTTCGGACATCCGCTTCCCGGCTAGTCCGGTCTTTCACCTTCGCGACACCAGGACTTTTCACCTAGGGTTACCACCCCCAGGACTTTCTCCACTTGGCAAGACTTTCGCATAGGGTTACCACCCCCTATGACCTAGGGTTACTGCCCCCTAGGGTTTTCCCTTTGCCTAACCGCAGCTAGGACTTTCCTGAAATCCTCAAGTAGGCTTGTTAGACTAAAAAACATCTTAACTTTGAATTCTTTGCCGTTATCAAAACACGAGTTCGATCGTCGGATGCTTCCCGCACCAACAATCTCCCCCTTTTTGATTATGGCAACACAAATTCGAAGTTAAGTGAACAAGCGAATAGATAGTCATTTTAAACACAGGCAAAATTTGCTAAGTATAGATGAACAAGGTAACTAAAGTAAATTTTGCCCTATATACTCCCCCTTAACTTTGGCTCCCCCTTAATCTTGAATTTTATGTTTACATTTTTGCTACTCTCCCCCTTTGCCATAATTCAAAAAAAATGGGCAATGTATAAAAGAGTTGTACATGATTAAAGTTAGCAATATTCAACAGAGTTTGGAAGTTTAAGGTCAATTGGAATTTAAGTTTTTTAGGACAAGATTATTCTTTTAAGTTCAGTTGGTCCTTAAGTCCAAGCACAAGTCATGTTTATATATTAGGTATCAGAGCCATAGAGAACAAAACATTCTTAAAAAAATTGAGTATCTTTTGCCAACTGTCTAACCTTTAGCTACTTGCTGATTGTCTATAGGTCAATAGCTTTTACTAGGTTAGTCAAGTTAAGTTATTTAGGTCCAGATAGACTTGACTAGAGCTGGAGAACTTTAACTTGATTAATGTTTATTGAATATTTAACGCCCAGACTCATATTGATGCACAGATATAAGCACTCTTGAGTCCAGGCTATACCCTATGCATCTCACGCCATTCTATGTTTTTCAATCACAATCAAGGTAAACCTAGGTGTTTTGTGAGATGCTCTGGCTTAATTCTAGGGGAACATGATATCTAGGGGGAAGTCCTAGACTAAACCCAACTTTTGAAAGTCTAGTAAAATTGGAGTTTTGAAAACTGTTTTTCCTAGAATTTGAAAAAAAATGTGACTAAAAGACTAATTTATTAGATATAGTCAATCAAGCCTGAAGTGAAACGTTCCATTAGACTAAAAAGTCGACATAGATAAAAGAGTCATAATAGAGCTGCTACAAGCTGTACTAGAGTCATAATAGAGCAACAGTAGGAGCTACTGAGACCGTGAGGGAGGTGGTCCGGAACCCAGCGACCGTAGTGTCAGGATCTCAGTGTGACGAGCCCGATCGTCCTCTCGTAGATCTCGGCGCAAGTCGGAGAGCTCCTGTCGTACGTCTCGTCGTAAGTCGGAGACCTCCTGTCGAACCTCTCGTCGAAGATCGGAGACCTCTCGTCGCATGGACTGATGAAACTCGGAGTTCTCGTGCTGGAGACTCGACATAGCCCTCTCTAGTCCGGAAACTCGATCAGCAAGAGTGCGGGGAGCTGGATGTGGTGCTCGAGGTGGTGGTGGGGCAGGAGCAGCCTCCTCAGGAAATAGTGCCAACATGAACTCATCATGCTCTGCCTCCTCTGCCTGCTGGTGCTGTGCCCCCCTACGCCAGGACATGGTACCCTCATCGTCTATATAGATATTTGCTAGGGAAAAGTTCCTAGCTCCTATGATGTCAAACTCGGTCATGTAGCGGATGTCACCTCTGGTGACATCAATGTGTAATGAGGACATGTACGCTGTCAGAATATGACAATAAGGCATATGTACTCATCTGCTGGTCACGTATCCAGCTGCATAAATGATAGTGGAAAAGATGTGAAGACTGATGTCTATGTCTAACCTCTGACACAGGGCATAGAGCAGGAAGGAGTGAAATGGACGCATCACCGCAATGTCATGAGTGGTTAGCGGTAGAATACAAAGTACTAGAACCCTATAAAGGGCGTAGTCCTGAATTCTAAGGTTAAGTGACCTAAACTGGGTCTCAGTGGGATCACGCTGGTCCTCAAAGAAGAAGGAATAGATTGTATCGAGGGTAATATGTGAGTAGGGATCTCCAAAAGGTAGCTCCCTAGGAGGATAGCATAGAAAGGTGCACGGTGACTCTCGTAATCCTAGAAACTCACGAATGGTGGTGGGAGATAATGTGATATCCGTGCCAGCTGCCCTAGTGGTATAGGAGTAGTCGTCTACTTTCACTAGGTTGTTGTAAAATTCGGCACATAAACTTATGTTTACCTAGTGCATTCAACTAGGTTTCGCAACCTATAGTGGTTTATAGTCTCGGAGACTGGAATACAAGAGCGTAAAAAGAACGATCTGTCTATACATTTGGTTCTAATGGCCATGTAATTTGTTGACATAAACTTAATCCTAAGTTCGTCGGTGGGAAACCTAGGGTCAATGCTAGGGGTAGAGGGCCCAGCACCAGATTTAGTACGCTTCCTAAATTTGAAACTAATATTATACTAAGGAAGAAGAAAAGACAGAAAAAATTATAAAAATGAATTTTAGGAGGGGATAGAAATTTTACCGAGGAGCCATTGTTAGAAATTTTAGAACTGACGACCTCGGTTGAGTCACGACTTCGTATCAACCACGAAAAAATTTTAATTTTGAAAGTCTTCGCAGGGAAGCTGAGAAGAAGCTTAAGGAAGACTTGGGTGCAAGGGTAGGGGGCGCCTCCTGCCCCTATATATAAGGGAGTCCGGGCGCCCGGGGTCGTGTGAGGCGGGGCGCCCGGGATCGCTGCGGGCGCCCGGGGTCTAAATACCGGGGGCGCCTGCCCCCGGTTTTTGACCTTGGTATTTATATAATTATTATTATTATTATTTTTTATATTAATGTTTTAATTTTCAATTTTTAATTTAATTTCGAATTTTAAATTTTGAAATAATTTTGAAATTTAAGTTTTTTAAAATTTTGAAATTTAAATAATTTTGAAATTTATAATAATTTTGAAATTTATAATAATTTTGAAATTTAAGTTTTTAAAATAATTTTGAAATTTAAGTTTTTAAAATAATTTTGAAATTTAAGTTTTTAAAATAATTTTGAAATTTAATTTTTTAAAAATAATTTTAAAATTTAAGTTTTTAAAATAATTTTGAAATTTAAGTTTTAAAAATAATTTTGAAATTTAAGTTTTTAAAATAATTTTGAAATTTAAGTTTTTAAAAATAATTTTGAAATTTAAGTTTTTAAAAATAATTTTGAAATTTAAGTTTTTTTTTAAAATAATTTTGAAATTTAAGTTTTTAAAATAATTTTGAAATTTAAGTTTTTAAAATAATTTTGAAATTTAAGTTTTTTAAAATAATTTTGAAATTTAAGTTTTTAAAATAATTTTGAAATTTAAGTTTTTAAAATAATTTTGAAATTTAAGTTTTTTAAAATAATTTTGAAATTTAAGTTTTTAATATAATTTTTAAATTTAAGTTTTTAAAATAATTTTGAACTTTAAGTTTTTAAAATAATTTTGAAATTTAGGTTTTTAAAATAATTTTGAAATTTAAGTTTTTAAAATAATTTTGAAATTTAAGTTTTTAAAATAGTTTTGAATTTTAAGTTTTTAAAAATAATTTTGAAATTTAAGTTTTTTTTAAAATAATTTTGAAATTTAAGTTTTTTAAAATAATTTTGAAATTTAAGTTTATAAAATAATTTTGAAATTTAATTTTTTAAATAATTTTGAAATTTAAGTTTTTAAAATATTTTTGAAATTTAAGTGTTTAAAATAATTTTGAAATTTAAGTTTTTAAAATAATTTTAAAATTTAAGTTTTTAAAATAATTTTGAAATTTAAGTTTTTAAAATAATTTTGAAATTTAAGTTTTTTTTTAAAAAAATAATTTTCAGTTTGATTTTAATTACTTAGTCATCTCACCCGATCTAATTTCTCAATCAGGGAATCCTATAATTTTTTGTGAGATGAATTGAGGTTCAATTTAAGGGTTTTGTTTAGTCTTGTGTTAGATTCATATTTAGCTTTGGATTCAATAAGTAAGCATTCTTTGGATAAACTACTGGGCTATGGTGAGTCACAAGGAGCTCATTAAAGTAACCATGCCTTCGAGGTTTTCCAAATAGTCCTACCCATTGAACTTAATACTAAAACTTGGTCTAACTAGTTAGGATCCATTTAAGGGTAGCTTCGGTCAGTTCCACTTGGCCAAATGCACCAGGTCGAAGCCATATCTTCCTAGACATGCGATGCCCAAGTTTCCCTAACGTACTATCATCCAAAAACTTTACCAGTACTGTGGTTCAAGTTAAACTTATCCCGTTTTAATCTAACCTTAACTACCCTGCCGGGTAATCTATTCTTGTTTTACCCATTCCGGGTAAATTAGGTTCAGTTACCCTGTCGGGTAGTTCAGTTGGAGGTGTCAGCTAGTTTGGACCCTCCATCTATTTTTCATTTATAATTTCGATTTGTTTAATTTTTAATTTTGAATTTTAAATTATGAATTTGATTTTTAATTTTTAATTTTTAATTTAATTTCAAATTTTAAATTTTGAATTTGATTTTTAATTTTTAATTTTAATTTAATTTCGAATTTTAAATTTTGAATTTGATTTTTAATTTTAAATTTTTTATTTAATTTCGAATTTTGAATTTTGAATTTGATTTTGAATTTTAAAATTTTAATTTAATTTCGAATTTTGAATTTTGAATTTGATTTTTAATTTTTAATTTTTAATTTTTAATTTTTAATTTAATTTCGAATTTTGAATTTGATTTTTAATTTTTAATTTTAATTTAATTTCAAATTTTAAATTACGATCGTTTTCATTTTAGCTTTCCCTGGATCACGGCCTCGATATGGTCTGTCGAGGAAGTATATTTGATCCTTCGGAACCCAGTATTGGCCAAGTCCAATTTGATTTATCAATTTGGACTTGGGGACCCATGCTTGGACTGATTTACTATTTTGTTTGTTTATTAAGGATAAATAAGATTTATATTTCTTTTTACTTTTATATCCTAGCCCAGTTCTATTGTAGACGGCTCTTTGTATCCCAAGAATTAGATCCAAATTCTTGGAGCCCAGAGAGAACTTTTCTAAAGTAATTTTTAAATCATTTAACTGATTTTTCAGATTTGAATTTTCTTTCTCAAGTTGTTGTACTTGAGTTGAATCTTCAGTTAAAGATTTTGAGTTAGTTACTCCTTTAAGAATGGTTACTTCTTTTAAAAGTGACTTAATTTTCAAATTTGACTTGGCTAATTTGCGAAGTAAATAATTGACTAAATTATTAAGCATAGGAATACTTACAGCGGAGTCTGGCCCTTCGAAAATGGATGCGGATCCGTGGCTTTGCTCGGAGTCGGCTTCTGACTCGCTTTCGGATTCGATGATCTGGTCCCGGGCCATCAATGCGAGTAAACTCGTTTGGTTGAGTTCGTCCTCCGAAGAAGATTCGTCCCAGGTTGCCTTTAGGGCCTTCTTTCTTCTTTGCTTTTTGGCCTCCTTTTGGTTGGGACAGTTGGCCTTGATATGCCCTTTCTGGTTGCACCCGTAACATGTGACTTCGAACTTTACCTTTGAGTTTTGTTGGGCCTCCCTGGATTGGACTGCCTTCTTTAGATCTTTCTTGTTGAAGCCCTTCTTTTTCTTGTAGAGCTTCTTTACAAGATTCACAAGTTCGCTGGTCAGTTCATCTTCTGAGTCAGGTTCGTCTTCTGATTCCGATTCAATTTTTCGCCGTCCTCTTGATTCCCGTGTTCGACTCGTTCCTGCAATCAAAGCAATCCCTTTCTCGGATGGCTGTGCATTAGTTTGTTCATGGAGTTCGAATTCACTGAATAATTCGTCTAATTTCAAGGAGGATAAATCCTTAGAGACTTTATAGGCATCTACCATTGATGCCCATAGTGTACTCCTAGGGAATGAGTTAAGGGCATACCTTATTATATCTCTGTTTTCTACCTTCTGCCCGATTCCATGTAGAGAATTCAGGATATCTTGAATTCGGGCGGGTAAAGAGCTTGCCGTCTCGCCTTCCTGCATTTTCAAATTATATAGTTTATTTAGTAACAAATCACGTTTACTTACCTTGGTTTCTGAGGTGCCCTCGTGTAGTTCGATCAGTTTCTCCCATAGTTCCTTTGCGGAGGAGAATGGACCGACTCTGTTGAGCTCTTCTTTGGTAAGACCGCACTGGATTGTGCAGGTGGCTTTGGCGTCGGCTTCCACCTTTTTGATAAATGCTGGCTCCCAGTTCTCACAGGATGTAGGCTTACCGTCTGTACCAGTTGGTAGTTGCAATCCTGTTTTGACGATCATCCAGGTGTCGAACTGGATCTTTAGATAAATTTCCATTCTCCCCTTCCAATATCCGAAGTCTTCTCCGGAAAATAATGGGGGACGAACGGTGCTAAATCCTTCTTGTTGGGCCATTTAGATCTAAAAAAACAGAAACAACAAGATCTATTCCAAGACTAAGTCTTGGATTAGTAGTGCGGGAGGAAGGAAAAAATAACAGGCTCAAGTGGTATTGACCAGCTTTGAGCAGAAAATCGATTCGTAAAAAGAGATTAGAATATAGATATGAGGCTAAATTCTAATAGACTCCGAACAAAACCACGAAAAAATTGTCTCGAATAGTGGTTGCACTGATTCAAGACGACCCCGCTCTGATACCAATTGTTGGATCGAGAAGCGCTAGAGGGGGGGTGAATAGCGCTCGTGGCTATTTCGTTCGATTATCGGAAAACTATCGGAGTTAAAACGTGCAGCGGAATAAGCGAAAATAAAATAAAGAGACAACACAAAGAGACAGGTCAATTTTACTTCGTTCGGAGCCTAAGTCGACTCCTACTCGAAGGCCCGCGATCCTTGATCGCTTCCGGTGAGCAACAACTATAAGCTCGTTAACAGATTACAATTATGAGTACAAATAAAAGCTATCAAAAATTATACCGACGACAAGAAATGCTAATTCTGAAGATTCGGGTCGTCGGGCACTTGTAGTAGCACTTCGGAGCGTCTTTTGGAGCAGCGTGTTAATGAAAGATCACTTGGAATTCGTTGTCATTTGAAGCTGCACCTCAACCCTCCTTTTATATGTGGTTCCGGGCGCCTAGATCCCTTCCGGGCGCCTGGAGTGTGACGTGGCCAACCAACCAGGATGCTCCACGTGGCGAAGTCGCGCAGGGGATAGAATTTGGTCCCGGGCGCCCGGACAGCCTTTTTCCAGCAGGTTCCTCACCTGCAAACAAAGGTTAGTCCGAGCAAAATACCCTGCAAGACAGTGTTAGAATCTGATAAAACACAGTAAGTAATAATTGACAGTCTTCGGACTGTCCGAGTCTGACTTTGGATTTCCATCTAGAAACCCTAGGTCGACCCGACACCTACTGTTCCCTCTGCGGGGAACGCGTCCTCACCTACTCCACTCAGGAGATTTACCTGTTGCCAGTCGATCCTCCAGATCGACTGGACTTTTGCTCAGCACTCGATGCTTCCGGACTTTCTGCTGGACATCCGCTTCCCCGGCTAGTCCAGTCTTTCACCTGGTTCGCGACACCAGGACTTTTCACCTAGGGTTACCACCCCCTAGGACTTTTGCCTGAAGCCATCGACCTGCCAAGACTTTCCGCATAGGGTTACCACCCCCTATGACCTAGGGTTACTGCCCCCTAGGGTTTTCCCTTTGCCTAACCGCAGCTAGGACTTTCTTGAAATCCTCAAGTAGGCTTGTTAGACTAAAAAACATCTTAACTTTGAATTCTTTGCCGTTATCAAAACACGAGTTCGATCGTCGGATGCTTCCCGCACCAACAATATCATCTCTAATTCCAATCATATCTAAAACAGTTGGGTCCATATACCTAGTACACACGATTTTTCTATTGACAAGAATTGCAAATCTAGTTATTTGATCATCATTTCTAAACACGATATTGAATTTGTTGTCATTACCTTCATCGCGTGAGGTCTTCTTTCCTTTTCCTTTCACCGGTTGTTTCCCTTTATCTTTGGTTAGCTCCTTCCCTTTGTCTCCACTAGATCCACCACCCCCCTTGCGAAGTCTCTTCAGAAGGTTGGACATATTGTCAAGTTTGAGTGGGGAAGGGTATTGTTTGTGATTAGAAAAGCTAGATCTTGAAGAAATAGATCTTGAAGAATAAGATCTTAGGGTTATGAAAGTGGAGATCTTGAGTCGAAAAGAAAAATATAGATCTAGATGACGTTTGTGGAAAAGAAAGAGTTTTATACCTAGATCCGAGAGGATTTGGAGAAAAGGTTGAAGAAGAAAGGAGTTTTGGAGAGAAGAGGGTGTTGAGATGAGGGGGTGTGTGGTGGGCACGACTTAAATCTGGTCGTGTATTGGAGACACGGCCTGAACAGTTTTCTCCACACGGGTCGTGTAGATCTACATGGCCCCTCCCTTCTCCCTCTCGGGTTGACTCACACGGCCGTGCCAATTGGCACAGCTGTAACCTTCTTCTCCTCGGCTATCTTTGCACGATCGTGTCTGGGACACGACCTCACCCATTTCTTCCTCTGGAATTAGCACACGACCATGTCGGATGACACGACCAGTGCATGCTTCTATACTGGTTTCTTCACATGGCCGTGTGTGAGACACGACCAAGAAGCTTTCCTCCTCTGGAGTCTCCACACGGCCGTGTCTGGGACACGACCATGCACCTTTTCTTCACTGGGGACTCTACATGGCTGTCTCATGTAGACACGGCCCGAGCATCTCCCTTCTCTGCAGCATATGCCTTGCTGTGTACAGTACACGACTATGCTCTGTTTTGCTCCACTTGATGATTTTTCTCCTTTCTTGCTTCTCCAATACTTCCATGCCCATGTAGCAATCATGGCCAGCTCATGGAAGCGAAATTTCAATCTGAAAACAAAAGTAAAAACACTACCAATGAAAAATAAAAAAAACATGAAATGCATTTAACTAAAAGAACACTTGGGTTGCCTCCCAAGAAGTGCTTGTTTAAGGTCTTTAGCTCGACCAATCTAATCATTCTTCTCTTTTCCTCGCCCTGGGAGGGCAGACATACTTTTCATTTTTGTTGGGAGGTCTTCTCCCAACATCTTCCACCACAATATTTTCTTCATTTGGTGGCCTCCCATGAGAATGGAAATTCCACTCCTCAAGTTTATAAATGTTTGCCCTGATACAAGCATTCAAAAGAGAAGAAATATGGTTAGAGGCATTAGATAAATCATATTCCAACTATTCCTTACCAATTACCAAAGAAAGTTTATGATTTTTAACATCTATAATAGCTCCCACTGTAGCAAGGAATGGTCTTCCCAATATGATAGGGATTTTTGGATCCTCCTCCATGTCTAGCACAACAAAGTCAGTGGGAATTATACTCCCACCTACTTCTACTGACACATCTTCTACGATACCCATAGGGTACCTACAAGAATGATCAGTGAGTTGCAGTATCATAGTAGTAAGTTTAAAGTTTTTGAGACCTAATTTATTACAAATAGAATAAGAAATGAGGCTAACACTTGCCCCCAAATCACAAAAAGCTTTCTCGATAAATTAAGTTCCTATATTACATGGAATATAGAAGCTCCCTGGATCCTTCAACTTTGGGGAAGTATTCTTCTCAAAAAGAGCACTGCATTCCTCTGTAAGTGCTATGGTTTCTATATCTCCTCTCCTTCTTTTGTTCGACATGATGTCCTTCAAGAATTTGGCAAACTTGGGCATTTGTAGAATTGCATCGATAAGTGGCACTTCAACACATATTTCTTTAACCTTCTCTAAGAATTTACCAAACTCTTCATCCTTCTTGAGCATTACAAGTCTTTGAGGAAAAGTGACAATTTTACTTTGTTGGTTAAGTGGAAGAGTCTCTTCAACCTTAATGGTACTCTCCTCATCATCTTGAATCTAATTTAGGGTTGGAGGAGAGAGCTCTTCTTCAGTTTGCATCCCTTTTGGAGCAGTCACTTGGGGATCTCTCAAGGTCCGTCCGCTCCTAAGCTCAATTCTATTACAATGCTCCATAGGATTAACATCAGGTTTACCGGGTAGTTGTTCTGGTACTCTAGAAGATGAGGAAGCTAATTGGGCAATCTGGCTATCCTAAATCTTTTGAGGTCTTTATGAATTATCCATTCTCTGAGTAAGCTTCAAAATGTCCTGCTTCATTTCATTCTAATTAGAGATAATTTCTTCAAACATCTTTTTGATTTTAGACATAGGAAATCCTTGAGAAGATTGTTGCTGAAAATTTTGCTGCCCAGACTGAAAATTAGGTCTTGCCCCCATGGATGGCCCTTGATCTTGATTATTTCTATAGGAAAAATTAGGATGACTTTTCCACCCAGGGTTGTATGTATTTGAGTATGGGTTGTTCTGCCTTTGATTAAGACTCATGATGGCATCACATTGCTCTAATTGATTGATTTGTGCAGAAATAGCTCCCAAAGGACATGAGTCATTCGAATGTTCAGAACTTCCACATACTTCACAAGACAAAACAATGACATTGACCGTACTTAAAGGAGCTCCCATGTTTTTAAATCTCTTTGTAAGAGCATCTAGTTTTGCAGCCAATAAAGTAACTGCATCAATATCAAATTTCCCTGATGCTTTTGTTGTTGGGTTCACACAAGAATAGCCACCACTTCTTTCATTAGCCCATTGATGATGATTTTGTGCTACTGTCACGCCCCGAAGGAGTCCCTGTCCGAAGAAATTTCGGCAGCACCTCCCCTGTACGGCGGACCATCTGAAACTTTCTACATACACAATATACATCAGCCACAGGCGGCTGGAATATACACACAACCACTCAGTTATATGATACAGCCTACTCGGCTGTACCAAAATCAAAACACAACGGAAAACGATAGAAACCATATACAAACCAAACACAAAACTGCTAGCCGGCTAGGCTTACACAACCAACAACAAATACAAAATACCACATAATGACATCAACACTCCAAAAACAAAACCGGAGTACAGAGCTAAACAAACTGATACATAAACAAACAAAACATACGTGAAATCGATAAGTCCTCTGATGTGACGTGGGGACCAGCAGACAGGATACTCCAAGAGACACCAAAACCAAACCTGGTACCTGAAAAAGATAGTATCAACGGGAGGAGTTCAATAACTCAGCGAATACCAATGGACATGAGTAGTAAGATATATCTAACAGCAACAATCATGGAATACAGCTTCCTAATCATATATAGGGAATACGCAAAACTGAAAGGTAACTGAGGAAGCTGTACTCACCAGGAACTCCTATCCAGACAAAAAGGTCGTCAAACCGAAAGTGTCAATAATCCTGTATGCAGGTCAAAAGTATGTATCCAACCAAAATGCAGCAACCAAATGCAGCAAACACAATCATAAAAATATAAATGCATCAATGCATATGATGCTAATGATGCGTCTGGTCACCCCAGTCACTCATCTCACACACAAATGGTGAGACCGAGTGGGTAGGGTTGTGACCCTGCACTCTGTCGTCACTACTCCCGATGAGTGACCGAGTGGACGGGATCTTGTCGACTCCTCTCCTGTGACCCCAAATCATAAATGGGGAGCTCAATGCTCTCATCTCCCGACACGATGACGGAGAGAAATCTGCCGGCTACCACGCCGAGTCACCGACCAACGGAGCCAGGAGTCCACTGCCGGCTACTACGCTGCTACACTAAATGCCAGCGGAGCCAAACAGAGCGGAACTGACTGCCGGCTACCACGCTGAGTCCTCAGACCAACGGAGCCAAACAACAGAACCGCTACACACCTGTCTGATATACCACTAATCCATGAGTGGTGGTGTGTGCAGTACATGTAACTGGCGATGTGCTCAACCATAGTAGAGCCGACAATCGCGCAGCATGCAATCATGATGCATGACACTAAGCATGGTGGTCATAAACTGATCAACATAACCATATCCATATGTATAAAATGAGTACGGTAAAAATCGATGGTCACATACCAAGATCTAGAGTACACAGGTCAGATAGAATATCAAAAACCTATGTCCTGAACATAATAAGTATGGAATGTCGCGATCAGCATCAGCATAAAGAAAAATCCATATATACATAATATGGGTACCACAGTATCAGTATGTCAAATCCACGGATCTAGGGTATACTGGTCCTCTATGATATAACAACCTAGATCCTAAACATATCCCCCTTCCATAGCATATGTACCAATAATATGCACGGATCAAAGAATCAAAGTCGGGTACATGAATCATATATGATATACAAATAGAGGTACACAAGCCGGTATGGCATAAAGACCTAGGTATCGGATAATCTAGATACACATGCCGGAAATAAAATCCAGAACCTAGTCCTAACCTCAGTAGAGCATGGTATGTCACTTACTCTAGGAACCAAGGTACTCATGGCAATAATCGCGAGGTATAAACATGGATACCTAGCAAGCAACTAAACATAACATGCTATGGATATCAAACTGACATACCAAAGACAAACATGATTATTGTTTGAAGCTATAAAGTACTATGCATATCCAAATGACAATATCATAAAAGATAAGTTAAGAGGTACCCGCCTCCAAAAGAAAAGTCCAATCTGGTCAAATCCGGTAATCAAGATACTCGTCGAGATACCGTCCCGAATCAAAGTCCTGTGATGAACACATAGATATATTTTATTTAGCTACAATTCAAATGAATTTAAATAGCTTAATAAAATCCATGATACTAAATCAGGGAAACCCTAATTATCCCGAATCTCCGTTTTAAATTATACTACAGCAGGGATAAATTCTTCCTCTATTCAAACCCAAATAATTATTCCTTCCATATCGGCATACTACAATTATCCAACAACATGAACCAACAATTATATACCAATCATACTAACTCATGTAAGTCCAAATCCCTACACCATACCTCAATCTCGGTCGTTATTGAACATAGAACACGATGAGCTGATTGCTGACTAGAAACAAAGTATACCACAGCAAGAACTCCTTGCTGCAAATTTCCCCACAGCGCACAACCCTGCAAAACCCAACCTCACTGCTGAAATCGTTGTTGGATTCAAACGGATCATACAACAAATCCCAACTCACCTTGCTATTTTGTTCAGATCCGACAGCAATAGGAAATCTAGGGCACGCTCCTTTGATTCTTGGCACAACAGAGAGGAGGAGAAGAGAAGTCTTCGGCGTCGGCACTAGGCTCGGGTGCAGGGCAGTGAACTCACACCAGGGCAGAGGAAGAAAAGTATTGCACGGTGATCGGCTCTAGGGCACAGGGGTGAGGATCGGCGCTGGCAGAGGAAAACGGTGGCCGACACTGCTTCGCTCCAGAGAGAGCAGCGACAAGGGATCGACGGAGATGTCTCGGCTGAGGCTTCGCGCGGCATAGGCACAGAGAGGAGAAACACCGAGAGAAGAAGAAGGTCGGCTTCTCCCTTGGTCCGAGCTTATGCACGAGTGGGAGAAGAGAGGAGGGAAGGGAACCGCCGAGTGGCCGACGGTTAGGGCTTCGACGCTAGAGGAATCGGCGTCGGGGAAGAGGTGCGGGGATGCTCGGGTTCGGCGACAAAAACAAACGAAAAGAAATAAAGAAATAAAAAGGAAAAAGATATATATATATAAATATAATCTTTTCCTCGCTTAAATCGGGTAGCCTAAACAGGCTTTTCCGGACCCCGTTTTTATCCCCGTTAACTCGTCCCTACGAGCTCCGAAAAATTCTCAAAAAATTTCCAAAATTTCCGAAAAATTCCCTTATTAAAATTCGCCTATTTTCCGGTATTTTACATTCTCCCCCACTAATAAAAATTTGGTCCCCAAATTTCGTTATCTACCATCAGCAAACACCAACAACAGGTATAGAGTACAAATACCGAACGGTAAATAAATCACATACCTCAAGTGAAAAGATGGGGGTATCGAGCTCGGATAGTATCCTCGAGCTCCCAAGTAGCCTCCTCATCCGAGTGATGCTGCCATCCGACTTTAACCAGCTGGATAGTCTTGTTCCGCAACTGACGCTCTTTCCGGTCGAGAATCCGTACCGGAACCTCCTCATAAGTAATGTCAGGCTGAACTGGAACTGGAATATTTGTTAGCACATGCGTCAGATCAGGTACGTATCTCCGCAGCATAGATACGTGGAATTCATCGTGGACGCCTGCCAGGGACGGTGGTAGTGCTAACCGGTAAGCCACCGCTCTGATCCTCTCCAAGATCTCGAAAGGGCCAATATACCGCGGAGCCAGCTTACCTCTGAGTCCTAATCTCTTCACCCCTTTCGTGGGTGAAACTCGCAGAAATACATGATCACCAACAGAAAACTCTAGTGGTCTGCGTCTCCGATCAGCGTAACTCTTCTGGCGGTCCTGTGCCTCTGACATCCTCCGTCTGATAGTACGGACCAACTCTGCCTAATGCCGAGCTCTATGAGGTCCCAACAACTGGGCCTCCCCAACCTCATCCCAGAGGACGGGTGTCCGACAAGGTCTACCATACAACACCTCAAACGGTGCCATCTGGATAGCCGAATGAAAGCTGTTGTTGTAAGCAAACTCTACCAATGGCAGATGGTCCTCCCAACTGCCTCCGAAATCCATAACACATGACCTCAGCAGGTCCTCTAAAGTCTGAATGGTCCGCTCTGACTGTCCATCTGTCTGTGGATGGAAGGTTGTACTGAAACGGAGCTGTGTGCCCAAGGCCTGCTGCAGACTCTGCCAGAAACGAGACGTGAACCGTGGATCTCTATCCGAGATGATACTCAACGGTACGCCATGTAGTCTGATGATCTCACGACAATACAGATCAGCCAATCGATCCAGGGGATCAGTCCTCCGGATCGCTAAGAAGTGCGCGGATTTGGTTAATCGATCAACGATTACCCAAATCGCGTCATGGCCTCGTCGTGTCCTCGGCAACCCTACCACAAAGTCCATGGTAATGTGATCCCACTTCCACTCAGGAATAGGAATCCGCTGAAGTAATCCTGCAGGTCTCTGGTGCTCAGCCTTCACCTGCTGACAAACAAGACATCCAGCTACGAAATTCACGATGTCTTTCTTCATGTCGTTCCACCAATAGAAACACCTCAAATTCTGGGTACATACGGTACCACCAGGGTGGATAGCAAATCATGAGCGATGAGCCTCCGGAAGTAACTTCTATAAGACCAGATGAGACTGAAATACACAAAAATCTGTCTCAAAAGTGTATAACACCCTCCTCGTCTCGTGTGAACTCGGTCTACTGCCGGAAGCTATCTAGCTGCAAATAAACTACAAATACTGATCAGCAGCCTAGGGCTCTCGGATCCTCGTCCTGATCGACAACTAAGCAGCCATGGTAACAAGAATACCCTGCTCTGTCTGTAGCCACAACTCGGTGGCAAGACAAAGTCACTCTAGACTTCCGGCTAAGTGCGTCGACAACCACATTAGCTTTTTCCTGGGTGATAGCTAATGGTACAATCAAAATCTTTTAGGAACACTATCCATCTTCCCTGTCGGAGATTAGATTCCTTCTAAGTAAACCGATATTTGAGACTCTTATGGTCAGTGAGAATCTCAAATGTAACGTCATATAAACATTGTCGCCAAATCTTCATGGCAAAAATAATGGCGACTAGCTCCAGATCATATACAGGGTAGTTCTTCTCATGCTCCTTCAACCATCGAGAAACATAGAAGACTATCGTGTCGTGCTGCATCAGAACAGCGCCAAATCCTGTAGAGATGCGTCGGTATAAAGCACGAATCCGTCCTCTCCACAAGGAAAAACCAAAATCGGAGCCGACACTGGTCTCCGCTTCAGCTCCTAGAAGCTGGTCTTGCAATCCTCAGTCCAAGTGAACTTCACGCCTTTCCTGGTCAGGCGTGTAAGTAGCATAACTATGCGAAAGAAACCCTTGACGAAAGGTCTGTAATATCCTGCGGATCTCCTGCACTGATTTCGGCTGCTCCCAACGGTAACAACCTCTATCTCCTGTGGAACCACGGTACACTCCTACTGGTGACCGTGTGTCCCAAACATCATCACATAAGACAATCCAAATCAGCACTACTGATAATCACATATAGATATTCTCGTCGAATCATCTCTAGATCTATGCAAAGGTGGTGCACGTGACTCACCTCGGATCCGAAATAGATCACCACATCGTCAACAAAGACAATGGAAACCAATCTAAACATCCTAGGAATACCCTTATCATCGAGTCCATGATAACATCTAGGGCACCGCAAGCACGAATGGTAAAACCAAGACACATAATGTCCGTATCACAGACATTCCTAACCATAAGATCCACAACAATAAACAGATCTAATCACCAACGATATATAATCACCAAAGAATAGCTCCTCCAGTGTGAGAGCAATGCTCCATCACACGAAATACTACATATGTGGGAGCAACGCTCTACCACAAATAATCCAGAATATGTGGGAGCTACGCTCCACCACAACCATCTAAAATATGTGGGAGCTACGCTCTACCACAACCAAACAAAAAAAAAAATATGTGGGAGCTACGCTCCACCACAAACAATACATAAATGTCCAAGGCACCTAACTATCACACTAGAGACTGCACGAGATCTCTCTACCATCGATCAATGTGGGTAGCCTAGGGTATAACCACCCAGTAAGCAAATCAATTCCATAGTCAACTCTATCATCCTCCTAGTGGGTCGGTCACCCACTAATGAGAGAATTAGTTGACAGGGTAAAACAACTAATATCATAATGTAGACATTTAATATTCTACATTTAACATAGGTAGAATCATCATGATGCTACCAACCATACACCCGGCACACGTGCACACACAACAAATGTATGATCGACATAATCCTCCATTTTGTTTACACCAAACATACTCATAAAAAAGGTATAAACCATCGTGATATCACCAACAATACATACCGAACACGTGTGCTTAAATCAACGTAGGTATAATCGACAATATACCTCCAATAATACTCACCCCATATATACATACACCTTGAGTATGATCCACATAATACTTCCAACATATCAAGATAGACACGAGTGCACTCACTAATCATATATAATCTACAAGATATCTCAAATACCACACCAAACACATATGTACATACCACAACACCGATTTTAATCGATAAGATACCTCCAATATGTCAATCATGCACGTACAGCTAACTAAATAGCTATAATCCACAAGAAATCTACAATAACCATATCTAGATGGGAATATCTCACTATCCACAAATGAACTATCCATCATAGAACTTCTTCAACTCATATCAATCATATACACACTTCATAGATATGCAAAATCAGCATATTTAATCCAATCTACCACATAAACCCTATGCCACCTTCTAAGTTATCCTACAAGGTACTTACAGTCTAAATTTAAAGTACCCACGGAATAGGATAAATCAATCCTCTAAAGACTGACCAAACCAACAACGACATACGGCTAATTCAGTCTTTTCCCACGTTAGTAACAGTCATGTACTCCAATGTGCTCATAATATCCAACTAAGCACGAAAAATCAAAAGATTCGGACCTCTAAAAATAGAGTATGATTGTCCTCTACTGATCAAACCAACAAAATTAAATCAATCATCTTCTAACTAATCAAGAATACTTTAATCCTCCACAAGCAACTAAGGTATATCAATATACGACTACCCAAATCAATAAGTGTAAATCAGACTCCTACTGACTGATCTAACAAGAGTAAATCAATATTTACTGATGAAATTAACTAAGATAACATGATATACTACTAGCTAGGCCAACATAAATAGGTAAATACTATCCACTACATAGCTAATAAAAGCAGAGGCTGGTATGTGCCTCAATCTGCTAACCAACTAGTAATAACATAAGCTAAAAAACTACTGATGTATGATATGATAAATCACCAGAAACTGTAACCCTTAATCTCTATCAAGGTCGATCATCATCAGGGTTTTACCTAATACATAAAATATCTACTATCTCAACTAGACAGGTACTAGTAAAGAGTGCTAATCCATGTCATAGACTGTAATAATGAACGGGCATAAACTAATCAAAAAGGTAGGATAACATATACAAACATACCTCCTATAGCTTGGAGATGTCCTGCTTCTGTCAAGTCCCAAAATCCAAAAAGTCACATCGAGAAGACCAAAACATGAAATCCGAAACACGAGAAATAAAACTCGTAAGCCGATCTCTGATACCAAATAAATTGGTATCAGATAAACCTCAAAAATCCAAAACACATAGCAAGTATCGTATAACTTGGTTCTGATACCACTAAATTGTCACGCCCCGGAGGAGTCCCTGTCCGAAGAAATTTCGGCAGCACCTCCCCTGTACGGCGGACCATCTGAAACTTTCTACATACACAATATACATCAGCCACAGGCGGCTGGAATATACACACAACCACTCAGTTATATGATACAGCCTACTCGGCTGTACCAAAATCAAAACACAACAGAAAACGATAGAAACCATATACAAACCAAACACAAAACTGCTAGCCGGCTAGGCTTACACAACCAACAACAAATACAAAATACCACATAACGACATCAACACTCCAAAAACAAAACCGGAGTACAGAGCTAAACAAACTGATACATAAACAAACAAAACATACGTGAAATCGATAAGTCCTCTGATGTGACGTGGGGACCAGCAGACAGGATACTCCAAGAGACACCAAAACCAAACCTAGTACCTGAAAAAGATAGTATCAACGGGGGTCAGTTCAACAACTCAGCGAATACCAATGGACATGAGTAGTAAGATATATCTAACAGCAACAATCATGGAATACAGCTTCCTAATCATATATAGGGAATACGCAAAACTGAAAGGTAACTGAGGAAGCTGTACTCACCAGGAACTCCTATCCAGACAAAAAGGTCGTCAAACCGAAAGTGTCAATAATCCTGTATGCAGGTCAAAAGTATGTATCCAACCAAAATGCAGCAACCAAATGCAGCAAACACAATCATAAAAATATAAATGCATCAATGCATATGATGCTAATGATGCGTCCTGGTCACCCCTGACGCCAGTCAGTCATCTCACACACAAATGGTGAGACCGAGTGGGTAGGGCTGTGACAACCGTGCACTCTGTCGTCACTACTCCTGATGAGTGACCGAGTGGACGGGATGCTGTCGGAGTACTCCTGTCCTGTGACCCCAAATCATAAATGGGGGAGCTCAATGCTCTCATTGTAAAATACCGGAAATAGGCGAATATGATTAAGGGAATTTTTCGGAATTTTTGGAAATTTTTCGGGAATTTTTCGGAGCTCGTACGGATAAGTTCACGGGGATAAAAACGGGGCCCGGAAAAGCCTGTTTAGACTATCCTATTTAAATGAGGAAAAGTTTTATTTTTCTTTTCCTTTTCTTTTTCTTTTTCCTTATTTTTATTCCTCCGTTTCTTTTCCTCTTCCGCGAGCCCGAGCCCTTCTCCCCGACGCCGCCGATTTTCCTCCTCTCTGCCCTAACCGCCGGCCGGCGGATTCCTCCTCTCCGAGAGCACAAAAACGCCGGCCACTTCTTCTCCCTTTCCTCCTCTCCTCTGCCGGAGCCCTAGCACCGCCGCCCGACCGCCTGCCCGAGCCAAACTCCTCTCCTCTGCTTGCCCTAGCCACCCGACGCCGAGCCACTGCCGTCGGCGACGCACAGAGCAGCGCCGGTCATCTTCCTCCTTTCTCCCAAGTCCGACTTCTCTGTGCCCTTCTTCCTCTCTGCCGTGTCTTGGCACAGCGCCGATCGCCTCTCCCTCCGCCCGGAGCAGCGCTGCCGCCGGCCTTCCTCGGCCCTAGAGCTTTCCCTCCGATCGTCGAGCAGAGCTGTGCCCTAGCCTCAGCCGCGACACCCATCTCCTCGGCGCTACCAATCTGATTTGTTGTTCATTGTGCCCTGGTTTTCATTGCTGATCCGAGGTTCTCCCTTTTCCTCCCTAGGGTTTCTATTGTGGTTTGAAACATCAGTGCTGTTGTTGATTGGTTCTGACCGGGTTTGCAGATTGGGGTTTCCTCAATTCCAGTCATCTCATTGCTGATTGGTTCTGTTGCCATTACAGAATGGCTGAAGAAGAATTGAGGTAAGAAGTAGAGAGTTGGATTCATGTGTAGGTTTTAATGAAATCGAATAGTAGAATGGTTAGGGTTAATGGAACTAATCCTAATTGATTTTTAGTTAAATTCAATTGGGGTTCTTGAAGAAAATAGTTTGGTTTAGCTATTTTAGTTATAATTAAACTTAGCCAAACTGTACGATTTATTACAGGATATTGATTCGAGACGGTGTCTTGACGGGGGATCTGTTTTGGATACGATCCTTTTCGATTGGAGGCGGATACTTTTGACTTATTGTCTTTGATATGCTTAGTAATGAAAATAATATGTTGCATTAATTGTGTTCCCTATTTATTTCGGTTAATCACTGCCCAATACATGTTACCTGTTTGATTGATTGTTTGATTGCATCTCGTATTGGTCTTGTACCTGATCTATCATGCTCATGGGTAGTGATATAACCACGTTTCACATGTTCAGGACCTAGGTTTGATACCTTATTGATCAGTATATCTTGATATGATTCATTCGCTTTTGTGCACATTATGATATGTCCAGAGGTTGGATTAGTATATTACCATGCTTAGTGACATGCACCATTTGCATGATCGCATCTTCTCGCGATAGATTGCTCCATTATTATCGAGCACATTGCCGGTTTCATCACTGTTCGGTGCTCCGTGGGCGAGATACAGCGTGGTAGCACGTCGGTTTGACTCTTCGGTGCTCCGTTGATCCGCTTAGGGGTAGCGCAGCGTGTAGCACGTTAGAGATTCCTCGCCATCATACCGGGAGTTGAGAGCATTGCGCGCCCCCATTTATGATTTGGGGTAGATACGTATGTATCCGACAAAGATCCCGTCCACTCGATCACTCATCGAGTAGTGTTCTTTGAGTGCACTTGTCACACCCACTTTGTCCCACTTTTGTTGTGAGTTGACTGGTCCGGGGTGACCATGACATTGGCATCATATGCATGATGCATTTATTGTTTGTGTTTGTGTTTGTTGCACTTATATGCTGCACATTGCTTGGATACCTTGATTGACATGCATCTGGTCTTCTATACCTTCTGATTGTTTGTCCTTTACCGGTCCTGGTTAGTCATGATTCTCTCTGTCTTCTTTGGTTTGTAGTTACCTTTATCTTTATTAGGAGACGCATGATTAGTGCTAGGTGTTATTTCTTTACTTTGCATATCAATTGTACTGCTGAGTGTTGGACTCACCCCGCCTCCATTGTTGATATTTTCAGGTTGTCGCTTGTCGGGAGAGTACGTAGTGTTGGTCCCTGCAGACCTCGAGGATGTGATTGGTTTTTCGTTTGGTTTCCTTTTCTGTTCTAGACTGTTTGCACTTGTTATGTTCTGGATTTATTTGCTTATGGACATGATATAGATTTTATTATATCGATGGATTTGGATTTGGTTTTTATTCTACTACATGCCTGCCTGGACGGCAGAAGAGGTGAGTTCGTCGGATTTGAGTTTTACGAGTGTAGTGGAGTAGGGTGGATTTCGAGTCAGAGTATTATTTTACTGTTTGATTATCTTAACTGCGTGGTTGTGACAGCCAGAGGCTGAATAGATTATATATAACTGCGTGGTGATGTTTTATTTTATTGTTATTATTCCAGCCGCCTGTGGCTGAGTATTTAGTGCTTGTAGAAAATTTTGATTGTCCGTCGTACAGGGGAGATGCTGCCGAAATTTTCTCGGACAGGGACTCTTCTGGGGGCGTGACAATTTAGTGGTATCAGAGCACAGGTTTACGATCTTTTGTTTCGTATTTTGGATTTTTGGGATTTAGCTGATACCAATTTATTATTTGGTATCAGAGCGGGTTATGATACCTGCTTTTGGTGTTCTGGAGATTTATCAGATACCTGTTGTTGGTATTCAGGATATTTGGGTTAGCCAGGTTTGCGAGTCAAACTGGGCATTATCGGATTTTCGATATGGTTATGTTTCGGATTTCCGTTTCGGATTTATTGGATTTCCGGCGATATGTACGTTCAGAATTTTGAGGTCAAATTGGGGACTAAACAGCGACGGAACATCTCCAGACGACAAATAGGTATGTTGTTATTTTATGTTTGTTATATTGGTATTGATATCTGTAATTTAATTTAACAGATATGAGACGATCTACTCGTATTGCTGCGAGACGTGGTGCTGGAGGACCACGTGCGAGGACCACGGGATCTCTGGATATGCCAGAGATGCCCACTGTTAGTGAGCCTGTCAGTCAGGGACAGACTCAGGATGCAGCGGGAGCATCGGGCTCTCAAATCCCGATAGCTCCTGTAGAGATATCTACTTTGGCCACACCGACGGTGTCCACGCCTATCCTATTTACAGTACCATCAGGGGTACCATTGGTGTACTCGACATCTGCTCCAGCGCAGCCTACGGCGTATTCAGTGCCACCACCACTTGGATCTACTATGTATCCTATACCAGTGGCACATGTACCCCCAGTGCCTACAGTAGCAGCAGCTGCTCTACATCCGGTACCTTATTCTACCGTACCTCCAGTTGCCACCACTTTTGTTCCCCAGGCAGTACCACCGACGGCTTATGCTCCGGTATATACAGCAGCACCGGGAGTTCCTCCTCCGGTTTATTCCGCGGTACCACCTGTAGTATCAGCTCCAGTGTTTCCACCAGTTCCTGCAGCCGTCCCGACACAGATCACTGATATGGTCGCTGCACGAGCTAGGATTCCAGCACTGGCTGAGTCGATGAAGACTCGTTTCACTCTTTTTCGCGGAGATCTCGATCCGAGTATGGCTCTGTCATGGATAGAGACTATGGAGCAGACTTTCTTCTATATGGCTTGCTCCGAGTGGGAGAAAGCAGAGCTGGCTGCATATCATTTACGGGATGAAGCTAATGCCTGGTGGGTTACTCAGCGTTCTATTATTGGTGAGCGCAACGTCACATGGACCAGGTTCAGAGAGGCTTTTGAGAGCCGTTTCTTTCCACTGTCCTATCAGATGGCTCGCCGACAGGATTTTATGAGTCTGAGGCAGAATAATCGCTCAGTGACCGAGTATAATACTGAATTCCTCCGGTTGGCTCAGTTTTGTCCAGAGTTAGTTGCGGAGGACAGAACTCGCATGATGCAGTTTATACAGGGATTGGATGGTTATCTGCATGTACAGCTTGCTGGATTAGGGATTACATCTTACTCTGATGCATTGAATCGAGCTTTGATGATAGAGTTAGCTCGGCAGATAGCATATCCGGACAGGAAAAGAAAGCATACGGGTCAGACATCAGGTCAGGTCCAGCAGACACAGGCGACAGGACAGCCTCAGAGTAGTCGCAGACGATCAGGTCAGAGTTCTTCTGGGGTTTCTCGTAGGCCTCAGAAGTCAGGACAGTCTTCCTCAGGACATTTTCGGTCTCCTCGGCAGGATCGGAAACAGTCCACCAGCGATATACAGTGTTTCCGATGTGGTTCCAGAGACCACATCACTTCAGCCTGCACTCTGGAACAGTCAGTTTGTTTTTATTGCAAACTGCCTGGGCACCAGAGCCGAGATTGTCAGCTGAAGGCTCAGCACACGGCTTCCGGAGGGTCAGAGCAGAGGGGACAGTCTAGTCAGTCAGTGTCACGACGAGGAGGGCGGAGATTCACACCCTCACAGCGTCAGCAGGGAGCAGCTCCCTCTGCAGCAGCATTTGGCATGCTTGGACAGGAGTACTCCAGTGCTTCTGTAGCACCCCAGAGTTTTGCTCCAGGACCTTATTATCCGACTCAGGGGCAGTATCAGACTCAGTCCCAGCCAGCTGCACAGTATCAGTCACCATCCTCTCAGTCTTATCTGGCAGGCTTCTGCCCAGCCGCAGCAGCCGCTGGCAGCATTACCACCTCCTCCTCCGCCAGAGACTGGACGAGTTCATGCGATTACCAGGGAGGATGCGCAGCGAGCCGACGGATCCGTTTTCCGCGGTATGATTTTCATTTATGCATTCTCTGCTGATATTTTGATTGATACTGGTAGTTCGCATTCTTTTATATCCCGTACCTTTATGCGGGAGATTGGTAGATTACCTACTGTTAGGTTGCGGCGATTGACTGTCTCCCTACCGTCGGGTGATACTTTAGACGTCACCCAGGAGATCATAAGTTGCCCGTTAGACTTTGGCAACATGATACTTACGGTAGATCTTCTAGTATTGGAGATGATCGAGTTTGATGTCATTCTTGGCATGGATTGGCTATCAGTATATCATGCTACCGTTGATTGCCAGACGAGGGTGGTCACCTTCCGGCCTCCGAACCAACCCTCGTGGAGTTTCACTGGCATCAGAGACGACGGCATCTCGATTATTTCAGCGATTCAGGCACAGAAGTTGCTGTCTCACGGTTGTCATGGTTTTCTGTTGTCGTTGATCAGTACTGAGGACAGTAGTAGTTCGCAGCTCTTCGACGTTCCTGTAGTCCGTGAGTACCGGAGGAGCTGCCAGGTTTGCCTCCCAGAAGGCCAGTGGAGTTCGCTATTGAGCTGATTCCGGGAACAGGGCCGACATCGAAAGCTCCGTATCGTATGGCACCAAAAGAGTTGAACGAGCTGAAGGTTCAACTCCAGGAGCTTTTAGACAGGGGATTCATTCACCCTAGTGTTTCACCATGGGGTTCTCCAGTTCTATTTGTCAAGAAGAAAGACGGCACCATGAGGTTATGTATTGACTACAGGCAGCTGAATGCAGTGATCGTCAGAAATAAATATCCATTACCACGGATTAAGGATTTGTTTGATCAGCTCAGAGGTACTTCAGTGTATTCTAAGATTGATCTGCGATCCGGATATCATCAGCTGAGAGTCAGAGATTCTGATATCCAGAAGACAGCTTTCCGTACCAGATACGGTCATTATGAGTTTTTGGTAATGCCATTTGGGCTTACCAATGCTCCAGCGGTGTTTATGGACTTGATGAACCGCATATTTCTGGAGTATCTGGATCAGTTTGTTATCATTTTCATTGATGACATATTGGTCTACTCTCGTTCCGAGGAGGAGCATGCACAGCATCTTCGCATAGTCTTGGAGATTCTTAGACGGCATCAGCTGTACGCGAAGTTCAGCAAGTGTGCATTCTGGTTATCTTCAGTTGGTTTTCTTGGACACGTGGTTTCTAGCAGAGGTATTTCAGTTGATCCTCAGAAGATCGAGGCTGTCACCGGTTGGGAGCAGCCGAAGTCAGTTCAGGAGATTCGCAGTTTTCTAGGATTGGCCGGATATTATCGACGTTTTGTCGAGGGCTTCTCGCGTATTGCTATGCTACTGACACGTCTTACCCGGAAAGGCGTGAAGTTCGTATGGTCCGAGGATTGCGAGACCAGCTTCCAGGAGCTGAAGTAGAGATTAGTGTCGGCTCCAGTTTTGGTTTTACCTTCTGGAGAGGATGGATTTGTACTCTACACCGACGCGTCTCTACAGGGTTTGGGCGCTGTTCTGATGCAGCACGGCAGAGTAATCTCTTATGCTTCGCGTCAGCTGAAGGAGCATGAGAAGAACTACCCAGTTCATGATTTGGAGTTAGCCGCCATCATATTTGCTTTGAAGCTATGGCGACATCATTTATATGGTATCACATTTGAGATTCTCACTGATCATAAGAGTCTCAAATACATTTTTACTCAGAAGGAGCTTAATCTCCGACAGAGGAGATGGATGGAGTTCCTGAAAGACTATGATTGTACCATTAGCTATCACCCAGGGAAAGCTAATGTGGTTGCAGATGCACTTAGCAGGAAGTCCAGAGGGACTTTGGCTTGCCACCGGATTTCAGTCACGGACTTGATTCAGAGTTTCTCGGAGTTAGATCTTGAGGAGCAGGGACCGACAGAGCAGGGTATTCTTGTTACCATGGTTGCTCAGTCGTCGATCAGGACGAGGATCCGAGAGGCACAGGCCAGTGATCAGCATTTGCAGTTCATTAGCAGTCAGATAGCTTCCGGGCAGCAGACCGAGTTTACACGAGACGAGGAGGGTATCATATACTTCCGAGGCAGATTATGCGTACCTCAGTCTCATCCGGTCTTACAGGAGCTATTACAGGAGGCACACCGTTCTCGATTTGCGATTCATCCAGGTGGGACCCGTATGTATCGAGACTTGAGACGTTCCTACTGGTGGAACGGCATGAAGAAAGACATCGCGGATTTTGTAGCTAGATGTCTTGTCTGTCAGCAGGTGAAGGCTGAGCACCAGAGACCTACAGGGTTACTTCAGCGGATTCCTATTCCTGAGTGGAAGTGGGATCACATTACCATGGACTTTGTGGTAGGGTTGCCGAGGACACGACGAGGCCATGACGCGATTTGGGTTATCGTTGATCGATTAACCAAATCCGCGCACTTTTTAGCGATTCGGAGGACTGATCCCCTGGATCGATTAGCAGATTTGTATTGTCGAGAGATTATCAGACTACATGGTGTTCCGTTGAGTATTATTTCGGATAGAGATCCACGGTTTACGTCACGTTTCTGGCAGAGTCTGCAGCAGGCCTTGGGCACATAGCTCCGTTTCAGTACAGCTTTCCATCCACAGACAGATGGACAGTCAGAGCGGACCATTCAGACTTTAGAGGACCTGCTGAGGTCATGTGTTATGGATTTCGGAGGCAGTTGGGAGGACCATCTGCCGTTGGTAGAGTTTGCCTACAACAATAGCTTCCATTCGGCTATCCAGATGGCACCGTTTGAGGCGTTGTATGGTAGACCTTGTCGGACACCCGTCCTTTGGGATGAGGTTGGAGAGGCTCAGTTGTTGGGACCTCATAGAGTTCAGCAGGATGCAGAGTTGGTCCGTACTATCAGACGGAGGATGTCAGAGGCGCAGGATCGTCAGAAGAGTTATGCTGATCGGAGACGCAGACCCCTGGAGTTCTCTGTTGGCGACCATGTATTTCTGCGTGTTTCACCCACGAAAGGGGTGAAGAGATTTGGCCTCAGAGGTAAGCTAGCTCCGCGGTACATTGGCCCTTTCGAGATCTTGGAGAGGATCGGAGCGGTAGCTTACAGACTGGCACTACCACCGTCCCTGTCAGGCGTCCACGATGTATTCCACGTATCTATGCTGAGGAGATACGTACCTGACCCGACGCATGTACTGGCTGATATTCCAGTTCCAGTTCAGCCTGACATTACCTATGAGGAGGTTCCGGTACGGATTCTCGACCGGAAGGAGCGTCAGTTGCGGAACAAGACCATCCAGCTGGTTAAAGTCGGATGGCAGCATCATTCAGACGAGGAGGCTACTTGGGAGCTTGAGGATACGATCCGAGCTCGATATCCCCATCTTTTCACTTGAGGTATGTGATTTAGTTACCGTTCAGCATTTATACTTGCTGTCTGTTGTTAGTATTTGCTGATGGTAGATAACGAAATTTGGGGACCAAATTTTTATACGTGGGGGAGAATGTAAAATACCGGAAATAGGCGAATATGATTAAGGGAATTTTTCGGAATTTTTGGAAATTTTTCGGGAATTTTTCGGAGCTCGTACGGATAAGTTCACGGGGATAAAAACGGGGCCCGGAAAAGCCTGTTTAGACTATCCTATTTAAATGAGGAAAAGTTTTATTTTTCTTTTCCTTTTCTTTTTCTTTTTCCTTATTTTTATTCCTCCGTTTCTTTTCCTCTTCCGCGAGCCCGAGCCCTTCTCCCCGACGCCGCCGATTTTCCTCCTCTCTGCCCTAACCGCCGGCCGGCGGATTCCTCCTCTCCGAGAGCACAAAAACGCCGGCCACTTCTTCTCCCTTTCCTCCTCTCCTCTGCCGGAGCCCTAGCACCGCCGCTTGACCGCCTGCTCTCTGCCTCCGCTTGCCCTAGCCACCCGACGCCGAGCCACTGCCGTCGGCGACACACAGAGCAGCGCCGGTCATCTTCCTCCTTTCTCCCAAGTCCGACTTCTCTGTGCCCTTCTTCCTCTCTGCCGTGTCTTGGCACAGCGCCGATCGCCTCTCCCTCCGCCCGGAGCAGCGCTGCCGCCGGCCTTCCTCAGCCCTAGAGCTTTCCCTCCGATCGTCGAGCAGAGCTGTGCCCTAGCCTCAGCCGCGACACCCATCTCCTCGGCGCTACCAATCTGATTTGTTGTTCATTGTGCCCTGGTTTTCATTGCTGATCCGAGGTTCTCCCTTTTCCTCCCTAGGGTTTCTATTGTGGTTTGAAACATCAGTGCTGTTGTTGATTGGTTCTGACCGGGTTTGCAGATTGGGGTTTCCTCAATTCCAGTCATCTCATTGCTGATTGGTTCTGTTGCCATTACAGAACGGCTGAAGAAGAATTGAGGTAAGAAGTAGAGAGTTGGATTCATGTGTAGGTTTTAATGAAATCGAATAGTAGAATGGTTAGGGTTAATGGAACTAATCCTAATTGATTTTTAGTTAAATTCAATTGGGGTTCCTGAAGAAAATAGTTTGGTTTAGCTATTTTAGTTATAATTAAACTTAGCCAAACTGTACGATTTATTACAGGATATTGATTCGAGACGGTGTCTTGACGGGGGATCTGTTTTGGATACGATCCTTTTCGATTGGAGGCGGGTACTTTTGACTTATTGTCTTTGATATGCTTAGTAATGAAAATAATATGTTGCATTAATTGTGTTCCCTATTTATTTCGGTTAATCACTGCCCAATACATGTTACCTGTTTGATTGATTGTTTGATTGCATCTCGTATTGGTCTTGTACCTGATCTATCATGCTCATGGGTAGTGATATAACCACGTTTCACATGTTCAGGACCTAGGTTTGATACCTTATTGATCAGTATATCTTGATATGATTCATTCGCTTTGGTGCACATTATGATATGTCCAGAGGTTGGATTAGTATATTACCATGCTTAGTGACATGCACCATTTGCATGATCGCATGCTGTGCGATAGATTGCTCCATTATTGTCGAGCACATTGCCAGTTTCATCACTGTTCGGTGCTCCGTTGTGACGCTCATGGGTAGCGAGATACAGCGTGGTAGCACGTCAGTTTGACTCTTCCGGTGCTCCGTTGATCCGCTCATGGGTAGTGTGACGCAGCGTGTAGCACGTTAGAGATTCCTCCCCGTCATAGTGTACCGGGAGATGAGAGCATTGCGCTCCCCCATTTATGATTTGGGATAGGAGTATGTATGTACTCCGACAGCATCCCGTCCACTCGATCACTCATCAGGAGTAGTGATGCAGAGTGCACGGTTGTCACAGCCCTACCCACTCGGTCCCACTTTTGTTATGAGTTGGCTGACTGGCGTCAGGGGTGACCATGACATTGACATCATATGCATGATGCATTTAGTGCTTGTGTTTGTGTTTGCTGCATTTATATGCTGCATATTGTGTGGATACCATGTTTGACATGCATACAGGTCTTCTATACCTTTCAGACTGTTGTCCTTATACCGGGTCCTGGTTAGTACAGATTCTCTTCTGTCTACTTCGGTTTGCATTTATCTTTATTTTTATCAAGAGACTGTACGCATGATTAATGCTAGGTGCTATTTCTTTACTTTGCATATCAATTGTACCTGCTGAGTGTTGGACTCACCCCGCCTCCATTGTTGATATTTTCAGGTTGATGCTGTCAGGAGAGAGTTCCAGTTGCTGGTCCCTACAGACCTCGAGGATGTGATTGGTTTTTCGTTTGGTTTCCTTTTCTGTTCTAGACTGTTTGCACTTGTTATGTTCTGGATTTATTTGCTTATGGACATGATATAGATTTTATTATATCGATGGATTTGGATTTGGTTTTTATTCTACTACATGCCTGCCTGGACGGCAGAAGAGGTGAGTTCGTCGGATTTGAGTTTTACGAGTGTAGTGGAGTAGGGTGGATTTCGAGTCAGAGTATTATTTTACTGTTTGATTATCTTAACTGCGTGGTTGTGACAGCCAGAGGCTGAATAGATTATATATAACTGCGTGGTGATGTTTTATTTTATTGTTATTATTCCAGCCGCCTGTGGCTGAGTATTTAGTGCTTGTAGAAAATTTTGATTGTCCGTCGTACAGGGGAGATGCTGCCGAAATTTTCTCGGACAGGGACTCTTCTGGGGGCGTGACACTCATCTCCCGGTACACGATGACGGGGAGGAAATCTCTGCCGGCTACCACGCTGAGTCACCTGACCAACGGAGCCAAACAGAGTCCACCGTCTGCCGGCTACTACGCTGCTACACTAAATGCCAGCGGAGCCAAACAGAGCGGAACTGACTGCCGGCTACCACGCTGAGTCCTCAGACCAACGGAGCCAAACAGCAGAACCGCCACACACCTGTCTGATATACCACTAATCCATGAGTGGTGGTGTGTGCAGTACATGTAACTGGCGATGTGCTCAACCATAGTAGAGCCGACAATCGCGCAGCATGCAATCATGATGCATGACACTAAGCAGGGTCATAAACTGATCAACATAACCATATCCATATGTATAAAATGAGTACGGTAAAATCGATGGTCACATACCAAGATCTAGAGTACCCAGGTCAGATAGAATATCAAAAACCTATGTCCTGAACATAATAAGTATGGAATGTCCTGATCAGCATAAAGAAAAAATCCATATATACATAATATGGGTACCACAGTATCAGTAGGTCAAATCCACAGATCTAGGGTATACAGGTCCTTTATGATATAACAACCTAGATCCTAAACATATCCCCCTTTCCATAGCATATGTACCAATAATATGCACAGATCAAAGAATCAAAGTCTGGGTACATGAATCATATATGATATACAAATAGAGGTACACAAGCCAGGTATGGCATAAAAACCTAGGTATCAGATAATCTAGATACACATGCCAGAAATAAAATCCAGAACCTAGTCCTAACCTCAGTAGAGCATGGTATGTCACTTACTCTAGGAACCAAGGTACTCATGGCAATAATCGCGAGGTATAAACATGGATACCTAGCAAGCAACTAAACAGAACATGCTATGGATATCAAACTGACATACCAAAGACAAATATGATTATTGTTTGAAGCTATAAAGTACTATGCATATCCAAATGACAATATCATAAAAGATAAGTCAAGAGGTACCCGCCTCCAAAAGAAAAGTCCAATCTGGTCAAATCCGGTAATCAAGATACTCGTCGAGATACCGTCCCGAATCAAAGTCCTGTGATGAACACATAGATATATTTTATTTAGCTACAATTCAAATGAATTTAAATAGCTTAATAAAATCCACGATACTAAATCAGGGAAACCCTAATTATCCCGAATCTCCGTTTTAAATTATACTACAGCAGGGATAAATTCTTCCTCTATTCAAACCCAAATAATTATTCCTTCCATATCGGCATACTACAATTATCCAACAACATGAACCAACAATTATATACCAATCATACTAACTCATATAAGTCCAAATCCCTACACCATACCTCAATCTCGGTCGTTATTGAACATAGAACACGATGAGCTGATTGCTGACTAGAAACAAAGTATACCACAGCAAGAACTCCTTGCTGCAAATTTCCCCACAGCGCACAACCCTGCAAAACCCAACCTCACTGCTGAAATCGTTGTTGGATTCAAACGGATGATACAACAAATCCCAACTCACCTTGCTATTTTGTTCAGATCCGGCAGCAATAGGAAATCTAAGGCACGCTCCTTTGATTCTTGGCACAACAGAGAGGAGGAGAAGAGAAGTCTTCGGCGTCGGCACTAGGCTCGGGTGCCGGGCAGTGAACTCACACCAGGGCAGAGGAAGAAAAGTATTGCACGGTGATCGGCTCTAGGGCACAGGGGTGAGGATCGGCGCTGGCAGAGGAAAACGGTGGCCGACACTGCTTCGGTCCAGAGAGAGCAGCGACAAGGGATCGACGGAGATGTCTCGGCTGAGGCTTCGCGCGGCATAGGCACAGAGAGGAGAAACACCGAGAGAAGAAGAAGGTCGGCTTCTCCCTTGGTCCGAGCTTATGCACGAGTGGGAGAAGAGAGGAGGGAAGGGAACCGCCGAGTGGCCGGCGGTTAGGGCTTCGACACGAGAGGAATCGGCGTCGGGGAAGAGGTGCAGGGATGCTCGGGTTCGGCGATAAAAACAAACGAAAAGAAATACAGAAATAAAAAGGAAAAAGATATATATATATATAAATATAATCTTTTCCTCGCTTAAATCGGGTAGCCTAAACAGGCTTTTCCGGACCCCGTTTTTATCCTCGTTAACTCGTCCCTACGAGCTCCGAAAAATTCTCAAAAAATTTCCAAATTTTCCGAAAAATTCCCTTATTAAAATTCGCCTATTTTCCGATATTTTACATTCTCCCCCACTAATAAAAATTTGGTCTCCAAATTTCGTTATCTACCATCAGCAAACACCAACAACAGGTATAGAGTACAAATACCGAACGGTAAATAAATCACATACCTCAAGTGAAAAGATGGGGGTATCGAGCTCGGATAGTATCCTCGAGCTCCCAAGTAGCCTCCTCATCCGAGTGATGCTGCCATCCGACTTTAACCAGCTGGATAGTCTTGTTCCGCAACTGACGCTCTTTCCGGTCGAGAATCCGTACCGGAACCTCCTCATAAGTAATGTCAGGCTGAACTGGAACTGGAATATTTGTTAGCACATGCGTCGGATCAGGTACGTATCTCCGCAGCATAGATACGTGGAATTCATCGTGGACGCCTGCCAGGGACGGTGGTAGTGCTAACCGGTAAGCCACCGCTCTGATCCTCTCCAAGATCTCGAAAGGGCCAATATACCGCGGAGCCAGCTTACCTCTGAGTCATAATCTCTTCACCCCTTTCGTGGGTGAAACTCGCAGAAATACATGATCACCAACAGAAAACTCTAGTGGTCTGCGTCTCCGATCAGCGTAACTCTTCTGGCGGTCCTGTGCCTCTGACATCCTCCGTCTGATAGTACGGACCAACTCTGCCTAATGCCGAGCTCTATGAGGTCCCAACAACTGGGCCTCCCCAACCTCATCCCAGAGGACGGGTGTCCGACAAGGTCTACCATACAACACCTCAAACGGTGCCATCTGGATAGCCGAATGAAAGCTGTTGTTGTAAGCAAACTCTACCAATGGCAGATGGTCCTCCCAACTGCCTCCGAAATCCATAACACATGACCTCAGCAGGTCCTCTAAAGTCTGAATGGTCCGCTCTGACTGTCCATCTGTCTGTGGATGGAAAGCTGTACTGAAACGGAGCTGTGTGCCCAAGGCCTGCTGCAGACTCTGCCAGAAACGAGACGTGAACCGTGGATCTCTATCCGAGATGATACTCAACGGTACGCCATGTAGTCTGATGATCTCACGACAATACAGATCAGCCAATCGATCCAGGGGATCAGTCCTCCGGATCGCTAAGAAGTGCGCGGATTTGGTTAATCGATCAACGATTACCCAAATCGCGTCATGGCCTCGTCGTGTCCTCGGCAACCCTACCACAAAGTCCATGGTAATGTGATCCCACTTCCACTCAGGAATAGGAATCCGCTGAAGTAATCCTGCAGGTCTCTGGTGCTCAGCCTTCACCTGCTGACAAACAAGACATCCAGCTACGAAATTCGCGATGTCTTTCTTCATGTCGTTCCACCAATAGAAACACCTCAAATTCTGAGTACATACGGGTACCACCAGGGTGGACAGCAAATCATGAGCGATGAGCCTCCGGAAGTAACTTCTATAAGACCGGATGAGACTGAAATACGCAAAATCTGTCTCAAAAGTGTATAACAACCTCCTCGTCTCGTGTGAACTCGGTCTACTGCCGGAAGCTATCTAGCTGCAAATAAACTGCAAATACTGATCAGCAGCCTAGGGCTCTCGGATCCTCGTCCTGATCGACAACTAAGCAGCCATGGTAACAAGAATACCCTGCTCTGTCTGTAGCCACAACTCGGTGGCAAGACAAAGTCACTCTAGACTTCCGGCTAAGTGCGTCGACAACCACATTAGCTTTTTCCTGGGTGATAGCTAATGGTACAATCAAAATCTTTTAGGAACACTATCCATCTTCCCTGTCGGAGATTAGATTCCTTCTAAGTAAACCGATATTTGAGACTCTTATGGTCAGTGAGAATCTCAAATGTAACGTCATATAAACATTGTCGCCAAATCTTCATGGCAAAAATAATGGCGACTAGCTCCAGATCATATACAGGGTAGTTCTTCTCATGTTCCTTTAACCATCGAGAAACATAGAAGACTATCGTGTCGTGCTGCATCAGAACAGCGCCAAATCCTGTAGAGATGCGTCGGTATAAAGCACGAATCCGTCCTCTCCACTAGGAAAAACCAAAATCGGAGCCGACACTGGTCTCCGCTTCAGCTCCTAGAAGCTGGTCTTGCAATCCTCAGTCCAAGTGAACTTCACGCCTTTCCTGGTCAGGCGTGTAAGTAGCATAACTATGCGAAAGAAACCCTCGACGAAAGGTCTGTAATATCCTGCCAGTCCCAAGGACTGCGGATCTCCTGCACTGATTTCGGCTGCTCCCAACGGTAACAACCTCTGGAACCACGGTACACTCCTACTGGTGACCGTGTGTCCCAAACATCATCACATAAGACAATCCAAATCAGCACTACTGATAATCACATATAGATATTCTCGTCGAATCATCTCTAGATCTATGCAAAGGTGGTGCACGTGACTCACCTCGGATCCGAAATAGATCACCACATCGTCAACAAAGACAATGGAAACCAATCTAAACATCCTAGGAATACCCTTATCATCGAGTCCATGATAACATCTAGGGCACCGCAAGCACGAATGGTAAAACCAAGACACATAATGTCCGTATCACAGACATTCCTAACCATAAGATCCACAACAATAAACAGATCTAATCACCAACGATATATAATCACCAAAGAATAGCTCCTCCAGTGTGAGAGCAATGCTCCATCACACGAAATACTACATATGTGGGAGCAACGCTCTACCACAAATAATCCGGAATATGTGGGAGCTACGCTCCACCACAACCATCTAAAATATGTGGGAGCTACGCTCTACCACAAACAAACAAAAAAAAATATGTGGGAGCTACGCTCCACCACAAACAATACATAAATGTCCAAGGCACCTAACTATCACACTAGAGACTGCACGAGATCTCTCTACCACCGATCAATGTGGGTAGCCTAGGGTATAACCACCCAGTAAGCAAATCAATTCCATAGTCAACTCTATCATCCTCCTAGTGGGTCGGTCACCCACTAATGAGAGAATTAGTTGACAGGGTAAAACAACTAATATCATAATGTAGACATTTAATATTCTACATTTAACATAGGTAGAATCATCATGATGCTACCAACCATACACCCGGCACACGTGCACACACAACAAATGTATGATCGACATAATCCTCCATTTTGTTTACACCAAACATACTCATAACAAAGGTATAAACCATCGTGATATCACCAACAATACATACCGAACACGTGTGCTTAAATCAACGTAGGTATAATCGACAATATACCTCCAATAATACTCACCCCATATATACATACACCTTGAGTATGATCCACATAATACTTCCAACATATCAAGATAGACACGAGTGCACTCACTAATCATATATAATCTACAAGATACCTCAAATACCACACCAAACACATATGTACATACCACAACACCGATTTTAATCGATAAGATACCTCCAATATGTCAATCATGCACGTACAACTAACTAAATAGCTATAATCCACAAGAAATCTACAATAACCATATCTAGATGGGAATATCTCACTATCCATAAATGAACTATCCATCATAGAACTTCTTCAACTCATATCAATCATATACACACTTCATAGATATGCAAAATCAGCATATTTAATCCAATCTACCACATAAACCCTATGCCACCTTCTAAGTTATCCTACAAGGTACTTACAGTCTAAATTTAAAGTACCCACGGAATAGGATAAATCAATCCTCTAAAGACTGACCAAACCAACAACGACATACGGCTAATTCAGTCTTTTCCCACGTTAGTAACAGTCATGTACTCCAATGTGCTCATAATATCCAACTAAGCACGAAAAATCAAAAGATTCGGACCTCTAAAAAAAATAGAGTATGATTATCCTCTACTGATCAAACCAACAAAACTAAATCAATCATCTTCTAACTAATCAAGAATACCTTAATCCTCCACAAGCAACTAAGGTATATCAATATACGACTACCCAAATCAATAAGTGTAAATCAGACTCCTACTGACTGATCTAACAAGAGTAAATCAATATTTACTGATGAAATTAACTAAGATAACATGATATACTACTGGCTAGGTCAACATAAATAGGTAAATACTATCCACTACATAGCTAATAAAAGCAGAGGCTGGTATGTGCCTCAATCTGCTAACCAACTAGTAATAACATAAGCTAAAAACTACTGATGTATGATATGATAAATCACCAGAAACTGTAACCCTTAATCTCTATCAAGGTCGATCATCATCAGGGTTTTACCTAATACATAAAATATCTACTATCTCAACTAGACAGGTACTAGTAAAGAGTGCTAATCCATGTCATAGACTGTAATAATGAACGGGCATAAACTAATCAAAAAGGTAGGATAACATATACAAACATACCTCCTATAGCTTGGAGATGTCCTGCTTCTATCAAGTCCCAAAATCCAAAAAGTCACATCGAGAAGACCAAAACATGAAATCCGAAACACGAGAAATAAAACTCGTAAGCCGATCTCTGATACCAAATAAATTGGTATCAGATAAACCTCAAAAATCCAAAACACATAGCAAGTATCGTATAACTTGGCTCTGATACCACTAAATTGTCACGCCCCGGAGGAGTCCCTGTCCGAAGAAATTTCGGCAGCACCTCCCCTGTACGGCGGACCATCTGAAACTTTCTACATACACAATATACATCAGCCACAGGCGGCTGGAATATACACACAACCACTCAGTTATATGATACAGCCTACTCGGCTGTACCAAAATCAAAACACAACGGAAAACGATAGAAACCATATACAAACCAAACACAAAACTGCTAGCCGGCTAGGCTTACACAACCAACAACAAATACAAAATACCACATAACGACATCAACACTCCAAAAATAAAACCGGAGTACAGAGCTAAACAAACTGATACATAAACAAACAAAACATACGTGAAATCGATAAGTCCTCTGATGTGACGTGGGGACCAGCAGACAGGATACTCCAAGAGACACCAAAACCAAACCTGGTACCTGAAAAAGATAGTATCAACGGGGGTGAGTTCAACAACTCAACGAATACCAATGGATATGAGTAGTAAGATATATCTAACAGCAACAATCATGGAATACAGCTTCCTAATCATATATAGGGAATACGCAAAACTGAAAGATAACTGAGGAAGCTGTACTCACCAGGAACTCCCATCCAGACAAAAAGGTCGTCAAACCGAAAGTGTCAATAATCCTGTATGCAGGTCAAAAGTATGTATCCAACCAAAATGCAGCAACCAAATGCAGCAAACACAATCATAAGAATATAAATGCATCAATGCATATGATGCTAATGATGCGTCCTGGTCACCCCTGACGCCAGTCAGTCATCTCACACACAAATGGTGAGACCGAGTGGGTAGGGCTGTGACAACCGTGCACTCTGTCGTCACTGCTCCTGATGAGTGACCGAGTGGACGGGATGCTGTCGGAGTACTCCTGTCCTGTGACCCCAAATCATAAATGGGGGAGCTCAATGCTCTCAACTCCCGGTACACGATGACGGGGAGGAAATCTCTGCCGGCTACCACGCTGAGTCACCTGACCAACGGAGCCAAACAGAGTCCACCGTCTGCCGGCTACTACGCTGCTACACTAAATGCCAGCGGAGCCAAACAGAGCGGAACTGACTGCCGGCTACCACGCTGAGTCCTCAGACCAACGGAGCCAAACAGCAGAACCGCCACACACCTGTCTGATATACCACTAATCCATGAGTGGTGGTGTGTGCAGTACATGTAACTGGCGATGTGCTCAACCATAGTAGAGCCGACAATCGCGCAGCATGCAATCATGATGCATGACACTAAGCAGGGTCATAAACTGATCAACATAACCATATCCATATGTATAAAATGAGTACGGTAAAATCGATGGTCACATACCAAGATCTAGAGTACACAGGTCAGATAGAATATCAAAAACCTATGTCCTGAACATAATAAGTATGGAATGTCCTGATCAGCATAAAGAAAAATCCATATATACATAATATGGGTACCACAGTATCAGTAGGTCAAATCCACAGATCTAGGGTATACAGGTCCTTTATGATATAACAACCTAGATCCTAAACATATCCCCCTTTCCATAGCATATGTACCAACAATATGCACAGATCAAAGAATCAAAGTCTGGGTACATGAATCATATATGATATACAAATAGAGGTACACAAGCCAGGTATGGCATAAAAACCTAGGTATCAGATAATCTAGATACACATGCCAGAAATAAAATCCAGAACCTAGTCCTAACCTCAGTAGAGCATGGTATGTCACTTACTCTAGGAACTAAGGTACTCATGGCAATAATCGCGAGGTATAAACATGGATACCTAGCAAGCAACTAAACAGAACATGCTATGGATATCAAACTGACATACCAAAGACAAACATGATTATTGTTTGAAGCTATAAAGTACTATGCATATCCAAATGACAATATCATAAAAGATAAGTCAAGAGGTACCCGCCTCCAAAAGAAAAGTCCAATCTGGTCAAATCCGGTAATCAAGATACTCGTCGAGATACCGTCCCGAATCAAAGTCCTGTGATGAACACATAGATATATTTTATTTAGCTACAATTCAAATGAATTTAAATAGCTTAATAAAATCCACGATACTAAATCAGGGAAACCCTAATTATCCCGAATCTCCGTTTTAAATTATACTACAGCAGGGATAAATTCTTCCTCTATTCAAACCCAAATAATTATTCCTTCCATATCGGCATACTACAATTATCCAACAACATGAACCAACAATTATATACCAATCATACTAACTCATATAAGTCCAAATCCCTACACCATACCTCAATCTCGGTCGTTATTGAACATAGAACACGATGAGCTGATTGCTGACTAGAAACAAAGTATACCACAGCAAGAACTCCTTGCTGCAAATTTCCCCACAGCGCACAACCCTGCAAAACCCAACCTCATTGCTGAAATCGTTGTTGGATTCAAACGGATCATACAACAAATCCCAACTCACCTTGCTATTTTGTTCAGATCCGACAGCAATAGGAAATCTAGGGCACGCTCCTTTGATTCTTGGCACAACAGAGAGGAGGAGAAGAGAAGTCTTCGGCGTCGGCACTAGGCTCGGGTGCCGGGCAGTGAACTCACACCAGGGCAGAGGAAGAAAAGTATTGCACGGTGATCGGCTCTAGGGCACAGGGGTGAGGATCGGCGCTGGCAGAGGAAAACGGTGGCCGGCACTGCTTCGGTCCAGAGAGAGCAGCGACAAGGGATCGACGGAGATGTCTCGGCTGAGGCTTCGCGCGGCATAGGCACAGAGAGGAGAAACACCGAGAGAAGAAGAAGGTCGGCTTCTCCCTTGGTCCGAGCTTATGCACGAGTGGGAGAAGAGAGGAGGGAAGGGAACCGCCGAGTGGCCGGCGGTTAGGGCTTCGACGCGAGAGGAATCGGCGTCGGGGAAGAGGTGCGGGGATGCTCAGGTTCGGCGACAAAAACAAACGAAAAGAAATACAGAAATAAAAAGGAAAAAGATATATATATAAATATAATCTTTTCCTCGCTTAAATCGGGTAGCCTAAACAGGCTTTTCCGGACCCCGTTTTTATCCCCGTTAACTCGTCCCTACGAGCTCCGAAAAATTCTCGAAAAATTTTCAAAAATTCCAGAAAATTCCCTTATTAAAATTCGCCTATTTTCCGGTATTTTACAGCTACACTTTCAATTATTTATTCGGCTTCATCCAAGCTCTTGTTCATAAGTGCCCCTCCAGCAGCTGAATCAAGGTACACACCTTTGTATGATAATTGATGCCATTATAAAATGTATGTAACACTAACCACCTCTCCAAACCATGGTGTGGGCATTGTCTGAGCATACTATTATATCTATCCCAAGCTTCAAATAGAGATTCTGAGTCAACTTGTTTGAAACTTGCAATAAGATTCCTTATATGAGTTGTTTTACTTGGAGGATAGAATTTATCAAGAAATTGCTGCTCACATTGTTCCCATGTGGTGATTCTATTTGGAGCTAAAGAATTTAACCATTGCTTAGCTCTATCTCTCAAAGAGAACCCAAATAATAACAAGCGCACTGCCTCAGAAGGAACACCATTCATTTTCATTGTGTCGCATATTTCATAGAAGACCTCCAAGTGTTGATTTGGATCCTCATGCGGTCCTCCACCAAACTAATTTTGCTGCACCATAGAAATAATTGCAGGTTTAATCTCAAAATTGTTTGCTTGAACTGAAGGTCTTGAAATACTAGATCGAAACCCCTAGTGTAAGGTGCTGCATAATCCTTTAGTGGCCTATTAGCCATGATAGAATGTTCTTGTTCTTCTACATGTCTTTGTAGACTTTTTCTTCTATGAAATGTTCTGTCTATCTCAGGGTCTAGAGGAAGAAGTTCTCCTGCAAAGTTAGATCTTCGCATACACAAGAACAAGATTGCAAAATGATAGTTGTTCTAAAGAAAAAGAAAGAAGAACGAAACTGAATCAAAGACAGGAAAAACAGAGAAAAATTATATTAGAATGTTAGAAAATTAAAAGTACATAATTAGAATTGCAACAAGCAAGAAGTAGAAAAGAATACAAGAAAAAGTTATGAAAACAGAATTCTAAAATTTAGATTCAACTATGCTAATGAAAAAAAAAAAGAAAAGTTATGTTTAGTTTAACTCAATTGATAATCCCTAATGTTATAGCGCAGCCCCCGGCAACGACGCCAAAAAACTTGTTGACTCTCCGCAAGTGTACGGAAATGTCGTAAGTAATAATAAAAGATATCGTATCCACAGGGACTGGAATAACTACTAAAGATTTATCAATGCGAATTAGCTAAACAACTAATGAATTGGTTTTCAAAAACTAAATGCAACTATGCAAAGTAAAACATAGAAATGAAATAATAACTTATACGGGTTATGAAGAAGGGATCTATTTTTCTAGAAAAGAGGGAAGAGAGGACTAAGCGAACAACGATGTTCATATAGGCACGGCGAGTGAAGACTGGCCAAACGGAAAAAGTCGACCGAGTATCTAAGTTCGGCCGGCCTAGATAGGCTGAGCCAGAACAACCAGTCGAGCAGAAGAGGCATATGGCCTCATAGCAAACAGGGCACATTGTGCTCGACAAGTGAAGACAGACCAAACGGAAAAAGTCGACCGAGTATCTAAGTTCGGCCGGCCTAAACAGGCCGAGCCAGAATAGCCAGTCGAGCAAAAGAGGCATATGGCCTCATAGCAAACAGGGCACATTGTGCTCGACAAGTGAAGACCGACAAAACGAAAAAAGTCGACCGAGTATCTAAGCTCGGCCAGCTTAGACAGGCCGAGCCAGAACAGCCGGTCGAGCAGAAGAGGTATATGGCCTCATAGCAAACAGGGCACAGTGTGCTCGACAGGTGAAGATCGACCAGACGAAAAAGCTGACCGAGTATCTAAGTTCGACCTGTCGAGATAGGCCGAGCCAGAAAAGCTGGTCGAGAAGAAGAGACATAGGGCCTCATAGCAAACAAGGCACAGTGTGCTCGACGGGTAAAGACCGACCGAGCAGAAAAGCCGACCGAATATCTAAGTTCGGCCAACCGAGACAGGCCGAGCCAGAACAGTCGGTCAAGCAGAAGAGGCATATGGCCTCTAGCAAACAAGGCATAGTGTGCTCGATAGGTAAACACCGACTGAGCAGAAAAGCCGACCGAGTATCTAAGTTCGGCCGGTCGAGACAGGCCGAGCCAGAACAGTCGATCGAGCAGATGAGGCATATGGCCTCATAGCAAACAAGGCACATTGTGCTCGACAGGTGAAGGCCGACCGAGCGTAAAAAGCCGACCGAGTATCTAAGTTCAACCGGCTAAGACAGGCCGAGCCAGAACAGCTGATCAAGCAGAAGAGGCATGTGGCCTCATAGCAAACAAGGCACAGTGTGCCCAACAGGTGAAGACCGACCGGGCGAAAGAGGCTGACCAAGTCTCGCACCGTTTGACTTCCCACAAACTCTGGCATATATAAATCATACAAAAATACTTTGTGATTATATGAGAGCTTAACTAATTTGGCGGGAAATGTCTTCTAGAAGCTTATACAGGTTTGCTAAACGACAAAAAAGGTACATTTGGGGTACGATAAAGATTCCTTGAACTGTTTTCACAAGCGGTGCTTAAGTCATCTCATAACCAACTTCAACAAACCGGGGTCCACCTCATGACTGTGGAGGTCAAGTGAGGTGGTATAAAAAGGGGAATCCTCTCCACTGGCCAGGCATGCAATCATTCTGACACAACTCAAACCCTAATTTTCATCTTCTTTCAGATTACTTCCTCTTTTCGCTAGAAACTAACTTGAGCGTCGGAGGGCCTAGCCAGGGATTCCCACCCCGGTCTTAGGTCACTAACGCTTTGGCGGTTAGTTTCATTGTGTGCAGGATCGATAGATCCCTACTGATCTTGGGAGTCATCGTACCGGTGTTCTTTTCTGGGAGGTATTATTCATCAGATCCGCTTTGGTCTTCTCGGATTGGTGATCTTATCTTCAAGCGCAAGTGAGGTCTGCTGTGGTTTTCTCAGATCCTCCCTTGTTCATCGGTATTAGAATACGCCATCACCCATCGCCGCCATCACCCATTGCCGCCCAGTGCTTCATCTCACAAGCTCTCGGACAGGATCAAATTTGACACCATCTGTGGGAATCTTCACCTGACTCTGAGACTTCGTGATGGAGGACGCTGGAAAAACCAATACTATCACCATGACTAGGAAAGATCTGGAGTTGCTCATCAACTCCAGCGTCAAAAAAGCATTGTAGCAGCAGCAACAACAACAACAACAACAACAAGTGAATGCTGGTGGTACGTTGCCAGTGGCGATGAATCCAGCAATTGCCACCATAGATCGACGGAGAAACAAAGGTGTGGAAAAAGAAGAAATTGCTTACATAACTCCAACTCCTATTTCACCCACTCATCATCCCCAATCATTCTTTCTCACTCCAATGGATCAAGGAGGACATAAACCTGTGCTTCAGGAATCTTCAGATGAAGCACCCATGAAGGAAAAACGCAAAGGAAAAGCGGTGACCAGCGATAGCTCTCCAGAAAGGATTGTCACCTCCTTTTCCCGGAGAGTCCTTGATGATCCCCTACCCAAACGCTATCAGACGTTGAACATTGGAGAATATTCTGGGACCACTGATCTAGAAGATCACCTTTCCAAATTTGAGAGTGCAGCCCTGTTGCAGCAATTTACAGATGGGGTCAAATGTCGTATGTTTCTTACTGCTCTTGGAGGTGCAGCCCAGAGGTGGTTTAAAAGACTACCCAAAAATTCTATTAAGTGTTTTAAAGATTTCCGAAAAGCTTTTCTGCATCATTTTTCCAGCAATAGGAGATATCACAAGACCCCATGGAGTTTGTTTTCCATCAAACAAGGGCCCAAGGAAAGCATCAGGGCCTATATCAAGAGATTTAATCAAGTAGCAGTGGATGTTTCGAATGCTACCACAGAGATCCTGGTGAGTGCCTTCTCTCAGGAGCTCAATGATAATGACTTCTTCAAAGACCTAGTACGTAATCCACCTATAAATTTTGATCTATTAATTGATCGAGCCATGGAATTCATCAATGTGGAAGAGACACAAGCAGCTCGAAAGAAGGAAACTATTGCTCCTACTCCACCAGCAATTAATGATAGAATTCTTGTTCCTGTACACCCCCCAAGAGGACCCCGTGCAGCTCCCCCACCACATCGACAACCTGAGTAGAGACCTCATGCAGTACAACACGTGCAAATACCACAGGAAATCCCCAGAAGATGGTGTACATATCACATGTCAGGTACCCACTCCACTGAGAATTGTTTTGCCCTGAAGAATCAGTGAACCAATGATGGCAGGTACCGCCGACGATTTCCTAATCGGCCTATCTACCAGAGACGGAATAGCCCGCCCGGGATGGAGTATCGGGCGATCGAGCCCCAACAAGGCGCCGTGCAGACACTGGGCGGTCCTTCTCAGATGCCCGAACCAAGGCAGCCCGAAATGATCACAGTCCACCAGGAAGAAAATCGGAACAATGCCCCGCGAGGTAATATAAATATGATTACGAGCGGTCCTACTGACGGCGACTCAAACAGGGCGAGGAAGTCACATGCTCGGCGATTGCAGATACATGCTGTAGGGTGTGGTGTTGAGAAGGCGGCTGGGCCAGAAATTAGTTTTGGCCCTAAAGATCTAGAGGGGGTGGAAATACCGCATGATGATGCACTAATGATTAAGGCTGTTATAGCTAATTACAATATTTCTCGCACCATCATTTATACAGCCAGTTCTGTTAATATCATATTCAAGCCGACTTTCGACCAACTACAAATAGATCCCAGTGAGCTTCAACCCATGATGACTCCTCTCTATAGATTCACCGGCAATAAAGTGCAACCACTAGGTCAGATAAAGCTTGTCATCTCCTTAGGAGAAGAGCCTTTAATGAGAACCAGAAGATCTTATTTTATGGTAGTAGATGCACCCTCTGCGTATAATGTCATATTGGGGCGGCCTGCCTTGAATGAATTCAGGGCAGTTGTTCCTACGTTCTGTCAGAAAGTGAAATTCCTTGTTGAGGATTAGGTGGTAGAAGTTCTCGGAGATCAGTTATTGGCACGCAAAAGCTATATGGAAATTGTCCGTACAGAAGCTAATGCGGTCTGTAAAATGCAGTGAATGGAAGTTAATGCGGTTGAAGAAAGATCGCCCGGCCTGGTGTACGATGAAAAAGAAGAAATACAGATACAAGCTGGGAGACCGGAAGCCATAACCTACATAGCGACCAATATGGATCTTCTTCTCAAAGCAGAGTTAGTGCAATGCCTCGTTCGAAACAGTGATGTGTTTGCCTGGATGCCCAAAGAAGTTACAGGCATATCTCCTCTGGTAATGGAGCATTCGCTACATGTCTACCCCGATGCTAGGCCCATGAAGCAGAAAAAGAGAGACTTCGGAGCTGATCAAAATCAGATCATTAAAGAGGAGGTCGATAAACTAATGGAGGCGGGTTACATCAGAGAAGTGCAGTTCCCTAGTTGGCTGGCTAATGTGGTCCTGGTTTCTAAACTGGGGAACAAGTGGCGAGTATGCATTGATTTTAGAGACCTTAACAAAGCTTGTCCAAAAGATTATTATCCTCTTCCTCGCATAGATCAAGTGGTGGACTCTACCACCGGATGTGAGTATAATTGTATGTTGGATGTCTATCAAGGCTATCATCAAGTCCCCCTCGCCAAGGAGGATCAGGAAAAGGTTAGTTTCATAACCTCTGAGGGTGCTTATTGTTATAATGTTATACCTTTTGGACTAAAAAATGCAGGGGTGACATATCAAAGACTCATGAATAAGGTCTTCAGAAAGCAAATTGGAAGAAATATGGAGGTTTATGTGGATGACATATTGATTAAATCTCTTCAGGCTAATGATTTATGCAGGGATATAGAAGAAACTTGCAGAACACTGAGACAATATGGGCTGAAGTTGAACCCTTGCAATGCTTGTTTGGAGCCAAAAGTGGCAAGTTTTTAGGCTATATGGTCACAGAGCGGGGAATAGAGGCCAATCTCGGCAAAGTCAGGGCGATCCAGGACATGGAACCACCGTGCAACATAAAAGAAGCCCAAAGGTTGACCGGCAGAATTACGGCCTTATCCCGTTTCATCTCTCGCTCGGCAGACCGGAGTTTCCACTTCTTCAAGATACTCCGGAAGGCCACTAAGTTTCAATGGGACGAAGAGTGTAATAAAGCTTTCCAAGAATTGAAGGATTATTTGTCTACCTTGCTTGTCCTAGCCAAACCAATGGTAGGAGAAGCTTTGTGGGTCTATCTTTATGCAAATAAGCATGCTGTAGGCTCAGTATTAGTAAGATAGGAGGGGAAGGAATAGCAACCTATATATTTTTCAAGTCACCTATTAAAAGGAGTCAAGTGTAGATATACTACGCTTGAGAAATTAGCTTATGCCTTAGTATTGACAGCTAGAAGGTTGCGTCCTTATTTCCTCTCACACGCCATTATAGTATTGACCAATAGTATCCTGGGCCAAGTGCTTCTTAATCCTGAGGCATCGGGTCGTTTGATTAAATGGTCAACTAAACTAAGTGAATATGACATACAATATCAGCCCCGATCGGCCATCAAAGCGCAAGCATTGGTAAATTTCATAACAGAGGTACAAGGTCCAAAAGAAGAAGGGATTTGAAATGTTTATGTAGATGGATCCTCCACTAGGCAAGGCAGTGGGATCGGAATTCTTCTCATATCTCCTAAGGAGGATCGAATCCAACTTTCCATCCGCCTAAGTTATAGGGCCTCTAATAATGAGGTAGAATATGAAGCATTAATAGCTGGGTTGCAAGCTGCTCGGCATGTGGGGGCGCCAAGGGTATAGATTTATTCCGACTCTCAGTTAGCAGCACAGTAGTTAATGGGCAAGTTTGAAATTAATAATGACCGACTCAAGTTATATGCAGAGGCCTTTGATAAGTTACGAGCTTCATTCCAGGAAGTTAATATACAGAAGATACCCCGATCATAGAATCAAGTAGCCGATGAATTAGCAAAACTCGCATCTGCTGTGATACCATGGAATCTAGATAAACTAGTAGAACAAACCATTTTAGTATCTTGTATTGAGAGATTAGCCAATGCGGAGATGCAAGGAGACTGGCGCGCCCATCATATTGTTCTTGTAACAAGGTATCCTCCCTGCAGATGTAGAGAAAGCCAGGGTCTTTAAGAAGAAGGCTACTCGTTACACTTTGATAGGAGACCATCTATACAAGAGAGTCTTTTCTAGTCCCCTACTTAAATGTATTAGAATAGACGATATACCCTACATTCTACAAGAAGTTCATCAGGGTTCATGCGGTAGTCATGCAGGGGGAAGGTTTCTAGCTCGTAGAATATTACTAGCCGAGTATTTTTGGCCTACCTTACAAGAAGATGCGGCTCGACTTTTGCGAACCTGTATATCTTGTCAGAAGCATCGGAATATTTCACATCACCCTACTCAACTGTTAAAAACCTCTGTAGTATCTTGCCCTTTTGATCAGTGGGACATGGATATAGTAGGACCTTTTCCCCTGGCAACTGCACAGAGGATGTTCTTATTAGTAGCCGTGGATTACTTCTCCAAATGGGTAGAAGCGGAAGCATTAGCGAGAATCACTGAAAGCGTGGTTATCAAATTTCTATGGAAAAACATTATTTGTAGATTTGGTATCCCTCATAAATTGGTATCCGATAATGGTAGGCAATTCCAAGGGAAAAGGATTGAAGAATGGTGTACAAGATATGACATTACACAGGCTTTCACCTTTGTGGTATATCCACAGAGTAATGGTCAAGCGGAGGTGACCAACAGGGAGATCATCAGAGGCCTTAAAACTAAGTTAGATCATGTTGGTAGTAGTTGGGTAGACAAGTTACCTAGTGTCCTATGAGCCTACCGCACTACTCCTAGAGAAGTCATAGGGATTACTCCCTTTCAGTTAGTATATGGAGGAGAAGCAATAGTTCCCATTGAAGTAAGAGTAGAATCAGACAGAAGAAGACTATATGATGAAGAAGATAATGTTGATCGGCGTCTTATGGAATTAGATTTGATAGAAAAAGCTAGAGACAAGGTAGCTATTCGCCTTATATCATACAGACAACGCATGAGGCAAAATTATAACAGAAGGGTCATCCCCCGATTCTTTCAAGTAGGGGATTTGGTGTGGAAACACATCAAACCTGTAGGAGATGTCAGTAAATTAGCTCCTCAGTGGGGAGGGCCATACAAGGTCATACAGAAACTTGCCTCAGGTTCTTATTATCTCCAAGATGCAGAAGGGAGAAATCTAGACAGACCTTGGAGTGCTAATCACTTACAACCATACAGAACCTAACAAGTATGTCTGTAATTCATACATGCATTTCATCTAATTCAAAAATAATGAAAAAGTACAGGCATTGATTCTACGAGTAAGTTATGTCCATACTAATGAGTATAAATGACTTTCATTATCAGGTGTGCATCCTACGCACTGTCACAGTCAATCAGGGACCTTAAGGAGTGGCCGGTCGGGCTTCCTTAGGGGGAACCGGAGACTTTAAACTCTCAAACGGTTCGAGCGTGCATCCTCCGCTCTATCACAATCGTTCGGGGGCCTTAAGGAGTGACCGGTCGGGCTTCCTTAGGGGGAACCGGAGACTTTAAACCCTCAAACGGTTCAAGCGTGCATCCTCCGCTCTGTCACAGTCGATCAGGGACCTTAAGGAGTGACCGGTTGGGCTTCCTTAGGGGGAACCGGAGACTTTAAACCCTCAAACGGTTCGAGCGTGCATCCTCGGCTCTGTCACAGTCGATTGGGGACCTTAAGGAGTGACCGGTCGGGCTTCCTTAGGGGGAACCGAAGACTTTAAACCCTCAAACGGTTCGAGCGTGCATCCTCCGCTCTGTCACAGTCGATTGGGGACCTTAAGGAGTGACCGGTCGGGCTTCCTTAGGGGGAACTGGAGACTTTAAACCCTCAAACGGTTCGAGCGTGCATCCTCCGCTCTGTCACAGTCGATCGGGGACCTTAAGGAGTGACCGATCGGGCTTCCTTAGGGGGAACCGGAGACTTTAAACCCTCAAACGGTTCAAGTGTGCATCCTCCGCTCTGTCACAGTCGATCAGGTACCTTAAGGAGTGACTGGTCGGGTTTCCTTAGGGGGAACCGGAGACTTTAAACCCTCAAACGGTTCGAGCGTGTATCCTCTGCATTGTTATAGTCGATCAGAAACCATGAGGAATGACCGATCGGGCTTCTTCAGGGGGAACCAGAGACTTTAAACCTTTAAACAGTTCGAGTGTGCTTCCCCCGCTCTGTCATCATCGAAAGGGTTTTCTTATGAAGAACTGGAAATTTTTAAGCTTCAAAGAAAAGAATGAGCTTGCATCATATGCTCTATTATGGCCAATTAAAGACCGAGTCAAGTGGTCGGTGAGATCTCCACGAAGAAAAGTAAAGTTTTTACGTCTCTCAAACAGACATACACCTAAGCCACGTATGGTGGAACAAGTTTTTCTATTCATCTTAGTTGGCTCGAAAATTTTATTCAAACGGGGAGTGGAATTCAAACAAAGGTGGTTCCGAAGACATGAAACCAAAGAGCATTGGAAATCATCAAATAGGTGAACACTAGTGTTTTAATAATCATCTATGGTTTACAAAATACGTTATTCAATTGTTTCACATGTTTGCGTGCAATACTTTGTTTACTACAAAAATATCTTGGTAAATCTGCTTTACAACCCTAAGGAGATAGTGACTAAGGAATAAACAAGTAAGGTTGAAACACATCAACATAGTCTTTGAGCGATAGGGAAAGACTTCAATGGTCTTGTCCCATGACCTGTTGGAGTGTATACTAAAAGCCTAGCTTTTATAAACATTTATTTTTGAAATAAAAAGAACCACATTGATAAATATCTGCATTTATTTGTTAAATGTAATTGTTCAATTAATTTATATAGTAGATAACATAGAGTGTGGTGTCACACTCAGAAGATCATGTTGTCGGTTCTCTATAAATTATAAAAAAGTTGCTCACAACTAAGATGGAAAGGAACAAACCATCAGAATAGTCGTAGTGTAATTAAGTATTAGTTTATCTTGACTAATAAATTACACTGATACACTTTAAGTGTATTGAGTAAGACCATTTAGGTAAGTTCTTTTTGTACTGACTTAGTAAAAGAACTAGACCTTAGTTATTATGAAAGTGTGTGCTCTTAATCCTAATATAATAACAAGCACATATATTTAATATTTATTTCTTTGACTTATCAAAGGGTGAGGTTTAGCTCGATAAATCAATATGCCCGATAAGTTGGGAAATGATATTACTTATAGTGTGTGTTGTTGATTATAGAAGGAATCTGTGTCCTAGTTATCTAGGTTGAGAATGTCCCCAAGAGGAGCTCATAAGGATTGTCATGTTAAACCCTGCAGGTGGACTTAGTCCGACATGACAATGAAGTTGAGTGGTACTTCTCTTGGAGCTAGATATTAATTAAGTAAGTTGTCAGTAACTTACTTAATTAGAGGACATTCGTAATCTTAAACACAGGGAGACTAACACACTCATAATAAGAAGGAGCCCATAATGTAATTTGGGATTGGTGCGGTAGTGCGGTAATAACTCTCTAGTGGAATGAGTTATTATCGATGAACTTGAGTTGTGTGTTCCGGGCGAGCACGGGATACTCAAGCTCATCGGAAGGCCAAAACTAATTTCTCCTCTAGGTCCCTGTTGTAGCCTCATTATAGCCTTAAGTCCATCCAAATGTAAGGCTCTTCTTGGTGTCCAAGAAGTGGGCCGGTCCAATGCTTGGTGACCAAGCAAGGGCCGGCCACATCCTCTTCTATAGGGGTCGGCCCTTTGCTTGGTGACCAAGCATGAAGGGGCCGACCACTATAATTCAAAAAGGGAGGGCTGTTTTGAATTTTTAAAATCTTCTCTTTGTAGAAAACTATAAGTTTTAAAAGAGATATTTTAATTTTTAAAACTTTCCTTATTTGAATTAGGCCACATGTTTTAATAGAGAGTTTTAAAAGTTTTAAAACTTTCCTTTTTTAACCATCCTCATGGTTTAAGAAAAAAAAGGAAGATAAGTTTTAAAATTAAAATTTTCTATCATCATGTTAAAAAAGGAAATTTTCTAAGAGAAGTTTTAAATTTTAAAACATGGTTTTAATTTTTAGAACTTTCCTTTTTTAACTCCTACTTTAGGAAAGAGAGCTTGTAAATTTTATAAGAGGATTACTTCTTGTAAATTTTTTTAAAAAAATATATTTCCTTAATCCTCTTGATGAGGTGGCCGGCCACCTTGCTTGGTGCCCAAGCAAGTTGCCGGCCATCATAAAATAAAATAAAATCATCTTAAAATCAAAATTGGTGATTGATTCAATCAGGAGGAAAGAAAAGGGAAAATAAAAACGGAAAAGGAAAAACTCTAGGATAATTTTATTTTTTGTAAAAAAAAATTCTTTATTTGCCTTAGGCAAGTAATATAAAAGAAGGGGTGAGGAGGCTTCATGAGATACAACTCTTATTCTTTTGCTTGGTGATCTCTTGGTGGTCAGCCCCTCTCTCCCTTCTCTTTTCCCTTTTGCTCTCTTCTCCTTGGTGGTGGTGGTGGTCGGATTTTAGAAGAAGAGGAAGAAGCTTTTGGGTGGTGTTCATCTTGGAGGATCGTTGCCCACACGACGTCCAAGGCGAGGCGAGGAATACGACAGAAGATCTTGAGGTCATTAGCTTACAAAGAGAAGGTATAACTAGTAGTTTTCTTCCGCATCATACTAGTTATTTTCTTTATAAAAATTCTAAATACAAGAGGCAATTAGATCTAGTTTATCAAATTTATTTTTTGAGTTTGTGTTTTCTTCTTTTTCGAATTTGTGATTCGATTATTCTTTTTGGTTAACCTAGAGTTATTTAAGGAAATTAAATATTAGCTTTCTTTAAAAGGCTTTGACTAGGCGGCGGTGGTTGCTCCCATATCCAAGAAGGTCATGTGCCTCGCCATGCAGTCCTGGAAGCCAATTTTAGAAATTAATATTTAATGGAATTAATAACATAGGTGGATTTGAATCAATAGTGTTAAGTTCCGCTTGCGATTCAAATCTAAACCATTAAAAACAGATAAGTTAAATTTGGAATCAATGATGTTAAGTTCCGTCTGCGATTCCAAATTTAACTTCTAAAGAATATAATAGGTTATTTAAGGAAAGGTTCGATACTTGTACAAAAAAATTTTGTACAGTGGAACCGGTACGTTTTCCTAGGACTAACCAACAATTAGTATCAGAGCTAGGGTTTGCCTCTGTGTGTTTAGAATTCAAATAGGTTATGCACATGTCATTTATAATTTAGGCAGGATAATAGTAGGATGTGCTAACTCTTTGGTTGCAGGCTCCAACTATTATGGCATTTAGATATTGTGTGTGATTGGACCTTGGACATGTCAAGGGCATTATTTTATGTGCATGATTGTATGTATCAAATACAGCAGGAGTTGTATTATTTTTAGAATTTTATTTTTTTGTTCAATCTAGAATACATGTACATTCCCTCGTGGAATATAGGATCGATATATGTAAAATTCTATTTTTTTCGCGGATCGGATTCTTGCGAGGTGTGGTACTTTTGGAGCACCAGAGGCACAGCGGAATAAGAAGCAAGATGGATGCGACGACTCGACCCGATGGCGGTGGCTATAGATGACAGCAGCTAGGGTTGAAGCATACTGAAGACAGTAAAGGAAAAGGCCATAATAGTTGGAAAATTAATTTCCAAATTTATTGCTTTTATTTACTGTGATGTTTATGTGCATGTGATGTATGTTAGCAAAGGTTAAAATCCTCATTTTTAAATAACTAAGTGGGAGAAGGATTTTAATAAATCCCACGGTCTCCATTACTGGTTTGTAAGTGATGCAACAAGCTTGCGTGTTGGCTCTGAGTGCCTCCCTCCACAACGGATGGGTTTGTTATGGATCACTAGATCAAACTTCCTTTTATGGATGGTTATAGGAAATTATTTAGGAGCGTGTGATCTTCTCCAACTGAAGGGGCACAATCCTATTTAATGGACTTAGTATCAAGTAATGGTATACACTTAGATGCATTTAATAGTATCCTCCCCAACGAAGTCACTGCTATTGTATTGTGTGACCAAAGTGAAACCAACTATTAATTTTATTTGTCATAAAGTTAGGATGACAAGATAATAAAATTAATGGGTCACACCCTCCTCTTACAAATGTTGAATTTGTATACGTCCATACTAACGTGGCATGCAATATTCACGGTGATTTGAGGTGTTGGTTAATTTAAAATAGTATTGTTGGAGGAATCAATATTATTCTAAATTTAGAGTCTTGACCAAAGTTTATTTTTGTGATTCTTAGGATGACTTTCAACTCACTAGCCATTATACTGAAAGAGAACAAACTTACTGGTCCCAACTATATTGATTGGAAAAGAAACCTGGACATTGTTCTTACTGCTGAAAGCTATAAGTTTGTACTGACTGAGGCTTGCCCTGATGCACCTGACAGTGACTCTACCCCAGAGGAGATTGAGTATCATAAGAAATGGGTAAAAGTTGATGAGATGGCGCGGTGTTACATTTTGGCATCAATGTCAAATGTATTGCAACATCAACATCAAGATTTATCAACAGCTTATGATATAATGAACAATCTCAAAGAACTCTTTGGACACCAGAGTCGAACTGCTAGGCAAGAGGCAATGAGAAGATTAATGACAACCACCATGTTTGAGGGAACACCCATAAGGGATCATATCCTCAAAATGATGGTCTATCTGAACGAAATACAAGTTCTTGGAGGAGAAATCAATTGGGAAACCCAGGTCAATATAATTCTCCAAACGCTACCCAGAAGTTTTGAGCAGTTCCGCCAAAACTATAACATGAACAAAAGAGAGTATACGTTGGCGGAACTTCTGACAGAACTACAGGCAGCAGAAGGTATTTTTCGTCAAAGTTCTCATATTCACTATCCTGAAAATGGTTCTACTTCTAAGTCGAAAGGCAAGAAGAAGAAGAAACAGTTCTTTTCAGCAAAGAAGGTGAATAAACCTCAGGGTACAGGACAAAAAGCTGGAATGATGAAGCTGAAGGGCAAGTGCTTCATCTGCAAGTAGTCTGGACATTGGAAAGCGGACTGTCCTCATAGGAACCAGAACAATAAAGGTATATCTCATACTCTAGTAGTTGAAACATGTTTAGCGGTGTTATCTACCAGCACCTAGTGTATAGATACGGGAGCCACTGATTATGTCTGCAATTCTTTGCAGGGGTTCCACAAAACCCAATGACTATTTGATGGAGAGATAACTGTCTACATGGGCAATGCTACTAAGGTGGTGGCTGTTGCAGTGGGAGACGTCTACTTATCATTCGATAGGAATAGAAATTTGATTTTAAGAAATTGTCTTTATGTACCCAGTTTTAGAAAGAATTTAATTTCAGTTTCTAAACTGTATTTGGATGGATATTCAGTTTCCTTTAGTAACAATGTCGTTATAAAGATAAATAAGGTGATTATCTGTTCTGGTGCATTAGTTGACAATTTATACACATTAAATCCAATTTCTCTCACAAAGCAAAATATGGAAATTAATAACACATCTTCTAACTCTAATAAGAGAAAAGAACCTTCGGAAATGAACCAAATGTATCTTTGGCATCTAAGGCTTGGACATATTAACTTAAGTAGGATTCAAAGGCTAGTAGCCGATGGACTCTTGGGTTCATTAGAGTTGGAAAACTTTCCAATATGTGAATCTTGCTTGGAAGGTAAAATGACCAAGAGACCTTTTAAGGCCAAGGGGTATATCGCCAAAGATGCGTTAGAACTGGTTCATTCTGATTTGTGTGGTCCTATGTCTATCCAGGCAAGAGGTGGTTATGAATACTTCGTCTCCTTTATAGACGATTATTCAAGATACGGATGCAATTTACCTGATGCGTCGCAAGTCTGAATGCTTTGACAAGTTCAAAGAATATAGGCTGATGTGGAGAAACGTCTTGGTAAAAGTATCAAGACACTACGATCTGACTGTGGTGGCGAATACCTCTTTGGAGAGTTTAGGAATTACTTATCAGAAGTCGGGATTCAATCCCAATTGTCTGCACATGATACACCCCAGTAGAATGGTGTGGAAGAACGAAGGAATATGACTCTTATGGAAATGGTTAGATCGATGATGAGTTATTCAGAATTACCAAATTCATTTTGGGGATATGCTTTAGAAACAGCAGTGTACATTCTGAATATGGTACCTTCTAAAACAGTTCCTTCTACTCCCATGGAATTATGGAATGAGCGTAAGCCTAGTATGAATCATATATGGATATGGGGTAGTCCAACACATGTGCTGAAGGGAGATACTGACAAGTTGGAATCACGTACAGAAGTTTGTCTGTTTGTGGGATATCCTAGGGGAATGAAAGGTGGTTTGTTTTGTAATCCTAAAAATTAGAAGATCATTGTTAGCATCAATGCTCGATTTTTAGAAGAAGATTATGTAATGAACCATAAGCCCATGAGTGAAATAGTTCTAGAAGAAATTAGAGAGGACACGCCTACTTTAGTACCAACAGTACAAGATGAAGTACCACAAGAAACTGCAACACGAGTCACACATGATACACAGCTAGAGACAGTGCCTCGTCGTAGTGGGAGGGTTGTGAGGCAACCTGAGAGATTCATATTTTTGGGAGAGTCTTCGGACTTGATCCCAGGTAAACATTAACCTGATCCCCGAACATATGACGAAGTACTCCAAGATATAGATGTAGTATCTTGGCAAAAGACAATGAATTCCGAAATAGAATCTATGTATTCTAATAAGGTCTGGGAGCTTGTAGAACCACCTGATGGTATAAAAGTCATTAGATGCAAGTGGATCTATAAGAGGAAAAGAGGGACAGATGGGAAGGTAGAAACCTTCAAAGCAAGGCTTATTGCGAAAGGGTATACTCAGAAAGAGGGAATCGATTATGAGGAGACTTTTTCATCGGTAGCCATGCTTAAGTCTATCCGGATACTCTTATCCATTGCCGCTCATATGGATTATGAGATTTGGCAAATGGATGTCAAGACAGCTTTCCTTAATGGAAGTCTTGAAGAAAACATTCATATGAAGCAACCAGAAGGGTTCATTGAAAAGGGCAAAGAGCATCTAGTGTGCAAGCTCAATCGGTCCATTTATGGACTGAAGCAAGCTTCAAGATCTTGGAACATCTGGTTTAATGAAGTAATCCAATCATATGGATTTATTCAGTGTCCGGACGAGTTTTGTGTATACAAGAAGTGTAACGGAAATGTGGTGGTATTTCTTGTACTATACGTAGATGATATTTTGTTAATTGGCAACAATGTCAAGCTATTATCAGATGTAAGGGTATGATTTTCCAAACAATTTGATATGAAGGACATAGGAGAATGTGCACACATTCTTGGGATCAAAGTTATAAGGGATCGCAAGAAAAGAATGTTGTGTCTATCCCAAGCTTTACATATAGATACAATCCTTCCTCGTTTTAGCATGCAAAACTCCAAGAAAGGTTTTTTACCTTTTAGGCATGGAGTAGCCTTATCTAAAGAGATGTCTCCGAAGACATCAAAGGAGATAGAGGACATGAAGGCAGTTCCTTATGCTTCGGCTGTAGGAAGCCTTATGTATGCAATGCTGTGTACGAGACCTGATATCTGTTTTGTCGTGGGCATGGTTAGCAGATATCAGAGTAACCCTGGACATGGACATTGGACTGTTGTGAAGCATATATTAAAGTACCTAAGAAGGACTAGAGATTATATGCTAGTCTACCAAGCAGACGATTTACTCCCTGTGGGTTACACGGATTCGGACTTCCAATTAGATAGGGACAATAGTAAGTCTACGTCAGGCTATGTGTTTACTCTTGGAGGTGGAGCCATTGCATGGAGGAGTGTTAAGTAGAAATGCGTCTCGGACTCAACCATGGAAGCTGAGTATGTGGCAGCCTCTGAGGCAGACAAAGAAGCTGTATGGCTCAGGAATTTTCTAATGGACTTAGATGTGATTTCTGGTTTGCCCAAGATCATCACAATTTATTGTGATAATAGCGGTGCAGTTGCAAACTCGAAGGAACCACGAGCCCATAAGGCAAGTACACATATAGAGCGCAAGTACCACCAGATACGAGAATCGTCAAGCGAGGAGAAGTTGTCGTCGCTAAGATTGCATCAGCAGATAACCTGGCAGATCCTTTCACTAAGGCTCTTGCGGTGAAAGCTTTTGATCGGTATGTGGAGGGGATGAGAATCAAATGTATGGCAACAGATATGACAGCTTAGTCTTTTAGTATAAGTGGGAGATTGTTGGAGTGTATACTAAAAGCCTAGCTTTTGTAAACATTTATTTTTGAAATAAAAAGAATCACATTGGTCAATATCTGCATTTATTTGTTAAATATAATTGTTCAATTAATTTATATAGTGGATAACATGGAGTGTGGTGTCACACTCAGAAGATCATGTTGTCGATTCTCTATAAATTATAAAAAAGTTGCTCACAACTAAGATGGAAAGGAACAAACCATCAGAATAGTCGTAGTGTAATTAAGTATTAGTTTATCTTGACTAATAAATTACACTGATACACTTTAAGTGTATTGAGTAGGACCATTTAGGTAAGTTCTTTTTGTACTGACTTAGTAAAAGAACTAGACCTTAGTTATTATGAAAGTGTGTGCTCTTAATCCTAATATAATAACAAGCACATATATTTAATATTTATTTCTTAGACTTATCAAAGAATGAGATTTAGCTCGATAAATCAATATGCCCGATAAGTTGGGAAATGATATTACTTATAGTGTGTGTTGTTGATTATAGAAGGAATCTGTGTCCTAGTTATCTAGGTTGAGAATGTCCCTAAGAGGAGCTCATAAGGATTGTCATGTTAAACCCTGCAGGTGGACTTAGTCCGACATGACAATGAAGTTGAGTGGTACTACTCTTGGAGCTAGATATTAATTAAGTGAGTTGTCAGTAACTTACTTAATTAGTGGGCATTCGTAATATTAAACACAGGGAGACTAACACACTCATAATAAGAAGGAGCCCATAATGTAATTTGGGATTGGTGCGGTAGTGAGGTAATAACACTCTAGTAGAATGAGTTATTATCGATGAACTTGAGTTGTGTGTTCGGGGTGAGCACGGGATATTCAAGCTCATCGAAAGGCCAAAATCAATTTCTCCTCTAGGTCCCTATCGTAGCCTCATTATAGACTCAAGTCCATCCAAATGTAAGGCTCTTCTTGGTGTCCAAGAAGTGGGCCGGTCCAATGCTTGGTGACCAAGCAAGGGTCGGCCACATCCTCTTCTATAGGTGTCGGCCCTTTGCTTGGTGACCAAGCATGAAGGGGCCGACCACTATAATTCAAAAAGGGAGGGTTGTTTTGAATTTTTAAAATCTTCTCTTTTTAGAAAACTATAAGTTTTAAAAGAGAGATTTTAATTTTTAAAACTTTCCTTATTTGAATTAGGCCACATGTTTTAATAGAAAGTTTTAAAAGTTTTAAAACTTTCCTTTTTTAACCATCCTCATGGTTTAAGAAAAAAAAGGAAGATAAGTTTTAAAATTAAAATTTTCTATCATCATGTTAAAAAAGGAAATTTTCTAAGAGAAGTTTTAAATTTTAAAACATGGTTTTAATTTTTAAAACTTTCCTTTTTTAACTCCTACTTTAGGAAAGATAGCTTATAAATTTTATAAGAGGATTACTTCTTGTAAATTTTTTTAAAAAAATATATTTCCTTATTCCTCTTGATGAGGTGGTCAGTCACCTTGCTTGGTGCCCAAGCAAGTGGTCGGCCATCATAAAATAAAATAAAATCATCACAAAATCAAAATTGGTGATTGATTCAATCAAGAGGAAAGAAAAGGAAAAATAAAAAGGAAAAAGGAAAAACTCTAGGATGATTTTATTTTTTGTAAAAAAAAATTCCTTATTTGCCTTAGGCAAGTAATATAAAAGAAGGGATGAGGGGGCTTCATGAGATACAACTCTTATTCTTTTGCTTGGTGATCTCTTGGTGGTCGGCCCCTCTCTCCCTTTTCTTTTCCCTTTTGCTCTCTTCTCCTTGGTGGTGGTGGTGGCCGGATTTTAGAAGAAGAGGAAGAAGCTTTTGGGTGGTGTTCATCTTGGAGGATCGTCGCCCACACGACGTCCAAGGCGAGGCGAGGAATATGGCAGAAGATCTTAAGGTCATTATCTTACAAAGAGAATGTATAACTAGTAGTTTTCTTCCGCAACATACTAGTTATTTTCTTTGTAAGAATTCTAAATACAAGAGGCAATTAGATCTAGTTTATCGAATTTATTTTTCAAGTTTGTGTTTTCTTCTTTTTCGAATTTGTGATTCGATTGTTCTTTTTGGTTAACCTAGAGTTATTTAAGGAAATTAAATATTAGCTTTCCTTAAAAGGCTTTGACTAGGCGGTGGTGGTTGCTCCCATATCCAAGAAGGTCATGTGTCTCGCCATGCAGTCCTGGAAGCCAATTTTAGAAATTAATATTTAATGGAATTAATAACATAGGTGGATTTGAATCAATAGTGTTAAGTTCCGCTTGCGATTCAAATCTAAACCATTAAGAACAGATAAGTTAAATTTGGAATCAATGATGTTAAGTTCCGTCTGCGATTCCAAATTTAACTTCTAAAGAACACAATAGGTTATTTAAGGAAAGGTTCAACACTTGTACAATAAATTTTTGTACAGTGGAACCGGTACGTTTTCCTAGGACTAACCAACATGACCAACATATACACCCGATCTTTATTTGAAATGGCTGAACAGGTGTTTGGGTAGCCCTTCTTTAAGGCGCCGTAAATCTATAAAATGGGAAGGAGGTTCTTGGGGTAAGAAACCTCCTTCCCTCAATTGTTCCAGAATACCTTCAACTGAGCCAGTCATAGTCCCAATGACACGCCCGATAAACTCAGCTCCGAATTCAGGAGAAGCAAGATACGCCTGACGCCGACTCTCCCAACGTTTTTCCTCACCTTTTTTATAGTCTTGTAGCTCTGAGGCGAGACGTTCTGATTCGGCCTTAAAATTGTCCCTTTCTACCTTAAAATGATTGGCTCTAGGGCTCTAACTAACAGTTCTCCCCCTTGCGGGAACCCTAGAAGCCTCATCTTCATTAATCCGTCCACCTCTAGAGCAAGGGAACACCTCCAAGGACGCCATGATTCAAGGATAAGCACTATCCTCTCTCTACTTCTTTGTATTGGGTTGTAGTTTGCTTCTTTCTTTATCTTTGGTTGTATTTCCTTTGCTATGGAGTTGATTCTCTAGACCTAGGATGTAGGAAGTAACTATGATGTGATTGTGGATGTATAAACTATGTATTTGGATATTTCCTTATTCAATGAAGTGTTATGTCATGTTATATTTGTGTTGTGCCTTCTATGTGTTTGATGAAGTGTGTGAATGGTGCAAACATGTAGATGTGGATTGATTGTGGATCCCGTAGAGGGATACCCTAAATCATATGACCGAGGGATGCTAGTAACAGGCAAATCCCGCTAACAAATATTTAGGTTATCATCTTGAAAGGAGAAGCAATTCTCTACAAGGAAGTAAGTAGTCATAGTCAATTGTAATCCTCATCTCTATGTTTATTAAGTTGTGCATGTGTTCCTGTATTGTACGATCGAGGGGTGCTAGTGACAGGTAGATCCTGCTAACTAACTTTAGAGAAATCATTCCTATTTAATTGCAAGGAATGTTGTTCTAACTACCCTGCCGGTTGTCCACTGCAAGGGAGAATCAGTAACTTTCTACATGTGCATAAGAATAGAGGTAAGGAGATGAATAATACATAAGGTCATTAACTAGCATCATAGTGAAACTGAAATCCTAGTATCTATCCATCCCTAAATCTAACTCTCTCTTATTTTCTACTCTTTACATTCTCTCTTTCCTTTACTCTCTCTTTTCCAATTATCCTTCGATTGTCTAGATAGCTCGCTATGTGAAGTTAACTAGTGCTTAATCGAAAGTCCCTGTGGATTCGATATCTTTTGTATTATTGACGACGAAATCATGCACTTGCATAATCGTAACAAATTTTTGACACTATTGTCGGGGACTATTTTCGATTAACATTAGTTGATTAGCATATAAATTACTCTAGACATTTTTATTTTTCTTTTACTTATTGCATTTTCTTTCCTATCTTCATTATACACTTTCTTTCTTATTTTTAATTTCTGTATTTATTTTTTTTATTCAAAACAAAAAAATTGGTTGAGTGCCTTGATTATTTTAGATCTCTTATATTCATGTGTTATGTGATGATTACTCACTGTATCTTGTGAGTTTATTACTTTTGTTTCAGGGGAGACCAGAAATTTTCTTTAGTTATGGATTGTTATTCTTGGCAACCTAGAGGGCTCAATGTAAGAGATAGTTCATATGATGAGCATTATGTGAACAATTGCACTAAATATGGTAGTTCATCCTATCCATCTGCCATATGCCACCTCTTCCAAAATGAAGTTGACCCTTCCACAGAACCAACTGATGATATCTGCATGGTTTGAGGCAGCTCATCCCATCCAACTACTATATACCACTTCTTCCAAAATGTTGCTACCTCCTTCACAGAACTTTAGAATCTATTCCAACCTGTGCATCATGATATGCATAATTTAGTTCCTAGTACTTCTAGTTACGACTGGGGTGATCAATAAACTCAAAACATTCAACCCTAACATACTTCATAGGAGAATGAGCAGTTACTATTACAGCAGCATAACTCTGACTCACCTCAACACTACAATCAAGATGGAATGAATTATCAGGATTTTGAGTACAACAACATTCAAAGTGTTGAGCAGTCTTCTCAAGCAAATCAGAGTCCATCAGAAATTCAAGATGATTCACCATTAGTTGGACAACAATAGTTGCAACATTATGAGCTAATTGACTGGGAAGACTCCCAAGACTTAGATATTCTTGCTCTCAGTCATATGAATACCAAAATACAAGAATTAGAAGAGCTCTTGATGTAAGAGGGGATCTTGTTTTGTTGATCCCTATAGCAAGATGATGTGTCAAGTCCAAATTTAGAGTCTTGGTTGAAGGATGATTTGGAAGGGATGGAATGTAAAGCTGAAGGCAACTATAATTATGATTCTGCAGCTCTACAGGACTCCTCAACTGCTATGCATGGTGATGATGTATATGATGATACTCCGGACACTAATAGGATCATTGATGCATCTCCAACTTGTTGGTTACTACTCGGTAAACCTAATGGTTCCACTGTACAAAAATTTTGTACAAAGGTCTGAACCTTTACCTAGCTACCATGTGTTCTTTTAAATTAAACTTGGATCGCCTGCGGAACTTAACACGTTTGATCCAAAGTTTAATCTATTTGTTCTTTTAGGTTTAGACTCGGATCTCCTGCGGAACTTAACACGTTCGATCCAAATCACCTAGGTTATTAATTTCATTAAATATTAGTTTCTAAAATTGGCTCCCAGTACTGACGTGGCGAGGCACATGGCCTTCTTGGATATGGGAACAACCACCACCGACTAGACAAAGCCTTTTAAGGAAAGTTAATATTTAATTTCCTTAAATAACTTTAGGTCAACCGAAAAGAACAATCAAATCACACAGAAAAGAAAAAAACAAAAGAACACAACATCGAAAACAAATTCGAAATACTAGAATCATATGCCTCTTGTATTTGGTATTATTTCCAAAAATAACTAGTATGATGCAGAAAGGAAAAATACTAATTATACCTTTTAGAAAGACCTCTTGATCTTCTACCGTATTCCTCTTCTAACCTCGGACGTTGTGTGGGCAACGATCTTCCAAGATGAGGACCACCAATACACCTTCTTCTCCCCCTTGCAAGGTTCGGCCAAGTCAATAGCTCCTCCAAGGATGAAGAGAAAACACCACCAATGCTCCAAGGGATAAAGCTTTCTCTCCTTCTTCTCCAAGCTTGAATCCGGCCACCACTTGATCTCCTAGAAGAAGAGAAGGTTCGGCCACAACAAGGAGAAGAGAGAACTTGAAGGGGTCGGCCACACCAAGGAAGAAGAGAGGAAGAATAATAAAAGTTGTGTGTCATGAAGGCACCCCAACCCCCTCTTTTATATTCCTTAGCTTTGGAAAATAAGGAAATTTAATTATAATAAAATTTCCTTAACTTTCCTTGACATGAATTAATTGAGAAAAATAAAATAAAATTTCCCAATTAACCTTGTAATGGTCGGCCACCTCATGGAGATCAAACAAGACAACTTTTAATCAACAATTAAAAATTCCTTATTTGTCTTCGGAAATTTTAAAAATAAAATTTCCCTTTAAAATCTCTTCATGGTTGATAAAAAGAAATTTCTAAAATTTTAATTTTTCAACATGTGAATAATTTACAAAGAGAAAAAATAAAATATCTTTCCTATTTACAAATAAGGAAAGAGATCTAATCTCTTTTCTTAATCTTTTGTAGAAGAGGTATTTTAATTTTAATTCTCTCCAATAAATAATATCTTCCACATAAGAAAATTTTAAAATTAAAATTCTTTTAAATTTAATGGGGGCTGGCCACCTAAGCTTGGGTTCAAGCTAGGGCCGGCCACCCATGAACCAAGGCTTGGCCGGCCCTAGCTTGAACCACAAGCTAGCTTGGCATCATGGGTACGAAGGTGGGTATAGGTGGGTATAGTACTCTATAAATAAGAGGCTACGATAGGGACCGAGAGGAGGAATTAGTTTTGGTCTCCTGATAAAATTAAGCATCCCGTGTTTGCCCCGAACACACAACTTAATTTTATCAATAATAATTCATTCCACTGGAGAACTATTATTGAACTACCGCACCAATCCCAAATTACATTTTTGGGCTCCTTATTATTATGAGTGTGTTGGTCTCCCTGTGTTTAAGATGTCGAATACCCACTAATTAAGTGAGTTACTGACAACTCATTTAATTAATATCTTATTCCAAGAATAGTACCACTCAACCTTATCGTCATATCGGACTAAGTCCACCTGCAGGGTTTAACATGACAATCCTTATGAGCTCATCTTGGGGACATTATCAACCTAGATTACTAGGACACAGTTTCCTTTTATAATCAACAACACACACTATAAGTGATATCATTTCCCAACTTATTGGGCTTATTGATTTATCGAACTAAATCTCACCCATTGATAAATTAAAGAAATAAATATCAAATATATGTGCTTGTTATTATATTAGGATTAAGAGCACACACTTCCATAATAATTGAGGTCTTTGTTTCTTTATAAAGTCAGTATAAAAGAAACGACCTCAAATGGTCCTACTCAATATACTCTAAGTGTACTAGTGTAATTATATAGTTAAGATAAACTAATTCCTAATTACACTACGACCTTCCAATGGTTTGTTCCTTTCTATTTTGGTCTTGAGCTGTTGTTTATAATTTATAAGGTACTGATAACATCATCTTCTGTATGTGACACCACATACTATGTTATCTACAATATAAATTAATTGAACAGCTACAAACAAATGTAGATAATTTGACCAAATGTGATTCTTTATTCAAAATAAATGTTTACAAAAGCTTAGGCTTTCAATATACACTCTAACACAACTAACCTTCCTATTGTTCTTGCTACAACTTCTAATAGTATATGCTTGAGTGATGATGGGATTATAGAAGAAGAAGATGTTAATATTTGTGTGCAACCCTCTAAGTGGGAAGTGGTGGAAAGCTGGAGACCCCAAGGCTGGACACTCTCACCTTTTCCTATACTTTATTTCATCATAACAAGGCCTCAACATCAACTATGATCACTGTGCTCTTGACCTGGGCACTTCATGTGAACCTTCTCCAACCATCAAGAAGCATCTTTAAGGAAAAGAAGAAGGAGAGAGCAATTCCTCTAGATGTGATTTTCACGATGAAAGCTCCCTCCACATTATGGGCCATTAACCGGAAAGTCTGAAGGTATCTCACTCCAACAAGATCACGATTTAAGTGAACCAAATAAGTGGCCAAGCTAATGACCTTAAACAAGCACTTCTTGGGAGGCAACCCAAGTTCTCTCTTATTTTCATTTATGTCTTTAGTCTTTATAGTTTCATTTCTTTCTTAATAGTAAACACGTATCCTCTACTTAATTTTTCTTGGCTATCTTCTTTTATAGGACTCAAATATTAGTAGTTCATTACATGATGGAGAGGTTAATGATGTGGACATTTGGTATGCATCATTTGGTAACTTCTCTTACTATAAATCTCCTCCACATTATTTTTAGTTTTTATTGGGATAATGAAAAGTTTAAGTCTGGGGGAATGCATTAAATGCATTAGGTTTAGTTTAGCTTTTGTTATATTCTATTTAATGTTTTTAGTTTTTATTGGGATAATGAAAAGTTTAAGTCTGGGGAATGCATTAAATGCATTGGGTTTAGTTTAGCTTTTGTTATATTCTATTTCTTTTTGTATAATAAAATTATTACTAGTTGTATCATTCATCATATCATGATTGTTTGTTCCTTAATGTAAAATACTAGCATATTTGTTCTAGATTTTATGTGATTTATTGGTTACTTATGGTGATAGTATGTTTAGTGATCTATTTTTTTCTATCTATGATAGCATGAAGTGAGCAATATTTTTACTGTAAGAGTTTAATTATTGGCCTTGTTTTAGGATCTCTTTTCACTTTACCTAGTTTTGATAGTAAATAACTCTGAAAATAGTCATGATTCATAGAACTTGATTAGTATTAGTGTTTCTATGGTGATTTCTCAAATTGTATTTTGGTTACTGGATGATACTTGAATCATGTCAACCCATTTAGAAAAATCAAAATATCCCAACATTTGCATTTGTGTTCAAGTGTTGCATCTTGCAATCACTTAAAAAAATGATGATGAAAAAAAATAAATGAATAAGGGATATAAAAAATAGTTATCGTGAGTGGTGACTAGTAAGTTACCCCTTTGAGACCAAGTTAGGTTACTGGAAAAATAACTGTTATGTTTCTCTTGATATCGAGCACACCTTTGAGACCATGGGTAGATTGAGGAGGATGAATTGAGCGTGTGGCAGGTAAGTGCCTATCGCTAGAAGCATAAGGAACATAGCTTTATGACAACTTGACTAGGCTTAAAGATTGAAACTTGAAAAACTTAGGTCACTATTTCACTGAACACAGAGAACTATTACTTAGGTCGTACTCAAACAACTTTTGTAACTTACTCACCAATGAAATCATTTGATAGGATTACATTGACTTGCTTGACATTATGATGCACTATTTAGCCACTGGAATCTAGATTGCAGTTTTTACTTGAGGGCAAGCAAAAGTTTAAGTCTGGGAGTGTAATGTGCATAGATTATATATACTTTTATGTATACTTTAATGCACATCTACTTATATTTCATTAGCATAATCTATGTTTATTGCACCCTATTTCATTATAATATCATATTTCTACTCCTTTTGTTCGGAAATCTATTTTTTACTTGTTTTAATTGATAGGACATTATTTGGAGCAAAAATAGAGCTTAATTGGAGTCTAGAGCTTCCAAAATATCCAGGCAATGTGAAAATCACACAGGCATGCGAAAATCAAGTTTTTCCTATGTTCTGGCCGTGTGGAATCCACACGGCTGTGTGGAGGCCGTGTGAAGGCCATGTGGAGGTCGTGTGAAGGCCGTGTGGAATTTTTAGCACTATAGACTGAAACTAAAATGGTTATAACTTTGTGCTTGTTTGGAGTTATGGTTTGTTCTTTATATCAAAATGTATATAACTTTAAGATATACAACTTTGCTGAAGACTTCAACAAGAGAAACCCCTATCTTGATGGTCTAAAATACATTGTAATGAAACATAGCCATGTAGAGTCATCTTAGGGTCATGCAAAGGTTAAGTCATGGTCGTGTGAACCACACAGCCATGTCACATTCCCAGAGAAGAATAAGACTTTGGCCGTGTGGACCACACGGTCGTGTCACATTTCCAAAGAAGAAGTAGAGTTAGGTCGTGTAAATCCACACGGGTCGTGTGGAAGTTCCATAGAATGAGAATACTTTGGCTGTGTGGACCACACGATCGTGTCATATTTTCATAGAAGAAGAAGACTTTGGTCATGTGGACCATCCGACAGTGCCACCAGACCAGAGCCAAAGCAGCACATGGTCATGTGGATTTACACGACCGTGTCATGGCCCGTGCAAGGGTTGTGCCAAGTGCTATAAAAGGGATTTTTCTCCCATTCTCACCAATCTTTAGCTTGGGGCTCACCCCCATTCCTTGGAGAAGGGTTTTCCCCCTTGGGAAAACCCGAGAAGCCTCATCTTCACTGATCCATCCACCTCCAGGGCAAGGGAATGCCTCTAAGAATGCCATGCTTCAAGGATAAGCACTCTCCTCTCTCTATTTCTTTGTATTGGATTGTAATTTACTTCTTTCTTCATCTTTGATTGTATTTCCTTTGCTATCAAATAGATCTCTAGACTTAGGATGTAGGAAGTAGCTATGATGTGATTGTGGATGTATAAACTATGTATTTGAATATTTCCTTATTCAATGAAGTGTTATGTTATGTTCTATTTATGTTGTGCCTTCTATGTGTTTGATGAAGTGTGTGAATGGTGCAAACATGTAGATGTGGATTGATTGTGGATCTCGTAGAGGGATATCCTAGATCATATGATGACCGAGGGGCGCTAGTGACAAGCAGATCCCGCTAACGAATATTTAGGGTATCATCTTGAAAGGAGAAGCAATTCTCTACAAGGAAGTAGGTAGTTGTAGTCAATTGTAATCCTCATCTCTATGCTTATTAAGTAGTGCATGTGTTCCTATGTTGTACGACTGAGGGACGCTAGTAATAGGCAGATCCCACTAACAGACTGTACAGGAATCATTCCTATTTAATTGCAAGGGATGTTGATCTAACTATCCTACCGGTTGTCCACTGCAGGGGGGAGCCAATAACTTTCTACATGTGCATAAGAATGGAGGTAAGGAGATGAATAATGCATAGGGTCATTAACTAGCATCATAGTGAAATTGAAATCCTAGTATTCATCCATCCCCAAATCTAACTCTCCCTCTTTCTCTACTCTTTACATTCTCTCTTTCCTTCACTCTCTCTTTTCCAATTAACCTTCGATTGTCTAGATAGCTCGATGTGAGAAGTTAACTAGTGCTTAATCGACAAAGAGGGTTCGATATCTTTTGTATTACTGACGACAAAATTGTGCACTTGCGGGATCGTAACAACTACTCCATAGGCTTATCCAAATTCCAAGAAATTATGGCAGAGGCCAATTTAGCTAACTCATCTGTTGTCTGATTTTTTGAAAGAGGAATTTTATGTACACTAACTTCATCAAATCCCACCCTTAACTTGTCAAATGCCTTTGTATATAACTTAAGTCGTTCATTGTTGATTTTAAAATTACCAGATAATTGTTGAGCTTCTAGTTAGGAATCAGAATAGAGTAAAACTTGGGCGGCTTCCACACGCCAAGCCACTTATAATCCCGCTATTAAGGCCTCATATTTTGCTTCATTGTTAGTTGCCCGATAATTTAATAGTACAGATAGTTGCATTCGATCTTCCCTGTGTGATATAAGAAGAATACCTATTCCACTACCCTGTCGGGTAGAGGATCCATCAACATATATCTTCTAGATTTCTTTGATTTCCAGACCCTGCACTTCTGTTATTAAATCAGCTAGAGCTTAGGCCTTGATGGCCTCTCGAGGCTGGTATTATATATCGTACTCACTAAGTTCGGTTAATATTATGAGTAAATGTGATAAAAAGTAAGGACACGACCTTTGAGCAGCTAGGATCAATCCGTACACCAACTTCTCGAGCGTAATATGGTGGCACTAGGCTCCTTTTAATAAATGGCTCAAAAAATATACAGGTTGTTGCTCTCTTCCCTCTTGCCTCACTAACACTGAACCAACAGCATGTTCATTAGCTGATAAATAAATCCATAAAGTTTCACCCACTATTAGTTTAGCTAATATAGGAAGAGTAGACCTATAGTTCTTTAGCTCCTTAAACACCTTGTTGCGGTTATCGTCCCATTAGAACTTGGTTACTCAGCGTAATATCTTGAAGAAAGGGAGACTTTGATCAGCTGATTGGGAAATGAAGTGAGACAGGGCAGTATTTCGGTCGGTCAATCTCTGCACCTCTTTCAAATTACGTGGAGGAGTCATATCTTGCAATGGCTACACTTTGCTAGGATTAGCTTCTATTCCCCGCTCAGTCACCATATAACCTAGAAATTTTCCATTCTTGGCTCTAAATAAACATTTGCAAGGATTAAGCTTGAACTTTCTCAAAATTCTACAGGTTTCTTTTATGTCCGCACATAGATCTGTCGCTCGGAGAGATTTGATAAGAATATAATTCACATAAACCTCCATGTTTCTTCTAATTTGCTTCTGAAAAACCTTCTTCATGAGCCTTTGATAAGTAGCTCTTGCATTTTTTAGTCCAAAAGGCATGACATTATAACAGTAAGTGCCCTCAGCAATTATGAAGTTAACCTTTTCTTGATCCTCCTTGGTGAGTGAGATTTGGTGATATCCCTGATAAACGTCTAGTATACAAATATACTCATAGCCAGCTATAGAATCCACCACCTAGTCAATACAAGGTAAAGGGTAATAGTCCTTCGGACAAGCCTTGTTGAGATTCCAGAAATCGATGTAGACTCACCATTTGTTTTCATGCTTAGACACCAAAACAACATTAGCCATCAACTTGGGAATTGTACCTCTTGGATGTAGCCTACCTCCAATAGTTTGTCCACCTCTTCTTTAATGATCTTATTCTGATCGGCTCTAAAATCCTATTTTCTTTGATTGACTGGGTGGGCATCAGGATATACATGGAGTGCATACTCCATGACCGTCGGAGACACGCCCGTCACTTCTTTGGGCATCCAAGAAAATACATCACTATTGCATGTCAAACACTTCAATAGCTCGGCCTTAAGATCAGGAGCTAGGTCGATAGCTATATGAGTAGTTTCTTTCGATCAGCTAGCCTGAATCTGTACTTCCTTCTCTTCATATACTAGGACGGGTGACTTTTCTTAAATGACATTAACTTCCATCCTCTAGACTTTCCGAGTGGCATTGGCTTCTGTCTTTACTATCTCCATGTAGCACTTGCGTGCTACTAGTCGGTCACCTTTAGCTTCCCCCACTTGATTATCCACGAGGAATTTTATCTTATGGCAGAATGTTAAAATGGCCGCTCGGAAGTCATTCGGGTCGGTCAACCCAAAATGGTGTTGTATGTGGAGGGTACGCCCACCACTATAAAGATCGATCGGCGCATCCTCATTAGGGGTTCCTCCCCTAAGGATATGGCCAGTTTTATTTGGCTGATCGATTATACCTCATTGCCCATAAACCCATACAGAGGAGTGGGCATAGGCTAGAGCTAGCTTGAGTCAATCTACAACCGATCAAATGCTTGCTTGAAGATGATTTTAATGGAGCTACCTGTGTCAATGAAAGTGCGAGAGATATTATAATTGGTTGTCACAGCCTTGATTATCAATGCATCGTCATCGAGTATTTCTACTCCCTTTAGATCTCTAGGCCTGAAGCTAATTTCAAGTCCAGCCACCTGCTTTACACTGCATCTGACTTCATGGATGACTAAACGTCGAGCATGTGACTTCCTCGCTCATTTGGAGTCACCATCAGTTGGCCCCCTGGCTATCATGTTGATATTATCCTTAGCAACATTGTTGCAATTTTCTTCTTACCGGGCAGATGGTTGCTCTTGTTGCACCTGAGCGGGCATTTGAGTTTACTCGGCCGGGAGTTTAAAGTTCCTGACTGTAGCCCGGTCATCCGGTATTCAATCTTGAGCGGACTGTTTCATCAGGGATACATCGATGATTTGAAATTGAGGAACACGGACGATATCTAGGATTACCTTCCTACTGATTCCATAGAGTATAACAATCCTCGTGTTATGAGTGATTGTTTGATGATACGTGCACCACTTCCATGGGACTTCTCTAGGAACCCCCCACATGTTGCACGGCTTGGGGGCTGCGTCTCAAGATGACTATACTGAGGACCCACATGAGGTCCTTTGGGTGGAGGAATAGGTACCACTGGGCATTCAGGAATCAGAGCGAAGGTGGATGTAGCCCCCTCCTTTTTTCGGGCAGCTTGAGTTTCTTCAACATTGATGAATTCAGTTGCACGTTCAATTAGCAGTTCAAAGTTGGCTAGAGATTTTCTAACCAAATCTTTGAAGAAATCATTATTATTAAGCCCTTGATAAAAGGCATTTACTAAAAGCTCTGTGGTGGTCATGAGAACATCCATAGCCACCTGATTGAACCTCTTGATGTAGGCTTGAATGGTCTCCTTAGGTCATTGCTTAATTGAGAAGAGACTCCAAGGTATTTTTATGATACCTTCGGTTACTGGAAAAGTGATGGAGAAATACCTTGTGAAAGTCCTTGAAGCAGCGAATAGAGTTATCTAGTAATCGCTTGAACCATCGCTGGGTTGCTCTGCCAAATGTAGTGAGGAACATCCAACATTTTACACCATCCATAAAATGCTAAAGAAGAGTGGTGTGCTCAAATTTGAGGAGATGATCCTCCAGGTCAGTGGTTCCGGAATATTCTCCTATGTTCAGGTTTTGATAATGCTTGGGTAATGGATCATCCAACACCCTTTGAGAGAATGGAGTAGCAATTCACTCAGAGGAGCTATCATTGGCCACCGCTTTTCCTCTATACCCATCACGCACAAGTGCCTCCTTAAAAGACTCCTGGGGGTATTATTCCTTGGCCCAACTATTCTAATAGTGTGTGAAAAAGAACTCAAGGGCGTCGAGTTAGTGAGAGAGGCACAAGAAGCAAGCGAGCAGGGCCCTCCTCTTGAACCCCTCTCTCCCTCTGATGAGCAGTTGTTGATGCTTCCGAATTTGGTGGTGGCAACATACCACCAGTGTTAGCTTATTGTTACTGTTGAAGCAGTTTTTGTACTCTAGCATTGATGAGCAACTCCATATTTTCTTACATGAAGGTGACGGTATTGAGTTTTCCAGGTTCTTCCATCATAAAGCTTCAGATCTAGGCGAAGATTCCCACAGACGGTGCAAAATTTGATCCTGTCTGAAGGCGATGAGATGGCATGCTAGCTCCAATAGGTGGTCTCTTGACGTACAATAAGCTTCTCAAGATCTGAAGGAAACTCCTCAACAATCCTATGCACAGTTAGATGAACCAACAAAGCATTAGTGACCTAAGTCTAGGGTAAGAATCTCTAGCTTGGCCCTTCGACGCTCAAGTCAGTTTCCTTGCTCGAAGGTGAAAGAAGAATAGTATCAGAAAATGCAAGAGAGTAGGGCTTCAGATGTAAATGTTTGCATTATGTACCTTGCCAATGGAGAGGATTCTCCTTTTTATACCACCTTACATAACCTCCATGATTGCGAGGTGGTCACCGGTTTGTTTAAGTTTGTTAGAAGATGAGAGAAGTACAACTTAGAGGTCATCTAATAATCTTTCGAGGAATCTTTTTTCTACTCTAGATGTACCTCTTTTGTCATTTATAACTTGGACCCTTGATGAAATATTCAAAGGAGTGTATTGTTGTAAATGATTAATTAATGAGGAAGATTCAAGAAAATATTTTCTGACAAGTTCACCAGACTATCATAAGGTTGTAGACTACTTGTTTGCTAAATATATTTTGACCGGCCATTAAGCTAATCGTATATTGAAAATATCCTCTGTTGAATATATCCTGGTCGGTCATTAAGCCGGTCATATATTGAGCATACCTTCTATTGAATATATCCTAGTCGGTCATTAAGTTGATTGTATAGTGAGCATACCTTCTGTTGAATATATCCTGGTCGGTCATTAAATCGATCGTATATTGAGCATACTTTCTGTTGAATATATCCTAGTCGGTCCTTAAGATAGTCGTATATTAAGCATACCTTCTGTTGAATATATCCCAGTCGGTCATTAAGTCGGTTGTATATTGAGCATACCTTCTATCGAATATATCTCGTTCGATCATTAAGTCGGTCATATATTAAGCTTCTTATAAGGTTGAGTACTTTTAAGCTTGATCAGGCTTCGCCCGATTGAGCGCATACAAGCAACCTTATGTTCGTTTGGTCTTTGCTCGGCCGATCGTATGCTAAAAGATTTATATACAAGCAACCTTATGTTCATTTAGCCTTCGTTCGGCCAATCATATACTAAAAGCTTAATAAGGCTGAGTAGCTCTAAGCTCGTCCGGACTTCGCAAAATCGAGTGCACACAAGCAACCTTATGTTCGTTCAATCTTCGCTTGGACAATCATATGCTAAAAGCTTTATAAGGCTAAGTGCCTCTAAGCTCGCTCATGCTTTGTCCGGTCAAGCACACATAGGCAACCTTATATTCGTTCGGTCTTCGCTCGGCCAATCGTATGCTAAAGGCTTTATAAGGCTAAGTACCTTTAAGCTAGATTGGGCTTTGTTCGGTCGAGCACACAGACACCCTTATGTTCGTTTGGCCTTCGTTCGACTAATTGTATATTAAAAGCTTTATAGGGATGAGTGTCTTTAAGCTCGATTAGGCTTTGTCCGGTCGAGCGCACACCAGTAACCTTATGTTCGTTCGGACTTCATTCGGTCGATCACATACTAAAAACTTTATAAGGTTGAGTACATTTAAGTTCGATCGGTCTTTACCTGGTCGAGCGCACACAGACAGCCTTATGTTAGATTGAGTTTATAACCGATTGGCCCTATCTGAGCATCCTACTCAAAGAATGCTCGAGTGCATTTTTAAGACTTTGATGTAGGGCAATCAACAGAACCAGTTAACAAACATCACCCTATCCTAACCTTGATTGTCACTTCACCTTAACTTTAATATCTGTCATTTCCTGAATCCGCTTGTCATAACTCGTATCACTAGCCTCTCACTGAAGTCTAGTCGAAGGAGGTGTAACCAACTGACTGGACTTAAGTTCTAGTCTCATTTACTCCTCATTTGTGACTTAATTTACAAGAGTTAACTTTCCCATTCTCCCTTTTAAAAGATGATGACCTAATTTTAAGGTTAATGAGGGACAGCCAACTGTACTTCAGCGAGCTAATCAATGAATTTCAAATTTAACCGCTTCCCTATTTCATTCCCGCTTACTTATTTTTCTTTGATATTAGGATTCTTTTACAATTCATGTTCTCGATCGTACCTCAGGCATCTAGCAATTTGTGCCTTAGGTATTTAGTGACTTCTTCGAAAAATAGTCCTCCTTTCGCTAGGTCAAGTACCGAGGATGTGTAAAAAGGTATTTTTAGCTACTAAAAGGTCTCACTTGTCATGTCCTTCATAAATTTCTATTCATGGATGATTGCCATGTGTCCCTTCCACTCATTCTTAATGACACTTGCTGACATCCCCCCTCCTTGTAAAACACAATGACATGTTCATTTAATCTTGCAAATCAACGACCCTCCTTGTATGGGATCTTTCAATCTAACGGTGATGCTTAAACTACTCCTTATAAAACCCTAAACAACATCGACTCTTCACCTATCACTTCTCATCTTCTCCCATCTATTCTTTTTGATGACCTCTCTTCCTCTACACTTCCTATTTCCTGACTTCCATCGGACCTAGTAAGTTGCTCGTCTTTTGGACTGTATCCTATCATGGCCCAAGAATCCTTTACTCAGTGGTATGCCTTGACTGCCTACAAGTTTGATGCTTCCGACCGAGCTCACCTCTATTCCAAATATGGTATACCCTATAGTTATAAGATTTGCCTACCCTCTCCAGATGAACGTCTCCATCTTCCTCCTGATGATCACCTCACATTCTTCTCTGACCAAGTGGTAGTAGGCTTGTGCTTCCATATCCACCCAATCTTCTCCGAAGTAAGCCAATACTTTCACATTCCCTTGCAATAATTCATCCCAAATGCTTTTCAATATATGTGTGGGATGTATATGTTATTCTACTTATTTGGCATTCCTCCTACTCTCCGTAACCTATATCTGTTCGCCTATCCCAACAAATCAGAACCTAGAACCTTTCTTTTCTAATCTCCACCAAAGGCAATCTTCTTTGAGGGCATGCCCTCTTCTATTAAAAGATGAAAATCTCTTCTTTTTTTTCTTTATGAAAATCCCTGATTCCACCACTTGGCTCGTCACTTGGCAATCTTCCTTTCCTCCTCTCTCAGATCCGACCCGACTTAAACAGGATCCCATCTTCATTTTTTATCTCCCTAAACTGAGCGACAATAATTCAAGATTAATCAATGGCTAGAGGATGACTTTCTGTATCTTTTTAGCTTAAGTCTAGTCCAAAAGAAGCTACCCTACTCTTTTGGTAAATTTTGATAATTTAATCTTTATGTTATCACTAATTGAAATATGTTCTATTTTGGGTAGTGGACTCAGTTTTAAGAGCTTTGGTTGCTAAAAAAGATTGCCCTTTCTAAGGAGGAGCTTCGTGCTCAGGAACAAAAATTATTTGTCGAGCAGGGCTTACCCCCAGCCACTAGTTCCAGTCAAGCCGCCGAAACTAGTGCTACCACTACCTTAGAAGAGCTTGCCCCTGCTTCACTACCTCCATCAGAGGATGCTCCCCTAGAACCAGAGGTGCCCCTGAAGAGGAAACACAATGAGCCAAAACTTACTCTCACTCCTTCCCCTAAACGACAAGTAACAGTTATCCCGCAGGATGATGCTCCTGAAGAAGGGCAAGAGCAGTCTCCAGAACCTACCCTGTCTGCTCTTTATCTGACCCTCATACTACCTAGTCCCATACAAATTGGGGAAGACCCATCATTGCTGAGTGATCCTCCAGCCTTTTACCTTCTCCTCAAGGAAAGTCTCGTGACACCGTGCCAAAAGAGCTCGGCCCATCCCCTATGCTTTTTCTGTTTACCCTCTACTCCAAGTCCAATTTCCCCCGACTATCTTCCTCCTGTTATCTTTCCCCTTTTGTTAGGAGGATGTTTGATAAATGTTTGGGCAGAGGCTTAAAAAATACTGAGTGAACTCCCTCCCAAAGAGTTATCAGATGAATTCGCTTACGATCAAACTACGGTACCATAACCTTAATCGATCAATCTTCATCTCTCTTATTTGCTCTTATTTGCTTATATTTATGCTTTTCATACAGCACTAGGCAGTTAGCATGAATATCGCTCAACATTTTCAAGATCTAGCCCAAGAGAATGAATTGCTAAAGCAATAAAATTCTGTAATGATGAGTATCAGTTCTTCTAGCCAAACAAAAGAATTATCTGCTCAACTTTAGGAAGCTCAAGAGCTAGCAAAAAGTGAGCTCGAGAGAGCAACTCAACTGCATAACACCTTATATTCTATTAAGATTCAACTTCAAACAGAGGCAAACCTCTAAGTAGAAACATAAACAAAGCTAAAGGAATAGACTGACAAGATTACACAATTATCTAGTCAGATGCAGACACAGGAATTTGCCCATGCTACTGAGTTATCCACCAAGGCATCAGAGCTAGCAGCTCTAAAGGTTGAGCGGGATTCTTTGGCATCGAAGCTAACCACCACCCAAATTAATCTGGTGTTTTCCCAAGTGGAACTGACAACCATCCAAGCAACATTAGAGACTTATCGTGCAAGAGAAGAAGAGTGGTTTAATATAAAGAAAAATTAACTCTTCTAAACACTTGAGTTCAATACACCAATTGCTCACTCCATTGTCCAAGCACTTATACTAGGGGTGCAAGGCGCAATGGAGCAACTGAAAGAGGGTGGCTATTTAACCTCTGACCCTCCTACCATCTCTTTAGATTACGATTGGATAACTAACAACGCTCCACCTGATTCATTTCCTAAGCTTTCATGATTTATTATGTGTTGGATTATCTATTAATTTAGGGATGTTTTGAGACAAACATTTCTTTTTGATATGTGCTGATATTTTATTAATTTTAACGAGTATTTCATTTTACTAAAGTTTCCTTTTCCCCCTTTGGTTGATGCTACAAAGATTACTTAGGCATTAAATCGGCCGAGCAAAACAAAGTGCCCTAAGTCTTTAATTCTATCGGAACTAATTCAACCTTATTCTGATCGAGTGGGTTGCGACGCGTAGAATTTATCAACTCGATCAAAACTCATTCGATATTTATCTGGACGAGCAGATTATGGTACCAAAATTTTATCTGTCTGACCGAAACTCGCTCATCTTTATCTGTCTGATTGGAATCTTTTTTTCTACCATAGATGTACCTCCTTTGTCATTTATAACTTGGACCCTTGATGAAATATTTATAGGAGTGCATGGATTTAACTGATTAATTAATGAGGAAGCTTTAAGAAAATATTTCCCGACAAGTTCACTAGGCTGTCATAAGGTTATCGACTACTTGTTTGCTAAATATATTTTGACCCATCATTAAGTCGATCGTATATTGAGAATACCCTCTGTTGAATATGTTGGTGCAGGAAGCATCCGACGATCGAACCCGAGTTTTGATAATGGCAAAGGGTTCAAAGTTAAGATTAATTGTTGTCTAATGTACTTGAATAAGTGTTTCAGGAAAGTCCTAACTGCAATTAGACAGGTGAAAATCCTAAGGGGTGGTAACCTTAGGTCTTAAGGGGTGGTAACCCTAGGTGAAGGAAAACCCTAAGGGGCAGCAACCTTAGGTCCTAGGGGGTGGTAACTCTAGGTGGAGGAAAACCCTAAGGGGTGGCAACCTTAAGTCCTAGGGAGTGGTAACCCTAGGTGGAGGAAAATCCTAAGCGGGGTAATCTTAGGCCCTAGGGGGTGGTAACCCTAGGTGGAGAAAAACCCTAGGGGGCGGTAACCCTAGGTCCTAGGGGGTGGTAACCCTAGGTAGAAAGTCCAGTCGGTCTGGAGGACCGGACTGGCATAAGGTAATCTCTCCTGAGGGGAATAGGTGAGGATGCGTTCCTCGTAGAGGAAACAATAGGCGTCGGGTCGACCTAGGGTTTCCGGTCGGAGATCTGAAGTCAGACCCGGATAGTCCAACGACTGTCAAATACTACTTTTATTATATTTTATGTGTGCTAACTTTGTCTTGTAGGGTATGTGTGTGTTTTGTGAACTAACATGCTTTGCAGGGATAAATGAGCAAGGCCAGCCTCGAATGAACAGTGTCCGAAGCGCCTCCATGGAGCTTGGAGGCACCTCGGGTGCAAAGGAGTTGAAGTCTGCATGACAGAGCTGGAGGCGCCTCGGATTGAGCTGGAGGCGCCTTGGACCGCAGCTTGGAGGTGCCTTCAAGTGGATCAGAGGAGAAGATTTCACCGCTGATCCACGCGGCTGACTCGGCTGCTTTGAGGCACCTTGAAAGGGCTTTGAGGCGCCTCCAACACTGTTTAAAAGGGGTATTCGAGCAGCAGGTTGAAACAACGAATTGAAAAGCAATCTTCTCCTGTGTGCTGCGAACAAGACGACCCAGAAGTGCTGCTACAAGTGCCCGACGACCCAGAGCTTTAAATCTTCAATTTTAGTTGTCGGTACAACGTTTAATACTGTTAAACTGTAATACTTTTGTAATTGAATTTGCGCGATATAGTTGTTGCCCACAAAAAATGATCAATGATCGCGGGCCTTGGAGTAGGAGTCGCCCTAGGCTCTTAACCAAGTAAATAGCTTGTGTTCATGTGTTGTTTTTCTTTCTATTTTCGCTGCATTTACTGGAACGATTTCCGAATCTGAATCATGTGAAAGTCATGAGTGCTATTCACCCCCCTCTAGCGTATCTCGATCCAACAAAATATATCCCGATAAGTTATTAAGCTGGTCATATATTAAGTATACCTTCTGTTGAATATATCCTGACCGGTCATTAAGCAGGTCGTATATTGAGCATACCTTCTATTGAATATATCCTGGCCAGTCATTAAGCTGGTCGTATATTGAGCATACCTTCTGTTGAATATATCTCAGCTAGTCCTTAAGCCGGTCGTATATTGAGCATACCTTCTGATGAATATATCCTAGCTGGTCGTATATTGAGCATACCTTCTGTTGAATATATCCTGATTGGTCATTAAGTTGGTCGTATATTGAGCTTCTTATAAGGTTGAGTACTTTTAAGTTTGATCGGGCTTCGCCTGGTCGAGCGAACACAGGCAACCTTATGTTTGTTCAGTCTTCATTCGGTCGATCATATGCTAAAAGCTTTATAAGACTGAATACTTTTAAGCTCGCTTGGGATTTGCCTGATCGAGAGCACACGCAACCTTATGTTCCTTTGATCTTCGCTCGACCAATCATATGCTAAAATCTTTATAAGGATAAATACCTTTAAGCTGGCTCAGGCTTTCCCAGTCGAGCGCACACAGGAAACCTTATGTTCATTCGATCTTCACTCAGCTGATCGTATGCTAAAAACTTTATAAGGTTGAGTATCTCTAAGCTCGCTCGGGCTTCGCCTGGTTGAGCACACACAGACACCCTTATATTCGTTTAGCATTCGTTTGGCTGATCGTATACTAAAAGCTTTATAAGGCTGAGTATCTTTTAGCTCGATTGGTCTTTGCTCGGTCCGCACACACAAGTAACCTTATGTTCGTTCAGCCTTTGTTCAGTCGATCATATACTAAAATCTTTATAAAGCTGAGTATCTCTAAGCTCGCTCGGGCTTCGCCCGGTCGAGCATACACAGACACCCTTATATTCATTTGGCCTTTGTTCAGCTTATCGTATACTAAAAGCTTTATAAGATTGAGTACCATTTAGCTCGATTGGGTTTTGCCTGGTCCTCGCACACAAGCAACCTTATGTTCGTTCAATCTTTGTTCGGTCGATCGTATACTAAAATCTTTATAAAGCTAAGTACCTCTAAGCTCGCCCGGGCTTCACCCGGTCAAGCGCGCAAAAGAAATCTTATGTTCATTCAATCTTCGCTCAACCAATCATATGCTAAAAGCTTTATAAGGCTGAGTACCTCTAAGCTCGCTCGGGCTTTGCTCGGCCGAACACACATAAGAAACGTTATGTTTGTTCGACCAATCGTATACTAAAATCTTTATAAGGCTGAGTACGTCTAAGCTTGCTCGGGCTTCGCCCAGTTGAGCACAGACATGCAACCTTATGTTCGTTCAATTTTCACTCAGCCGATCATATGCTAAAATCTTTATATGGATGAGTACCTCTAAGCTCGCTTGAGCTTTGCCTGATCGAGCGCATATAGGCAACCTTATGTTCATTTGGTCTTCGCTCGGCATATCGAATGCTAAAAGTTTTATAAGGCTAAGTACCTTTAATCTCGATCCAGCTTTGTCCGGTCGAGGGCACACAGACACCCTTATGTTTGTTTGGCCTTTTTTTGGCTGATCGTATACTAAAAACTTTATAAGGCTGAGTACCTTTAAGCTCAATCAAGCTTTGCCTGATCGAGCGCACACAAGCAACCTTATGTTTGTTCGGCCTTCGTTCGGTCGATCATATACTAAAAGCTTTTTAAGGCTTAGTACCTTTAAACTCGATTGGGCTTTGCTCAATTGAGCACACATAAGAAGTTTTATGTTAGATCAAGTTTATAACCAGTCGACCCTATCTGAACATCCTGCTCAAAGAATGCTCGGGCGTGCTTTCAAGACTTTGATGTAGGGCAATCAACAGAACTAGTTAACAAACATCACCCTATCCTAACCTTGATCGCGATTTCACCTTAACTTTAATATCTTTTTCATTTCCTAAATCTGCTCATCATAACCCGCATTAGCCTTGTTTTAGGATCTTTTTATACTTTACCTAGTTTTGATGGTAGATAACTCTAAAAAAAATCATGATTCACAGAATTAGACTAGTACTTGTATTTCTAAAGTGACATCTTAATTATATTTTGGGATGATCTTGGATCATGACAACTCACTTGGAAAAATCAAAGTCCCTGCATTTGCATTTATGTTTTCATATCTACTAGTGCTACATTTTTAAAGCACCAAAAGGAAAAAAGAAAAAAAAAAACATATGAATAAGGGATAGAAAATTATTGTCGTAAGTGGAAACTAACAATACTCCTTTGAGACCGAGTTAGATTATTGAAGAAATAAATATTATGTTTCTATTGATTATAAGTAGTCCTTTGAGACCTGTGTAGTTTTAAAGATATGAACCATGCATGTCGCAGGTAAATGCCTATCGCCAGAAGCATAAGGAACACAGTTTTATGATAACTTAAATAGGCTTACAGATTGATATTTGACAAATTTGGACCACTATTGCACTAAGCATGGAGAATTATTACTTAGGTCGTACTCAAACAACTTTTATATCTTGCTTACCAATGAAATCATTTGATAGAATTAGATCGACTTGCTAGAGATTATGATATACTATTTAACTGCATGAGTTTAGATGCAATTTTTGCTTGAGGATAAGTAAATGCTTAAGTCTAGGGGTGTGATATGCTAGATTATATATACTTTTATGCATACTTTAACACATCTGCTTGTATTTCATGAACATAATCTATATTTATTGTACTCTATTATATTATAATATCATATTTCCACTCCTTTTATTCAAAGATCTGCTCTTTTCTTATTTTGATTGATAGGACATGTTTTCGGAGTATAAATAGAGTAAAAAGTCTTAAAACACGAAGTTAAAGGAAGGAGCATGCTCACACAAAACATACATGAAGAAAAAGGCTTCCAAAAAAACCTTCCAATTGGAGATTTAATCAAGGAATATGCTCTAGTCATGTCCTTGACTCATAAACGTTCTTATGAAAGAAATATGACAGAAAATGAAGCTAAAATGAAGTCTAGAGACTCCAAAATGCTCAGGTCGTGTGGAATCCACACTGCCGTGTCAATTTCCAGAGGAGGAGAAGGCTTCGGTCATGTGATTTCACATGACCATGTGAAATTTCTAGAGTTTTCAATATTGTAGATCAAAAGTAAATTGACCATAACTTTTTACTCGGTTGGAGTTTGGGCATGTTCTTTATACTAAAATTTAGTTAATTTCAAGATATACAACTTTTCTAGGACTTCAACTCGAGAATACCATGTTAAGATGTGCTAAAAGGCTCTTTAAGATTCACACGGCCTTAACACATGGTCGTGTCAAATTCTACATTTTCTGCACTAGGCATCAAAAGTAAAATAGTCATAACTTTTTGGTCAATTAGATTTTCGGCTATTCTTTATACCAAAATGTAGCTAACTTCAAGATCTACAATTTTGATGAAAACTTAAACTCAAGAATACTTTGTTAAGATGTTCTAAAAGGTTCTACAAGATTCACACGGCCTTGACACACGACAATGTGAATCCACATGACTGTGTGGAATTTCCAGAGACAAAGCAGACCTTGGCTGTGTGAAATCCACACAGTCGTGTGGATTCCACACGGTTGTGTGGAATCCAACGGTCGTGTGAAATTTCACAGGGGTTGTGCCTAGTTCTATACAAGGAGTTTTTCTCCCCTTTTCACTAATCTTTGTCTTGAGGCTTGCCCCCATTTCTTGGGGAAAGGGTTCTCCCCCTTGGGGTAACCCTAAAAGCTTCATCTTTGCTGATTTGTCCACCTCTAGAGTGAGGATTACATCCAAGAAGACCTCTATATGGATAAGCCTTCTCTTCTCTTTTCTTTATGTTTTGAGTTGTAGATTGTTTTAATTCTTGTCTCTTGGTTGTATTTCCTTCTCTATGGAGTAGATCCTCTGATCCTTAGGATATATAGAGTATTTATGATACGATGTTGATGTATGAACTATGTACTTATGTGTTTTCTTATTCAATGAAGTGTTTATGTCATTTTCTATATGTGTTATGTCTTATATATATTTGACGAAATGTGTATAAGGTCAATACATTAAGATGTAGAGTTTTGATTACCATGTAAAGGAAAGGCCTTGGATTGTAAGGCCATGGGACCTTGTGACAAAATGTATCCCATACTTTCTACCATGTTACCTTAAAACAGGGATCAATTCTCTACTAGGAAGGTTATTTAGAGTTTTAGGAGTTTTTTTTACAAATTAATGTTAAGAAGTGACTTGTGTAATCTAGCGATTGTATAACCGAGGGGCCCTGTGACAAAGGGTATTCCTTTAACCAGACTTTCTAAGTTACCTTTTCTACTTAATTATATTAATCTATTGTTAGAAAGTAAATTGGATAGATCTAGCAATTATATGACCGGGGGGTCTTGTGACAGAGGGTATCCCTTTAACTGAACTTTCTAGAGTTGCTTCTTTACTTAGTAGTGTTAGAACTTGGGTAAACTCTTCGGTGCAACTTTCACAGGATTGTGCCAGACTTTAGTTAGAATTCCTAAACGAGTGTAAGCATGGAGTTAGATAAATGAACAATGCATAGGGTAGGGACATTAACTAGCATTATAACGAAACTGAAATCCTAAAATCTATCATCCTTCATTCACTTACTCTCCTCTCTCTCTATTCTCTTTCTTTCTCTCTCTCTTCTCTTAATCTCTCTTTCTTGCATTTGTGAACCACATTTTGATTGTCTAAATAATTCACCATGTGAAGTTAACTAGTGTTTAATCAACAGTCCCTATGGGATCGATATTTTATTACTTGACGACACTCGTATACTTGCGGGCTCACATCAAATCCTTATCTGGATCAACTCTTATCTGGATAAAGTCATATCTGGATGAAGCAATATCTGGATCAAGCCTTATTTCTATCCACATCATCTGGTTTATCCTTATCCCCATCTAAATCATAAAGATGAACCATATCTTTTACCACATCATCTTCCATATAACATTTCACAACTCAGCAATATAGACCAAACCCAGTTGGTCTAGCAAACCGCCGGTTTGGTCTATTAAATCGGTTTAGGTCCTATTCAACTCGAGTCGAGTCTAGTTCACCTATTTGTGTTTGTCTTCTTTTTATTTTGCTTCTAGCCTTAGGCTCCTACAAAACAACCATACAAAACATAAACAAGCAACCTAGCCTATATCTATAAGTCTACCTAACCTATTAGGCCTGCTTTTTTACTTGGAGGTCCCTTTTCCAAGTCTACCACATAAGGGTCAATCTCTTAGGATCAAGTTGCACTTCTGTAAGTCTACCCGACCTGCTAGGCTTCATGCTTGGACTATTTCTAAAACTTTACCATTACCTAGGGTTACCTCCTCCTAGGATTTCACTGCCTAGCTTCACTTACTAAGACTTCCATTACCTAGGATTACCTCCCCCTAGGATTTCCACTGCCTAGCTTCACTCATCAAAACTTCCACCACCTAGGGTTGCCTCCCCTAGGATTTCCACTACCTAGCTTCACTCACCAGGACTTCCACCACCTAGTGTTACCTCTTCCTAAGATTTCAATTGCCTACCTTCACTCACCAGGACTTCCACCACCTAGAGTTACCTCCCCCTAGGATTTTCACTATCTAGCTTCACTCACTAGGACTTACCCTTACCTAACTAAGTTAGGACTTTTCCTTCCTAGTCATCTAGTCCTAACTAGAATTCTCTCTTCTAAACATCAAAGTCTTATTTGGATCAACCCTTGGTCAAACTGATCAGAATTAGGTACATTGTCAAACATCAAACCCCTAGAAGCTGATTGCACCAACAATCTCCCCCTTTTTGATGTTTGATAATTTTCTTAAGTTAGGTATTTGGTCTTTAGGTTTTTATACCAAAGTTGGGAGTCACAATATTTTTAACTTATTTTCACTCTCCCCTTTAACACACATTAAAATGATTTCCTAAGGTTCCCTTGATTTTGCACTAACAATTTTAAAAGCACTTGAGAAATCTTTAATAAAGCATTTGTTTTCAAACATTATTTTGAAAATATCACTTTTAAAAATGTAGTTTAAAATATAATAATTTTTTAAAAAAATCAAACATGGTTTTTAAAAAACTTGAAAATTAACTTTGAAAGAATTTGGAAAACTATGTTTGATCTTTCAATTAGGCCTCCCCCTCAATCTGACACTTTCTTAGGACCTTGTTAATTGTACGCTTCCGCAAGTGTACGGATTCGTCGTCAGTAATAAAGAATATAGATCCCACGAGGACTGATTATAAGCACTAGTGATGGCACACTTAGGATTAGCAACACTATCGATAGTTGTAAGTAATCTAAGAAAAGAGATTAGAAAGATGATCCCTATGAAATCCTGTTACAGTTAACCCCTGTCACTAGGGTGCCTCGGTAGATCACAAGGACACAACTCTAATTGATATTATCAAAGATAAAATTAAGGAGCTTAGTTTGGTCTCTTACTTCCTTGTGAAGGAGTCACTTCTCCTTTCAAGGAAGTACCCTAGATGTCCGTGAATGGGTTACCCCTGTCACTAGGGCCCCTCGAGTGTACGATCTAAGGTATTCCCTCTACGAAGTTGGCAATTCTTACACAATCAATCAACACGACAAAGAGATCGAGTAGTCGAAACAAAGCAAGCGAAATCATCCAATGAATATAAGCATAATATGAGTCTTACATCAAAACCAATCCACAATTACACCCTCATCCTAGAACAAGGACTCTACTCCATAGACGTCGGAGAAAAACCCGAAGACATGATGTAATTAAACATACAAATTCTCAAACACGAAGAGAGAAAGAAGAAGTATGCTTATCCAACGACGATGAGTGATCTTCGGATCCAATCCTTTACTTCTGGAGTTGATGTGGTGATAAAAGATCGTTGGGTCGATGTCCTGGACGGTGTGGAACGACACCAGAGTGATTCTCCTATTGGCGGCTCGCCTCCCGGCTCTCCCCTCTGTTGGTTGTTATTCGTAATACCGTCCTAGTTCCCCTGTACAAAAATTTGTACAAGCATAGAACTATCCTAGCTACCCATGTGCTCTACTGAAGTTAAATTTGGATTGCAAATGATACTTAAAAGTAGTAATCCAAATTGCCCTTCAGAAGTTAAACTTGGATTGGAAACGATACTTAATATTTTTACTCCAAGTTTAACCGATGTGATCTTCCTAAGTTAAATCATATTATAGAAGTTAATCAAATATCTATTTCAAAGATCGGCTTCTAGGTTAAACATGGCGAGGCACTAGCCTTCTTGGGTATGGGATTATCCACCACTTCCTAGATAAAACTTTTCAAAGAAATCGGATATTTAACTTCTTACAGTAAACTAGGTTTAACTATAGAGACCTCAATAAAAGCCTAATATCAAAAATGAAATCGAACAATAAAATCGATAACAAAAATGATAACCTAAAACCGATAACCTCTTGTGTTTGGTTTTTCAAGATCTATACAAAAGATGAACTAGTTATGATGCGGAAACTAATAACTAGTTATACCCTTTGTAGCTTATAGACCTCTTGATCTTCTTCTATATTCATCTCCTTCTCTTAGATGTCATGTGGGCGATGATCTTCCAAGATGAAATCCACCCAAGCTTCTTCCTTTGCTTCCTAGATCCGGCCATCAACTAACCTCCAAGGGATGCTAGACAAGAGAGCTTCCTTCTCTTCTTCTTCTCCTTCAAGCAACCGGCCACCAAGAGAAAGCAATGTTTGATGCTACCGGCCTCCAAGAGAGAAAACAAAAGGAGAAGAGAAAAGGACAAGGGCCAACCACCAAAGGATTGGAAGAGAGGAATAGAAGATGTGTTATCTCATGAGGCACCCCCTCCATCTCTTTTATAATCCTTGGTATTGACAAAAAAAGAAAGTTTTAAACATAATTAAAACTTCTTTATATTCCTTGCCAATGACTAAAAAGGAAAGTTTTAAAAAAAAATTAAAACTTCCTTTAATGCTTGTCATGGTCGATCCTATGCTTGTGCTCCAAACAAGGAAAGTTTTAAACATAAAATTAAAACTTCCTTATTTGTTTCCGGTAAGAAATTTTAATAAAAAATTTCTCTTTTAAATCCCTTGTTGGTTATAAAAGGAAAATTTTATAAATTAAAGTCTCTCTTTTAAAACATGTGGATGGTTACAAAAAAGGAAAATTTTATCAAAAATTAAAATATTTCTTTTAAATACAAATAAGGATAGATATCAAACCTTTCTCTTAACCCTTTGTAGAAAGCTGTAAAAGGAAAGATTTTAAAATTTAAAAACTCTCTTTTAAAATCATGGCTTCCACAAAAGGAAAGATTTTAAAATTAAAATACCCTTTTAATTTTATGTGGCCGGCCACCTAGCTTGAGCTCCAAGCTTGGTCGGCCACAATCTTGGCTCCACTCTTTGGCTTGGCCGGCCCTAGCTTGGGCTCCAAGATTGGCTTGGCCGACCATAATAAGATGGGTAAGAAGCTTGGTTTTAAGTGGATATAAGGCTTTATAAATAAGAGGCTACAACAAGGAGTCTCCCTGTGTTTAAGATATTGAATGTCCACTAATTAAATGAGTTACTGACAACTCACTTAATTAATATCTAGCTCTAAGAGTAGTACCACTCAATCTTATTGTCATGTCGGACTAAGTCCACCTGCAAGGTTTACATGACAATCCTTATGAGCTCCTCAAGGGGGCATCATCAACATAGATTAGTAGGACACAGTTGTTGGTTGCTACTCGGAAAACCTAGAGGTTTCACTGTACAAAAATTTTGTACAAAGGTCTGAACATTTTCCTAGCTACCATGTGTTCTTTTAAATTAAATTTTGGATCGCCTGCGGAACTTAACACGTTTGATCCAAAACTTAATCTATTTGTTCTTTTAGGTTTTGACTTGGATCTCCTGCGGAACTTAACACGTTCGACCCAAATCGCCTTAAGTTATTAATTCCATTAAATATTAATTTCCATAATTGGTTCCCAGTACTGACGTGGCGAGGCACATGGCCTTCTTGGATATGGGAGCAACCACCACCGACTAGACAAAACCTTTTATAGAAATCTAATATTTAATTTCCTAAAATAACTTTAGGTTAACCGAAAAGAACAATCAAATCACAAGGAAAAGAAAAATAAAAGTACACAACTTCGAAAAACATATTCGAAATACTAGAATCGTAAGCCTCTTGTATTTGGTATTATTTCCATAAATAACTAGCATGATGTGGAAAGGAAAAATTACTAGTTATACCTTCTAAAAAGACCTCTTGATCTTCTACCGTATTCCTCTTCTAACCTCGGACGTTGTGTGGGCAACGACCTTCCGAGATGAGAACCACCAAGCACCTTCTTTTTCCTTGCAAGTTTCGGCCACCACAATTCTCCAAGAGAAGTAGAGGTCCGGCCACCACCACCAAGCTCCAAGGGATGCAAGAAACAAAACCACCTTTCTCTCCTTCTTCTCCTAGCTAGAACCGGCCACCATCAAGAGCTCCAAGAGAGGTTGCCGCCGGCCATAAGAAGAAGAGAAGAGGAAGAAGCTAGGGCCGGCCACCAAGGAGGAAAAGAGAGGAGAAGAATAATAGAGTTGATCACACGTGAAGGCACCTCTACCCCTCTTTTATAATCCTTGGTCTTGACAAATAAGGAAATTTTAATAAAAAATTCCTTAATTCTTTTGTCATAAAAAAGAAAAATTATTTTAATTAAAAAACAATTTTCTTCTTTTAATAATAATGGCCGGCCACTTCTAATTCCCCAAAACAAGGAAAATTTAATTCACACAAGAATTAAAACTTCCTAATTTGTTTCTAGAAATTTATAAAAATTTCTCCAATAATTTTTATCCCTTCATGATTGGTTAATAAAAAGGAAATTTTATAAATTAAAATTCTTCTTCTAAACATGTGGATAATTTCCAAAAGGAAAGTTATCTCTAAAAATTAAAATCTCTTTTCAATCTACAAATAAGGAAAGATATCAAATCTTTTCTTAATCTTTTGTAGAAACTAATAAAAGAGAATATTTAATTTTTAAACTTCTCTTTTAAATTATTATCATGGTCAAAAAGGAAAGTTTTTCTTAAAAATAAAATCTCCTTTCAATCTACAAATAAGGAAAGATTTCAAATCTTTTCTTAATCTTTTGTAGAAAACTTTAAAAGGAAAGATTTAATTTTTAAACTCTCTTTTAAAACTATGATATCCACATAAGAAATAATTTTAATAAAAAATCCTTTTTAATATGATGTGGCCGACCACCTATACTTGGGCTCCAAGCTATTGGCCGGCCACCTTAAGGCCACCCTTTAGGCTTGGCCGGCCCTAAGCTTGAGCTTCAAGCTTAGCTTGGCCGGCCCCTATTGGTTGGGTAAGAAGGTGGGTATGTGGTGGGTATAAATCTCTATATACAAGAGGCTACGATAGGGACCGAGAGGAGGAATTGGTTTTGGTCTCCCGATGAAATTAAGCTTCCCGTGTTCGCCCCGAACACACAACTTAATTCCATCAATAATAATTCATTCCACTAAAGAACTATTATTGAACTACCGCACCAATCCCAAATTACATTTTGGGCTCCTTCTTATTATGAGTGTGTTAGTCTCCCTGTGTTTAAGATGTCAAATGTCCACTAATTAAGCGAGTTACTGACAACTCATTTAATTAATATCTTAGTCCAAGAGTAGTACCACTCAACTTCATCGTCATGTCGGACTAAGTCCACCTGCAGGGTTTAACATGACAATCCTTATGAGCTCCTCTTGAGGACATTCTCAACCTAGATCACTAGGACACAGTTTCCTTCTATAATCAACAATACACACTATAAGTGATATCATTTCCCAACTTATCGGGCTTATTGATTCATCGAACTAAATCTCACCCATTGATAAATTAAAGAAATAAATATCAAATATATGTGCTTGTTATTATATTAGGATTAAGAGCACACTTCCATAATAATCGAGGTCTTTGTTTCTTTATAAAGTCAGTATAAAAGAAACGACCTCTAATGGTCCTACTCAATATACTCTAAGTGTACTAGTGTAATTATATAGTTAAGATAAACTAATACCTAATTACACTACGACCTTCCAATGGTTTGTTCCTTTCCATTATGGTCGTGAGTTACTGTTTATAATTTATAAGGTACTGATAACATGATCCTCTGTGTGTGACACCACACACTATGTTATCTACAATATAAATTAATTGAACAACTACATTTATCATAAATGTAGACATTTGACCAATGTGATTCTTATTTCTAGATAAATGTTTATACCAAAAGCTAGGCTTTTAGTATACACTTTAACAACAGTTTCATTCTATAATCAACAACACACCATATAAATAATATCATTTCTCAACTTATCGGGCCTATTGATCTAACGAACTAAATCACTCCCTTTGATAAATTAAAGAAATAAATATTAAGTATACGTGCTTGTTATTATATTATGATTAAGAGTACGCACTTCCATAATAACAGAGGTTTTGTTCTTTTATATAGTCAGTATAAAAAGAAACTACCTCAAATGGTCCTGCTCAATACACTCATAGTGTACTAGTGTAATTTTATAGTCAAGATAAATTAATACCAAATTACACTACAACCACTCCAATGGTTTGTTTCATTCCATCTTGGTTGTGAGCTACTATTTATAATTTATAAGGAACTGATAACATGATCTTCTGTGTGTCTCCTCACACCATGTTATTTACAATATAAATTAAATGGACAACTACACTTAGCATAAATGTAGACATTTGACCAATGTAATTCTTATTTCAAAATAAATGTTTATACAAAAAGCTAGACTTTTAGTATGACCTAGGAAGGTAACTAGAGAAGTTATCTCTAGTGAGTACCTAGCACACCTAAGGAGCACCAATAGGTTTTGGGTTATTAAGAGTGTGTTCTCTATGCCTTAGATGGGTTTAGAGAGTGTTAACTCTAATTGGAAGGGTAGTTAACCTAACCTTAAAAAAGTTAACACTTGGAGGCTATTTTCAAGGTAGTTGTACACCTTGAAAATGAGAAGGTCTAATTGTTCACTCTTTTGGAAGAGTAAAATGTACCAAAATTTGAAGATTTAGACTTAATTAAAATTGGTATAAATATGAAGAGTAAAAGAAATGTCAAGTTGAGATTTTGATATTCTCTTGAGATAAGGGCAAACTTAGGTTGATTCTTTAAATTTAGCAATTAATTAGAGATACTTAGATTACTCTAAGTATATTATTTATGCTAAATTTCCATAACTGATTGCCCATCATATACCATGATATCATATTTTACATTCATATCATTATGAAAAATATCACATGTCATGTTATACATACATCATATAGCTATAGTATGTTTTCATTTGAAAATGACTCATTTTGATCTATGTCATAGATCATCATGTATTACTTTAAATCCTTCTAATTAAGGACAATGACATTAGTTAACAAATGACATCATAAATGGATTATCACAATTTAAATGCCTAGGTAGATATGCATAAACCCTTAAATTAGGGAAAACAAATATTTGCATCTCACAAAGATTATAAGTTGACTTGTATGTGTTTTAGTGTACATTAGATATAAGTGAGATGTTAGAAGGATGAACAAAACTCAAGATGTTGAGTGTATCATTTGAAGTTATAGTTTCATCAAAACACATAGATTATGTGTTATCTAATCATTGGGAAAGTTAGTGCACAAGTCATGTGCATTTAGTCCAAGAAACATGGTTGGAAATTAGTTTTGAAAATCATTTCGAAATACTTTTGGAAAACTTTGGTGAAGGCTATTTTTTGATAGGAATCACAATTGAATACTTAGACACAAACTAGAGCAAAATATTAAAATTTTTCAAGAGTTTTCAAATTTGTGTCAATCTTTAAAAATAGGAATTATTTTTTTAGAAAACTATTTTTCATGATAGTATATGACATAAATACTGTCTACACAAATTTTCATGATTTTTAAAATTTTATAAAATTATTTATGCATTTCTAAAATTTAGTTGAAATCGAATTTAGAAATTCAGTTATGGTAATCGATTGGGTCAATCGATTACCACACCCTAATCGATTAGTGTGCATTTCCGTGAGCACAGAGACTCACGGAATTGATCAAGTGATTGATTAAACGCTATGTTGACCTCCGCAAGTGTACGGATATGTCTTAAGTAATAATAAAAGATATCGAATCCACAGGGACTGGAATAAGCACTAAAGATGTCTCAAAGCGAGTTTGCTAAACAACCAATCAATTGATTTAAAAAGACTAAGTGTAACTATGAAAGGTAAACAATGAAATAAAAGAATAAGAAACAAGAATAAGGGCAATGATAAAGGTATGTTCTAGGAGTTTTGGTTTCTTTGTAATGTTATTCAATGTAATGATCTACCAAATCTTATTTCTCAATTGTCCATCATTTGTAGAAGGTTGTCGGTTCCCTCTTGCAATAAACAACCGCCCTAAGACTAAAATATATCTAAATGCGATCAATTAGGAATGAACCCTATGTTGTCCTTACATGGGCTTGCCTGTCACGTGCGTCCCTCGGAAAATCAACATAGAAATCACTACTTCTCAACCTCATTAGATATAAAGATTAATGCATACAATCTATCCTACCCTCTTAAAATACCTAATTTCCCCTTCAAGATTACCCCTCAAACGTCCTTACACGGGCATGTTCCTGTCACGAACGTCCCTCGAAAAATTGAATGAGGAATTACCTCTACAAGATCCACAAGATATTCAAATACTCAATCAAGCATGGTAATTAAGCCCTAATCACAACAATCCACACAAGAAAGAATAGATACAAACAGGGCAAAATCATAGAAATAGAAATGTTGGTAAATCCACAAGAGTTTACATCAAAACTCCATTACAAATACACCCTCCATCCTAGAACAAGAGATTTAATCCATGGAACAAGGAAAGAATCCAAAAGAAGAAGAAAATATAAACATCTTGATCCCCAAATCCAAGAAAGAAAGGGAAGAAAAGCTTATCTACGATGAAGAACCGTCTTCGGATCCAATCCTCGCTCTCCCGGAGTCGAAACGTTGAAGATCCGCCCTTAGAATCACCAAAAATCCCTCCAAGAAGGTGGAGGAACGCCCAAATCTTGAATTCCCCCCAAAAGGGAGAAGATCCCCTTTGAAATGAAGAAGAAACCTTTATATAGAGGGGAAAAATCGGGCGCCACATGGCCCCAGGACCTGGCCGTGTGTGGGATACGGCCTGGCTCACTCCACTCTCTGCCAACCTCACACGGCCGTGTGTGAGACACGGCCGTGGCACACACTGCTTCTTCTTCCCTTGCATGGCCATGTAGATCTACACGGCCTGCTCTACTTCTGCCTCTGGAAACCTTACACGGCCGTGTGGCTCACACGGTCATGTCATTCTTCTCTTATGGAAACCTTACACGGTCGTGTGGCTCACACAACCATGTCATTCTTCTCCTCTGGAAACCTTACACAGCTGTGTGGCTCACATGGCCATGGGCCATGTGGCTCACATGGTCGTGTGAAGCTCACACCCCCTTGCATGACATGACCATGTGGCTCACACACCCCTTGATTGGCCCTGCATAGCTATGTCTTATTGCAACGTCTTTTACTCCATCAAGATGGGATTTTCTCTAGTTGATGTCTTCATCAAAGTTGTAGATCCTGAAGTTATCTACAAATTAATTCAAAGAACAGCTCAAAACTCCAAATAAGTACAAAGTTATGCCTGTTTTACTCTTAGTGTGCAATGTAGGGATTCCACACGGCCCTATGCTAAGGCCATGTCACATAGAAACGAATTTTATACCTTCAAGAAGTGGTTTTATCTGGTTTAAGTCTTCATAAGAGTTGTATATCTTGAAGTTATCTACATTTTCATATCTGGAACGGCTAAAAACTCTAATGAAGCACAAAGTTATGATCATTTTACTTTTAGTCTGTAATGCTGAAAGTTACACACGGCCTTCGCACGGCCGTGTGAGGTTCACACGGCCTTTACACGCCCCCCACATGGCCTTGACACGGCCGTGTGGGTGCCACATGGCCAGAACATGAAGAAAACATAGTTTTGCATGCCCGTGTCACTCTAGAAGCTCTCGACTTCATTTAAACTTCGTTTTTGCTCCAAATCATGTCCTATCAATCAAAACAAGCAAAGAGTAGATCTCCGAACAAAATATAATGGAAGTATGACATTATAATAAAATAGGGTGCAATAAACATAGATTATGCGCATTAAGTACAAGTAGATGTGCGTCAAAGTATCTATAAAAGTGTATATAATCTACGCACATCACACCCCCAGACTTAAACCTTTGCTTGTCCTCAAGCAAAATGCTGCAATCTAAATTCATATGTTCTACAATGTCCTGATATCCCTAATGCATTCTTCTAACTCTATCAAAAAGTTTCATTAATAAGTATGATCATGGAAATAAGTTAAGTATGGCTCAAGCATAAGTCTCATGTGCATAGTGCAAGGTAACTCAAAAACTCTTTAAGTTTCAATCTATGTCCTAGTCAAGTCGTCATCAAGTTTGAATTCCTAATGTTTCCAGTGATAAACAAGTAACCAGTGATAGGCACTTACTTGCCACATACTTGGTTCATCTTTCTCAATCAACCCAAGGTCTCAAAGGCGTGCTCAATCTCAAGAGAAGCTAAGCAGTCATTTCCCCAGTAACCTAACTCGGTCTCAAAAGGGTGACTTGCTAGATTCCACTCATGACAACTTTTTTTATATCCCTTATTCACTTTTTTCTATTTTTCACACTCTTTTTTTTTCATAAGTATTTGCATTGTGCAACACTTATTCACAAATGTACTTTTAACACAAATGTTGGGATATTTTGATTTTTCCAAATGAGCTTACATGATTTGAGCCTCATCCAGTAACCAAAATGAAGTTTGAGAAATCACCATGGAAATCAAGTACTAAACAAACAAGATGAATCATGACTATTTCAATGATATCAACAATCGAAGCATCAAGTATAATGAAGTGAAGATAAGATCCTTAAGATCAAGTCAAAACTAAAACTCATCTCCATAAGATACTTAGCTTATGTCATGCTACCCAAGATAAAGAAAAGAGGTACATTAAGCATACTACTAGCATCACTTAAAACATTATGAATCTAGATAATGAACGTGCTAACAATTTGCTTTAAGACAAGAAAACATAAAAATGAAGTTTGATGTTCTCAAGATGTATGCCACAAAAAATCAAAACAAAATGCAAGACATAAGCAAAAACAAAACCAAACAAAGCAAATCAAATGCATCTAATGCATCCCCACAGACTTAAACTTTTCATTGTCCCAATGAAAACTAAAAATAATGTGAAAGAGATTTTAAGAGAAGTTACCAAGTGATGAGCTCCAAATGGTTGACATTCATGTTTTTAAAGATACTCCTCCATCCAATGCTCATATTCCTCCACAACTTTGAATTCTACAAAAAGAAAAAGATAGACAAGAAAAATTAAGTAGAGGATATGATTTATTATCAATGAAGTAAAAAGAAACTAGAAAGAACTAAAGACATAAAAGAAAACAAGGGAAATGAACTTGGGTTGCCTCCCAAGAAGCGCTTGTTTAAGGTCATTAGCTCGACCACCTCATTAGATTCATCTAAATCTCGCTCTTGGAGGGGTAAGATATTTTAGAACCCTCCTACCAGGGGTTCTTATTATGGAGAGAGCTTTCATCAATGGAGCTACAAAGTAAAGTATAACTCTCTCCATCTTCGTCTTCTTAAAAAAAATTTCAGGTGGTCGAAGATGGTTCAGATTGAGCTTCCAATCATTAGCCCAAGTGAAATCTGCACATGCAAAGAAAGTACAAATCTCCCACAAACATATTAGATAAGATAGAGTCATAACCATATTAAGATAAGCAGAATAAGAAATAAAAACTTAATCACATCCAACAAAGTCAATGATAGGTACCTCTATAAAATTTTCCAAAAGATCACAAGAAATACTAACCTTACTTTGCTGAGAAATACCTAAAATTTCTAAACATGTAGATATGACTTCCTCTGAATCAAATGATGGTTCTGGCTCTAGCTCAGGTGTTGATGATATCAATGATGGTGATTCTTGAGATTCTGCTATATCTACATGAGTCCCTACACATTGGTCCACAACATGCTCAATCCTTGCAACTCTTACAACATCTAAGGATTGTGTGGGCAAAGGAGGTGATTCTTAAGATGCTGCTTCCACAACACAGCTCCCTACACATTCTTCCAAAACATCATCATCAACACATACATCAAAAAATAAACCAACATCTATATCCTCAATAGGAGAATCAATAACAAGAGGATCAATAACTTCACTTGCAGTTTTAAGTTGATATACTGCATCACATTTATCATTTGAAAGTTTAATGTCACTATAACACCCTATAAAATTTGGAGGTAGATCTGAAAACTTATTCACCACTACATTATCAATAAAATCCTCATCTGAAGAGTCTTCATCTTCATATACCTTCAAAAATCTGCACTCAACCTTACCAGTGTCACAGAATTTTTTAAAGTCATTGTTCTCATTGACCCCCACTAACCTTTGTGGAAAAGAAACCCTTAGTGAAGGTCTTGGGAAAGGTACTTCTAATTTCCCATATTCCCTTTTAGCTTGTGGAGGAGATTCAACTTGCTTATCTTGTGTTGGTATGATCAATCGTTGAGGGAAAGGTACTTGTGGTATTTAGGAACCTCCTGGAATAATGGAACTGAGTTCATGTTGTCTTCTATTGTTCTTCTCCTCAATTCTAAACATGTCCTTCTTCAGAAGTTCTTCATGATTTTTTTCAATTCTCAACCCAACATCATCACACTTTTCACTAGATCTTGTCTGCAAAGGAGGGGGATCTTCTTTAAACCAATTTGAAACAATATTTTCAATCTTTGCCCCTAAATGTTTGAACTCCCTGTTCTGTGACTTGTGATTTTCAAAACTCATAGATGGTTGAGTTACAATTTGTTTGACAAGCTCTATAGCATTTATGGCTTGCACTCCTTGAATGTTTGAGGGAAATTTCATCCAACTTATGTTTTACCATTCATGGAGGTTCAATGTCACTTGATCAATTAACATATATGCTTCATCTACACTTTTGTCCATAAAAGAACCTCCAACTGATTATTCCAATAAACTCTTGTCTGAAAAAGAAATTCCCCCATAGAATATCTGCAGAATCAACCATTTTTCAAAACCATGATGAAGGTGTAGGACCATTGGGCCGGCTAGAAGGGGGGTTGAATAGCCTGTCAATTAAAAACAGACAACCCTTCCTCGAACGATTAAGCTAACACTTGTAAAATGAATTAAGCAGATAAATAAAAGCATAACAGAAAAGACGAGGCGCCAGATGTTTACTTGGTTACAACCGATGTGGTTGTTAATCCAAGGAAGATTAAGCTCAAAAACTCCTTCAGGCGGAGAAGCCTCTTACAGCGTTTAGGCACAGAAAACATAAACTTAACAACTAAAGCATACAAGTGTTTGGAAATAGAATGATCGTGATAGTTGAAAAGCTTCTGGACCAAGGCTATATTTATAGCCTTGGTCGGGGCGCCTGGAAGGGTTCCGGGCGCCCTGGGGGGGATAAAATTTATCCCCCAACGGTTGGATCGAATTAAAGCTCGATTCTGTGAAAAAGTCACTTCCGGGCGCCCGGAAGGGTTCCAGGCGCTCGGAAGGGTTCCGGGCACCCCGGACAGCTCCGGGCGCCCCGGACAGTTCGGGGCGCCCCGGAGCCAAAAGTCAACCTAGTTGACTTTTGCTCCGTGCTCTCTTCTCCAGTTCAGCTCCCCTCTGGTCCGGGTCTTTCTGCTCTGGCTCCTCTTGCTTGGGTGATCTCTGACATCCGGAATAGGGCTCACCCGAATCTAACTTCCGGTCTTCTCGAGCGTGCTTCCCTCCGGCTTCTCGTCCCTCAGAATTGCCGCGTGTCCCTTCTCGTCCACCATCGTACTCATCCGCAGACTTCGTCCCTCGGTCGCACCCCTTGCCGACCTTCGCGCTAGCTGCGTCTCTTGCTCCCCGAGCAATCTTCCGCTCTGGCTTTCTTACCTCGGAACCACCGCGCACACTTCCTTCTCGTCCGCCGGTGTACTCTTCCGCAGCGCCTCGTCCCTCGGACGCACAGCGTATCGTCCTTCTCGCTAGCTGCGTCTTCCGCTCGAGTACCTGTGCTCCTAAGCTCCTGCACACTTAGACACAAGGTTAAATACGACGCAGGACCTAACTTAACTTGTTGATCACACCAAAACAACCTTGGGGTTCCAACAATCTCCCCCTTTTTGGTGTGATCAACCCAAGTTAAGCTAGGGTCAAAAATAGATATGAAATTAAACAATTTATTGCAATAATGTGCAACAAGATAGAAAAAATTAAATTTCAAAAATTTTTAATTTTCAATTTGTACCTCCCCCTAGACTTATACTTTCCTTCTCCCCCTTTGATCACAATAAAATGGGGTTTAAAATTCTAAGGGTTTAAAGACTTAGAAAATTTTGAAAAGTTATCTGTTAAAATATTTCTAAGTCAACAATAGCTTTTTGAAAAGTTTCTAAGTTAAAAAAAACTTTCTAAGCCCAAAAGACTTTTATGTAAGAAAATTTAAACAAAAAAAAAATTCTATGCATTTATTAGTTCTTAATTCTATTTATCAAAAGTTTTAAATTTCCATTTTAACTTATCATAATTTCTTAAATCAATCTTTTTCAGATTTAAAATCGCAAGTATTAAACATGTAAAAATTTGTATCATGTTAATTTCTATTTTTTGAATTTCTACTTCACAAAAATATTTGAATAGCATAAATTTTAACTTGATAAAATTTTTTGATAATATAAGAAGTTCTTTCGGAAATGTGCAAAATTCGTTCGAAAGACTATTTTGTAATTTGCAAGACTTTTTTAACAATAAGAGTTTGCAGGAATCTATTAATAATAGATTTCTTAATCTGAAAATTTTGTTTGATGAATCAATATCTAATTCACAAGACTTTTTCAGTAAAGTAATTTGTAATTCGAGATTTTTAGATCCGGAAAAGGTTTTTGAAAAAATACTTTGTGATTCGCAAGAATCTTTCATCAAAATATTTTGTAATTCGAAAAAAAATTTAGATCCGAAAAAAGTTTTCGATAATATTTCTAAGTTGCGTAATTCTTTCGTAAAAATATTTTGTAATTTGCAACAATTATTCGACCGAAGATTTTCTAATCCGAAAAGTTCTTTCGATAATTCAAATTTTGGTTCGCAAAAAGCTTCAGGTAATTTGATTAATTGAACCAGTTGTTCAGAGGGTAGAGGTCATACCTTACTTACCTCGTCGGTCGTTGGTTCTCCCCCTGTTGAATTAATTTCTTCCGAAGATTCTCCCCCTTCATCAATCTCGGGATGTACTTCGACTGTTGGGGTTGTCTTGGTAATTTCTTCCGTCTCGGATTCTTCTGATGACGGCTCGATGTCTATTGAGGAGACGACTTCAACCGGTTCTTCATAGAGCATTAAGAACTTTTTCCAATGTTCTTTCGCGCTTTTGTACTCTCCGACTCTGTCGAAATCTTTAGTTGGTATTGCGCTTAGAATGTGAAACTCTGCCCGAGCATTCGCCATGGACTCTTCACGTCGCTTCTCGTTCCAGAGGCGTATGCCGATTTTCTCTCCGTTCGAGTCTTTCGGTGCTTCATAACCTGTTTTCATTATTAGAGAAATACCAATATCAGAGTTAAGAAATACCTTCATTTGTTGCTTCCATGAAGAAAGCTCCCCCTCGAATGTTGGTGGGTAGTCGCTAGCTCCGGCCATTGTTGCTTCAGATGACGGTTAGTCCTTCTGAGGCGTACTCGGCTCTGATACCACTTGTAGGACCATTGGGCCGGCTAGAAGGGGGGTTGAATAGCCTGTCAATTAAAAATAGACAACCCTTCCTCGAACGATTAAGCTAACACTTGTAAAATGAATTAAGCAGATAAATAAAAGCATAACAGAAAAGACGAGGCACCAGATATTTACTTGGTTACAACCGATGTGGTTGTTAATCCAAGGAAGATTAAGCTCAAAAACTCCTTCAGGCGGAGAAGCCTCTTACAGCGGTGAAAGCACAAAAATCATACAATTTCTGAACTGATGAAAAGCTTCTGGACCAAGGCTATATTTATAGCCTTGGTCGGGGCGCCTGGAAGGGTTCCGGGCGCCCTGGGGGGGGATAAAATTTATCCCCCAACGGTTGGATCGAGTCAAAGCTCGATCCTGTGAAAAAGTCACTTCCGGGTGCCCGGAAGGGTTCCGGGCGCCTCCGGGCGCCCCGGAGCCAAAAGTCAACCTAGTTGACTTTTGGTCTGTGCTCTCTTCTCCAGTTCAGCTCGCCTCTGGTCCGGGTCTTTCTGCTCCGGCTCTGCTTGCTTGGGTGATCTCTGACATCCGGAATAGGGCTCACCCGAACCCAACTTCCGGTCTTCTACAGCATGCTTCCCTCCGACTTCTCGTCCCTCAGAATTGCCGCGTGTCCCTTCTCGTCCACCATCGTACTTATCCGCAGACTTCGTCCCTCGGTCGCACCCCGTGCTGACCTTCGCACTAGCTGCATCTCTTGCTCCCCGAGCAATCTTCCGCTCCGACTTTCATACCTCGGAACCACCGCGCGCACTTCCTTCTCGTCCGCCGGTGTTAAATACAACGCAAGACCTAACTTAACTTGTTGATCACACCAAAATAACCTTGGGGTTCCAACAGAAGGCACTGTCTTTGAAGACTCTTGAATCTATCCCATGCTTCAAACAATGATTCTCCATATGCCTGAGCAAAATTTGTTATGCAATTCCTCATATACATTGTTCTGCTTGGAGGGAAAAAATGATTCAGAAATTGCTTCTCCAATTTTTCCCAACTTGTGATGCTTTGAGGATAGAGAGAATATAACCAAGTCATTGCTTTATCCTTGATACTGAAAGGAAATGCCATCAATCGAACTGCATCTGCTGACACTCCTTCACATTTCACCATATCACAAATATCTAAAAATGTTTCAAGATGCAGATAAGGACTTTCTGATACTTCTCCTCCAAATTTGTGACCTTGTATCATAAAAATTAACTCTGGGTCTAGTTGGAAACTTTCTGCTTCAATTTGAGGTTGCACAATGGGAGATAAAAATCTTGGAGAAAAGGGTGTAGAAAAATTTCTCATGGACCTGCTTGACATGTTAGTGTTCATGGATATTCAAGAAAAAATTATAAAATGAAGAATCAAAGATAAGAAATAAAATGCAATATGAAAAGTAAGAAAGAAAATGCAGAATTTAAATTGCAAGAAAGAAAGTGCATAATGAAAACAAGAAAGAAAAGATAAAAGGAAAAAGAAAAATGTCTAGAATAATTCATATGCTAAAGATTGCAAGATATGTTTACAAAAGAAAAGAAGAAAGAAACTAGATCAAAAGAGAAAACAGAGAAAAGTTAGATTAGAGTGCTAGAAATCAAGAATGCAAAGTTAGAATTATTAGAATTGCAACAAAAAGAATTGTCATGAATCTTATTCAAGAAAGGAAAAACTTATGAAAACAGAAATCTAAAAGTTAGATTACAACTATGCAAATGAAAAGAGAAGTTATGTCTAGTATTACTCAATTGAAAATCCCTACTGTTATAGCGCAATCCTCGGCAACGGCGCCAAAAACTTGTTGACCTCCGCAAGTGTACGGATATGTCATAAGTAATAATAAAAGATATCGAATCCACAGGGACTGGAATAAGTACTAAAGATGTCTCAAAGCAAGTTAGCTAAACAACCAATCAATTGATTTACAAAGTCTAAGGGTAACTATGAAAGGTAAACAAAGAAATAAAAGAATAAGAAACAAGAATAAGGGCAATGATAAAGGTATGTTCTAGGAGTTTTGGTTTCTTTGTAATGTTATTCAATGTAATGATCTACAAAATCTTATTTCTCAATTGTCCATCATTTGTAGAAGGTTGTCGGTTCCCTCTTGCAATAAACAACCGGCCTAGGACTAAAATATATCTAAATGCGATCAATTAGGAATGAACCCTATGTTGTCCTTACACGGGCTTGCATATCACGTGCGTCCCTCAGAAAATCAACATAAAAATCACTACTTCTCAACCTCATTAGATATAAAGATTAATGCATACAATCTATCCTACCCTCTTGAAATACCTAATTTTCCCTTCAAGATTACCCCTCAAACGTCCTTACACGGGCATATTCCTGTCACGAACGTCCCTCGAAAAATCAAATGAGGAATTACCTCTACAAGATCCACAAGATATTCAAATATTCAATCAAGCATGGTAATTAAGCCCTAATCACAACAATCCACACAAGAAAGAATAGATACAAATAGGGCAAAATCATAGAAATAGAAATGTTGGTAAATCCACAAGAGTTTACATCAAAACTCCATTACAAATACTCCCTCCATCCTAGAACAAGAGATCTAATCCATGGAACAAGGAAAGAATCCAAAATAAGAAGAAAAGATAAACATCTTGATCCCCAAATCCAAGAAAGAAAGGGAAGAAAAGTTTATCTACGATGAAGAACCATCTTCGGATCCAATCCTCGCTCTCCTGGAGTCGAAACGTTGAAGATCCGCCCTTAGAATCGCCGGAAATCCCTCCAAGAAGGTGGAGGAACGTTCAAATCTTGAATTCCCCCCAAAAGGGAGAAGATCCCCTTTGAAATGAAGAAGAAACCTTTATATAAAGGGGGAAAATCGGGCGCCACACGGCCCCAGGACCTGGCCGTGTGTGGGACACGGCCTGGCTCACTCCCCTCTCTGCCAACCTCACACGGCCGTGTGTGAGACACGGCCGTGGCACACACTGCTTCTTCTTCCCTTGCATGGTCGTGTAGATCTACACGGCCTGCTCTGCCTCTGCCTCTGGAAACCTTACACGGCCATGTGGCTCACACGACCATGTCATTCTTCTCCTCTGGAAACCTTACACGGCTGTGTGGCTCACACGGCCATGTCATTCTTCTCCTCTGGAAACCTTACATAGCCATGTGGCTCACATGGTCATGGGCCATGAGGCTCACATGGCCGTGTGGAGCTCACACCCCCTTGCATGACATGGCCATGTGGCTCACACACCCCTTGATTGGCCCTACATAGCTATGTCTTATTGCAACGTCTTTTACTCCATCAAGATGGGATTTTCTCTAGTTGATGTCTTCATCAAAGTTGTAGATCCTGAAGCTATCTACAAATTAGTTTAAAGAACAGTCCAAAACTCCAAATAATCACAAAGTTATGCCTGTTTTACTCTTGGTGTGCAGTGCAGGGATTCCACACGGCCCTGTGCTAAGGCCGTGTCACATAGAAACGAATTTTATACCTTCAAGACGTGGTTTTATCTAGTTGAAGTCTTCATAAGAGTTGTATATCTTGAAGTTATCTACATTTTAATATCTGGAACGGCTAAAAAATCCAACGAAGCACAAAGTTATGGTCATTTTACTTTTGGTATGCAGTGTTGAAAGTTACACACGGCCTTCGCACGGCCGTGTGAGGTTCACACGGCTTTTACATGCCCCCCACACGGCCTTGACACGGTTGTGTGGGTGCCACATGGCCAGAACATGAAGAAAACTTAGTTTTGCATGCCCGTGTCACTCTAGAAGCTCTCGACATCATTTAAACTCTATTTTTACTCCAACTCATGTCCTATCAATCAAAATAAGCAAAGAGTAGATCTTCGTGTTAGGATGTATAATAAAAGTCTAGCTTTTGATATAAACATTTATCTATAAATGAGAATCATATTAATCAAATGTCTACATTTATGATAAATGTAGTTGTTCAATTAATTTATATTGTAGATAACATGGTGCGTGGAGTCACACACAGAGGATCATGTTATCAGTACCTTATAAATTATAAAGAGTAGCTCATGACCAAGATGGAAAGGAACAAACCATTGGAAGGTTGTAGTGTAATTAGGTATTAGTTTATCTTAACTATATAATTATACTAGTACACTTAGAGTGTATTGAGTAGGACCATTAGAGGTTGTTTCTTTTTATACTGACTTTATAAAGGAACAAATACCTCAGTTATTATGGAAGTGTGTGCACTTAATCCTAATATAATAACAAGCACATATATTTGATATTTATTTCTTTAATTTATCAATAGGTGATATTTAGTTCGATAAATCAATAAGCCTGATAAGTTGGGAAATGATATTACTTATAGTGTGTGTTGTTGATTATAGAACGAAATTGTGTCCTAGTAATCTAGGTTGAGAATGACCCCAAGAGGAGCTCATAAGGATTGTCATGTTAAACCCTGCAGGTGGACTTAGTCTGACATGACGATAAGGTTGAGTGGTACTACTCTTGGACTAAGATATTAATTAAGTGAGTTGTCAGTAACTCATTTAATTAGTGGTCATTTGACATCTTAAACACAGAGAGACTAACACACTCATAATAAGAAGGATCCCAAAATGTAATTTTGGATTGGTGCGGTAGTTTAATAATAGTTCTTTAGTGGAATGAATTATTATTGATGAAATTAAGTTGTGTTCGGGGCGAACACGGGAAAATTAATTTCATCAGGAGACCAAAATCAATTCCTCCTCTCAGTCCCTATCATAGCTTCTTATATATAGAGATTTATACCCACCACATACCCACTTCTTGTAACACCCCAAATTTCATGATTTAGAGTTCTAAAAGACCTTATTAAAATCTAGAAATGTTTTGGAAAAATTCTAGAGATTTTTAGGAATTTATAGAGTATTTTTATGCAATTTTTGGAGTTCGTTTGGTATTTTTACCAAGAGGAAGAAGTTTAAAAAAAAAGAAGAAAGAAAAATGTTGAAGTTGGGTTTTGAACCCAAAACCTCGGGCTTGACCCGAGTCTTAACATAAGTCAGCCAACCAACTGAGCTAAGCAAGTTTTGTTAAATATATTGAACAAATGGTATTTAAAGAATGGTTGGGAACATTTAAAATAAATTAAATAAAAGGGGCGCGGCTGAGGAATCGAAGCCCGGACCTTGGGTTCGGTTAAAAGCCGGCTGACCAAGTGGGCTAGCAGTCGGTGCTGAGCAAATATGCAGAGAAATATATTTAAGGTATATTTGATAATAAAAAGGTTTCGAAAAGTGGCCGAGCCGAGGCTCGATACGGCGATCTCCGGCTCAACCCGGGATTTAAGCGGAGCGGCTGACCAGCTGATCCAACGGTCGGTTTTGTTTAGAAAAGGTAGGAAAATTTCTTAAGGAAGATAACGGAATATTGGATTATAAAAGGGATGAGTTAATGTTGGATTTGCGGTAACCTAGTTTTCCCTCTTTTCTCCTTCTCGCTCGCGACAGCAGAATCCGGGCAGAACGGCAGAAAGCTAGGGCTTCTTCCGACGGCCGGCCAAGGTTCTCCGAGGGGTTCCTCCATCTCCTTAAGCTCTTCTCGACGAGGAGGAGTCGGGAGCACGAAGAAGAGTCGGGATTTCGAGCTCGCCGAAAGCCCTAGATGCCTCCTTCTCGGCTGTAAGTCCAAGAAACCCAAGGTAAGTTGCTCACTCACCTGCGGTAAGATAGCTTCGAGCCTTTTGATTAGAGTTTTCTTGTTTTGTGAATGTGCCATGAGGTTCTTGTTTTCGATTGAGGGATTCTGTGATGATCTTGATTCGTTTCGTGTTCCTATGAGGTTTTGGATTTTGTTTCCTTCATGAGGTCCTTCCGAAGCATACTGTAAGAAGTATGTTCTTGAGGCTAACTATTTTGAATTCAATTCGGATTGTTTGGGGTTTGCTGGGAAGGTAGGTTTGTTTTGTAGCTCACGGCAGAATAGTATGCTTTGTTAAGTTAACCCTGCATTACTTGAATTGCAGTCCTATCTTTATGAAATTGTGAAGAACAGCCCATTCCTTTTGTGCTATAAGTTGAACAAGAACAGCCCATTAAACCTATCCTAGCTTTAGAGCTTGCATTGCAGATATTTGATTGTCTAGCATAGCAGATTTTAAATGGTTAGCATTGTAGATTAGCATTGTAGAGTTTTTTTTTGGTTTATTCTAGCATGCTGTTTGGGCTTTCCCATTTGCTATTGAATATGCATGATTAGATTTCATTTTCTATTTCGTGGCTATAGGTTTGAGCATGAGTAGATTTAGAGTTCTAGTTCCTTATGTAATTAAATGTGCATGAGTGACATTCCTTTAAAGCAATCAGTTTCTGGTTTCTTTTGTATTGGTTATGTATGCAGAATTTGTCATTGTAGGTTAGTTTTTCCTTGCTAATTCTATGCACATGTTCAGTTTAAGGTTGGTTTCTCCTTGTTAATTCCTTAATTAAAGCATGTGAACTCAAATTACGAGCATGAACAGTTTATGTTAAGTTCAGCAAGTCTAGTTTTGTGTTACACTTCAATTTCAGCAAGTTTAAATTCCAGTTAGTAGATCTTGTTGTTTCATTACTACCTCATTTAGCATGGACAGATTTATTTCGGCTTTAGTTGTGGTTTCCTACTAAAGTATCAAAAGATAAGAGTAAAAAGAGATAAAGAAAAGAAAAGAAAAGGCCGAGGCCTTAAGTAGATCCCAAAGTCGAGACTTTAGGGATTTTTGGCACACAAGGTGCCTATTAAAATGCCAAAGCATTTAAAGAAGAAGTAAATAAGATTATAAATATTTTACTTTTAAGAAGAGGCTAGTACCCGACATCCAAGAGCTTGTCGTTAAACAAATCCAGGTGTCCAATTCCGAGGTCTTGGCCCTGGTAGACCGAGGTCTGCTCTTTTAGGATTGGTGGCTCGCTACCCCAACCTATTAGGGAACGCGCATAAGATGGTACTACGCCTGGGCCCAAGAAGAAGTTGATTATTATTTTGAAGTATTATAAGTATAAGTTTCTGAACAAGTAAAAGAAGTTTCACATAAGTATTAAATAATAAGTCTAAAAGCAAGTGAAATAAGATTCAGAAGATGTTTAGAATTCAGTAAGTTTAGCTTTCTTTATGTTAGCATGATTGTATAGCTTTGCTTACATGTTTAGTCTTGTAGTATGTTTCTTTTACTAGTAGACGAGCATGAGTAGATTTCCTTTTTGAGCATTCAGTTTTAGATTTCAGTATATCCTCATGCATATCGAGATTTTGTGAGTTAGATAGCGCTTACTAAGCAAATTTTGCTTATAGACTACACTTCCTCTTACTGCAGATAAAGGAAAAGAAAAGATTTAGCAAGGAAGGCGACAAGGTGGTGCGGATGGTGTGTGATGCCAGGACTATGGAAGCCTTGGGACTTAGTTTAAGAATTTATTAAGATTGCCATTTATTAAGAATGTATTAGATAAGTCATTTAGTCTTCCGCTGTTAGTTAATTGTATGTTTTTGTTTTGTTTCCTCTATTCATTACTTGCATGATTTGATTTCATTAAATTGCGTGGTGATGTTATTCCTTTTGTGTGTTTGATATGTGTTCCAGCCGCCTGTGGCTGTGTATATTATGTTATGTATGTCAGTTTAAGGTCACCGGTACAGGGGAGACTTTGTCAAAAATTTTCGGTAGGGTTTCCATGTGATTTTTAATCATACCGGTTAAGTAGAGTTAGTAGTTAAGTAACGGTCATCCTTAGAGTGTAGTAGTAGTAAGAAGGGTGGTCGTTACACTTCTTACCCAACCTATAGGGGTCGGCCAAGCCAAGCTTAAAGCTCAAGCTTAGGGCCGGCCAGACCTAAAGGTTGAGCCTTAAGGTGGCCTGCCACATCATATTAAAAAGAGTTTTTTATTAGAATTATTTCTTATGTGGATATCATGGTTTTAAAAGAGACTTTGAAATTTAAATCTTTCCTTTTATAGCTTTCTACAAAAGATTAAGAAAAAGATTTGAAATCTTTCCTTATTTGTAGATTGAAAGGTAGATTTTAATTTTGAGAAAACTTTCCTTTTTTAACCATGTTCATGATTTAAAATAGAGTTAAAAAATTAAATATCTCTTTTATAAGTTTCTACAAGAGATTAAGAAAGATTTGATATCTTTCCTTATTTGTAGATTAAAAGGATATTTTAATTTTTTTAAAGATAACTTTCATTTTTGGAAATTATTCACATGTTTAAAAGAATGATTTTAATTTATAAAATTTCCTTTTTATAATCCACCATGAAGGAAAAAATTATTGGAGAAATTTTTTATAAAATTTCCGGAAGCAAATAAGGAAGTTTTAATTTGTGTTTAAAATTTTATTTGCTTGGAGATTTGGTTGTGGCCGGCCATATGATTTAAGAAAAGGTTTTAAATTTTAATTAATTAAATTTTCCTTTTCATGGAAAAGGAATTAAGGAAGTTTTTATTAAAATTTCCTTATTTGCCAAGACCAAGGATTATAAAAGAGGGGTTAGAGGTGCCTTCATGGGTAACGACTCTATTCTATTTCCTCCCCTCTCTTCCTTGGTGTGGCCGGCCATCATCCCCTTCTCTTTTCTCTTCTCTCCATCATGTGGCCGAACCTCATCTCATCCTTGGAGTCCTTGTGGTGGCCGGATCTTGCTTGAAGAAGGAGAGAAAAGGAGGCGATATTTCTAGCATCACTTGGTGCTTGTGGTGGCCGAATCTCTTCATCCTTGGAGGAGCTTTTGGTGGTTGAACCTCTTCATCCTTGGAGGAGCTTTTGGTGGCCGAAACTAGGAAGGAAGAAGGAGGGCTTGGGTGGTTCTCATCTCGGTAGATAGTTGCCCACACAACGTCCGAGGTTAGAAGAGGAATACGGTAGAAGATCAAGATGTCATTAAAGTTTACAAAGGATGGTATAATTAGTAATTAATTTCTGCATCATACTAGTTGTATTTCTTTTGTAAGAATTCCAAACACAAGAGGCAATTAGATCTAGTATTTCGAATTAGTTTTTCGAATTTGTGTTTTCTTTGTTTTTGAATTTGTGGTTCGATTGTTCTTTTTGGTTAACCTAGAGTTATTTAAGGAAATTAAATATTAGCTTTCCTTAAAAGGCTTTATCTAGGCGGTGGTGGTTGCTCCCATATCCAAGAAGGCCATGTGCCTCACCATGTAGTCCTGGAAGCCAATTTTGGAAATTAATATTTAATAGAATTAATAACATAGGTGGATTTGAATCAATAGTGTTAAGTTCCGCTTGCGATTCAAATCTAAACCATTAAGAACTGATAAGTTAAATTTGGAATCAATGATATTAAGTTCCGTCTGTGATTCCTAATTTAACTTCTAAAGAACACAATAGGTTATTTAAGGAAAGGTTCGACACTTGTACAAAAAATTTTTACACGGTGGAACCAGTACGTTTTCCTAGGACTAACCAACAATTGGTATCAGAGCTAGGGTTTGCCTCTGTGTGTTTGGTTTTCAAATTAGGTTATGCACATGTCATACATAATTTAGGCAGGATAATAGTAGGATGTGCTAACTTTGTGGTTGTAGGCTCCAACTATTATGGCTTATAGATGTTGTGTGTGATTGGACCCTTGGACATGTCAAGGGCATTATTTTTGTGTGTGCATGATTGTATGTAACTAATACAGCAGGAGTTGTATTAGCCTTAGGATTTTAGAATTTTATTTCAATCTAGATTACATGTACATTCCTTCGTGGAATATAGTATCAATATATGTAAAATTCTATTTTTGTAGTTGATCGGATGCTTGCGAGGCGTGGTACTTTTGGAGCACCAGAGGTGCAGCGGAATAACAAGCAAGATAGATGCGACGACTCGACCCGGTGGCGGTGGCTAAAGAAGGCAGCAGCTAGGGTTGGAGCACGCAGAGAACAGTGACAGAAAAAGACCATAATAGTTGGAAAAATAATTCCCATATTTATTGCTTTTATTTACTGTGATGTGTGTGTATGCATGTAATGTATGCTAGGATAGTTTAAAATTCCTCACTTTAAATAACTAAGTGGGAGAGAGATTTATTTTAATAAATTTCACGGTCTCCATTACTAGTTTATAAGTGATGCAAACAAACTTGCGTGATTTATTTACTGCGAGTTTGTTTGCGGATCACTAGATCAAACTTCCATTTTAGATGACTATAGGAAATTAATTAAGAGTGTGTGATCTTCCCCATCGGAAGGGGCACAATCTTATTAATGGACTTAGTGTCAAGTAATGGTATACACTTAGGCACGTCTAATAGTATCCTCCCCATCGGAGTCACTGCTATTATTTGTGTGACCGAAGAAACCCAACTATTAATTTGTCAAATAAATAGGTTGACAAGATAATAAAATTAAAAACCCCTCTTACAAATGTATGGTTTTGTATACGTCCAAACTATCGTGGCATACAAAATTCACGGTGTTTGAGGTAATTTTATTTGTCATAAAGATTTATTGACAAGATAATTAATGGGTAAAACCCTCCTCTTACAAATGTTCAATTTTGTATACGTCCACACTATCGTGGCATGAAAAATTCACGGTGTTTGAGGTATTGGTGAATTTAAATAATATTGTTTGAGGAATCAATGTTATTTTAAATTCAAAAGTTTTGACCAAATATTTGATCAAAGACAGATCAACTATTAATTTTATTCGTCATAAAGTAAAGTTGACGAGATAATAAAATTAATGGATAAAATCTCCTCTTTGATTTTGTATACGTCCACACTATCGTGGCATACAAAATTCATGGGGATTTTAAGGAGTTGGTCTTGACCAAATATTTTTGTGATTCTTAGGATTTAAAATGTTTGTCAATCCCCTAGTTGTTATACTATAGAATAGACTTAGTAGTCCCAATTGTAATGATTGAAAATAGGACTTGGACATTTAGGTAGACTGTCCTCTTAGAACTAAGAACAAAATAGGTGTATTTCATTCATTAGTTAATACATGATTAGTGGTGTTATCTACCGGTACCTGGTGTGTAGATACGGGAGCCACTGATCATGTCTGCAATTCATTGCAGAGGTTCCAAGGAACTCGATAACTATATGAAGGGGAAGTCACCATCTACATGGGCACTGCTGCAAAAGTGGTAGTTGTTGTAGTGGGAGATGCTTATCCTCTGATAGAAATAAAATATGGATTTTAAGAAATTATCTTTACGTACCAAGTTTAGAAAGAATTTGATTTCGATTTCTAAACTATCGAAGAATAGATATTCTATCTATTTTGATAACAAACTTGTTATCAAGAAAATAGGAAAGATATCTGTTCTGGTACGTTGGTTGACAATTTATAAACCCAATAACTCCCACAATGCAATAAATAGAAATTAGTAACACATCTTCTAACTTTAATAAGAGAAAGGAACCTTCGGAAATGAACCAATCACATCCTTGGCAGTCTAAGGCTAGGTTATATTAACTTGAGTAGGATTCAAAGGATAAAAACCAATGAACTCTTAGGTTCATTAGTAGTGGAAATCTTTCCAATCCTGCGGGTCTTACTTGGAAGGAAAAATAACCAAGAAGCTTTTAAAGTCTAAGGGGTATAGAGCCGAGGATGTGTTGGAATTGGTTCATTTTGATTTGTGTGGTCCTATGACTATCCAGACAAGAGGTAGGTTCAAAAATTTTGTCTATTTTATAGACAACTATTTGAGATATAGATACATTTACTTGATGCACCGCAAGACTAAGTGCTTTGATTAGTTCAAAGAGTACAAGGCTGATGCGGAGAAACGTCAAAGTAAAAGTATCAAGTCACTATGGTAATATCGTAGTGGCGAGTACCTCTTAGGAGAATTTAGGAGTCACTTATCAGAAGAAGGGATTCAATCCCATCTAACTGCACCTGGTACACCCCAACAGAATGGTGTAGTGGAAAGAAGGTATGAGGCTCTTATGGAATAATTATATCGATGATCGGTTATTCAGAAAATTACCAAATTCATTTTAAGGATATACACTGGAAACGAAAGTGAACATAGTACCTTCTAAGTTAGAACTCTCTACTCCCATAGAATGGCAGAATGGGCGTAAGCCTAGTCTGAAGCATATTCGGATTTGGGTGGTCTAGCACATGAGAGACACTGATAAGTTGGGCAGGAGTTCACTTGTTTGTGAATTAAACTAGAGAAACGAAAGTAGATTTATAGTCCTCAAAATCAGAAGGTCATTGTTAGCACCAATGACCGATTTCAGAAAAGGACTATACAATGAACCACAAACCCATAAGTAAAGTTGTTCTTAAAGAAATGACACATCTAATCTAGTACCAACTGTACAAGATGAAATATCACAAGAAACTGCAACACGTATCACAAATGATACACAATTACAGAAAGTGTCTCGTCGTAGTAGGAGGGTTGTTAGGCAACCTAAAAGATTCATGTTTTGGGAGAGTCTTTAGACTTGATCCCTTGTGGACATGAACCTGATCTCCGGACATATGACGAAGCACTCCAAGATAAAGATGCAGCATCTTTGCAAAGAACAATAAATACAGAATTAGAATATATGTATTCTAATAGAGTCTGGGAGCTTATAAAACCATCAGATGGTGTAAAAGCCATTAGGTGTAAAGAGGTCCACAATAGAAAAAGAGGGATAGACGGGAAGGTAGAAACTATCAAAGCAAGGTTCACCGGTAGTTATGCTTAAGTCTATCCGGATTCTTTTATCTATTTAGCAAGTGGATGTCAAGACAGCTTTCCTTAATGGAAGTCTTGAAGAAAAACATCCATATATAGCAACCAGAAGGGTTAATTACAAAGAGCAAAGAGCATCTTGTGTGTAAGCTCAATCAGTCTATGGACTGAAGTAAAACTTCAAGGTCTTGGTACATCCGGTTTAATAAAGTAATCCAGACCTATGGATTTATTTTATAACCGAATGATACAAGAAGTGTGATGGAAACATGGTGGTATTTCTTATACTATACGTAGATAACATTTTTGGTAGTTGGAAACAATATCAAAGTGTTGTCAGAAGTAAGGGTATGGTTGTCCAAACAATTCGATATGAAGGACTTGGGAGAATGCATATATTCTTGGGATCAAAGGGATCGCAAGAAAAGAATATATTTTACTTATCCCAAGCTTCATATATCGAAACAATCCTTGCTCATTTTAAGCATGCAAAACTCTAAGAAAGGTTTCTTACCTTTTCAGCATGGAGTAGCTTTATCTAAAGAGATGTCTCCAAAGATATCAAAGGAGATAGAGGAAATGAAGGCAGTTCCTTATGCTTCGGCTGTCGAAAGCCTAATGTATGCTATGCACAAGATCAGAAATCTGCTTTGCCGTGGGCATGATTAGCAGACATCAAAATAACCCTGGACAAGGACATTGGACTGCGATAAAGCATATATAGAAGTACCTTAGAGGCACTAGAGATTATATGCTAGCTTACAAGGCAGATAATTTGCTCCCTGTGGGTTGCACGGATTTTGACTTCCTATCGGATAGGGACAATAGTAAGTCAACCTCGGGGTTTTGTGTTTACTTTAGGAGGTGAAGTCATAACTATGGAGGAATGTTAAGCATAGGTGTTTTTTCGGACTCCACCACAGAAGCTGAGTATATGGCAGCCTCTGAGGTAGCCATAGAAGCTGTATGGCTCAGATACTTCAAGATAGACTTAGATATGATTTTTGGTTTGCCCAAAATAATTTGGTGCAGTAGCAAACTCGAAGAAACCATAAGTCCATAAGGCAAGTAAACACAATAGAGCGAAAGTACTACCCAATACGAGAAATCGTATAACGAGGAGAAGTTGTTGCCGCTTAGATTACATCAAGTGATAACCTGGAAGATCCTTTCAATAAGGCCCTTAAGGCAAGAGCTTTTGATGGGCATGTTGAAGGGTTAGGAATCAGATGTATGGCAGCAAATATGGCAGCTTAGTCTTTTAGTATAAGTGGGAGATTGTTAGGATGTATACTAAAAGTCTAGCTTTTGATATAAACATTTATCTAGAAATAAGAATCACATTGGTCAAATGTCTACATTTATGATAAATGTAGTTGTTCAATTAATTTATATTGTAGATAACATGGTGTGTGGAGTCACACACAGAGGATCATGTTATCAGTACCTTATAAATTATAAACAGTAGCTCACGACCAAGATGGAAAGGAACAAACCATTAGAAGGTCGTAGTGTAATTAGGTATTAGTTTATCTTAACTATATAATTACACTAGTACACTTAGAGTGTATTGAGTAGGACCATTAGATGTTATTTCTTTTTATACTGACTTTATAAAGGAACAAAGACCTCAGTTATTATGGAAGTGTGTACTCTTAATCCTAATATAATAACAAGCACATATATTTGATATTTATTTCTTTAATTTATCAATGGGTGAGATTTAGTTCGATAAATCAATAAGCCCAATAAGTTGGGAAATGATATTACTTATAGTGTGTGTTGTTGATTATAGAAGGAAAATATGTCCTAGTAATCTAGGTTGAGAATGACCCCAAGAGGAGCTCATAAGGATTGTCATGTTAAACCCTGCAGGTGGACTTAGTCCGACATGATGATAAGGTTGAGTGGTACTACTCTTGAACTAAGATATTAATTAAGTGAATTGTCAGTAACTCATTTAATTAGTGGTCATTTGACATCTTAAACACAGAGAGACTAAAACACTCATAATAAGAAGGAGCCCAAAATGTAATTTGGAATTGGTGCGGTAGTTCAATAATAGTTCTTTAGTGAAATGAATTATTATTGATGAAATTAAGTTGTGTGTTCGGGGCGAACACGGAAAGCTTAATTTCATCGGGAGACCAAAACCAATTCCTCCTCTCGGTCCCTATCGTAACCTCTTGTATTTAGAGATTTATACCCACCACATACCCACTTCTTACCCAACCTATAGGAGCCGGCCAAGCCAAGCTTAAAGCTCAAGCTTAGGGTCGGCCAAGCCTAAAGGTTGAGCCTTAAGGTGGCCGGCCAATTGCTTGGAGTCCAAGCTTAGGTGGCCGGCCACATCATATTAAAAAGGGTTTTTTATTAAAATTATTTCTTATGTGGATATCATGGTTTTAAAAGAGAGTTGGAAATTTAAATCTTTCCTTTTATAGCTTTCTACAGAAGATTAAGAAAAAGATTTGAAATCTTTCCTTATTTGTAGATTGAAAGGTAGATTTTAATTTTGAGAAAACTTTCCTTTTTAACCATGTTCATGATTTAAAATAGAGTTTAAAAATTAAATATCTCTTTTATAAGTTTCTACAAGAGATTAAGAAAAGATTTGATATCTTTCCTTATTTGTATATTAAAAGGAGATTTTAATTTTTTTAAAGATAACTTTCATTTTTGGAAATTATCCACATGTTTAAAAGAATGATTTTAATTTATAAAATTTCCTTTTTATAATCCACCATGAAGGGAAAAATTATTGGAGAAATTTTTTATAAAATTTCCGGAAGCAAATAAGGAAGTTTTAATTTGTGTTTAAAATTTTATTTGCTTGGAGATTTGGTTGTGGCCGGCCATATGATTTAAGAAAAGGTTTTAAATTTTAATTAATTAAATTTTCCTTTTCATGGCAAAGGAATTAAGGAAGTTTTTATTAAAATTTCCTTATTTGCCAAGACCAAGAATTATAAAAGAGGGAGGTAGAGGTGCCTTCATGGGTAACGACTCTATTCTATTTCCTCCCCTCTCTTCCTTGGTGTGGCCGGCCATCATCCCCTTCTCTTTTCTCTTCTCTCCATCATGTGGCTAAACCTCATCTCATCCTTGGAGTCCTTGTGGTGGCCGGATCTTTCTTGGAGAAGAAGGAGAGAAAAGGAGGCGATATTTCTAGCATCTTTTAAAGCTTGTGGTGGCCGAATATCTTCATCCTTGGAGGAGCTTTTGGTGGCCGAACCTCTTCATCCTTGGAGGAGCTTTTGGTGGCCGAAACTAGGAAGGAAGAAGGAGGGCTTGGGTGGTTCTCATCTCGATAGATCGTTGCCCACACAATGTCCGAGATTAGAAGAGGAATACGGTAGAAGATCAAGAGGTCATTAAAGTTTACAAAGGAAGGTATAATTAGTAATTAATTTCCGCATCATACTAGTTGTATTTCTTTTGTAAGAATTCCAAACACAAGAGGCAATTAGATCTAGTATTTTGAATTAGTTTTTCGAATTTGTGTTTTCTTTATTTTTGAATTTGTGGTTCGATTGTTCTTTTTGGTTAACCTAGAGTTATTTAAGGAAATTAAATATTAGCTTTCCTTAAAAGGCTTTGTCTAGGCGGTGGTGGTTGCTCCTATATCCAAGAAGGCCATGTGTCTCGCCATGCAGTCCTGAAAGCCAATTTTGGAAATTAATATTTAATGGAATTAATAACATAGGTGGATTTGAATCAATAGTGTTAAGTTCCGCTCGCGATTCAAATCTAAACCATTAAGAACAGATAAGTTAAATTTGGAATCAATGATGTTAAGTTCCGTCTGCGATTCCTAATTTAACTTCTAAAGAACACAATAGGTTATTTAAGGAAAGGTTCGACACTTGTACAAAAAAATTTTGTACAGTAGAACCGGTACGTTTTCCTAGGACTAACCAACACTCCGAACAAAATATAATGGAAGTATGACATTATAATGAAATAGGGTGCAATAAACATAGATTATGCGCATGAAGTATAAGTAGATGTGCGTCAAAGTATGTATAAAAGTGTATATAATCTATGCGCATCACGCTACTAATCGATTAGGATAATTGATTAGCACTTGGTAATTGATTGAATCCCAACTTCAATCGATTTGTATAGCCTGTAATCGATTGGTAGCTAAAACCAATCTATTAGGGAGTTTTTTAGTTTAAATGGTCTGATTTTAGTCCATTAAGTCATGTTTAATCATATGCATTTAGCCCAAGAAATATGCTTGGAAATTAGTTTTGAAAATTATTTAGAAATACTTTTGGAAAACCTTGGTGAAAGCTATCTTTTGATAGGAATCACAATTGAATAGTTAGACACAAACTAGAGAAAAACATTGAAGTTTTTCAAGAGTTTCCAAATTTGTGTTAATTTTTGAAAATAGGAATTATTTTTTTAGAAAACTATTTTTTCATGATAGTATTTGATATAAATAATGTCTGTATAAATTTTCATGATTTTTAAAATTTTATAAAATTATTTATGCATTTCTGAAATTCAGTTGAAATTGAATTCAGAAATTGAGTTATGGTAATCGATTAGGTCAATCAATTGCCACACCCCAATCGAGTAGGGAAATCGATTAGGGTGCATTTTTGCGAGCACAGAGGCTCACAAAATCAATCAAGTGATCGATTAATTGATACTAATCGATTAGCACTGAGTAATCGATTGGATCCCAACTTCAATCAATTCGTATAGGCTATAATCGATTAGTAGCTGAAACTAATTGATTAAGGAGTTTGTTTTTAGTTTAAATGGTCTAATTTCAGTCCATTATGTTGAATCACTTCAGAGCTAGAAAGGGGGGGTGAATAGCTTCTCGTACTTCGATGATGATGATTTGTAGTGGAATAGACTCAAAGCACGCTCCCAATGCTAACACAAGGATTTATTTGGTATCCACCTTAAGAAAAGGTGACTAATCCAAGGATCCACATGGTGCGAACTCTCCACTATAAACACAAACTCCTTCTCGGAACAACCGGAGGTGGAGAAACCTTATACAAGACTCTCACAAGCAAACAACTCAAAACCAGAAGTAAATACACCATAAAACAAATAAAAACCTTCTTGCTTGATCTCTTGTAGATTATAGATGCCTCTGGACTAGTTGGAAAGTGCAGCAACACTTATCTTCTAAGGCTCTAGGTCTGGTGAATAGTAGCGGAGAAGATGGAGTCAAGAGATGTCACGTTTGAACCTCGTTGTCACCTTTATATCTGCGCGATCTAGGGCTCCCATCGATTGAGCCTCCTCCCAATCGATTGCCACATCAGATCCCAGTGATCCCAACCGTCCAAAACCTGCATCCTATGCAATGGTCATATCCCAATCGATCGACCAATTGATTGGGTGTAGCTAGATTGATCGGTTGATCAATCCAAAAGCTTTCTGTGCTTTCGCAGAAAGTCTCGGAATCGATTGACCAATTGATTCTTGCCTTTCCCCATGTCACTGCGAGAAACCAAGCCCCAATCGATCGACCGATCGATTAGAGTGGCCTAATCGATCGGCTAATCGATTGGGGAGCACACTATTCTCTTACATGAATGACCTCTAATCGATCAGCTGATAGATTGGAGTGGCCCAAATCGATCTGCTGATCGATTGAGCTCTGGTTCAATCAATCGGCTGATCGATTGACCAACCCTAACTCGACTAACTCAAGTCTAGAGTTCCCATACCCAATAACTGGTCAACCGTGACTTGTTGGCACTCGCCCGTGCCTAGCATCTGGTCAACGTTGACCTACTGGGATTTCGTCACCAAGTGTCTGGTCAATCCAGACCCACTTGGACTTTTCTACTTGTGCCAAGTGTCCAGTCAATCCTTTGACCCACTTGGACTTACTATCTCATACCAAGTGTTTGGTCCTTCATGAACTTGGACTTCTAAACACCAGGTGTTCGATCACCCTGGACCGACCTGGATTTCCACGTGTCTGGCTTCGCTCACCAGGACTTCCTCACTGCCTAGCTTCATTCACTAGGGCTTTCACCTGGCTTCACTCACCAGGATTTTCATTTTCCTAGCTTCACTCACTAGGTCTTTCACTTGTCTTCACTCACTAGGATTTTCATCTACTTAGCTTCACTCACTAGGACTTTCCTTCTACCTGGCTTGTAACGACCCAATTTTCCTCATTAGGAGTCCTAAAAGTGCTTTAAAATATTTAGAAATACTTTAGAAAAATTCTAGAGATTTTTAGGAATTTATAGAGTATTTTTATGCAATTTTTGGAGTTCATTTGGTATTTTTACCAAGAGGAAGAAGTTTAAAAAAAATAAAAAATTGTTGAAGCCGGGTTTTGAACCCAAGACCCCGGACCCGAATCCGGACTTAGCCAACCGACTGGTCTGGAAACGTTTTGTTAATCATATATGGAACAAATAGTATTTAAAGAATAGTTGGTAACAGAAAATAATTAGAAGTAAAAAAAAAAGGGTTTCGGCTGAGGTTCAAACTTGCAAACCCCTAACCCGGTCCAAGTCTTAAGCGAAACGAGCTAGCCAAAAGACCAAGCAAGTATTTTGTAAACAAATTTATAAGGAATTGGTCTTAAGCCATAACTGAATTAGAAAATACCTAAGTTATAAGAAGGGATTATTTTCCTTTCCCGTGACCTAACCTTTCCCCTCTCCTCCCTTCTGCGCGCGACGGCGTTTCGGCTCGAGCGAAGACGAAGCCGACGGAGCTAGGGCTCGACTCCGGCGGTCGGCCAAGGCAAGGCTCCGTGGGTTCTTCACAGATCCGAGCTCCTCTCGGCGAGGAGAGCGTGTAGACGTGAGGAATCACCGGATTTGGAGTGTTGTCGAAGCCCTAGAAGCTTCTTCTCCGATGTGAGTCCAAGAACGCGAAGGTGAGTTGCTCACTCACCTGCAGTAAGAGTAGTTCCGACTTCGTTTTGATGTTTCCTTGTTTGTTTGAGTTTCTGCCATGAAGTTTTTTGGGTTTTGTTTGCTGTCGGGTGGTTAAAGGTAGAAAGGAAAGGATTAGTTAAGTTTCAGCAAGTGGGTTGATCCCTTCAGGTTTTGAAATTGGTTGGAACCTTGATATGCATGCTCGGTTCATGTGGAGTTTTATAGTTTCCAAATTCTGTTGTTGATTCTTTCTTGGTTTTCCTTGCTGTCGTGAACCCTAAAGAAAGAAAAGGAGGATTAGTTCAGTTTAAGCATGAAAGACATATTCGAATTTAGGTTTTCTTTGTTACTTAATGGGCATGATCGGATGATATGTAACCCTGCAGATTTAGTTATTTGTTGTTAGACAATGGGCAGGAAATGATTCAGATTTTAGATTTCTCTTGCATAGCAGTTACAGATCCTTTGTTGAGTTATTGGAGCATGAAATGGTTAAAATTGGAGCATGCAGTTTAGTTGTATTGAGTAACACCTTCGTTTAGATTCTTCCTTGCTGAAACGAATAAGAACAGCCTTGAAGTTTGCTATGTATTAGGATTGGTACAGTTTCCGTTCATTCCGTTAAATATGCAGTTTTAAACCCTTTGTGGCCAAGTAAACAGCAAATGAACAGTTAGGGATGTTTGTTGGATAAGTATAGTTGCTGGTGGAAGTGTAGCTTTGGGTTCATATTTTCTTGCTATTAGCAATACTGCGAACTGAGCTTTGCTTGAGTTGTATGATCAAACTGTGATCAGTTCTGTAGCTTGATAGAATGAACAGAAAGGTCAAGCATGATTAATCTGATTCCGTGAGGATTTGGAGACAATTTTGTGATTTCTACGGGTTTTGGGATTTCTGGGAATTCATAGCTTGAACTTGATGAAGTCTTTCGTATTGGCAGATTTCCATGTTTCCTTTATATGTAAAGAATTATGGATTGAATTGGGTCACACAGTTGTGAGAAGTTGAGGATTGTTTCTTTAAACTTGCTACCGTGAATTACAAAGGAAGAAAATAAAAGTATAAGCTTAGAACCAATAAAAACAAGATTTACATAGGTATGTAAATTCCAGAAAGTTTAGTTTGCTTTGGAGCTTGTTGTATAGTCTTCGTTTAAGATTAATGAGGTTTAAATTTGTATACATTCTGTGTAATTAGAAGTTATATAGTATACAGATTTTGTTAAGCTTAGTATGCAGATATTAGATAAGCTTAATATGCAGATTTTAGTTAAGCTTAATATGCAGATTTCTGTTTAAACTTGTATGCAGATTTTGTTTAAACATTGCAGTGTTAGAATTTGTTTAAACATTTCAGTTTTGTAAGAAGCATTCTTTTATAAGAAAAGTATAAGAAAGATAAAGAAAAGAAAAAAAAAAAGGCCGAGGCCTTAAGTAGATCCCAAAGTCAAGACTTTAGGGATTTTGGCACACAAGGTGCCTATTAAAATGCCAAGGCATTTAAAGAAGAAGTAATTAAGATAATAAGTATTTTACTTTATTTAAGAGGCTAGTACCCGACTTCCGAGGTTGTCGTTAAACAAATCCAGGTGTCCAATTCCGAGGTCTTGGCCCTGGTAGACCAAGGTCTGCTCTTTTAGGATTGGTGGCTCGCTACCCCAACCTATTAGGGAACGCGCATAAGATGGTACTATGCCTGGGCCCAAGAAGAAGTTGATTATTATTTTGAAGTATTATAAGTATAAGTTTTTGAACAAGTAAAACGAGTTTTACATAAACATAAAGTATTAAAGATTAAGTTAGAACAAATGAAATAAGTTTCATATAGTTCTAAAAATCAGTAAGTTTAGTTCTTTATTGTACCATGTTTATCTAGTGGATGAGTAGTTTTCATGTTTACATATTAGATGAGCAGCATGATTAGCTATTAGAATTACATGAGTAGATTCCTTAGCTTTTCTTTGCTATTAGTTTGACATGAGCAGTTATGTTTATGCTTTATTTCTTTTTAGAGCATATAGTTTCTAGTTCTTTTCGTATACATGCACATTCGTGATTTTGTGAGTTAGATAGCGCTTATTAAACAAATTTTTCTTATAGTTTGCATTTCCTCTTACTGCAAATATAGGAAAGGAAAAGATATAGAAAGGAAGGCGACAAGGAGGTGTTCGAAGGATGTGTGATGCCAGGACTATGGAAGTCTTGGGACTAGGAAAGAAGTTTTAATTTTAGTTTCAGCATTTTAGTTATTGTAAACATTTGAGTTGTATTTTAAGTTCATGTCATTTGATATTATTCTGTTTAGGTTGCATGTAGGATGAGTTCAGTTTAGTAAGTAGATATTTGTGTGTTTGATACTTATTTAACTGCGTGGGTGTTTGATAAATGTTCCAGCCGCCTGTGGCTGATGTATACTATGCTTGTATCTTGGTTTATGGTCACCGGTACAGGGGAAACTCTGCCGAAATTTTTCGATAGGGATTCCTCGTGGTTTCGATCACACCGGTTAAATAGAGTTAGTAGTTAAGTAACGGTCACTCTTAGGTAGTAGTAGTAGTAAGAAGGGTGGTCGTTACATGGCTTCACTCACCAGGACTTTCCCACCAAGTGTCTGTCAAATACTGGTCCACTTAGATTTTCATCTTCTACTAATCTTTCCATTGGACTTCCTAATCAAGTATCCAGTCAACCTTGACATACTTGACTCTTCTTCATATTAAACTGGTCAACCTTGATCAATCTCTCTAAACAGATGATTGCTCCTGCAATCTTCATACATTGTCAAAATAAACTTCATATATTGTCAAACATCAAAACTCGCACATTACAACTCAAGCTCGAGTCAATTCAAGCTTAGTCAATCTGGTCAACCTTAATATAAGGAAATTGCACCAACAATCTTCCCTTTTTTGATGTTTGACAATATATTTAAGTTAGGTTAATCCATAGTCTCAACTTCTTCTTCATGCCAAAGCATGAATGAGGGTTTTTTCTTCATTCTATTCCTTTCCTAGAGGGCAACTCCCTCTTTGGGTAATGAAGGTCTAACTTAAACCCTACATTCTCCTCCTTTGACATACATAAAAAAACTCTCCTTCTGAAGAGTAATCTATACATTGTTCACAACCTCACATGTTGTGAACAACATCACAATAAAGGTTCCATACCCTTCATTATCACCAATGCTCGCCCTTGAGTATTAACCCACTTCACAATGTTCATCCTAGAGCATTCACACTCAAACAATGAAGATATCCAATCTTCCATTGTTTTCCAATGCTCAACCTTGAGCATTTATTATAATGAAGGTTTTATAATCTTCCATGATTTCAAAGATTGTTTTCATGTCTTTAATGAGTAGCTCCCCCTCAAAACATGGTCTAAATTTCTATGATTGCACCAACAATGACTTGGAATTTCTAAAACATTAGAAAATCTAAAATTTGAAGTTTTGAGGTCTAAAATCTAATAATGAAACTAAACCTCATTCCAAACTTCAACTTAGTCTTCTTTACCCAATCCAATTTTATTTTCATCAAGAAAACTACTCTTAAATGTTCAAAAAAGTATTTTATAGGGTTTAGGATGGTTAATATGAATAAAAATGGCCTAATGAGCTGAAATCAGACCCTTTCAACCAAAATCAGCCTTTCAATCGATTGATCAATCGATTGGATCCTTTCAATCGATTGATCAATCGATTGGAGCCTTTCAATCGATTGACGAATCGATTAGAGCCTTTCAATCGATCCACTAATCGATTCCATGAGCTTTTGTTCATGGAAAATGCCCTTGAATCGATCACCTAATCGATCCAGGCAGGGTCAATCGATCGACTGATCAATTTCGTGAGCTTCTACTCATGAGAAAACCCAATTCAATCGATCGGTTGATCGATCAAACTCTCCTAATCGATCGGTTGATCGTTTGAGTTTCTGATTTCCTGAAATTAAATTTCAGTCGAAATTTAGAAATGTCCCAATAATTCTACAAAATTCTAAAAAATTATGAATATTCTTGTAGATATTATTTAAGACATATACTATCAAGGAAAAATAATTTTCTAAGAAAATAATTCTTATTTTCAAAGATTGACACAAACTTAGAAACTCTTGAAAACTTCAATATTTTGCACTAGTTTGTGTCAAACTTTTCAATGATGATTACTATTAAAAGATAGTTTTCACCAAGGTTTTCCAAAAGTATTTTGAAATTATTTTCAAAATCAATTTTCAACCATGTTCTTTGGACTCAATACACATGACTTGTACATTAACTTTTCCAATGATTGGATAACACAAAACTATGTGTTTTGATGAAGCTAAAACTCAAATGGATACACTAAATCAACATCTTGAGTCTTGTTCATCATCCTAATATTTCACTTGTATCTAATGTGCACTAAAATATATACAAGGCAACTTATAGTCTTTGTGAGATGTAGACTTTGATTTTGTCCTAATCTAAGAGTTCATGCATATCTATCTAGGCATTGTAAACTTGATCATCCACCTAGGATGTCACTTGTTGATAAATTCTTTTATCACATTTGTTGATAAATGTCATTATCCTTAATTATAAGGAATTTAAAATAATGCATAATGACTTATGACATACATAAAAAATGAATATTTTTCAAAAGAAAAATCCTATAGCTACATGATGTATGTATGACATGACATGGCAGTTTTTGTTGTATTTTTCATAATAAAATGAATGTGAAATGTGATGTCATGAGATATGATAAGCAAACAATTATGGTAATTTAGCATAAATAAATGTACCTAGATTATCTATCTAAGTATCTCTAGATCTTTACTAACTTAGAATTAATCATAGATTGCCCTTATTTTCCTAAGAAAATACCAAAATCCCAACTTGGTATTTCTTTTCCTTTTCCTTGTGCCAATTTAAATTAAGTCCAATTCCTCACAATTTGACACATTTTACTCTTCCAAAGAGTAATCAATTAATCCTTTTCATTTTCAAGGAGTAACAAAACCTTGAATATGACTTCCAAGTATCAACATTTTCAAGGTTAGGTTAACTACCCTTCCAATTAAAGTTGACACTCTCTAAACCCATCAAGGGTGTAGAGAATATACTCCTAGAAACCTAAAACCTATTGGTGCTTCTTGAGTGTTCTAGGTATTCACTATGGATAACTTCCCTAGTTACCTTCCTAATGACCTTCCTAAGCTTCTTAGAGGTCTTGGTCATGCTCCTTTCCTCTAGGTCAACTCTAGAGATAGCTTCCCTTGTGACCTTCTTAGACTTCTTCGAAGCCTTAGTCACATTAGTCTTCTTAAAAGTACTTCTAGGGATTACTTCACTTGTATCTTTGACTTGACCTCTAGACCTATGATTAGTTCCATAACTATATGGAACCCTATGGTATGACGCCACATCCTTCTTGGCTTTAGATTTGTATCCCAAACCTCTATGGTCATTGGATGACTCTTGTCTATCTATTTCTAACCCTAGGTTATGTCCATTTGACCTCTTTAAAACTCTTTTCATTCTCTTTAGGGTCTTTTCTAATTTATCAAGCCTTGACCTCAAAGCTTGATTTTTAATCCTTAAATCCTTAGATTTGGATTTTTCCTTAAATCCTTGAACACTTCTATTTTTGGGCCTATATCCAAAATCCTTAGAATTATTTCCCAACCCATTTTTTACCTTCCTAGCTTTAGGTAAGGTAGTCTTTGTATGATAGGCTATATATTTTTCCTTAATCCTATCATGCTTCCTATTTTTATGATAAATAGTATTAAAATGATATAATCTAGACCTAGCATGCTTTTTATCATGTGTCAAAGGAATTGGTTTAATAAATGATACCTTGAGTTTTCCCTTAGAAGCTCCCCCTTGACTTGAGCTTCCTCCTTTGACTTTGGTCGGATTCTTCCCCTTTGAACACTAGCTCTGGTAATGTCCATTTTGTTTACAAAAAAAGCACACAATGTGCATGCTCATTGCTCTTGTGTACCATGGGGCCAAACTCCTTCAGCTTCTCCTTGCCCTTTGGTGCCACTTGGCTCTTCTTCTTGGCTAATTTGGGACACTTACTCTTATAGTGTCCTTTTTCCCTACACTCAAAATAAATGATATGATCTTTATTATTTATAATTGAAATTTTTATACCTTTTCTTGTAGGGGTGGCACTTTCTCTATTTGATCCAGATGAAGAGACTTCTTCTTAATCCGATATTGATGTTCCACACTCCCCCTCAATCCTTGAGGTGGAGGCTTCTCTATCTTCATCCTCTTGTACATGAAACAAAGAGTATGCTCCCTCTTTACCTTTTTCATTGCACTCCTTTGAGGATGAAACTTCTTAGACTTCTTCTTCTTTCGATGTTGAGCACATCTCAACTTCGGAGTCCTCTTCTTGTTGATCCAATGAGTTGCCCTCTTTGGATTTTTCTTGACTTGGTGTAGTGGAGGGTTCTTCATAGATCTTTTCCAACTTACTCCAAAGCTCCTTGGTATCTTTGTATTCCCCTATCTTGCTCAAGATGTCGCTAGGCAATAAATTGACCAATAGCTTGGTCACTCTATCATTGGCCTCACATCTTTGAACTTGCTCCTTGTTACATTTGTTCTTCTTGATAATTTGGCTTTGCTATACTTTGGAGCTTCAAAACCATCCACTAGAGCAAACCATTGCTCTATCTCCATCATGAAGAAGTTTTCGATTCTTGATTTCCAAGAATCAAATCTTGTCATTGTGAATGGAGGAGACACCCTTGTGTTGAATTCGAGCCCATCTCGAAATTCCATCTTGAAGTTGAGCCTTTGATGAAGTCTTTGACTTAATGAAATTTGGGCTTCAACTTTTTCTTCCTCTAGCTCATTTCCCTTCCAGCGATGAGTATGGTAAATAGTGGTCTCACTCTGAAACCACTTGTTGGGTCACTTTGATGCTAGAAGGGGGTGAATAGCTTCTCGCGCTTCAATGATGATGATTTGTAGCGGAATAGACTCGAAGCAAGCTCCCAATGCTAACACAAGGATTTACTTGGTATCCATCTCAAGAAGATGCGACTAATTCAAGGATCCACATGATGCACACTCTCCACTATGAACACAAACTCCTTCTCAGAACAACCGAACCGGGGGTGGAGAAATCTCATACAAGACTCTCACAAGCATATAACTCAAAATAAGAAGTAAATACATGATAAAACAAATGAAAACCTTCTTGCTTGATCTCTTATAGCTTGTAGATGCCTCTAGACTAGTTAGAAAGTGCAGTAACACTTGTCTTCCAAGGTTCTAGGTTCGAGAAATAGTAGCGGAGAAGATGGAGTTAAGAGATGTCTCGTTTGAACCTTGTTGTCGCCTTTATATATGCACAATCTAGGGCTCCCAATCGATTGGGTCTCCTCCCAATCGATTTCCACGTCAGATTCTAGTGATCCCAGCCATCCCAAACCTACATCCTACGCAACGGTCATATCCCAATCGATCGACCAATCAATTGGTTATAGCTAGATTGATTAGCTGATCGATCTAGAATCTTTCTGTGCTTTCGTAGAAAGCCCCGGAATTGATTAACCAATCAATTTCGTCTTTACCTTGCATCACTGTGAGAAATTGAGCCCCAATCGATCGACCGATCGATTGGAGTGGCCCAATCGATCGGCTGATCGATTGGGGAGTTGATGTGCGTAGATTATATACATTTTTATACATGTTTTGACGCACATCTACTTGTATTTCATGAGCATAATCTATGTTTATTGCACCATATTTTATTGTAATGTCATATTTCCACTCCTTTTATTCAAAGATCTACTCTTTACTTGTTTTAATTGATAGGATGTGATTTGTAGTGAAAATAGAGCAAAAGACGCACATTGGAGCAACTTGTGAAATTCCAGCTCAGGCCGTGTGAAACCACATGGTCGTGTGTCTTGCCCGTGCCAAATCAAGCCTCGACCGTGTGAACTCACACGGTCGTGCAACAATCCAAAGGGAAGAAGACCACGACCATGCTAATCCACACGGTCATGTGAACATTCCAGAGGCAAAGCAGCACACAGCCGTGTGAATCAACACTGCCATGCCACATTCCAAAGGTAGAACAGACCTCGGTCGTGTAGATTCACACGGCCGTATGAGGCCTCCAGAGAGTAAGAAGAGCATGGTCATGTGATCCCATACTGCCGTGCAACCATTCTAGAGGATAATCAAGATATGGCCATGTGAAACTACACGACCGTGTCACCCTGGCCGAGACTAAAGAGGATCCAGCCATTTGGATGCCACACGGTCGTGGCACGGGCTATGTCAGGCTCATGCCCTTCCCTATTTAAAGGGTTTCTCCCCTTTTGGGGAATCTTTGGCTTGGGGTTAGCCCTCATTCCTTGGAGAAGGGTTCTCCCCCTTGGGGGAACCCTAGATATTCCATCTTTACCGATCTGTCCACCTCCGAAGCAAGGGAATGCTTCCAAGGATGCTACAGTTCAAAGATAAGCTTTCTCTTCTCTCTATCTCCATGTATTGAGTTATAGATTGCTTTACTTATCATCTTTAGTTGTAAATCCCTTGTAATAGAGTAGATCTTCAAATCTAGGATGTAGGAAGTAGTTGTGATGTGATTGTGATGTATGAATTATATATTTAGACATTTTCCTATGCAATAAAGTGTTTATATCATGTTCTATGTGTGTTGTACCTTGTATGTGTTTAACGAAATATGTGTGAGGTCAATTCATGTAGATGTAGGGCTTTGATCACCATATAGGTGAAGAGCCTTGGATTGTAAGACTATAGAACCTTGTGATAGAAGGTATCCCTTACTCTCTACGGTGTTTCCTTGAAAAGGAGATCAATTACCTAAAGGGAAACTAATTAGAGTTTAGAGGGTTCTCCCAAATTAATGTTAGGAAGTGACTTATGTAATCTAGGAACGTATGACCGGAGGGCCCTGTAACATAGGGCAACCCTTTAACCGGACTTCTTAAGTTACCTCTTCTATTTAATTTCATTAATCTACTGTTAGGAGGTAAATCGGTTAACTCTAGAATTATATGACCGAGGGACCCTAGTGATAGGAGTATCTCATTAACGGACTTTCTAGAGCTACTTCTTTACTTAATGGTTGTAGAACTTGGGTAGACTCCCCGATTCGACTTTCGCGAGGTTGTATTGGACTTTAGTTAGAATCTCTACATAAGTGTAAGCATGGAGTTAGGTAGATAAACAATGCATAAGGACATTAACTAGCATCATAACAAAATTGAAATCATAGCATCTATCATTCACCATCCACCTTCTTCTCTACTCTCTTATTCCTTCTCTCTCTCTTTCTCCTTAACCTTTCTCTTACTTCCTCTCTTTCTCAACTAACCTTTCATTTGTCTAGATAATTCACCGTGCGAAGTTAACTAGTGCTTAATCAACAGTCCCTGTGGATTTGATATTTTTTTATTACTAATGACATAACCGTGCACTTGCGGTTCGTAACAAGTTTTTAGCGTCGATGCCAAGGACTATTTTCGATTAACATTATTTGATTAGCATATGAGTTACTCTAGACATTTTTCTTTTTCTTTACTTTTTTCACTTTCTTTCTTCTTTTCATTATGCACTTTCCTTCCTGCATTTAAATTCTGCATTTGTTTTTTTTAAATCAAAACAAAAAAAATTGGTTGAGCACCTTAATTATTTTATATCCCTTATATCCATGCGTTATGTGATGATTACTCACCGTATCTTGTGAGTTCAGAGCTATCGTTTCAGGTGAAACCAAAATTTTTCTGTAGCCATGGATTGGTATGTTAGGACCAAAAGTAGCTAGAGGGGGGGTGAATAGCTCGTCGCGTTCGCTCGGTGCGCTTCGTTGCTTGGCGTTGCTTGTTTCTTCTTGGATGTGCAGCGGAAAATACAGAAACAAACACAAAACGCTAACACTAGGATTTTACTTGGTATCCACCTCACAAGAGGTGACTAATCCAAGGATCCACACCAACGCACACACCCTCCACTATGAATAACACTCCTTTATGGTAACTACCAAAGGCGGAGAAGCCCTACAACACTCTCAATACAAGAAGAAGAAAGGGAAATACAAGTTAAGCAAAAGCTTACAAGATGTGCAAGAAAACCCTAACCCTAACTTCTTCCTCTTGCAATAGATCCGCCTCTTGACTTGGAAAGCCTCCAAGAACCTTCAAGAACTGGCGATCACGTGCTTGTAGAGAGCTGTGGAGGAGCTGGAATGAATCTGAGAAGAGCTTGTAAAAGGATTGCCGAAGACCACGCTCGCCTGCGGCTTAAACGCCAGCGGTCGGATCCCGATCGATTCAAATGTTCCAATCGATCGGGAGGCTTGGATCGATCCACGGATCGATCCGAGCGCGTGCAGAAGCGCGCTGGATCGATCCACGGATCGATCCGGCGCTTATCGCGCGAAGCAGTCGTCCCGATCGGCTGATCGATCGGGACCTCTGATCGATCCACGGATCGATCCGAGCTTCCATGGGAAGAATGGATCGATCCACCGATCGATCCACGACTGATCGATCCACGGATCGATCCAGCACTTGGTTTTTGCCCAAAACCAAGTCCTAAACCTCCCTAACCAACATCCGGTCAACCTTGACCTGTTGGTACATCATGCCTCGCATCTGGTCACTCCCTTGACCTGCTAGGACTCCCCACCAAGTGTCCGGTCAATCCCTTTGACCCACTTGGACTTTTACTCGTCGTGCCAAGTATCCGGTCACTCCATTGACCTACTTGGAGTTCCACCAGATGTCTGGTCAACCTTGACCCATCTGGACTTCCTTCCTTGCCAAGTATCCAGTCAATCCTTTGACCTACTTGGACTTCCCAACACCAGATGTCCGATCATCCTTGATCCATCTGGATTTCCTTCCTTGCCTGGCTTCACTCACCAGGACGTTCACCTAGCTTCACTCACTAGGGTTTTCCATCTGCCTAGCTTCACTCACTAGGACTTTCACCTGGCTTCACTCACCAGGACTTTCACCTAGCTTCACTCACTAGGATTTCCTTCTGCCTAGCTTCACTCACTAGGACTTCCTTCTGCCTAGCTTCACTCACTAGGACTTTCACCTGGCTTCACTCACCAGGATTTCCACCTAGCTTCACTCACTAGGATTTCCTTCTGCCTAGCTTCACTCACTAGGACTTCCTAGTCAAGTATCCGGTCAACCTTGACCTACTTGACTCTTCTTCGATCAATATCTTATTGTCAAACATCTAAACCCAAACCAAGACTCAGCTTGGTTAACCAGGTCAACCTTGACCTGAGGGATTTTGCACCAACATGGTATTCTTGGAAACCTGGAGGTGCAAAGTATAATTTGGATGATGAGCAAATGATGAACATCTGCATGGTATGTGGTAGTTATAATAACCATCCGTCTGCCATATGCCACCTCTTCTAAAATGAATTTGGCCCTTCTACAGAACTAACTGATGATATCTACACGGTTTGTGGTAGCTCATCCCACCCAGCCGCTATATGTTACTTCTTCCAAAAGACTGCTACCTCTCCTATGGAACTTCATAATCTATTCCAACCTGTACATCAGGACAGATATGATTCAGTTCCCAGTATTTCTAGCTATGTCTGGGGAGATCAACAAACTCAAAACTTTCAGCCCCAGCACACTTCTGAGGAGGATGAGCAGTTATAATTACAGCAGCATATCCCTAACTCACCTCAACACCTCAATCAAGATGAGATGGATTATCATAATTTTGAGTACAATAACATTCAAAGTGTTGAATAGGCTTCTCAAGCAAATTAAAGTCCATCAAAATTTTAAGATGATTCACTATTAAATGGACCACAACAATTGCAACCAGATGAGCCAACTACCTGGGAGGACTCCCAAGACTTAGATATTCTTGCTCCCAATTAGATGAAAACTAAATTTCAAGAATTAGAAGAAATCTTGATGTAAGAGGGGATATTGATTCTCTAATCCCTACAGTAAGATGATATGTCAAGTCCAAATTCAGAGCCTCAGTTGAAAAATGATTTGGATGGGATGGAACGTAAAGCTGAAGGCAATTATGATCATGATTCTGCAGCTCTACAAAACCCCTCTACTACTTTGCATGGTGATAATGTATTTGTTGATACTCTGGACATTGATAGGACCATTGATGTGTCTTCAACCAATCTTGTTGTTGATCTTGCTACAACCTCTAATAGTACATGCTTGAGTGGTGATGGGATTATAGAGGAAGCAGATGATAATATTTGTATGCATCCCTTTGGGTGGGAAGTGGTGGAAAGTCGAAGACCCCAAAGCTGGACACTCCCACCTTTGCCTATACTTCACTTTCATCAAAACAAGGCCTCAACATCAACTGTGATCACTGCGCTCATGCCCATGGCACTTTATGTGAACCTTCTCCTCCCATCAATAAGACCCTTTAAGGGGAAGAAGAAGGAGAGAGCAATTTTCCATGATATGTTTCCCATGATGAAAGCTCCCTCTGCATTTTGGGCCATAAGCCGAAAAGTCTGGAGCTCCCTTTGCATTTTAGGCCATAAGCTGAAAAGTCTGGAGGTATCTTACTCTAACAAGATCATGATTTAAGTGAAACAAATAAGGGGTCGAGATAATGACCTTAAACAAACACTTGGGAGGCCACCCAAGTTTTTCTTTCTTATTTTCTTTATATTTTTAGTTCTTTCTAGTTTTATTTCTTTCCTCATAATAAACTCATATCCTTTACTTAATTTTTCTTGTCTATTTCTTTTTGTAGAATTACAAGTTGTGGAGGAGCACAATTCACATATAGGGAAGTATCTTTAGAACATGAATGTCTCAAACATTTGGAGCTCATCACTTGGTAACTTCTCTAACTTCAAAAATCTCCTCCATATTTCATTTCTAGTTTTCATTGGGACAATGAAATGTTTAAGTCTGGGGCGATGTATGGGTTTAGGTTAGTGTTTGTCATTTTCTTAATTTTTGCTTATTTCTTTAAATAAATATTTCGTAGTTGCATTACTCATCATGTCATCATTGTTTGTTCCTAATAGTAAGATGCTAACACGTTTTATCTAGATATTTATGTTGTGTGATTTGGTATGCTAGTATGTTTATTGATCTATATTTTCCTATCCATAGTAACATGAAGTGAGCATTGTTATTACTAGAAGAATTTGAATGTTGGCATAGTTTTAGGATCTCTTCACTTTATGCTTAACTTTGATGGTAGATATTTTTGAAAATAGTCATGATTTATAGAACTGGACTAGTACTCTTGCTTCTATGGTGACCTCTCAACTACATTTTGATTACTAGATAAACTCAGATCATGCAAGCTCATTTGGAAAAATCAATCCCTAAAAAAATATAAAGGTTTATTCAAGTTTGATACTTTGCAAATATTCAGAAAAAAATATAATAAGAGATAAAAATAGTTATCGTAAGTGGAAATTAGTAATTCATCCCTTTGAGACCGAGTTAAGTTATTGGGGAAATGAATGATATATTTCTCTTGATACTAAGTATTCTTTTGAGACCTTGTGTAGATAGTGCATAGCATTTTTATGGGGGATGAACCTTGCGTGTTGAAGGTAAGTGTCTATCACCAGAAGTATGAGGAACACAGTTAAATGAAAAATTGACTAAACATAGAGATTGACACTTGAAAAAGTTAAGTCACTCATCACACTGAGCATGGAGAACTTCTACTTAGGTCACACTCAAATAATTTTTGTATCATGTTCATCAATGAAACTATATGATAGGCTTATATTGATTCACTAGGGATCATTACATGCATCTAGCACATAAATCTAGATTGTGAGTTTTGCTTGAGGACAAGCAAAGGTTTAAGTCTGGGGGTGTGATGTGCTAGATTATATACACTTTTATGCATATTTTGATGCACATATACTTATATTTCATGGGCATAATCTATATTTATTTTACCCTATTTTATTATAATATCATATTTCCACTCCTTTTGTTCGGAGATCTGCTCTTTGTCCATTTTGATTGATAAGATTCAATTTTGAGTGAAAACATAGCAAAAGATGCACATTGGAGTTGTTGGGCCCCCGTGGTTGTTTTAGTGTGATCAACCAAGTTAAGTTAGGTCCTGTATTATTTTGATCCCTGTGAGTAAGTGTGCAGGAGCTTAGGAGCACAAGAAGTCGAGTGGAAGAAGCAGCTAGCGAGAAGGATGACACAGGAAGAGAGCCGACGGGTTCAGTGAATCCGAGGGACGAGGTGCTACGGAAGAGTACACCAGTGGACGAGAAGAATGTACGTAACGTTTGAGAGATGAGAAGCCGGAGCGAAAGCTTGCTCGAGGAGAAGGCCAGAAATTGGGTTCGGGTGAGCCCTATTTCGGTTGACCACAATCACCCAGGCGATCGGAGCAGCAAAAGAGCAAAAGAAGCAGATGAAGACTACTGGTGGCGCCCTCAATAAGAGTGAAAGGTGCCTCCAAGGTGCTCGCGCGCCTCTGCCACCTTCAGACGGAAGGTGCCTCCCATGAGCATAGAAGGTGCCCTCTGTAAGCATGGAAGGAGCCCTCTATGAGCATGGAAGGCGCCTTCGACCAGGAAAATTGACTGTTGCCAAGGGATAAAACTCTATCCCTTAGTGCCTCGCTGGAGGCGCCCTCCAAATCCTTTGAAGGCACTCTCAAGCTACGGATAAGATTTTCAGGAGCTATAAAAAGACCCTTGGAGCTAGGAAATAGGACAACAACTTCTGTAATCACTTTCCTAGTCTTTTCTAAGCTTTCATTATGTGTAAAAGACTTCTCCACGTTTAGAGAAGGAGATTCTTAGTAAGCTTTTCAACCGCCTTGGATTAGCAACCAACTAGGTTGTAACCAAGTAAATAGTGGCCTTTTACTTATTTCTTTAAGTTGTTAATTCTGTTTTAATTGTGTTTCTAGTCTAAGTCCAAATATCAGGAAGGGGTTTTATTTTTCTATTTTAGGCTTCACCCCCCCCCCCTCTTGTCGGTCCCGCTGCACCATCAAGTGGTATCAGAGCCTAACTATCTCAGAAGGACTAACCGCCGACTGAAGCATCAAGATCAAGACGATGGCCAGACCAACGATCTATCCACCAAAATTTAAAGGAGAATTTGCGTCATGGAAGAAACGCATGGAGGTATTCTTCAAAAATGACTTTGAAATTCTACTAATAATTAAATACGGTTTTGTAGCTCCAAAAATCCCCCAAGGAGAAGAAAAAGAAGAATATCAGTGGACCAAGAAGGAGCAAGCAGACTTCATAGCAAACGGACAAGCCGAGTTCTACCTACTCAGTGTACATCCACCCCAGGAAGTAAATCGAATTGGAGATTATGACTCAACAAAGGAACTTGGGAGAAGTTCTTGAAATTGCATGAAGGAACATCCGAAACAAAGCTTGCAAGACGAGACATGCTTCGGAATCAACTGATGAATCTCTGGATTGAAGGAGAGTCAGTAGCACAACTATACAGAAGACTCAAGGATATAATCACCGGATTAACAAACCTCGTAGAAATGGTAACGAATCAGGATGCACAAAGGTATGCATTAAATGCATTCCCAAGAAAATCGAAATGGGCATCGATGGTAGACTCCTACTATATCTCAAAGGATCTCGAGATGAGTACACTAGAAAATCTCTTTTCCATTTTCGAATTACACGAAACTCGGTGTGCAGGACAAAAGAGACCGAGTCAGAACATTGCCCTAAAGGCAAGAATGAATGATTCTGACTCTGAAAAATCAATTGATAAAGACGAAGCTACCCTAATGGTAAGAAAGTTCAATAAGTTTATTCGATCTAATAAATTTAAATCATAGATGAATAAGGATTATCGAAGCAAAAGAAAGGTTTGTTGTTACAACTGCAATGAAGAAGGGCACATCAAGGATGAATGCCCTAAACTAAAGAAGAAGGAAAAGGAAAAGTACAAAAGACCAACATCCTCCAAACACAAGAATCTAAAGGTCACATGGGATGAATCATCATCCTCTGAGTCCGAGGTTGAGGCCTACTCAGGACTAGCCCTAATAGCCAACCATCACATAAAAGATGAAACCAGCTCAGAGATGAGCATTGATGAAGGGGGAGGGTCATCAGAAGAAAGCAGCGATGAAGGAGGAGCATCAAAAAATGAGGTAAGTAAGGTATATGCTCTATCTCCTAAGCAGTCCTTTAATTTTATTAAAATTCTTTCTAAAGATTTAGTAAAATTAGAAAAGGAAGATACTAAGTTAAAATTGAACTTAGCAAAAACATGCCCCTTAGAATTATTTAACAATTTAAAGTTAGAATATGATAAATTGAAAATGTAAAATGAAAGTTTGGAAAAAGATACATGCTGGAAACCAAATAACTTTCAAAAGTCAAAGCTTAGAATTTATGGAAAGTTAAACTAGTATATTAGAAAACATCATGAACAATTTAGAAGAATTCCCAGAAAATATGTACCCTCCATATTCTTAGCTAACCCAGTAGGAAGGAACCTATACTGGGTTCCAAAATCATACTTACATTAAACATTTTTTTTTATCTAAGATTTTCAGAAAAATTAAATGTTTAAATTCTTTAAGAGGTTTTGTCTAGAAGTGGTTGATGATCCAATAACCGAGAAGGCCTAGTGCCTCGCCACAACCTGGAAGTCAATTACTGAATTAAATATTTAATTGACAAACTGATAAGCTTGTGAAATTAATTAAAATAATGCTTTCAATCTTTGTCAATTGTTTGAAAACTTCACAACTTAGAAATTGTTTTAAATTTATTTTATTAAATCAAGTTTTTTTCATGTCCCTAAAATTTAGATTTCAAAAATTTCTAAACTTATTTTTGTAATCTTTTTTTTATGTGATCAAAGAGGGAGGAATAGGTACAAGTTAGGACAAGTTTAGGGGGAGTTAGAATTTTTTAACTTTTATTAAATTTTGAATTTTGCTAACTCTATTTTATCAGTCTGAATTTTGATAAATCAATTTGAATTATACTTGATGTTGTAAATTCTTTTATTGCAACTTTATGCTTAAAATATTAGTTTTGCAATTTTTTTTATTGCAACGTGTTCGTTATTATCCTAACTTGAACTTGGGTTGATGTACATCAAAAAGGGGAAGATTGTTAGACCCCGTGATTGTTTTGGTGTGATCAACCAAGTTAAGTTAAGTCCTGTATTGTTTTGATCCCTGTGTATAAGTGTGCAGGAGCTTAGGAGCACATGAAGTCGAGCGGAAGATGCAGCTAGAGAGAAGGATGACATGGAAAGGGAGTCGACGGGTTCGGTGCATCCGAGGGACGAGGTGTTGCGGAAGAGTACACCAATGGACGAGAAGAATGTACGCGACGTTTGAGGGACAAGAAGCCAGAGTGGAAGCTTGCTTGAGGAAAAGGACAGAAATTAGGTTCATGTGAGTCTTATTTTGGTTGGTTGCAATCACCTAGGCGATTGGAGCAGCAGAAGAGCAAAAGAAGCTGATGAAAACTGCTGGAGGCGTCCTCAATAGGAGTGGAAGGTGCCTCCAAGGCACTCGCACGCCTCTGCCACCTTCAGACGGAAGGCGCCTCCCATGAGCATGAAAGGCGCTCTCCGTAAGCATGGAAGGCGCCCTCCGTAAGCATGGAAGGTGCCTTCAACCAGGAAAACTAACCGTTACCAAGGGATAAAACTCTATCTCTTGGCACCTCAATGGAGGCACCCTCAAAACCCTTTGGAGGCACCCTCAAGCTATGGATAGGATTTTCAGGAGCTATAAAAAGGCTCTTGGAGCTAGGAAATAGGACAATAACTTCTATAATCACTTTCCTAGTCTTTTCTGAGCTTTTATTGTGTGTAAAAGGCTTTTTCACCTTCAGAGAAGGAGATTCTTAGTAAGTTTTTCAACCGCCTTGGATTAACAACCAACTAAGTTGTAACCAAGTAAATAGTGGCTTTTTACTTATTTCTTTAAGTTGTTAATTCTGTTTTAATTGCATTTCTAGTCTAAGTCCAAGGATCGGGAAGGGATTTTATTTTTCTATTTCAGACAATTCACCCCCCTCTTGCCCACCCCAATGCACCATCAGGAGCAACTTGTGAAAATCCAACTTTGTGGTCTTGCCCGTGCCAAATCAAGCCTCAATCGTGTGAACTCACACGGTTGTGAAACAATCCAAAGGGAAGAGGACCATGATCGTGCTAATCCACACGGTCGTGTGAACATTCCAGAGGCAAAGCAACACACGGCCATGTGAATCAACACGGTCGTGCCACATTCCAGAGGCAGAACAAACCTCAGTCGTGTAGATTCACACGGTCGTATGAGGTCTCCAGAGAGAAAGAAGAGCATGGCCATGTGATCCCACACGGTCATGCAACCATTCTAGAGGATAAGTAGGACTTGGTCATGTGAAATCACACGATCGTGTCACCCTGGCCGAGACTAAGAAGGCTCTGGCCATGCGGATGCGACACGGCCATGGCACGAACTATGTCAGGATCATGCCCTTCCCTATTTAAAGGGTTTCTCCCCTTTTGGGGAATCTTTGGCTTGGTTAGCCCCCATGCCTTGGAGAAGGGTTTCCCCCTTGGGGGAACCCTAGATCTTTCATCTTTGTCAATCCATCCACCTCCGAAGCAAGGGAATGCCTCCAAGGATGCTACGGTTCAAAGATAAGTTTTCTCTTCTCTGCATCTCCATGTATTGAGTTATAGATTGCTTTACTTATCATCTTTAGTTGTAAATCCCTTGTAATGGAGTAGATCTTTGATCTAGGATGTAGAAAATAGCTGTGATGTGATTGTGATGTACGAACTATATATTTGGACATTTTCCTATGCAATGAAGTGTTTATATCATGTTATATGTGTGGTGTGCCTTGTATGTGTTTGACGAAATGTGTGTGAGGTCAATTCATGTAAATGTAGGGCTTTGATCACCATGTAGGGGTAGAGCCTTGGATTGTAAGACCATGGGACCTTGTGATAGAAGGTATCCCTTACTCTCTACGTTATTTCCTTGAAATGGAGATTAATTACGTAAAGAGAAACTAATTAGAGTTTAGAGGGTTCTCCTAAATTAATGTTAGAAAGTGACTTGTGTAATTTAGGAGCATATGGTCGAGGCCTATTATAGAGGGCAACCCTTTAACCGGACTTCCTAAGTTACCTCTTCTAGTTAATTGCATTAATCTACCGTTAGGAGGTAAATCGGTTAACTCTAGGATTGTATGACCGTGGGACCCTAGTGATAGGAGTATTCCGTTAACGAACTTTCTAGAGCTACTTCTTTACTTAATGGCAGTGAACTTGGGTAAACTCCCCGGTGCGACTTTTGTGGGGTTCGGACTTTAGTTAGAATCCCTACACGAGTGTAAACATGGAGTTAGGTAGATAAATAATGTATAAGAGCATTAACTAGCATCATAACGAAACCAAAATCCTAGCATCTATCATTCACCATCTACATTCTTCTCTACTCTCTTATTCCTTCTCTCTCTCCTTATCCTTAACCTTTCTCTTACTTACTCTCTTTCTCAACTAACCTTTCATTTATCTAGATAATTCGTCGTGCGAAGTTAACTAGTGCTTAATCAACAATCCCTGTGTGTTCAATATCTTTTTATTATTAACGACATAATCATGCACTTATGGTTTATAATAGGAGCACACTGCTCTCCTGCACGAATCACCTCTAATTGATAGGTTGATCAATTGGCGCGGCCTAAATTAATTAGTTGATCGATTAAGCTCTGGTTCAATTGATCAGCTAATCGATTGACCAACCCTAACTTGACTAACTCAAGCCTAGGGTTCCCATACCCAACATCTGGTTAACAATGACCTGTTAGGACTCGCCCGTGCCTAGCATCTAGTTAACCTTGACCTACTGGGATTTCATCACCAAGTGTCCGGTCAATTCTTTTACCCACTTGGACTTTTCTCCTCGTGCCAAGTGTCTGGTCAATCCTTTGACCCACTTGGACTTATTGTCTCGTGCCAAGTGTTCGGTCCTCCATGACCCACTTGGACTTCCAAACACCAGGTGTCCGGTCACCCTGGACCCACATGGATTTCCACGCATCTAGCTTCACTCACCAAGACTTCCTCACTGCCTAACTTCACTCACTAGGGCTTTCATCTGGCTTCACTCACCAAGATTTCCATCTGCCTAGCTTTACTCACTAGATCTTTCACCTAGCTTCACTCACCAGGATTTCCATATGTCTGGCTTCACTCACTAGGACTTTTCTTCTGCCTGACTTCACTCACCAGGACTTTCCCACCAAGTGTCTGATCAAATACTGAGCCACTTGGATTTTCATCTTCTACCAACCTTCCCGTTGGACTTCCTTTGTCTAACCTCCAATTAGGATTTCCTAGTTAAGTATCCATTCAACTTTAACCTACTTGACTCTTCTTCATATTAAACTGGACAACCTTAACCAATCTCCCCAAACGGATGATTGCTCCTACAATCTTCATACATTGTCAAAACAATTATCATATATTGTCAAACATCGAAACTTGCACATTATGACTCAAGCTTGAGTCAATTCAAGCTTAGTCAACCTGATCAACCTTGACCTAGGGAAATTGCACTAGCACATTAAGCCATGTTTAATCATGCTAACCATCCCTCACCCTACAAAATACATTTATATGTATTTAAGGGTAGTTTTATTGATTAAACAAGAGAGGAATGGTTAAAGAAGACTAAGTTGGAGTTTAGGATGAGATTTAGTCTCAAAGTTAAAATTTTAAACCTTATAACTTCAAATTTTAGGTTTCCTAAAGGTTTAGAAATTCCAAGTTATTGTTGGTGAAATGATAGAAAATTATAGCATGTTTTACGGGGAAACTACTCCTTAAAGACATGATTTAAATATTATTTTTAAACAATGAAACAATGGAAGATGGAAACCTTCATTATTAATGCTTAAGGTTGAGCATTGGAAAATAATGGGAGATGAGAAATCTTCCTTGTCATGTTGTGTATGCTCAAGGATAAGCATAAGGTACAATGAAGGATATGAGACCTTAGTTGTAATGTTGTGAACAACAAGTGAGGTTGTGAATAACATGTGAATAACTCTTTAGGAGAAGAGTTTTTTTATGTGTGTCAAAAGGGGAAAATGTAGGATTTAAGTTAGGAAATCCTCATGCAAGGGGAGAATGAAGGAAACCCTCATTCATGCTTTAGCATGACAAAGAAGTTGAGTCTAGTGGATGAGCCTAAATTAAACATATTGTCAAACATAAAAAATGGGAAGAGTGTTGGTGTAATTTCCCTAGGTCAATATTGACCAAGTTGACTAAGCTCAAATTAGCTGAGCTTGGGTTTTGATGTCTGATAATATGAGAGGAAGGAGTCAAATAGGTTATGACTAACCAGATAATTGATGATATGTGTTTCAGAGATTACTGGTGCAATTGTCCATTTGAGGAGATTATTAGTACAATTCCCTTTTAGTCAAGAGTTGACTAGTTTAATGTGTAGAAGAGTCAAGTAGGTCAAGATTGACCAAATACTTGACTAAAAGTCCTAACTAGAGGTTAGGCAAGGCCAAGTCCAACGAGAAGGTTAGTAGAAGAAGAAAATTCAAGTGGGTCAGTATTGATCTGACACTTTGTATGGAAAGTCCTAGTGAGTGAAACCGAACAGATTGAAAAATCCTAGTGAGTGAAGTTAGGTGATGAAAAGCCCTAGTGAGTGAAGCAAGGTAGATATGAAAAGTCCTCGTGAGTGAAGCCAAGTGAAAAGCTCTAGTGAGTGAAGCTAGACAGTGTGAAAATCTTGATGAGTAAAGCCATGCAGATTGAAAAGTCCTAATGAGTCAAACCAGACAGTTGGAAATCTCTAGTAAGTGAAGTTAGGTAAGTGGGAAAGTCCTAATTAGTGAAACTAGGCAATAAGGAAGTCTTAGTGAGTAAAACCAGACAGTTAAAATCCAGGTAGGTCAAGATTGACTAGACATCTGGTGAGTGGAAGTCCAAGTGGGTCATGGATGATCAGACACTTGGTACGAGATAGAAAGTCCAGATAGGTCAATGGTTGATCAGACATCTCGTGATAGGAAAGTCTAAGTGAGTCAAAAGATTGGCCAGACACTTAGCATGAGTAAAAAAATCTAAGTGGATCAAAGGACTGGCCGAACACTTGGTGAAGAAGTTCCAGCAGGTTAAGATTGACTGGATGCTAGGCAAGAAAGAGTCGTAATAGGTCATGGTTGACCAGATGTTGGGTAAAGGAACCCTAGACTTAGGTTTGGAAGTTAGGGTTCGGTAATCGATTAGGCCAATCAATTACCATAGCTTAAGTGATTACCCTAATCGATTAACCTCATTATCGCGAGAAACAGAATGAAGTTGAATCAATTACGATAATCAATTTAGCAAGCCTTAATCTATTGGACGAATAGATTAAGGCTATTTATGTGGAAAACAATAGCTACGGTAAGCGATTAAGCAGGGAAGCTTAATCACTTATGGGTTATTCTCGCACAAATAGAAGCATGCCTAATCGATTAGACTAGTCAACTAGGCATGTGTAATTGATTGGGTTAGTTGATTAAGCTTCAAAAATATAGTCGTTTGAAGCAAGTTGCTGACATGGTAACCACAGTAATCACTTAAGAGTAAGCTTAAGTGATTAAGGCTCCCGAAGAGTCCTAAAAAAGGGTTTTGGCATGCACTGTTTCAAGCTCTCTCTCGTCCACATTTCTCACTAACACGCATATGCTTTTGGAGGCTTAGAGAGGAGTGTTATTACACTTCCAAGCTAATCAAGAGGTGTTTCCAAGTAAGAAAAAGAGCAATCTAGGGTTTCATTGTGTAATCTTGTAAGATTTCATTTGTATTAGTTTCTCATTTCTTTCTTCTTGTATTACTTTGTGTGTGAGCTTTTACGAGGCTTCTCCACCTCTGGATTATTTCCGAGAAGGAGTGTTTTGATAGTGGATGTATGAGAGAAGCTCGGATCCTTGGATTAGTTACTTCATCTTGAGGTGGATACTAAGTAAATCCTTGTATTAGTATTGGGGAGCTTTGCTTCGAGTTTATCCACTGCAACAACATTTACGAAGCAAGAGAGCTAGTAAGATGAGCTATTCATCCCCCCCTTCTAGTTCTGAAATGCCCCAACAAAATTGACTTCTAAACTAATAAATTTGAAAAGTATACCTTTCTTTACATGTCCGTTGGTGTATTTATGGCAATCTTTCTTCAAATGACAGAAGAAATAAGTGAACTCCTTATCTTACTTCTTTTGCTCCTTATGGCCAAAATTCCCATAATCTACAGTTTGATTTCTCTTTCCTTTATTGATCCTCTTTCTCTTCTTGCCTGAACCTTAGGAACTAGATACTAGGTAAGTACTTTCAGATATCTCACACCTTAGTATTTCCTCCTCTTGCATGCACAGAACTATAAGCTCATTTAATATCTACTTTTCCTTTTGAGTATTATATAAAATCTTAAAAGTAGTAAACCATGCAGATAGAGACATCCAGAAGAAATGCACTAATATAAATTCAGATATATTAAGTTTAAGTCTCTCAGACTTGTGACAATATTGAACATCTCCATAATGTACTCCATGATGTTTCTTTTGTCGTTATACCACATAGTTATCAACTTCGAAAGAAGTATGATAGTCTTGACCTTTTTGTTTGCCATGAAACAATATGCTAATTGACTAAGGAAACTCCTCACATCCTCTTCCTCAATTATCAAACTTTTAATTTGTGTTGGAATGAAAAGCCTCATGATACTTAACATATACGGTTTGATCGCTCCTATTTTTCAAATTCTTCCTCTACTCTATAGTACTCTAGCACTGGTCAGGGGTGTGAGATGACCATGTCTTAATGCATAGTCTATGTCCATGCAACCTAAGACTACGATAACATACTTTTTCCATTCAACAAAATTAAAATCAGTTAGTGTGAGGATGTTATTAATACTGGCAGTAATAGATTGTACTAAAATTAAAAGAGTCTTGTTAGGACCAAAAGTAGCTAGAGGGGGGGTGAATAGCTCGTCGCGTGCTCATTGCTTGGCGTTGCTTGTTTCTTCTAAGATGTGCAGCGGAAAATACAGAAACAAATCACACAACGCTAACACGGTTGGTTTACTTGGTATCCACCTCACAAGAGGTGACTAATCCAAGGATCCACACCACGCACGCACCCTCCACTATGAAAACACTCCTTTTCGGTAACTACCGAGGGCGGAGAAGCCCTACAAGCTCTCAGTACAAGAAGAAAGGAAAGGGAAATAAAATACAAGCGCAAAGCTTACAATGAGTACAGAAAACCCTAACCCTAGCTTCTCTTCTTGCCTTTGATCCGCCTCTTGACTTGGAAAGCTTCCAAGATCCTTCAAGAACTGGCGATCTGATCTTTGAGAGCGCTGTGGAGGAGTTGGCGAAAGATCTGGAGTGAATCGGAGAAGCGATGCCGAAGACAACGTCCGCCTGCGGCTATAAACCCGACGCAACGGTCGGATCCCGATCGATTCGAATGTTCCCAATCGATCGGGGAGGCTTTGGATCGATCCATGGATCGATCCAGAGCGCCTCTGTGCTCTGGAAAAAACGCCTGGATCGATCCACGGATCGATCCAGCGCTTATCGCGCGAAGCAGCCGCGTCCCAATCGATCTACTGATCGATTGGGACCTCTGGATCGATTCACTGATCGATCCAGAAGCTCTCTGTTCGCTGGGTAAGGTCTGAATCGATGCACGGATCGATCCAGAGCCTGAATCGATTCACTAATCGATCCAGCACTTGGTTTTTGCCCAAAACCAAGTCCCAAACCTCCCTAACCAACATCCGGTCAACCTTGACCTGTTGGAACATTATGCCTGGCATCTGGTCACTCCCTTGACCTGCCAGGACTCCCCACCAAGTGTCCGGTCAATTCCTTTGACCCACTTGGACTTTTCTCGTCATGCCAAGTATCTGGTCACTCCCTTGACCTACTTGGACTTTTCTATTCAGATGTCTGGTCAATCCCTTTGACCTATATGTATTTCCTCGTGCCAAGTATCCAGTCAATCCTTTGACCTACTTGGACTTCCCAACACCAGATGTCCGATCATCCTTGATCCATCTGGATTTTCCCTTGCCTGGCTTCACTCACCAGGACTTTCACCTAGCTTCACTCACTAGGGTTTTCCATCTGCCTAGCTTCACTCACTAGGTCTTTCACCTGGCTTCACTCACCAGGACTTTCACCTAGCTTCACTCACTAGAGTTTTCCATCTGCCTAGCTTCACTCACTAGGACTTTCCTTCTGCCTGGCTTCACTCACCAGGACTTTCACCTGGCTTCACTCACCAGGATTTTCCTTCTGCCTAACATCCCAGTTAGGACTTCCCAGTCAAGTATTCGGTCAACCTTGACCTACTTGACTTTTCTTCAATTAACAACTTATTGTCAAACATCTAAACTCAAACCAAGACTCAGCTTGGTCAACCAGGTCAACCTTGACCTGAGGGATGTTGCACCAACAAACTCCCCCTTTTTGATGTTTGACAATACCACAATAACACTTACAATACCACATGTAAGTTAGGCTAATCCCATAGCCTCATTCTTCATGCCACTAGGTAATGAAAGCATAAGTTAAGCTCTTCATTCTCCCTCTAAGAGGACAAACTCCCTCTTAGATAATGAAAGCCTAACTTACTCCCTTTCACTAGTCTTTTCATTCTCCCCCTATTGGCACACATCAAACTCCCCTGTAGGGCACACTCAACCCATCTTTAGGCACACATCAACCCATGCCTCAATTTCGGGTATACTTCAACAAATCCATTGTTGAAAGACTCTCCCCCTGAAGAGTTGCTCATCGTTGTTCACAACATCACTCGTTGTGATCAACACGATAAAGAAGGTCCCATACCCTTCATTTATCCTTAACTTCTCCCTCATTGTAGACAAATACTCAACCCTAAGCATTTTCTAACCACGGGAGTTCCCACTTGAACTAATGAAGATATCCACTCCCCATTTCAAGTTCAAAAACTCATACATGAGCATTTTCCTTAAAAGAAGGTTAACCACCTTCCAAGGTTCATGAAAAAAAAATAATTTTTCATGTCTTTAAAGAGTCCCTCCCCCTAAAGACATGGTGGTAACTTCTGTCATTGCACCAACAATGACTTGGAATCCCTAAACCTTTAGGAAACCCAAATTTAGAAGTTTTGAGGTTCAAATATTCAAAATTTGAAACAAACCTCAACCTAAACTTCAACTTAGCCTTCCTTAACCAATCCATCCTTGTTTTCCACACGAAAACACCCGTTTTATGTATACAAATGTATTTTTAGGAGTTTGGAATGGTTACCTAGACTCAAAGAGGTTCAAATATGTCACGCCCCAAAGGAGTCCCTGTCCGAAAAAATTTCGGCAGCATCTCCCCTGTACGGTGGACAATCTGAAACTTTTCTACATCTCACAAATACCTCAGCCACAGGCGGCTGGAATAATAATAATAAAATAAAACATCACCACGCAGTTATATATAATCTATTCAGCCTCTGGCTGTCACAACCACGCAGTTAAGATAATCAAACAGTAAAATAATACTCTGACTCGAAATCCACCCTACTCCACTACACTCGTAAAACTCAAATCCGACGAACTCACCTCTTCTGCCGTCCAGGCAGGCATGTAGTAGAATAAAAACCAAATCCAAATCCATCGATATAATAAAATCTATATCATGTCCATAAGCAAATAAATCCAGAACATAACAAGTGCAAACAGTCTAGAACAGAAAGAAACCAAAGAAAACCAATCACATCCTCGAGGTCTGCAGGGACCAGCAACTGGAACTCTCTCCTGACAGCATCAACCTGAAAATATCAACAATGGAGGCGGGGTGAGTCCAACACTCAGCAGGTACAATTGATATGCAAAGTAAAGAAATAACACCTAGCACTAATCATGCGTACAGTCTCCTGATAAAGATAAAGGTAACTACAAACCGAAGAAGACAGGAGAGAATCTGTACTAACCAGGACCCGGTAAAAGGACAAACAGTCCGAAAGGTATAGAAGACCTGTATGCATGTCAATCAAGGTATCCAAGCAATGTGCAGCATATAAGTGCAACAAACACAAACAATAAATGCATCATGCATATGATGCCAATGTCATGGTCACCCCTGACGCCAGTCAGCCGACTCACAACAACAGTGGGACCGAGTGGGTAGGGCTGTGACAACCGTGCACTCTGCAACACTACTCCTGATGAGTGATCGAGTGGACGGGATGCTGTCGGAGTACATACGTACTCCTACCCCAAATCATAAATGGGGGAGCGCAATGCTCTCAACTCCCGGTACGCTATGACGGGGAGGAATCTCTAACGTGCTACACGCTGCGTCACACTACCCCTGAGCGGATCAACGGAGCACCGGAAGAGTCAAACTGACGTGCTACCACGCTGTATCTCGCTACCCATGAGCGTCACAACGGAGCACCGAACAGTGATGAAACTGGCAATGTGCTCGACAATAATGGAGCAATCTATCGCACAGCATGCGATCATGCAAATGGTGCATGTCACTAAGCATGGTAATATACTAATCCAACCTCTGGACATATCATAATGTGCACGAAAGCGAATAAATCATATCAAGATATACTGATCAATAAGGTAGCAAACCTAGGTCCTGAACATGTGAAACGTGGTTATATCACTACCCATGAGCATGATAGATCAGGTACAAGACCAATACGAGATGCAATCAAACAATCAATCAAACAGGTAGCATGTATTGGGCAGTGATTAACCGCAATAAATAGGAAACACAATTAATGCAACATATTATTTTCATTACTAAGCATATCAAAGACAATAAGTCAAAAGTACCCGCCTCCGATAAAATGGTCCAAATCCTGACTCCGAGATACTCGTCTCGCGTCAAAGTCCTGAAATACCAATACACAGATATTTTATTTAGCTAAAATTCAAATGAATGGCTAAATAAAATTCTCAACACAATTTAGGGCAAAATCCTGAGTCATAATCATCAACCTACCTAATTTAACACATATAATTTAGTTACTCAACATATATTAAATAACTAAATCAAACTACTCACTCAATTAGGAAAACCCTAATTATTGATCAACCTTAACTGATAATCAATTAACTTATCCGCATCAAGACCTAAATCAATTATACGCGCAACAACGCATTACCTCAATCCACGCTCACCCAAATTCGTATTCTTCGTCGCTAATTTGTCGATGGAACACCTGTTTCTGGAACCGTGGTCGTAACTAGAGTGAGCCACTGATCTACACATCAAACACCAAAATTTGTAGTCAATACATCGACCTCTATGAATTAAACCCTAACCTTACCTCCACAGTTCTAAACCAACAACTTACCCTAATGCCAAAGCTCGGTAGAATCCAGGGCAGCAACTCACGCCAATGTGAGGCTCGGCTAGGGCAGAAGAAAGGGTCGGTTCGGCACTGGGGCAAAGTGTGCAGCGGCAGTGGCAAGGAGTGGCGTCGGGCTCGCTATAGCACAGCGACGGCACTAGGGCTCGGGTGCTGGCACAGAGAGTCGGCCGCTGCTAGGGCTCAAATGCCGAAAGGAGAAGAGGAAGAGAGGTGCGGCGTCGGCACCTAGGGCACTCCTCGGAGGAGTCGCCAGCGACACTGCTGCTTGGAGACGGCGGCGTCGGGATCACTCCGTGAGGGCGGCTGTCGGCAGAGGAGAGGAGAATCAGCGTCACTGGAGTCGGGGCAGGGCTAGGGCAGGCGGTCGGGCGACGGTGCTAGGGCTGAGAACGCTGTCGTCGTGAGGGGCAGGGAATGAGGAAGAAGAGGAGAAGGAAGAGGAAACCGCCGAGTGGCCGGCGGTTAGTGCACGCCGGCGGTTAGGGCTTCGGCGCGAGAAGAATCGGCGTCGGGGCCGAGTGAGGCTCGGGAGAGAAGGAAATATAGGCACGGGAAAAAAAATAAATGAAAAAGAAAAGGAAATAAGGAATTTATAAAAGAAACAATTCCTCGCTTAAATGGGGTAACCCAAACAGGCTTTTTCTAGGCCCCGTTTTTTTATCCCCGTCAACTCGTCCGTACGAGTTCCGAAAAATTCCCGAAAAATGTCCAAAAATTCCGGAAAATTCCCTTACTAACATTCGTCATTTTTCCGGTATTTTACATTCTCCCCCACTAATAAAAAAATTTGGTCCCCAAATTTCGTTATCTACCACCAGCAAGTACTAATAACAGATAATAGAGTATAAATGCTGAATGGTAAATAAATCACATACCTCAAGTGAAAAGATGGGGATATCGAGCTCGGATAGTGTCCTCGAGCTCCCAAGTAGCCTCCTCGTCCGAATGATGCTGCCATCCGACTTTAACCAGCCGGATAGTCTTGTTCCGCAACTGACGCTCCTTCCGGTCGAGAATCCGTACCGGAACCTCCTCATACGTAATGTCAGGCTGAACTGGGATATCTGCCAGCACATGCGTCGGATCGGGTACATATCTCCTCAGCATGGATACGTGAAATACATCGTGAACGCCTGACAGGGACGGTGGTAGTGCCAGTCGGTAAGCTACTGCTCCGATCCTCTCCAAGATCTCGAAAGGACCAATATACCGCGGAGCTAGCTTACCTCTGAGGCCAAATCTCTTCACCCCTTTCGTGGGTGAAACTCGCAGAAATACATGGTCGCCAACAGAGAACTCTAGTGGTCTGCGTCTCCGATCAGCATAACTCTTCTGGCGATCCTGCGCCTCTGACATCCTCCGTCTGATAGTACGGACCAACTCTGCATCCTGCTGAACTCTATGAGGTCCCAACAACTGAGCCTCTCCAACCTCATCCCAAAGGACGGGTGTCCGACAAGGTCTACCATACAACGCCTCAAACGGTGCCATCTGGATAGCCGAATGGAAGCTGTTGTTGTAGGCAAACTCTACCAACGGCAGATGGTCCTCCCAACTGCCTCCGAAATCCATAACACATGACCTCAGCAGGTCCTCTAAAGTCTGAATGGTCCGCTCTGACTGTCCATCTGTCTGTGGATGGAAAGCTAAAACGGAGCTGTGTGCCTAAGGCCTGCTGCAGACTCTGCCAGAAACGAGACGTAAACCGTGGATCTCTATCCGAAATGATACTCAACGGAACACCATGTAGTCTGATAATCTCTCGACAATACAAATCTGCTAATCGATCAAGGGAATCAGTCCTCCGAATCGCTAAAAAGTGCGCGGATTTGGTTAATCGATCAACGATTACCCAAATCGCGTCATGACCTCGTCGTGTCCTCGGCAACCCTACCACAAAGTCCATGGTAATGTGATCCCACTTCCACTCAGGAATAGGAATCCGCTGAAGTAACCCTGCAGGTCTCTGGTGACAGACAAGACATCTAGCTACAAAATCCGCGATGTCTTTCTTCATGTCGTTCCACCAGTAGGAACGTCTCAAGTCTCGATACATACGAGTCCCACCTGGATGGATCGCAAATCGAGAACGGTGTGCCTCCTGTAGTAGCTCCTGTAAGACCGGATGAGACTGAGGTACGCATAATCTGCCTCGGAAGTATATAACACCCTCCTCGTCTCGTGTAAACTCGGTCTGCTGTCTGGCTGCTAATAAACCGCAAATGCTGATCATCAGCCTGTGCCTCTCGGATCCTCGTCTGATCGACGATCGAGCAACCATGGTAACGAATACCGCCTGCTTGGTCCTCGCCTCAAGATCTAACTCAGAAACTCGAATCAAATCCGTGATCAAGTCCTGACAAGCCAAAGTCCTCTGGACTTCCCTTCGCAACCACATTAGCTTTCCCGGTGGTAGCTAATGGTACAATCGTAGTCCTTCAGAACTCCATCCATCTCCTCCGTCGGAGATTAAGCTCCTTCAGTGAAAATGTATTTGAGACTCTTATGATCGTGAGAATCTCAAATGTGATACCGTATAAATGATGACGCCAAAGCTTCAAAGCAAAGATGATGGCGGCTAACTCGTGTCATGAGCTGGATAGTTCTTCTCATGCTCCTTCACCGACGAGAAGCATAAGAGACTACTATGTCGTGCTGCATCGAACAGCGCCCAAACCCTGAAGAGATGCGTCGGTATAAAGTACAAATCCATCCTCTCCAGCGAAAACTCGAGCCGACACTAATCTCCGCTTCACGAAAGCTGGTCTCGCAATCCTCGGACCATATGAACTTCACGCCTTTCCGGTTAAGACAGTGGCATAGCAATACGCGAGAATCCCTCGACAAAAGCGTCGATAATATCCGCCAATCGAGCTGCGGATCTCTCGGCGACTTGGTGCTCCCAACCGTGACCTCGATCTTCGAGGATCAATCAAATACCCCGCTAGAAACCACGTGTCCGAAACCCAAGCGAGGATAGCGAATGCACACTTGCGAACTCATCGGTGATGTCGTCAAGAATCTCCAAGATCGTATGCTCCTCCTCCGAACGAGAGTAGACCAATATGTCATCAATGAAAACGATAACAAACTGATCCAGATACTCAGAAAAATGCGGTTCATCAAGTCCATAAACATCCTTGAGCATTGGTAAGCCCAAATGGCATTACCAAAACTCATAATGACCGTATCCGTGCGGAATGTCTCTTCGGATATCGTAATCTCGACTCTCAACCGATGATATCCGGATCGCAGATCAATCTTAGAATACACGGACTCTCAGCTGATCAAACAAATCCTCGATCCGCGGTAATGGACATTTATTATGGTAACTGCATTCACTGCCTATAGTCAATACACAACCTCATAGTACCATCCTTTTCTTGACAAACAGAACTGGAGAACCCCATGGTGAAGGGCGAATAAATCCCCTATCAAAGCTCCAGGAGTTGAACCTTCACTCGTTCAACTCTTTTGGTGCCATACGATACGGAGCTTTCGATGTCGGCGCGGAATCACTCAATAGCGAACTCCACCGCCTTCGAGGCAAACCCGTAGCTCATCCGAAATACATCCGGTACTCACGGACTACGTGAACGCTCGAGAGTCGCGAATCGCATCGATCGATCAACGACAACAAAACCATGACAACCGTGAGATGCGCTGAATCGCGAAATAATCGAGATGCCGCCTTTGATGCGGTGAAACTCCACGAGGTTGGTTCGAGGGAAGGTGACCACCCGTCGGCAATCAACGGTAGCATGATATATCGATAGCCAATCCATGCCAAGAATGACATCAAACTCGATCATCTCCAATACTAGAAGATCTACCGTAAGTATCATGTTGTCAAAGTCTAATGGGCAACCTCTGATCTCCTGGGTGACGTCTAAAGTATCACCCGACGGTAGGGAGACAGTCAATCGCCTCAACCTAACAGTAGGTAATCTCCGCATAAAAGTACGGGATATAAAAGAATGCGAACTACCAATATCAATCAAAATATCAGCGTAAATGCATAAATGGAAATCGTCAAAAACGGATCCGCCGCCCACCGAGCATCCTCTCGTAATAGCATGAACACGACCGGTCTCGGCGGAGGAGGAGGTGGTAGCGCTGCCAGCGGCTGTTTGCAGCTGGCTGAGGCTGAGACTGAGTCTGATACTGCCCCCGAGTCGGATAATAAGGTCCTGGAGCAAAACTCTGGGGAAGCACTGGAGTACTCTGCCCAAGCATGCCAAATGCCGCGGAGGGAGCTGCTCCCGACGCCGTGAGGTGTGAATCTCCGCCTCCTCGCCGAGACACCGATCGACTAGACTGCCCCTCTGCCGACCCTCCGGCCCGAGCCTTCACCGACAATCTCGGCTCTGGTGCCCGTTTGCAATAAAAGCAAACCGACTGTTCCAGAAGCTGAAGTGATGTGGTCTCTGGAACCACATCGAAACATCAGTATATCGCTGGTGGACTGTTTCGATCCTGCCGAGGAGACCGGAAACGTCCTGAGGAAAACTGTCCCGACTTCGAGGCCTACGAGAACCCTGAAGAACTCTGACCTGATCTGTCTGCTGGACCTGCCTCGATGTCTGACCCGTATGCTTTCTTTTCCTGTCCGGATATGCTGTCTGCCGAGCTAACTCTATCATCAAAGCTCGATTCAATGTATCGAGTAAGATGTAATCCCTAATCCGCAAGTATATGTAGATAACCATCCAATCTCAGATAAATCGTGATCATGCGAGTTCGTCCTCCGCAACTAACTCGACAAAACGAGCCAACCGAGAAATTCAAGATATACTCGGTCCGAGCGATTATTCCGCCTCGACTCATAAATCACGAGCCATCCGATAGGACGGAAAGAAACGACTCTCAAAAGCCTCTCTGAACCTGGTCCACGTTGCGCTCACCAATAATAGCACGCTGAGTAACCCACGGTATTAGCTTCATCCCGTAAATGGTAAGCAGCTTTCTCCCACTCGGAGCAAGCCATATAGAAGAAAGTCTGCTCCATAGTCTCTATCCATGACAGAGCCATACTCGGATCGAGATCTCCGCGAAAAAGAGTGAAACGAGTCTTCATCGACTCGGCCAGTGCTGGAATCCTAGCTCGTGCAGCGATAATATCAGTGATCTGTGTTGGGACGGCTGCAGGAACTGGCGGAAACACTGGAGCTGATACTACCGGTGGTACCGCGGAATAAACCGGAGGAAGAACTCCCGGTGCTGCTGTATATACCGGAGCATAGGTCGTCGGTGGTACTGCCTGGGGAATAAAAGTGGTGGCAACTGGAGGTACGGTAGAATAAGGTACCGGATATGGTGCAGCTGCTGCTACTGTAGGCATTGGGGGCACTGGTGCCACTGATATAGGATACACTGTAGATCCAAGTGGTGGTGGCACTGAAAACGTCGTAGGCTGCACTGGAGCAGATGTCGGGTACACCAATGGTACTCCTGATGGTACGGTAAACAGGGTAGGCGTGGATACCGTCGGTGTGGCCAAAGTAGGTATCTCTACAGGAGCTATCGGAATTTGAGAGCCCGATGCTCCCGCTGCATCCTGAGTCTGTCCCTGACTGACAGGCTCACTAACAGTGGGCATCTCTGGCATATCCAGAGATCCCGTGGTCCTCCCACGTGGTCGTCCAGCACCACGTCTCGCAGCAATACGAGTAGATCGTCTCATATCTGTTAAATTAAATTACAGATATCAATACCAATATAACAAACATAAAATAACAACATACCTACTTGCTGTCTAGAGATGTCCAATCCCCAATTTGACCTCAAAATTCCGTACAAATCCAAATAAATCCGAAACGGAAATCCAAACATAACCATATCGAAAATCAATAATGCCGGTTTGACTGCAAACTGCTAACCCAAATATCCGAATACCCACAATGTATCCGATAAATCTCGAACACCAAAAGGTGTATCATAACCCGCTCGATACAAATAATAAATTGGTATCACTAAATCCGAAAATCCAAAATACAAAACAAAAGATCGTAAAACCTCGCTCCGATACCACTAAATTGTCACGCCCGTAGGAGTCCCCGTCAAAAAATTTGGCAGATCTCCCCGGTGGACAATCCAAACTTTCTACATCTCACAAATACCTCACCCGGAATAATAATAATAAAATAAAACATCACCACGCAGTTATATATAATCTATCCTCTGGCTGTCACAACCACGCAGCTAATAATAGCAATGAAATAATACTCGACTCAAATCCACCCTACTCCACTACACTCGTGAAACTCAAATCCGACGACGTCCAGGCAAGCATGTAGTAGAATAAAACCAAATCCAAATCCATCGATATAATAAAATCTATATCATGTCCATAAGCAAATAAATCCAGAACATAACAAGTGCAAACAGTCTAGAACAGAAAAGGAAACCAAACGAAAACCAATCACATCCTCGAGGTCTGCAGGGACCAACAACTGGAACTCTCTCCTGACAAAACTTGAAAATATCAACAATGGAGGCGGGGTGAGTCCAACACTCAGTACAATTGATATGCAAAGTAAAGAAATAACACCTAGCACTAATCATGCGTACAGTCTCCGATAAAGATAAAGGTAACTACAAACCAAGAAGACAGGAGAGAATCTGTACTAACCAGGACAGGACAAACAGTCCGAAAGGTATAGAAGACCGTATGCATGTCAATCAAGGTATCCAAGCAATGCGGCATATAAGTGCAACAAACACAAACACAAGAAATGCATCATGCATATGATGCCAATGTCATGGTCACCCCGGACGCCAGCTCACAACAACAATGGGACCGAGTGGGTAGGGTGACAACCGTGCACTCGCAACACTACTCGATGAGTGATCGAGTGGACGGGATGCTGTCGGAGTACATACGTACTCCTACCCCAAATCATAAATGGGGGAGCGCAATGCTCTCAACTCCCGGTACGCTATGACGGGGAGGAATCTCTAACGTGCTACACGCTGCGTCACACTACCCCTGAGCGGATCAACGGAGCACCGGAAGAGTCAAACTGACGTGCTACCACGCTGTATCTCGCTACCCATGAGCGTCACAACGGAGCACCGAACAATGATGAAACTGGCAATGTGCTCGACAATAATGGAGCAATCTATCGCACAGAATGCGATCATGCAAATGGTGCATGTCACTAAGCATGGTAATATACTAATCCAACCTCTGGACATATCATAATGTGCACGAAAGCGAATAAATCATATCAAGATATACTGATCAATAAGGTAGCAAACCTAGGTCCTGAACATGTGAAACGTGGTTATATCACTACCCATGAGCATGATAGATCAGGTACAAGACCAATACGAGATGCAATCAAACAATCAATCAAACAGGTAACATGTATTGGGCAGTGATTAACCGCAATAAATAGGAAACACAATTAATGCAACATATTATTTTCATTACTAAGCATATCAAAGACAATAAGTCAAAAGTACCCGCCTCCGATAAAATGGTCCAAATCCTGACTCCAAGATACTCGTCTCGCGTCAAAGTCCTGAAATACCAATACACAGATATTTTATTTAGCTAAAATTCAAATGAATGGCTAAATAAAATTCTCAACACAATTTAGGGCAAAACCCTGAGTCATAATCATCAACCTACCTAATTTAACACATATAATTTAGTTACTCAACATATATTAAATAACTAAATCAAACTACTCACTCAATTAGGAAAACCCTAATTATTGATCAACCTTAACTGATAATCAATTAACTTATCCGCATCAAGACCTAAATCAATTATACGCGCAACAACGCATTACCTCAATCCACGCTCACCCAAATTCGTATTCTTCGTCGCTAATTTGTCGATGGAACACCTGTTTCTGGAACCGTGGTCGTAACTAGAGTGAGCCACTGATCTACACATCAAACACCAAAATTTGTAGTCAATACATCGACCTCTATGAATTAAACCCTAACCTTACCTCCACAGTTCTAAACCAACAACTTACCCTAATGCCAAAGCTCGGTAGAATCCAGGGCAGCAACTCACGCCAATGTGAGGCTCGGCTAGGGCAGAAGAAAGGGTCGGTTTCGGCACTGGGGCAAAGTGTGCAGCGGCAGTGGCAAGGAGTGGCGTCGGGCTCGCTATAGCACAGCGACGGCACTAGGGCTCGGGTGCTGGCACAGAGAGTCGGCCGCTGCTAGGGCTCAAATGCCGAAAGGAGAAGAGGAAGAGAGGTGCGGCGTCGGCACCTAGGGCACTCCTCGGAGGAGTCGCCAGCGACACTGCTGCTCGGAGATGGCGGCGTCGGGATCACTCCGTGAGGGCGACTGTCGGCAGAGGAGAGGAGAATCAGCGTCACTGGAGTCGGGGCAGGGCTAGGGCACCAGCGATTGAGGTCGGCGTCGGCTTCTGTGGTCGCGTTGAGATGCTCCGCGAGTGGTTTGTGCCGTGAAAGGAAGAGGAGAAGGAAGAGGAAACCGCCGAGTGGCCGGCGGTTAGTGCACGCCGGCGATTAGGGCTTCGGCGCGAGAAGAATCGGCGTCGGGGCCGAGTGAGGCTCGGGAGAGAAGGAAATATAGGCATGGGAAAAAAAATAAATGAAAAAGAAAAGGAAATAAGGAATTTATAAAAGAAACAATTCCTCGCTTAAATGGGGTAACCCAAACAGGCTTTTTCTAGGCCCCGTTTTTTTATCCCCGTCAACTCGTCCGTACGAGTTCCGAAAAATTCCCGAAAAATGTCCAAAAATTCCGGAAAATTCCCTTACTAACATTCGTCATTTTTCCGGTATTTTACAAAATATGCTGAAATCAGGTCTTCCCAGCCAAAATCAGCAACTTGGATCGATTGGAGTTGGGTTGCAATCGATTGAACCTTTCTGAATCGATCCACTGATCGATTCAGACTACCTGGATCGATCGGCTGATCGATCCAACGAGCTTCTGCTCGCGGGAGAATTGCCTTCTGAATCGATCCACGGATCGATTCTGGCACTCCAATCGATCCATGGATCGATCGGAGCTCTGATAGTTGCTGAAATTCCATTTCAGTCAACTTCAGAAACCCCTAGAGAATTCTACAAAAATCCAAAAATCATGAAATTTCGTGTAGACATTATTTAGGGCATACTTAATCATGGAAAAATAGTTTTCTATGAAAATACATCATATTTTCAAAGATTGACACAAACTTGAAAACTTACAAAAACTTTAGTGTTTTCTTCAAGTTTGTGTCTAACTATTCAATGGTGATTACTATCAAACGACAGCCTTCACCAAGGTTTTCCAAAAACATTTAAAAACATTTTCAAAACCAATATCCCATCATGTTCCTTGGGCATAATGCACATGACTTGTACATTAGCTTTCCCAATGATGGGAAAACACATAACTATGTGTTTTGATGAACCTAAAACTCAAAAGAATGCACTAAATCAACATCTTGAGTTTTGTTCATCTTCCTAACATCTCACTTGTATCTAATGTACACTAAAACACGTACAAGTCACCTTATAGTCCTTGTGAGATGTGAGATTTTGGTTTTGCCCTAATCTAGGGATCATGCATATCTATCTAGGCATTCTAGAGATATTAGACATCCACCTAGGATGTCACTTGTCAATAATTGTTGTTAAATGTCATTTTTCCTTAATTACAAGGAAATAAACTAATGCATGATAGTGTTATGGCATACATCAAAATAAAATAACTTTCAAAAGAAAGATTCCTATAACTACATGATGTATGAATGTCATGACATGGTATTTTTGGATTTTGCATAATAAAACATGAATGCAAAAATAGACATGATGTCATGGCATATGATGGGCAAACAATCATGGCAAGATTTAGCATAAATAAAGTATTCCTAGATTAACTATCTAAGTATCCTTAAAACCTTAGCTAAACTTACAACTTAAACCTAGATTGCCCTAAAGTGCTTCAAGAAAATGCCAAAGCCTAAATTGGCATTTCTAATTCCCTTGATTAATTTATGTCAGTCGAAATTAAGCATATCCTCAAATGTTGGCATATTTAATTTTTCCACAAGAGTAGCACTTAAATCAAGGCCCGGAGTGCCTTAAATTTCCTAAGAACATACCAAAATCCCAACTTGGTAGTTCTTATGAATTTCCCAATATGTGCCATTTAAGATTAAAATCAATTTTTCCACCATTAGGCACATTTTACTCTTTCAATGAGTAAATGATAATTCCATTTCATTTTTCAAAGGTTAACAAAAACCTTGAAAATGCTCCTTGAGTGTCAATTTCCTCAAAGTTGGGTTAACTACCCTTCTAATCGGAGTTGACACTCTCTAACCCATCTATGGGGTAGAGAAGATGCTCCTAGGAACCCAACACCTATTGGTGCTCCTTGGATGCTCTAGGTATTCACTAGGGATAACTTCCCTAGATACCTTCCTAGTGACCTTGTTTGGCTTCTTGGAGGCCTTGGTCACACTTTCTAGGTCAACTCTAGGGATAGCCTCCCTTGTGACCTTGTTTGTGACTTTCTTAGACTTCTTAGAAGCCTTAGTCACATTTATTGCAAAAATACTCTTAGGGATGACTTCCCTAGTATTTTTGGTTTGACCACTAGACCTAGGGTTTGTTCCATAACTATATGGAACTCTATGGTAAGAGGGCACATCCTTCTTAGCCTTTGGTTTGTATCCCAAACCTCTATGGCCATTGGATGGCTTTTGTACCCCTAAACCTAGGTTATGCTCCTTTTGCCCTAATAGGATATTTTCCATCCTTTTTAGGGTCTTTTCCATTTTATCAAGTCTTGACCTCAAGACTTGATTTTCCATCACTAAGTCCTTAGTTTTTGGTTTTCCATTAAGTCCATGAGCATTTTTGTTTCTAGGCTTGTAGCTACAATCCTTAGAGTTCTTGCCTATACTTTTACCTACATTCCTAGCCTTAGGTGTAGTAGTTTTGGCATGTAGGGCCACATGCTTTTCCTTAAAGCCCTCATGCTTCCTATTCTTATGGTAAATCGCATTAAAATGATAAAAATTAGAACTATCATGTTTTTTACCATAATGTAAAGGGGTAGACTCAATAAAAGATACCTTCCTCTTTATCTTGGAGGCTCCCCCTTGACTAGTGCCTCTTTGAGCCTTGACCACCTTCTTCCCCTTGGGGCATTGACTTCGGTAATGCCCCTTTCGATTGCAAGAGAAGCATATAATATGCTCCTTGCTCTTCTTTGTGTTGGGGATGATCTCCTTGGGCTTCACCTTGCCTTTTTGTGCCACTTGGCCCTTGTTCTTGGCCAATTTAGGGCACTTGCTCTTGTAGTGCCCATGTTCCCTACACTCAAAGCATATAATATGATTTTTATTATTAATTGAAATATTTATACCTTTGCTTATAGGGGTGGCATCTTTTCCTTTGGATCCGGAGGTAGAAGCTTCCTCTTGATCGGACCTTGATTCTCCGCCATTTGATTTTTCTTGACTTGTGGAGATAGAATCTTCTTCCTCCTCTTCGTCTCTTGACCCGGATATAGAAGCTTCTCCTTCTTCTTGATCCGGCGTCACCAAGGATTGCTCCCCCTCAATCCTAGAGGTGGAGGCTTCACCATCTTGAATATGAAACAAGGAGTATGCTCCCTCCTTGTTCCCTTCGTTGCATTCCCTTGAGGATGAAGCTTCTTGGATTTCCTCTTCTTCGGAGGTTGAGCATCTCTCAACCTCGGAGTCCTCCTCTTGGTCTTGCTCCAAAGAGTCACCCTCTCTGGATAATTCTTGCTCTTGTACAGTGGAGGGGATCTCTTCATGAAGCTTGGCCAATTTGCTCCATAATTCCTTTGCATCTTCAAATTCTCCAATTTTGCAAAGGATGGTGCTTGGCAATAAATTGACCAAAAGCTTGGTCACTTTGTCATTTGCCTCGCACCTTTGGACTTGCTCCGGGCTCCATTTGCTTTTCTTTAGAACTTTTCCCTTTGAATTTCTTGGAGCCTTGAAGCCTTCCATTAGAGCAAACCATTGCTCTATCTCCATCATAAGAAAATTTTTGATTCTTGATTTCCAAGAATCGAAACTCGTAGAAGTGTATGGTGGAGCCACCCTTGTGTCAAATCCAAGCCTATCTTGGAATTGCATCTTGAAGTTGAGCTTGATAAAGTCTTGAACTTGAAGAATTTGCTCCAACTTCTTCACCCTCTAGCTTTTCTTGATACGCTTGACCCTTCCGGCGATGATTCCGGTGAAGAGCGGCCTCGCTCTGATACCACTTGTTAGGACCAAAAGTAGCTAGAGGGGGGTGAATAGCTCGTCGCGTGCTCGTTGCTTGGCGTTGCTTGTTTCTTCTAAGATGTGCAGCGGAAAATACAGAAACAAATCACACAACGCTAACACGGTTGGTTTACTTGGTATCCACCTCACAAGAGGTGACTAATCCAAGGATCCACACCACGCACGCACCCTCCACTATGAAAACACTCCTTTTCGGTAACTACCGAGGGCGGAGAAGCCCTACAAGACTCTCAGTACAAGAAGAAAGGAAAGGGAAACAAAATACAAGCGCAAAGCTTACAATGAGTACAGAAAACCCTAACCCTAGCTTCTCTTCTTGCCTTTGATCCGCCTCTTGACTTGGAAAGCTTCCAAGATCCTTCAAGAACTGGCGATCTGATCTTTGAGAGCGCTGTGGAGGAGTTGGCGAAAGATCTGGAGTGAATCGGAGAAGCGATGCCGAAGACAACGTCCGCCTGCGGCTATAAACCCGACGCAACGGTCGGATCCCGATCGATTCGAATCGATCGGGGAGGCTTTGGATCGATCCAGAGCGCCTCTGTGCTCTGGAAAAAACGCCTGGATCGATCCACGGATCGATCCAGCGCTTATCGCGCGAAGCAGCCGCGTCCCAATCGATCTACTGATCGATTGGGACCTCTGGATCGATTCACTGATCGATCCAGAAGCTCTCTGTTCGCTGGGTAAGGTCTGAATCGATGCACGGATCGATCTAGAGCCTGAATCGATCCACTGATCGATCCAGCACTTGGTTTTTGCCCAAAACCAAGTCCCAAACCTCCCTAACCAACATCCGGTCAACCTTGACCTGTTGGAACATTATGTCTGGCATCTGGTCACTCCCTTGACCTGCCAGGACTCCCCACCAAGTGTCCGGTCAATTCCTTTGACCCACTTGGACTTTTCTCGTCATGCCAAGTATCTGGTCACTCCCTTGACCTACTTGGACTTTTCTATTCAGATGTCTGGTCAATCCCTTTGACCTATCTGTATTTCCTCGTGCCAAGTATCCAGTCAATCCTTTGACCTACTTGGACTTCCCAACACCAGATGTCCGATCATCCTTGATCCATCTGGATTTTCCCTTGCCTGGCTTCACTCACCAGGACTTTCACCTAGCTTCACTCACTAGGGTTTTCCATCTGCCTAGCTTCACTCACTAGGTCTTTCACCTGGCTTCACTCACCAGGACTTTCACCTAGCTTCACTCACTAGGGTTTTCCATCTGCCTAGCTTCACTCACTAGGACTTTCCTTCTGCCTGGCTTCACTCACCAGGACTTTCACCTGGCTTCACTCACCAGGATTTTCCTTCTGCCTAACATCCCAGTTAGGACTTCCCAGTCAAGTATTCGGTCAACCTTGACCTACTTGACTTTTCTTCAATTAACAACTTATTGTCAAACATCTAAACTCAAACCAAGACTCAGCTTGGTCAACCAGGTCAACCTTGACCTGAGGGATGTTGCACCAACATATAGATTATATAAATTCACGATTTATTTAAAGCCAAGAATATGAATAAAATTATGTAAATAAAATAAAATTTTAAATGTATATAAATAGACTCTTTATGAGATACCAAATATAATATTACATTTTTACTCTGTGCACTAAAATATAATTTATTAGTAGTACTCTCTAATATAGCTCAAAATTTAATTAGTCACATAATGAGCCTTCTTTTGGACTGCCCCATTATGAGAATAATTCGATACTTTATATGAGTTATAAATTGGTCCATAGTTTACAATAACTTTAATTTGTCATACAATATGCTTTCCTTTGAGCTAACACGTTTTGTGCATGATTTGAACAAAATAAATTATGTTCTATATGTTGGGACACTCCGGAAGATAGAGGGGGGGGGGAGCAGAAATACTCGAAGTGAACTTCTCAATGCTAACACAAGGGATTTACTTAGTATCGACCTCAAAGAGGTAACTAATCCAAGGATCCAGCCCTCTCTCACATATGCACTATCAAATACACTCTTCAGAAACACTCCAGAGGTGGGCAAATTTCTTATAAGAATCTAATACAACAAGAAGATAAGAGAAGCTAATACAAATGAAATCTTACAAGATTTACACCAATGAAACCCTAGCTTGCGTCTTCTTGCTTGTCCACCTCTTGATCAACTTGGAAATGCAACCACTTCCCTCTAAGTCTTCAAGAACTTTGGTGGTGAATGTTGGAGAGAAATCTATGAGAATTGGTGAGAAGAAGAGTTGTAGCCATTTTTATCTTTGAGCGCTTTTTATCCCACAGTTTGCAACAGTCATATTCCAATCGATCACCTAATCGATTGATCCAGAATGCCACTGTGCGCTCGTGGAAAACCCCAGAATCAATTGGACTCTCTCCCAATCGATCCAACACAGTGTGTATTGTGCTTAGCTAAAACCTGATGCCAATCGATCGATTGGAGTAGCCCAATCGATCAGCTGGGTAGCGCTCTGTGTCAAATCGTGGTGCTCATAATCGATCAACTGAGTGATTCACCATGTTTCTTAGCGATCGATGGCTCAATCGATCACCTGATTGATTGACCAACTTTAACTTTCTTAACTCAAGTCTAGGGTTCCCAATCTCAACATCCAATCAACTGTGACCTTTTAGGACTTCCTCATGCCTAACATCTAGTCAACCTTGACCTATTGGGACTTCATCGCCAAGTATCCGGTCAATCTTTTGACCCACTTGGACTTTTCTCCCCGTGCCAAGTGTCCGATCAACCTTGACCCACTTTGACTTACCATCTCGTGCCAAGTGTCCAGTCCTTCATGATCCACTTGGACTTCCAAAGACCAGGTATTCGATCAACCTTAACCCACCTAGATTTCTATATCTCTGGCTTCACTCACGAGAACTTTCCAACTGCTTGGTTTCACTCACCAAGACTTTCCAGCTGTCTGGCTTCACTCAACGGGACTTTTCAATCTACATGGATTCACTCACTAGGACTTCCAATACCAAGTGTCCGGTCAACACTGACCCACTTGGATTTCCTTCTTCTATCAACCTTCTCGTTGGTCTTGCCCTTACCTAAGTTCCAGTTAGGACTTTCCCAGTTAAGTATCCGGTCAACTTTGACCTACTTGACTCTTCTAGTCAATCTTTGACTGTCAATTTTCCATATGGACAATTGCACCAACAATTTCCATATATTATCAAACATCGAAACTCAAGTATCAAGACTCAAGATTGAGCTAACTCAAACTTAGTCTAATTGGTAACTTCAACCCAGGAGAAATTACACCAATACTATAATTGTAGATTATCTTGAACATATATTTGATATAAATATAATTTCCCTTTTGGGTTAATTATTTTTATCATAGATATACGTCTACCAATATAAAATCTAGTAAAACTATCTAAAATGTCTTCCTTTGGACCGACACATTAGTTTAATATAATAGCATATGTGTAGATATGTCTAAGAAAATCTTAGTAACTTTAACCAAATAAATAATCACTTAATCCACGTTAATAGCTCAAAATCAAACTTATTAATTAATTAATATTATATGCTAATGGATTGATTTTATTCAATTAATTTGCACAATCAATTTAAAAACCTACTATATTATACGATTATATAGAATCCACTCAAAACTTCTTTGAAGTTCTCTAATGAATCATTATTTAATGCTCCGTAATCTCATTCTTGAACAATCACGCATTAAAAAATTATTTAATGCTCTTTAATAGTTTGTTTCATCTACTGTTTCATGTAGAAATAATTCTAATTGATTGGAAAAAAGTTTAATTCATTGGTAATTCATCCTCTTGTAATTTAAGAATGGTAATCGATTGAAAAAAAATTTCAATCAATCATGATAACTTTAATCGATTGATCGATCATTTCTAATCATTTCTGTGTTTAATTTTAAAGCATTTCATCGATTGATAAAAATCATCAATTAGGCAACCATGATCAAACCTGTAATTGATTAAAATAAATCGCGTATTCAATCTTCGTTGAGTCAATTAATTTCCAAACTAACGCAATCAATTAGGGCAAACTAATAGATTAAGTCAATTGATATGATTCTGTTAATTTGATAATCGATTGACCGACCAAACCAATCAATTGAACTATCATAATTTGACCTAAAATTAAGTTAAACGCAACGCTTCTTTTCGAAGACGACGACGGTTCACCACTATTCATGTTCTTGGTGATAATCACGAAAACCTTAAAAAACAAGTTTTCCCTAGGTTTTCTATGTAAATGATTTCGACGATTAAACATAGTTTATACAAGGAAAAATTTAGCTAGCATAAGAACGATAGATCAACTAAAACCAAATCGTATTACGATGCAATAAAAGAAATAGAGCTAAGACTTTGATACCAATTATCAAAATTTGAGTTTTCTTTTAACCGTATGAATTTTAGTAATGAAATAAGAACTCAAACAAAGAAAAATACAAGACATATGAACATGGATCTAGTTATGTTGAAAACATGACATAATAACATAAAGTATAAACCAAATATGACAATTAACTTGATTAAAGAGTCACTATCGTTGTCTTTTAGTGTTGTCTGAAAGATCCCTAAGGAAGAAGAAGAGTAAGAAAGAAGATGATCTTCTAAGGAAATTAGAGGGTAACGACACCATAAAATTCTTGTCGATAAGGAAAAAAATTAGATCAAGATCCCTAAAATCTTGGAGACTAAAAAATTAGATCAAGATCTCTAAAAATCTTTAAGTTATAAGATCACTTAACATGTCTCATATCATAAATCTTAAATTACATTTGAACCAATCTTAAAAGATATTAAATACAACATATGGAGGATCTTAATTCCCTCACTAGATCTGTGCACAAGATCTACTTCTAGCTAGGTCTCGTACCTTTGCCATCAGCTCTTTAATTAACTTCCATATAATATATTAAATGCCAGGTACCTTCCATCTAACACACTTTTCTCCATCTTCTTTTCTCCCCTCTCCCCCTCTCTTCTTCTTTCTCTCTTTCTTTCCTATTTATTACTTCAGCCCTTTTCTAAAAAAACAAAAACAAAACAGTGGTATCGAGGTTAATATTAAAGCCCACAAATTAAAGCATTCCTCACACAGCGTACGCACGGAAATGCTCAGCTTCTGCAGCGGCGCATGTGCTCGATCGCACTCCCACCCCATGCCCGCGACAAGATGACAAGCCACGAACAATAATTAATGAGAAGTATATTTGATGAATAATTAATTAATTTTTACTATATAAATATAAATAGAGGAAGGTTTTTCTTTGTTTCTTTTGGCTGGAAATGGTAAAAGGCTAGCTTGTTGCGTCTGGCGCAAGCTGGCCAGCTCTTCTGGCCTGCGGCAGCTATAGCTGATGAGGAGGGTGTGGGTGGCTGGTGGTGCACTGACACCGAGACCGAGCAGATGGAGGACGAACGCGTAGGGGTGATGGATGGGAATAATTTCCCCTGCGTTAAAAAAGCAAGCAACAAATTACCATGAATACATCTGCATGCTAGCTTGGGATTTGGAAAGTCAATACAATCCATCATCATCTACGCCAACATCTATATATCAGACATTAATGAATCAATCACGTCCAATTCCCTTCCCTTGCCTTTGCCCTCGCCCTAATGCCTTACCTTTCCCAAGATGGTAGGAAGTCAGGCCTGGCTCACACCCACTCGGCGTCGCCAAATCCATCAAAGATATATGCCATGGCAGCTACTGCCCGCAGAGCCTATGGCTATGCTTGTTGCTGTGGTCGATGTGATGAGTTGAGGTTGGGAGGAGAAGGCTAATGGAGAGTGGAGACAAGGCAATGGTGGTGGGGTTTATACGAAGTGGGCAACTGTGAGGGCCCTCCTTTCTTTTTCCCTGTTGGGAAACCGAGGAATAGTCACATCACTTCCCGCACTCACTGGCCTCCCTCGATAATGACAACTGAAACCCTCATCTCTCTCCCTGTCCTCCTCCCCCTTCTCCTCTTCCTCCTTACATATTATATATCTATCAATACATTATATATTCTTCCTTCTCCTTCTTCTCCAAATTCTAATGCAGCTAGCTCTTTCAAACGTTTGTATATTAAAAGGGAATCGATGTGAAAGCGTGTGTAGATTAGAGGTATATATTATGTATTATGGGAATTGCTTAAAAGCTTATACCTATATATAGACATCCTACCAGATGTAGTAGATGTAGTAGTAGCTTGTCACTTGCGAGGATATATAATAACAGCTTTTGACCAAATTATCTATTTAGAAAATGTAGAACATGATCATAATCAAGTGTGGCATGAGAAATATATATAATTAAATTAATTAAAGAGCATATATGTACTCGGATCCACTGTGTATGTAGAAGAAAGATATAGCTAGCTAGCTAGATATCACTGAGAGTGGTGAGTGGGGTTGCCTCGCCCGGGCATTATTGCCAGAATAGAAACCCTAAGCAGGTATCATGGACTGCATGATCATGTGAGCAAGCTCCATCGCCTATCTATCTATCTATCAATTACTTGGATCTCTTCCATCCTCCTTCAATCTAATCAGCTAGCTCTTGTCTTGTTGCTGATCTCATGGATTTGGTCTCTCCCACTGAGCACCTGTGCTACGTGCGTTGCACCTACTGCAACACTGTTCTTGCGGTAATTAACGGCACCTCAATAGTAGAAGAGACGATTAACAAGCTAGTGAACGATCGCAGCCTCATTGTCCATTATATTGCCATACATGTTTCTTTTCCAGTGTGTATCTGTGTGTGTGTTTTTTTTCTTTCTTTGTGGCAGAACTTTTTCAGCTATAGCCTAAATTAAAGCAATCCCTCATCGCGATTCTTTTGTCCTGATTTGGGATCTTTAAACGTGGCCTCTAACTACGAATGATCTTTCAGAAGATCGACTAGAAGTATTGCTTTTTCTTTCTTTCTTTCTTTCTTTCTTCTTTTTTTTTTTTTTTTTTTTCTTTTCTTTTCTGCTTGTGTTGTTGTTAGGTTTAATACTCTGATGCATGCCTTCTAGGGTTCTTGCTGTAGCCTCCCTTGGGATTTGGAAGAGGGGATTTTTTTTTTTTTTTTTGGAAAAAAGAAAGATTTCAAGAAGCTCATGGAAGATCCAGATCAATTCCTTCATGCACGAGGAGACTCGATTGCTAGGGTTTCCATGCTTTAGTTTTAAGATCAGGAGTCGTTATTTTTTACTACTTAAAACACTTGTAAGATCTCATGAGCTTTGATGCATTCTTACAAAATTCAGTGGAACACGATAAATGGATCGGTCAACAAAGAATTTGTTTATTTTTTATTTTACAGAATTAATACCTCTTTTTCTTGGCTGCAGGTTGGGGTTCCATGCAAGAGGCTTCTGGACACAGTGACCGTCAAGTGTGGCCACTGCAACCATCTCTCCTTCCTTAGCCCTAGGCCCATCCAGCAACCCTTAACTCTGGCTGAACATCCAACCAGCCAACTCCAGGTTCATTGCTCCGATTGCCTGAGGGTTTCACCGCCGTCGTCGTCCTTCTCCAGTGAGTCAATGATCCAAAAACCACCCTTCGTTGTGAAACGTAAGCTTGCTCTATTATATTCTAGTTTTTGTTCATTAATTCTAGAAATTAAAGATCTCTCTATATGTTCATATATATCTATATATATATAATTTGGCCTGCATGAATTCATGGTACAGCTCCTGAGAAGAAACACAGGATGCCTTCTGCTTACAATCGCTTCATGAAGTAAGATCTCTATGCACGTCCTCAATGAACACTGAGATCCTAGTTGTAGCTTAGGTCGTCGTCTACTAGTCAGAATAGTTATAGTTTAGGAGGATCTTGTATATCTAGTTGTGTACTAGTAAATCGCCATTGAGTAAATCAGCAGCACATATGCCATGCATGGGTGAGTCCTTTAAATGCTACGCTATGGCGTACGCTAGTTCATAGGCCATGCATTCAAGATGCCAAAAAATATATATATTCAAGATCAATAAAGTTTGCACAAGGACAACTCAAGCAGCCGAGCAGGAGAGTAATAATTGTCTAGCAAAGTGAAGAACTTGTGAGCAACTTTGGCAAAATTTGGGGGATGAGGTCTAGTTTTAAGATTTAGAAGGTCAATTCAAACTTAAGCATACATTAAGAAAGCATTAACTGGTGATAAAAGGTATTGCCTGATGACTAATGTTCATTGCCATGAAATTAGGGAGGAAATACAGAGAATCAAAGCTGCTCAGCCTGATATTCCTCACAGAGAAGCATTTAGCATGGCAGCAAAGAATGTGAGTTCTCTACAAATAAAAACATGTTCCTTTAATTTCATAGTCCGATCCTTCCTTCCTTTAACTCCTACATGAACAAAGTGGGCGAAATGCGATCCTCGTTGCTCGACGACAATCGCTTCAACCTCCGAGAGCAAGAAGCTATCTCCGATCTCCGAAGTGGTAAATCCAAACACAAATGCTACTTGTTCCTTGTAAGATAGAACAACACCCACTAGCCTACTGATAAATTGCCTATGTTGCATATGGTACAGGAAAGGAGCAACAGCTTCGACAGGACTGAAAACTCCAAAGTTTATGATCATGGTGAAAAGGAGGATTAGGTTCCGACCGACACATATATGGAGCTGTTCCTCTAGTGGTGTGCTTATGGGTGTTCAATTTTTGTTGGATCTTCTACTCTCTACACAATGAAGCATATCTCTAGCTAGTGTTGTAGTATTCTAATTTCTAGTTCTGATCCATGCATTGCAAATGAAAGGGAGCAATTAATATGGATGTGGCTCCTCAATATAATATGAACCTGTTTATTCAGTTTTACTGAGAGATCTCAAGTAAGAGGCTTAATGCATGCCAAATATATTTTGTGTTCATCAAGTTTCTCTAGGGAATTGAGATAATAACCTTTGAACAAAGAGGATCAAGTAATAAAGCAAGAAACATTAATGCAAACATATTAAATTGTTGTGTTAATTTGTACAAATATTGTCAGAATATTTCATGATTAACATCTCAATCTTTTTGTCTCTTCATAATATATGTGTTTGAACTGATTCTTATAATTATTTGATATATTTGTGGAGATGCACCGAATTCAAGCCTTTACAAATCACAAAATCATGCTAATGTGCAAAACATTAGTCTGAATTTGTTTATCATTCTCAAACTCTAGTTCTACAAACTTGATTTGATCACAATATAGAACTCATCTTAGAATGATTCCTTGATTTTTTTTTTATTATTTAGTTTGTAAATCTTTGTTATATTCCAAACAATATTCACCAAAGTTTGGGAGAGATTTAGCAATGATGGTAATTGTTTGAATCTTTGCAAAGAGGAATATATTATTTATTTTTAAATAGAAACCTTGTTTGTGGGTTTTTTTTTCATCTCAACTTTGATTTTGTCAGTGCGTGAAATTGTTCTAATGGTTCAAATCCAACATATAAGGATTTTTCAACTAAGAGAGATTGGGCATTGCCGAATTCATCAAATTTGAAGAAGATTCTTTATCCATATATACATCTCGATGCATCCTATATCTTCAACTCCTTGTTTAAAATTAAAACTTTAAGGTTGTTGAGGATAATAGAAGGCCAACTAGCTTAATTTGTTTGTGATAAACATTGTTAATTTTAAAACTATTTAATGGTTGTGTCTAGGTCATCCTAATATAAAGTCATGAGCTCACACATTTTGACTCTGAAGCGACTTAGTGAACTAGTGACTCGACAAAAGGTCAACAATTTGGAAGTGAATCAAGAAGGATTGGACTTTCTTCTCTTGACAAAATAGCACTCAAGTGTTTACGGTCGATGACAATTGTCCACTAAGATACAATGATTAGAGATAAGGTGTTCCAAATCTTTAAAGCTCACAAATTGCCAATGATTTGGAGTTCTCTAAGATCAAGAAAAAGGAACAAACTTAAAACAAAAGAGAAGAGGAGATAATGTGAATTTTGAATAATAAAAAAATATAGACCCAAAATCTTCTTAAAATTGTTGCTTAATTCTACCATTTTTCTTGTTGTACCTTTTCTATCCAAGAGTGAATGACAATGAGTGAATTAATGCTTATTGATTTTATTTTGAAGTTTTAATCTCATTCCTTTTGATGAGTTATATACTTGAACTCTAAGAAAATCTTTATATAGCAAACATAAGATTTGTTTTTTTTAACTTCACATAGTTAATGGATATTATCCCATTAGGAATTAATTACTAATATTTTTTTTTGTTTTCTTAAGATTTTCAATCATACATGCTATTATATGTCCTAATAGCATCTTGGTTGTTATAATAGATTATATTATTGTTGGCACAAGTTGATTAAACACTAGGGAATATTCTTTAATCTTTTGTAAGCTAGTTCACCTCTTTTTAACTTGTCAAATACAAAGAACTCATATCATAGTAAAAAAAATTATGCATATTTTCTTTGAAGATTTTCAAATATTGAACTGACTTCAAAAATTGTAGCCACTCGATGAATTTTGCAATCAACCTAGCATCTGGCTACAAAATCGATTTTTGTAGCTGCGTCAATTGCCTGTTCAAGTGGCTAATGATTGAACAAGCATTTGAAGGGGTATTTTTAGTATACATAGTTTGATAATTTGAAAAATATAATGTGTGTTTTGAGCATTTGAAAACTTAACTAACTGCTTCAGTAAATTATTGTAGTTTTTGTAAATATAATGTGTGTTTTGAGCATTTGAAAACTTAACTAACTGCTTCAGTAAATTATTGTAGTTTTTGTTCTAAATTTTGATAAGTTTAAAATCCAAAAGCCTACAATTAAAAAAAAAAGATAATTAAGGGGTAAAATTCAATTTTCTCTACGGCCATCATATTCTATCATGGTGATATTAAATTTAGAGGGTGAAATAATACAATTTCATAAATTTCAAAGGGTAACATACAATTTAGACAAGTTTGAGAGGTGAAATGGAAAATAAAGCCAAGTCCAGAATCTTTTCTTCTGATGAGTTGAACCGTTCTGATGAGTTGAACCGGCGGCTGACCTAGCGACTAGCGAGAAGCAAAACCGTCGAGCTTTCTGGCGAGAGAGGGAGGGGACGATGGCGGCATCAATGGCGAGATTCGGCCTTCGATCTGCGTCCTTGCTTCTTAGACAAGGAGCGAAGGGCAACGGCGCGGCCTCAGCTAAGCGTAGTTTCTCTGCTTCGGCACATGATGACGCCAGTAAGGCTTCCTAATTCCATTTTGGTCTTTGTTGGTTGATCTTTCTCTTTTTGGTTCTCCTCACGTTCGATTCTCCTCGTAAGGTTCTTGGTGCTGTTTCTATTCTTAGATTTTGAAATCGGTTGCTTTTGATCGTGATCTTTGCAGGCGAGGCTGCGAAGTGGGAGAAGATAACTTATGCCGGGATTACTACATGCACTATCCTCGCGATCTATAATCTCTGGAAGGGGCATCCTCATCATGAAGAACCCCCGGTATTTCATCTTTCTCCGCTTCATGTCAATACTAAGTGTATGGTGATCTAATTTATGATCTTATATCATCATCTGCAGGCTTACCCTTATCTGCACATTCGAAACAAGGAATTCCCTTGGGGTTTGTATCCTTACTTTGATTACTGTTCGAAAACTCTTTTTTTTTTTATCCTCATCTGTTTTTAGTCTATGGGTCTATTTTGGTGATTGTTATATTTATTGAAATTGTGATTCGGATTATTTCTTTTTTTTTCTAAGAATTTTTACGTCTTTGATTTAGTAAGATTTTTTGTTTCAACTTCTTACCTGATTGGATTATCATGTTCATGGTTGTGTTTACAAATTGGACTTGTATGTGTGGATACTTTAGTAATCAGAAATTTTAAAAATTTAGTCTAAAACACTTATTTAGTTGTTTTCAGGAAGAGTTTTCATGGACGAATCATGTAAGTTCACCTTGCTCCCATGTTCTTCTGTATCGCTCAACTTGATTTTAATTGTTATCCTCCTAAAATGCCACAAGCTCTATGATCATACTCTGCATTGTTCAATGACCTATTATTTCTTGTTAGCATGTATATATGTTCTTCATGATGTCTTTTCTGAAGATTATTTTTCCTTGCCCCTTTCAAAGCAGATATCTACAAGTACTGTTACAGAAACTTCTATAAATTTTTGAACTATTTTCTTTCACGTTCATCTCTGCTTCATTGGGGACGTGCTCATTCAATATTATGTTAAAGCTAATACATGATAGTTGATGGGTGTGCTGCAAACGTTAAGGTTGATTGGCAATAGAATTTTCTGAAAGCAAGATGCTAGGTCTTCCATAACTTAGTGGAAGGGTAGTCACCTAGAAATGCTCATAATCTTTTGGATGCAACACATAACATCCTAGATAACATGGGGGATGACTAAGAGACAGACAGGATTAAGGCAATACCCTTGTGAAATAAGTTTAAAATATAATTTTGATTTTTTTAGTCTTTCTAGCTTGCATATTAAAGTTCTTTTAAAAGTTTTTAGAGTTATATATGTAGGGGATGTTCAAGACAATGTATAAACAAACAAAATAAAATGATAAATCGTGATTAGCATTGGGAACATTATATCTGATTGATTTTCTTTTCCTCTCATATCCTTCTGAATACACACTCATTTATGTTTATGATGACATGCAATTAGACTGTTTCATCATTTTAATTAGAATCTACGATAACCATGCTTTTTATTATCAAAGATCTACCAACTTACATATATTATTGATCCTGTCCGAAAGTCGATGAGATGGATGCTGGGCACGTGGTGCTTCTGCTAACATCCTGTGGACTCCGTTCCTGCCTGCAACACAAGCAACATAAGTGCCGGCCAAGAAAGGGTCCCGACGATGGTCCTCCGACGCTCAAGTCAGTCTTCGGCGAAGCAAGAAGAAGCAAAGAGAATTGTAGCACATATGTAGAAATCGCGAGAAAAGCATACCTCCGCCGATGCTTGGATCCCTTTTATATAGAGCTCTGGAAGCGTGCGTGCACACTTCCCAAGACGAGCACGCATCTCGAAGCTTTCCTTGAAAAGACATGAAAGTGTTCCTGACACAGCTCCTTAATCGGTCGAGCATATCTCTGAAGTGACAGTGGAAGCTTCCGCCGTACGATCTTCTATCTAACCATGCTGCCTGTCAGCGACACTAGCTCCCAAAAGGATGTCGAAAGATATCCTTCTGTGTCTATTGCTTGGCCGAGCGGAATGACCGTTCGACCGGAATTCTGCTATCCCTGCGCTATATGTTGTCACGTTGAGTGGGATAGCCGCTCGGCTGAGAGTCCACTGTCCAAGTGTCGTCTGTTGCCGGACCGAGCGGGATAGCCGCTCGGCCGGAAGCCCACTGTCCACATGCTCGATTGCTGGGCCAAGCGGGATAGCCTCTCAGTGGATAGTTTACCGTTTGTGCGTTCAATTGATGTCGAGTGCTAGACTGAGCGGAGGAGCCGCTTGGCTCGGCTTTTGCGTGTCTTTTGAGCGTCGGTCTGATTATTCCCTGTACCGTAGATGCTAGGTCGATGCTTAATTCCTGATCGGCGTATGACTCGCCCGATCGACTAACATCTTACACCCATTAACTATCTTAACTTTGACCTTCATCGTGGTAGCACGGTGGGGCCCCTCCTAATCATCGCATCACAAACCTTTCCTTCAAGTCTAGTCGAAAGAGGCTGTAGTCCGACTGACTTGACCATTGTGCGAGCTGATTCCCTTCCGATCGACCCTCGTCGCTGTATGGACTCCGATCAGGATAGGCTCGATCCTTGTCGATCGGCCTTTTGAAGCTTGCCGCTCGGTCATAAGCGCGCTCTCTCGATCCGATCGGACGTCACCCAGATTTCTTGGGAATCGTGCAAATCCTTGTTTATTAAGGTTGAACATATTCCCACGTCTTCCTTAATTGCCGACCTGTGATGGTGCGCCACGTTTCACACCCGCAGCAGCAACACACCTGACGCGACAAGTGTGATGTGACATTTGACAGTTTGAATTCAACGGTGAGATCTTGACCTGGGTTTTCGCGACCTAGATTCGACGGCTCCGGTCGGCCGAGCCTGGGGTTTATAAGCCCGTCGCATCACCGCCTCCTCTACGCGTCCGTCTTCCTCGAGTGCTCCCGGCGACCTTCGTGTTCTACTTCTGTGCGATTTGCTCTTGCGATCCTCCATGCTCCTTCCTTGGCGACCATCTCCCAGTAAGCTTTCTTCCTAATCAAGTCTGCTTTTGAACTCTTCGGCCTTTCTTCCTGTTCCAGCGACTTTCCGGTGGCCTTTTTACCTATTTCGATCTCATTTCTCCCTTAGATTCCTTTTTTCGTCTGTTTTTGCGATGATCAGCTCCTCTCAACCGCTTGCTCCTGTCCTTAGACTCTGGTACTCGTTCATGGAGTCTAGGTTTGATGGGGTTGACGCTGAGAACATGCGCAAGGCTTTTGAAATTCCTTCTAATCATCAGATCATTTTGCCTTCTCCGTCCGATCGACCCAATTTCTCGCCGACCTACTGTCTTTGTTTCTTCCGCGATCAATTTGTTGTCGGTCTGTGGTTTCCTCTTCATCCTTTCATTCCAGCGGTTTGTAAATACTTCCGCATTTCCCTTCCTCAACTCGTGCCGAACTCTCTTCGGCTGTTGTGCGGAGTCATCATCTTATTCCGCCTGCACGACATTCCCCTTATCCCCGGGTCTTTCACTACTTTTATTTCCCTAAGCTGTCCGATCTCGGGACCTTCCTCTTCCAGTAGCGAGTTGATCTAGTCTTTTTCGACAAACTGCCAACCTCCAACAAGCATGGGAAGGAATACTTTTTCTTCATGCGCTTTTCCGAGCGGCCAGATTTCCTGACTAGCTGTCTGCTCGAAGTGGCGCCTCAACCCCCAATGAAAAGTTACAAGAGTCGCTCGGACTACTTGAACGCAGCCTCCATGCCAGCTGGTCAGAAATACGACATCCATAAATTGTTGCTAGAGGTCGTCTTATACATCTTCGGTCTGAGTCCGATCCGCACTCGTCTGCTACCAGCCTAGGTATGAAGCTTCTTTACCTCTTCCTTTGATGCTAACTGATTTCCCTTTTTCTCTTGCAGTCGAAGCCATGATGCAAGCACGTATAGCCGGCAAGGCGAAGCTTAAGGACTCTGCGATCGAGGCGGTGGCCACTGAAGAACTAGCGAGTCGAGGCTTACAACCGATCGGCTCCCACGAAGATCCGCTCCGCCTAAGCGAGGAGATGCCAGTGGTGGTGGGTGAAGGCGAGTCTAGCCACGTGCCGAGCGGAGGAGTCGCGCCGGGCTCATAGACTTCGGCCGAGCAATGCCCCATCATTCCTGACGAGGAGCCATCGGGCTTGGCATCCTCTGACGTGCCCCTGAACCGGCGCAAGAGGCGGCGAGTAGAACCTCATCGCGCTCCGCCACCTCGGGGGTGCAGTCGGCCGAGCGGGTCGAGACTTCGACCTTAACTCCGGTTCAACAAACGGTGGCCTCCGCGTCGTCTGATCGGACGCCGTCCCTTGTCGAGCTGCCACAAGGGACTCTAGCCGCTCCGTCGGTGGCCTTTATGCCGCCACCTTCGAGGCCTTTGAAGGTAAAAAAATTTGGCATCCGTCCGACATCCGCCTCCAGATCGTCTGGCTGGGCGACTTCGGCGCAATCAGCCCCAAGCGATCAACGTCATATCACGACGATCTTCCATTTGCCGACCGAAGAGTACCGCAAGTTGAGCGCGGAGTCTAGGGCCCCCGAGCACCAGATTCACATCTAAGGGCCGCTCGCGAAGATCTGGGAGGACGCTCGCGCCTGCCAAATGCCACAGGCTCGCAGACAGTCACACCCAAATGTCCACTGGAGTAATTATTTTAATGTATTTTCATAATTTACCTTCGATCGGCCCTCACAAACTCTTTTTTTGCTTGTCTGCAGTACTGGGTGAAGAGCCTGACCATGTGCCACAGGCTTGTGTTTTTGGAGGAGGAAGTTAAATAGATGAAGGCGTTGAGCGGCAAATCCTTCGCCGCTCAGGAAAAGATTGACGTCGAGGTGGCTCGACTCCAAGTCGCTCTGGAGAAGAGCGAGAAGCTGCTTGAGGCCGAACGAGTAAAGAGCGCTCGGCAGGCCACCATGCTCGAGCGACTGAATAAGCAGGTCGTCACCTTTGATAACAAGATCGAGTCGGCGAACGTGAGGAAGAACCGGGTCATCGTCGACCTGGACGAGAAGAATAAAGAGGCTCGGGGCCTCGCCCAAAAGTTTAAAGAGGCCAAGGATTTCCTGATCGTTGAGCGGAACAGCCGCTGGACAGAAGAAGCGTCCTCCGCGACCAAATTGCCTTTGCTAAGGATGAGCTGGAGGGCTCCTGGGCGGCATTGAGTGTTTCTCAGTATGCCGAAGGGAGTAGGTTTGAGGCCATGAAGCACACCTACATCCATTCGGACATATTCTGCGATAAAGTCACCGACCGGGCCCTTCGACTATTCGACTTGGCGATTGAGGGGACGATCGATCAGCTTCGCGAGGGGGGCCACCTGCCGACCGCTATGACCAACAAGGTCATAAGCCGGGACAATCTTACAACCGCGCTGCCCGACGATGTACTAGATTATCTCGAGTGAGGCAGAGCCCTGTAGTGTGTAGTCCTCAAGTCTTGTAAAATTTCTGAAGTTGAAATGCATGCTTGTCCGCTCGGACGAACTTTATCTCCTTGTATGTTTCTTCGCATCCTGCTTATTTGCTAAAGCTCTTAGTTTTGTTCATCATTTTTCTAATTCCCGATCAGCTCAGAAAGTATTTTTAAAAATAGCACCGAACGATCTCCCTGTTCCGAAGACTACTTGACCCCGCACGGGGAAGAAAAGGAAACCCTTATGCCCGGTCCGACCACTTGATTCCGAACGGGAGAGATGTGAGTTCCGCATGCCGGGCCCGTAAGTTGAATGCAATGTCAAATCCAGCCGAGCGGCACGAGGGTCTCTGAATCGAGGGTTTATAGTTGCCGCTCGATTGTTGATAAAGGCTTGGGTTTAAGGTCACCGCTCGACCGCTGTTGAGGAATTCGTGAAAACTTGAGTTTAAGGTTGTCGCTCGACCGCTAATGTAGATCCGCGTTTAACATCACCGCTCGACGATTTGGTGGAGACTCGTGTTTAACGTCGCCGCTTGACGATTTGGCGGAGACTCAGGCTTAACGTCGTCACTCGACGATTTGGTGGTGACTCGCGTTTAACGTCGCCGCTCGACGATTTGACGAAGACTCGGGTTTAAGGTCGCCGCTTGATCGTTGATATAAATTCGTACATCCAGGTTTAAAGTTATCGCTCGACCGTTGAGGGAGATGCACTTGGAGGCCTTTGTTTTTTTATTCAAACTTAGCCCTGCGTTCGTCAAACACACAACAGATACAAAGTACAAGATTCACTTGCGCACCTCTCATCTAACCCTGTAGGGTTAAAGATGGTTCGCGCTCCGTGGTCTCTCGAGCTGCCTCCCCTCTTCATCCTCCAGATAGTACGCGCCCGATCGGAGCTTCTGCACGACCTTGAACGGTCCTGCCCACGGTGCCTCGAGCTTGGAGACGTCGTTGATCGGCTTCACTTTCTTCCAAACGAGGTCATCGACCTAGAAGGACCTCGGAATCACTCGTCGATTGTAGTTCTGCTTCATTCGCTGCCGGTACGCCATTAGCCGAACGTCGGCTTTTGCCCTTGCTTCATCCACCAAGTCGAGCTCCATCAGCCTTCGTTCAACGTTCCTTTCATCGTAGAGGTGCACCCGATCGGATTCTACTCCGACCTCCACGGGGGCAACTGTTTCGCTGCCGTACACCAACTGGAATGAGGTTACGTCGGTCGCTTTTTTCGGAGTCGTGCGGAGAGCCCATAACACACTTGGGAGCTCGTCGACCCAGCTGCCTCCCATGTGGTCGAGTCGAGCCCACAAGACTCTGAGGATCCCTCGATTGGTGACTTCGGCCTGCCAGTTGCCCTGCGGGTAAGCTACCGAGGTGAAGGCTTGTTGGATGTCATAGCCTTTACATCATTCTCTGAGTCCCCGACCAACGAATTGCCTTTAGTTGTCGGATACAAGCCGGCGTGGGATGTTGAACCGGCAAATGATGTTCTGCCACACGAACTCGATGACCATCTGCTCGGTGATTTTTGCTAGCGGCTCGGCTTCTACCCACTTCGAGAAGTAGTCCACCGCCACGAGTAGTAATTTCTGCTGACCGGTCGCTATGGGGAAAGAATTGACGATGTCCATGCCCCATTGATCGAACGGGCATGATACCGTGGACGTCTTCATTTCCTCGGTCGGTCGGTGCAGCATGCTGTGATACTTCTGGCAGGACGAGCAAGTTGCAACTGTCCGAGCGGCATCCTCCTTGAGGGTCGGCTAGAAATATCCGACCAGAAGTATTTTTCGAGCTAACGCACGGCCGCCCGGATGACCTTCACAAGAGCCTTGGTGCATCTCCTTCAGGATGTACTCGACGTCTTCTGGTTCGACGCACTTGAGGTTGAGGAGGGGTCGGGAGAAGGCCCTCTTGTAGAGCTGGTCGTCGATCAACATGAACTGTCCGACCCTCTTCTTTAGCAAGCGAGCTTCCTCCGGATCGACAGGTGCAACTTCCGAATGCAGGAACTCTGTCAGGGCCGTCCTCTAGTCGTTCGGGAAGATGATTCTCTCTATTCGGTCGACGTGCGCCACAAGCGAGACTTGCTCGATCGACCGACCTATGATGATCGACGTTAACAAACTGGCTAGCTTTGTTAACTCATCCGCCGCTTGGTTCTCCGATCGGGGGATCTTTTGTATAACAACCAACTAGAAGTTGGCCTTTAGCTTCTCAAAAGTTTCTGCATAGAGTTTCAGCCGTGTGCTGCTTATCTCGAAGGTCCCATATAACTGTTGGGCGGCGAGCTCGGAGTCCGAGTGGATGAGGACTTTAACTGCTCCCACGTGTCGAGCTGCCTGTAGTCCGGCTACCAACGCCTCATACTCTGCTTCGTTATTAGTGGCTCGGTAGTCCAGCCGGACGGACAGCTGCATCCGGTCCTCCCGAGGCGAGATAAGCAATATGCTGATCCCGCTGCCTTGCCGAGTGGATGAGCCGTCCACATATATCCTTCACGTTGCCGTCGGCTCGTCACTCTGGACTTCCGTGACAAAATCTGCCAAGGCCTGAGCCTTGATCGCCCACCGGGGTTGATACTGAATGTTGAACTCACTGAGCTCTATCGTCCACTTAATTAGCCGTTCGGACGCCTCTGGATTGAGGAGGACTCTTCCCAAGGCGTTGTTAGTCGTCACTATTATTGAGTGCACTAGGAAGTACGGCAGAAACCTCCGCGCGGCGAGTACTAATGCATAAGCCAACTTTTCGAGACCAGTGTAGCGGGGCTCAACATCTTTTAATATGTGGCTAAAAAAATACACAGGTTGTTGCTCTGGGCCATTCTGCCTAACAAGAGTTGATCGGACCGCATGCTCATTAGATGACAAGTAGATCCAGAGCGGCTCAGCCGCGACTGGCTTGGCTAACACAGACAGTGAGTTCAGATACTCTTTCAGCTCCTCCAGCGTCCGGTCGCACTTGGCGTCCTATTGAAATTTTATAGCTCGGTGTAGTATCTTGAAGAATGACAGGTTTCGATCGGATGACTTAGATATGAACCTGGATAGCGCCGTGATCCGACCGGTCAGCCTCTAAGCTTTCTTCAAATTTCGAAGCGGAGGCATATTCTGCAAAGCTTGGACCTTGTTTGGATTGGCTTCGATGCCTCGTTCGATGACGATGTAGCCTAGGAAGCGGTCACCCTTCGCGCCGAACAAGCATTTGCTAGGGTTCAGCTTTATTCTGTATGCCCTTAGCGCCCGGCAAGTCTCGTTGATATCTGCGCACAGGTCAGCGACTTAGAGGAATTTAATGAGTATGTCATCGACGTATACCTCCATATTACGGCCGATCTGTTGTCGGAACACTTTATTCATTAGCCTCTGGTAGGTGGTTCCAGCGTTCTTTAGTCTGAACGACATGACGTTGTAGCAGTATATTCCGTCGGCCGTAATGAAGCTGACCTTCTCTTGATCTTCGCGGGCGAGCGACGCTTGTAGTATCCTTGATATGCGTCGAGCATGCAGATCAGTTCGCAGTCCGTCGTCGAGTCCATCATTTGATCTATCCTGGGTAGTGGATAGAAGTCCTTCGAGCAGGCCATGTTGAGGTCGCGGAAGTCGATGCAGACTCGTCATTTGTTGCCCGGCTTGGAGACTAACACAAATTGGCTAGCCAGCTCGAGAATTGGACTTCCCTGATATGGTCGACCTCCAATAGATTCTCTATCTCCGCCCGGATGATCATGTTCTGCTCTGCGCTGAAATCCCTCTTTCTTTGTTTGACCGGTCGAGTGTCCGGTCGGACGTGAAGCTCTTGTTGGGTCACGCTCGAGGGATGCTGGGCAGCTCATGTGTCGACCAAGCGAACACATCGTGATTCTGTTTGAGGCAGGCGATCAGCTCCGCCTTCTTCTCCTCCTCCAGGTCGGCGGCAACGAAGGTCGTGGCTTCCGACCGGCCCGGGCGGATTTGAACCTCTTCCTTTTCTTCATATACTAAAGTGGGAGGTTTTTCGGTGATAGCATTTACATCTAGTCGTAGAGTTTTTCGAGCGGTCTTAGCCTCAATCATGACTATTTCCACATAGCAACGCCGAGCAACCAATTGGTCGCCTTTAACTTCGCCCACCTGATCGTCCACTGAGAACTTCATCTTTTGGCAGTAGGTCAACACTACTGCCCGGAACTCGTTGAGGGTCGGTCGACCCAAGATGACGTTTTAAGCCGATGACGCGTCTACTACTATGAAGTTAGTAGTCCAGGTCCTCAACGACTCTTCTCCCAGCGAGAACCAATCTTGCTTGGCCAATCGGCAAAACCTCATTGCCTGTGAATCCATAAAGCGAGGTCGCCACGGGCAGCAGCTTGATGCGATCGATCTGCAACTGATCGAATGACCAAAACATAGACGTCCATACCCTCTTAAAAATGATGTTCACCAAACTCCCCGTATCGACGAAGGTCCGGTGAATGGTGTAGTTGCCGATCACCGCTCGGATGATTAGCGCATTGTCATGAGGGATCTTGACCCCTCCAGATTGTTGGGGCCGAAGTTGATCTGAGGCCCTTTGGCCTTCTCCTTGCTGCACCCTACGGCATGGATCTCCAATCGTCGAGCGTATGACTTCCTGGCATGGTTGGAGTCTCCGCCAGTCAGCCCTCCTGCGATCATGCCTATCTCTCCTCGGGAAGCGTTGTTCTTGTTTTCCTTTTCCCGGGCGGATGACTTGTTACGCTCGGTTGGGATCCTGGAGGGATCGGTTTCCTCCCTTCGCTGATGGCGATGGCGCTCGGGCTCCTTTCTTTCTTCCTCTCGCCGCTCGATCGAGCGACGACGATCTCGTCGATTAGGAGATAAGGAGCGGCGGTGATATCCTCTAGGGGTCGATCGACTGACGATTAGCGTCAGCCCTCGGTAGTCCCATGTGTTGTGCGTCGTTGATTGGTGGAATGAACAAAACATAGATGTCCATACCTTGCCCTTCGATGCCCTGGGCCGACCGGGCGCCACATGCTGTACGATATGTGCCCTGGTCTCCTGGTGCGGTCGTGCTCCTTCAACTCGACCCTTTGGGCGACAGATGGCAGCTAGCCGATCGGCGCCGAATGCTTGGTCGGGGCCTTCTTTCTTCTGGCCGCTTGGGCTTCTTCTATGTTGATGTACTCGTTGGCCTTCTTGAGCATGTGGTCGAAGTCTCTGGGCGGCTTCCGGATGAGTGATCGGAAGAAATCTCCCTCGACGAGCCGCTGGGTGAAGGCATTCATCATGATCTCGGATGAGACCGAGGGGATGCCCATGGTCACTTGGTTGAAACGTTGGATGTACGCTCGGAGCGCTTCCTTTGGTCCTTGTTTAAGGGTGAAGATGCTAGCGCTCGTCTTCTAGGAACGTCAGTTGCTAGCGAAGTGGTGCTGGAAGGCGTCTCGGAAGTCTTTGAAGCTTCATATTGAACCGTCTAGCAGTCTTCTGAACCAGTGTTGCGTCGATCCGAAAAGAGTCGTGAAAAAGACTCTGCACTTTACTCCGTCCGTGTACTGGTGCAGCGTAGCCTCATTGTTGAACTGATCCAAATGATCATCTCGGTCGGTCGATCCGTTGTACGTCCTGATCGTCAATAGGGTGTAGTGTCGAGACAGAGTGTCTTGTAAGATCTCCTCCGAGAACTGCCTGTTGATCCGTTCGGGGGACGCGACGCTTCGGGGCGCTTTTCCTTTCTACGCATCTTGAACGGGCACATTGTCGGAAGATGATCTCCGCTCCTGATGCGCTTGGGCTATCTCCGAGGGGGTTTGGAACAGAGCTCGATGGAAGGGGATTGGCGCGGGCGGCGCTTCCCCTTGGGTGCCGGTCGGCCTTCGCTTCTGCCCCCATACGGAGAGTTGCTTCGCTCGGTCTTCTTGCCCCGCTCGCCTATCGGCCGCCAATGTTGCAGGTTGCGGCTCTAGCCGATCGGCTAGCGCCTGTTGTTGTTGTTGCTATATCATAATTGCTGCCCGTGCTTGCACGAGCATCTCCAGGTCCTCTTGAGTTAACGTCACGGTGGTTAGTCGTCCAGTGTATTCCATCTTCTTGGCTCGGATTCAGGTGACGTTCCCACAGACAACGTCAAATATGATCATGTCCGAAAGTTGATGAGATGGATGCTGGGGACGTGACGCTCCTGTTGACATCCAACACAAGCAGCGTCAGTGCCGAGCCAGGGAAGGGGTCCCCGACGATGGCCCTCCGACGCTCAAGTCAGTCTTCTGCGAAGCAAGAAGAAGCAAAGAGAATTGTAGCGCAACAGTAGAAATCGCAAGAAAAGCATACCTCCGCCGATGCTTGGACCTCCTTTATATAGAGATCTGGAAGCACGCGCGCACGCTTCCCAAGGTGAGCACGCATCTCGAAGCTTTCCCTGAAAAGACATGTACTAAAGTGTCCCTAACACAGTACTTTAACGGGCTGAGCATATCTTTGAAGTGATAGTGGAAGTTTCCATTGTACGATCTTCTGTCTGACCATGCCGCCTGCCAGCGGCAGTAGCTCCCAAAAGGATGTCGAAAGATATCTTTCTGTGTCTATTGCTTGGCCGAGCGGAATGGCCGTTCGACCGGAATTTTGCTATCCCTGGGTTGTCTGCTGTCACGTCGAGCAGGATAGTCGCTCGGTTGAGAGTTCACTGTCCAAGTGTTGTCTGTTGCCGGGCCGAGCGGGATAGCCACTCGGCCGGAAGCCCACTGACCTCATGCTCGATTGCTAGGCCAAGTGGGATAGCCGCTCGATGGGTAGTTTATCGTTTGTGTGCTCAGTTTATGTCGAGTCTGTTGCTAGACCGAGCGACTCCTCTCGGCTCGGCTTCTGCGCGTCCTTTGAGCGTCGGTCTGATTGCTCCCTGTACCGAAGATGGTGAGTCGGTGCTTAATTCCTGATCGACGTATGACTCGTTCGACCGGCTAACACCGTACACCCGTTGACCCTCTTAACTTTGACCTCCACCGTGGTAGCACGGTGGGACCCCTCCTAATCACCGCATCAATTATCATCAACAAAATGAATATTTACTAAAGTAACTTGCCAGTTGCGTTCTTATGCATATCAAATCCAGAAATTGAAAATGAGTAACTCTAAGGTTCATCCATTTATCCAAAGAACCTTCCTTTTCATCCCCATGCTCATCTGCCATCATGTGTGTATATATTCAATGTACAGCCTTTGCAAGCATTTTTAGCATTCTTGTGGATGTCAACTGAAGTTTAATGATGTCGTCAATAAAAAATAATATACTGATCAGAGATAACACAATTGACATGGAAAATAATTTTTTGTTGGGTGTCTTATTTGCTGTTTTACTTATTGTTGAAGCATGTGAGAGGGATGATGTTAGCCATGCAACTTAACGTAGTTTGAGTTATTCATCAATTTAGATTATATTATCAATGTTAAGAAGATCTAGACTTGACAAATATTTGTGCTTTACTAACCCTTTTATTAAATGTTTATATACTGCTCTTATTTGTCAATTAGTTTTTCACAATTGGATGCACATTTTGTTCAGATAGTTCATGCACAGCTTGGGTTAAGCAGTCTATGTAAGAGGACTTTGGCCATTCAGTTTGCTTGTGTTAATTGCCATTTTATAAACACCGCCCAGCGTTTTATAGCTTGGGGTTGTAAGAAATTTCTAGATGTGGTACAATCCATCAGTTCATGTTTTCTTGTTCTTGGCTGATCTTTTCTTTTGCTTCCAAAGATCATAATGATGTTTTAGTGAACCAAATAAAAGTGACTAGTTTTGTACTTTGTAGTGAGAATATCATTTGGAGCTTCATTGAGAGTCACTCATGTTCAGAGATTTATTCTTCTTTCTTTTACCACATCCAAAATGTTATTTATCTTATATTTTCCTTTATAGAGTCTGGTTGGGTACGTGGTTAAATTAGAACCTCGGTTTGGATCTGGACTGATCGTGTATTCATTTCATACTGATCAAATGTTCAGGGTTTAGCTGTACAATATGGAAATTTTTGTTGCTTTCTGTCAGTTCGATAAGAAATTTGAATGTTAAACATTTACAGTTTAGATTCTCTTTGTTTTGAACATTTCTCAAAACCCACAAAATGATACAGTACATTTGCCCTGTATTTTTGCACTGATGCATGTGTGCCTTTGGCTTTCTTCCTTTTTTTTGCTGATGTTTATTGTATTTGGATGCCAGGTCCTGATGGTCTATTTGAGAAGAAGCATCATGATCACTAGACAAACCATGTCTTTCTTTTGGGATTTCAAACTTGGGTTCAGGCCTGTTTTGCGTGTTTCATGTTCCAATAATGATGTGTTTATATTAAATTATCTAGGATGGATTATGTGGGGGAAAGGAGATTAAGCATTTACATGTGTGCAATGTAAACCTACCATTCTATGTGTAATGTTGCAATGTTACTACGGCCATGAACATTTCAAACTTTCTCAAGGTTCTTAAATCACCTCAGCTTTTTAGATGGGGATTAGTATGTCATTAGACGGATATTTCGGTATTAACATAAATTACATAATAAATCATGTATAATACATGATTTTAATATAATAATATTAAATTTAAAATTACATAATTAATAAAATATTATATATTTATTCTATTTCTTCTTCATAGTTTTCAATAATTTATTTTTCATTGGATAAATTTAATATCATCATTATAATCCTCATCTTCTTCATACGTAAAATTATTTTTGTAAAGTTTTCTTATTCTAGAATTTCTTCGGAGTTGTAGGTTTATATTTGCTCCACTTGTTTTATTAATAATTTACCATGTGGGTTTAAAATTTAATTCAACTTTATCATCTTCTCTATTATTCATAATTCAATCTTGTGCATTTGAAGTATCTTTGGTAAGGACATCAACATTCATTTTTTTATTTTTATTTTTTTATTTGTTCAACAATCTAGTATTAAATTGGATAAATATTAGATTGTTCAATCTGTTGATATTCAACTTATTTTTTTTCTATGTATGAATTTAAAAAAAAGTAAATATTATAGTTAGCAACATGAATATAAATTTTAAAAATTAATATTTTATTTTAATTAAAGATTTAAAATTTAAAGCTTATTCTTTTAAATGTACTCTAACTTTTTTCACATTCAGATGAACCTGTAGTTAATGAAAGTATTCTTAATGTCACTTTTAGCAAGTTGGTTATATAAGCTTCATATCACTCTACCATGCATACGGAGAACATGTATATTATTTTTTTTCACATGTTTTTGTTGCTAATATTTTTTCAAATAACTCAGTCTTGTCTTTTTATTTTGTAAATTCTTTGTTAATATAACTGTATCTTATAGATTTAGTTTATTGACATACAAAATTTCTATGCATTCAAAAATTCTTGTCACAACCTCCTTATAACGAGAAATAGAAGGGTCAGTGGTATGCAATAATGTATAAATCTATCTTTCATTTTTGATTGAATAATCACGTTGTTCATATCTTTTTTAGCTTGAAGAAGCTCCCCATATAAACCCCATTGATGGTCTCCATCTACTAATGAAGAACTCTTACTAAAATATCACACTATTTCAAAAACTCATGTTCATCATAGTAGAGTAAGTCGATTTTTCTTTATTTATTTTTGATCATTTATATTTATCTCACATATCACTTGTAAGCATAATTCTTAAAATAAATTCTTTTTGTCAATCAAACTTTGCAATGCGAGGAAATTTGATGCAAATCTGATAACTTCTACTGAACTATGTTTCTCTTCTTCGTGAAACTTCTCATCAATGATAAAATCTTATTGTAAGCATAAATCAAAATAGTAAAAGACTTGGATTTCTCAATAATTTTTTTATATCGTGGAAGTTTGCCAATAATTTCAAGCATGAGATTAATAGTGTGAGTTACACATAAACTCTAAAAGATCCCAGGTTGTTTTTCTCTTATTAATTTAGTTGTAGCTATATTATTCGTGGCATTGTTTGTTATAATCTAAACAATATTCTAAGCTCCTACTTACTCAACACACTTGTCAACATACTTTAAAATAAATTTAGTTGTATATGCCTCCTCTGAAGACTCCTTAGACTCTAAAAATATAGTACCCTCCCTGCAATTGATATATAAATTTAAGATGTTTCTTTTTTTTCTATCACTTCATGCATACTGAATGCATCTGTCATGATCGAGCACTTATTCTTTGCCAATTCTTTTTCATGTTGTTTCAATAGTTGCTTGTTCTTTCAACTTCGGCTTTCAACAATGGCTCCTTAAGTTGATATTGAGTTGGAGGCATGAACCCTAGTCTAAATTGACCCATTGCCTCCATTAGCTACTTGAAGTTATTATCAAACAACATTGAACAAGATTCCATTTTCATAAACTCATCTCCCAATATATTGTGGAACCTTGTTGAATTCTCTTTTTGAAAAGAGTCGCATTTATATTTTTTTGGCAAAGCACTTTACTCCCACTGGAACCTATATTTTTTGAAACAATTATCGATGTATATCTATCTATAGGGTCAAGTGGAAGAAGTTTTTTAATTTTATATATCCCTTCAATTTAGGATCTTCTTTTTTATCTAGACCAATAATCATATCTGCTCTATAACTTTGTTCTTTTATTTTTTTTCCTTCCTTCTAAAATAGTTTGTTTATACTTATTTTTATCCTTGAGATGCTTTTCGACAACTAGATATATTTTCAGGTATATTTCCTGTTGGTAATGGGAATGTTGGAATGTGGGCTACCCATGATACACACATTGTCCAAATTTTCATGGGACAATTTATTAATATACCCCTTTGTATTCCCATTATATAAGGTGTCCAAGTCTTTCTTCGAGAGAGATAGAAAAAGAAAGAAAAGAGAAAACAAGAACATTCATTAGGCAACGAGATTTGGTTTGTTGAATCATCGGGAAGCGTTCGTCACTGTAACCTTTTCGCAGACGGCAAGAGACGACTTCCTCCATCCAACGTTTTACTCCTTCGAATTTCACCGCAGCGAGGTATGATTTATTGTTTTGTACAGTAAATTTTAATTATAATTCCTTCATTGGTATCAGAGCATTAGGAATTATACCTAGTTACGATTTCTTGTCACCATTTGCACGACTAAGGTGTCATAGCAGACGAGCACCAACGATTGTATCACGGCAGTAGGATGCCGATAGTAGGGTCACAGGGAGACCAGCGACAGGGTCATTGGTAAGCGTCGCTCGCTGGCATTAGCACTGTACCAGGTTGGAAAATCGTGATGGTTGCGCAATTTCCATTGGAGCCAGGCTCGGGCAGCAAGGATATGCTGACATGGCATTATGGAGCCGGCGATGGCTTCCCGTCTGGCCACGATGCGCTAGTGGTTAGGATACGTAGAACAGCAATCGGTGACATCATTGGGCCGAAGTCGATTGGTGTCTAGCACTGGAAAGGACTAACGATTGCCCGAGTAGGCCGGAGATGGCCTTCGTGGCTGACAACCATGTCTGTCGTGGTTGTATGATAGCAGTGGCGTGCAGTGTCGGTGGCGTACGGCGAAGAAAGCGTTGAGAAGAAGAAACATGAAGTACAGCATGTGATCAGAAAAATTTTGATTTTAATAAATCAAATAAAATAATAAAATAACGTTTTTTTTCTTTCATTTGCAAGATAAGTTCTGTTGATTAAAAAAAAATCAAAATAAAACGTGAACAATTTTTGTTTTTTTGCACGGGAAGAAACAAGAAAAAAAATAGTAAGTTTATTTTTTTTTCTTCTTCTTTGAACGATTTTGGTGTTAGAGTAATCTAAGTACCCTAAATTTTAATATCTAGATAAAAGTTTAAATTATATTTATTATTATATTTGATATGTATTGTGAGTGTGCAAAATATAGGTACAACAAGGAGAGTCCAAGTATGATCTTAACAAAGGAGGAAAGTCCAAGGATGAGTCTTGGAGGTGTAAGTCCAAGCATATAGTCTTGACAACGTAAATCCAAGTGTGACTTGACAATGGATGAAATCCAGGAGGCACGGTCTCTTGGCAAAGGAAGACCCAACAACAATGGCAAGACCGATGGAAGCTCCAGAAGGCAAGGCGTGAAGAATGGGGAGACATCCGAGGGACGTGAGGCTGATGGAAGAGGCTAGGTCTAGGTTGTGCGGGGAATGACGAGTGAGTGAGAGACTATATTTAGGGTAAAATTTTAGATTACTGTAGCAGTTATTATAGCGTTACTATAGTATTACTGTAACGTTACTGTAGCAGTCAACTGGTATCGAGTCATTGGCTTATGACGGTCGAAATCCACGAAAGCTAGTTGGCTGGTGGCGGAAACATTACTTAGATGTTTCCATCTGAGCTCTATCTAATGGAGCTCGGGATGCTTGAGGAAGATAACGAAATAGAGATGGTTGACCCCTATTAATAGTTTTCTTAGCTCTTATGTGTTATCCGTGTGTACGTGATCAAGGTTGTGGCGAGGTTTTTCGACCCACAAAGAGATTGTGCTAATAGGAGGTTTTTCGGGGATTGATCCATCGATGGATTGAGGTTTCGTTCACCTTACGAACACGCCGTGGAGTAGGAACAAGTTATCTTTGAACCAAGTAACTAAATGTGTGTATCGTTTAGGTTTTAGCTTTATATTTGTTAGTATTTTATTTTGTATTTCCGCTGCATACTAACGAGTGTAGGAAGCGATGATTTGGGTAATCGACTATTCACCCCCCTCTAGTCGAGCATCAAGGTCCCATCAAGTGGTATTAGAGTGGGTCACTCTTCTACAGACTAATCGCCGAGAAAGCAAAGCTCTAGAGGAAGATGGAGTTTGAAGGACCTTTAGGATGGGATATCCGAATCACACCTCCATACGATCGAGATGATTTCGAGTACTGGACAAAGCGGTTGGAGACTTGGTTCCAAATGGATTGGGACCATTGAATCACATTGGGAGTTTCGTTCGAAGCTCCGACAGACAAGAAAGGGAAGTGTCTCTGATCACGGTATTGGACCAAGGAGCAAAGGGAGCAAGCCGAGACAGATAAGGAGGTAACTAGAATTGTATTGAATTTATTACCTCCTAATATTGTGTCGTATGTAAGTGAGTACAAGTGTGCTAATGAGTTATGGAGAAAAGTAATCGCACTTCATGAGAACCCTACACAAGCACAAGGAGTGGAGAAATCCAAGGAGAATGACTCATTGGTCTAAGAGAAGGAGAAGGACCAATTGGAAGTTGAAACAAGCTCAACATCCGAGGAGGAGAAGGAATATGAGGAAATGTCATCCACATCTTCAAGGGAGGAGGATGTGGAATCGTCCACATCTTCGAAGGAAGAAGAAGAAGAGCAATCCAAGGAAGAAAAGATCTTGGAAGCTCAATCTTCAACCGCACACACCGAGAAGAGCACTAAAGCCCACATCAAGTGCTTTGAGTGCGGGGAGATGGGACACTACAAGAGTAGGCGCCTTTCACTCAAGAAGGTAAACTCTAAACCCGGTAAAGTTCTTTTGGCGATTAGCGTGGGTTGTAGGGATGATGCCAAGGAAAAGAGACACATTCAATCCTTCACATGTGGTGAGTGGGGTCACTATCACACAAAGTGCCTAAGGAAAGGAGAACTCAAGAAATTGGCGCACTTGAAGAAATGAGAGAAGAAAAGGAGCTCAAGTTAAGGGGGAGCTCCAAAGGTAAAAGGGAAGGTAATCACTAATTTGAAGTTTAATCCAAATTCCTTTATGATTGTTAGGAATAATGAAAATTATGTATCCACGCATAATTATGAATTTAGGTATAATGATAGGAATATGATTAACATAGTAGATAACCTTAGGAAATCATACACTAAGGTTAGACCTAAAAAGAAACAACTTACCTTACCTAAGGAGATAAAGGTAGAAAAAAAACCTAAACATTAATCCTAAGAAGGGGAACCATATGCCTAGGAAAGGTAGATCTAGGAATGTCCAAGGTGGGCATGTTGATTATAGGGTTAGAACCCTAGAATTGGAAAATCAAGCCTTAAAAGCAATTCTTGAGGAAATAGAGAAAGTCCTAAATAGGTTTATTATTGGACCTAGAAGATTTGATATGTATTTGGATGGTCAAAGACCTAAAAAATATCAAATTGGGTCCCTTCAAGACCAAAAGGAGGTCAAGTGATAGGGCGACACATGACATTGGTAAGGGAGGAGTGACCAAGGACAAGGGAGTGCTATTCAAAACCAATGAGAAGAAATATGCTAGGGTTGCATATAATTATGACAAAGATAAGGTATCCAAGGTTAAGGACAAGAAGAAATTAATTAAAGATAAGGTGTCTAAGGTTAAAAAAAAAATCAAGTTTGTAGGCTAAGTATCACTCGAGGTGCACTAAAGTGGCCTAGCCATAATGAATAAGTCACCTAGGGAGGTGGTTAAGAATAAGAGCTCTAGGGGGAGCTCAAAGAGTCCTTGGAATATATGGTAAATGAATCTCAAGCAAACCATGCTTGGGACTCAAGATGGGTCATCAAATGTGCCAAAGTGATTTGGAGACGGATTTGAGTCTCAAATATAAGAAATTAGCACAATTGGGTTGAGTTTCATGCATATAAATATGATTTGGGTTCATATTGTATGAAAATTAGTTTTTGAAGTATAGATGACATATAAACTAATGCCAGAGATGCATTATGATTTAGTATAGGCAGATACCTCAAGAGGAAATCAAAACTAGGACTTTAGGTCAAGATTCAATTGAACCATTTAGGTAGTTTTGAGTTTTGTTTCAATCTTAGAATTTGTGATAAATATATTTTTTTTATATTTTTTCCAAGTAGATTTGGTAAAACAAACATCTCCATAAAATTTGAAATTTTTTTGAGGTCTGTGGAATTTCTAGTGCATTTCTGAAGTTGGGTCAAAAATATTTTTTTTAGCTGAAATAGTGTATCAGACGACTGATACAATTACTAGTCGATTGGTAACACTGTTCATGAGCACAGAATGTCTCTGTGAGTTTGTTTTGAAGAGGGCAGTCAACTGGGGTTAATGACAGTCGATTGATACAGTCTGAAAATGTGCTTTAGCAATAGGAAATGACCAAAAGGATGGTGAACATTTATATAATCTTATGGGGGATTAATACATGATGTTTATGATCATTAGAGGTTAAAGAGTCCAATAATTGGGTTATTATTAGAGCTCTTTTTTGATGAATGGTAAAGGGGAGAAGTATTGGGTTTAAGTGGGAAACCTACATACCCTTGCAAGAAAACCTAGCTTAAGGGGGAGCTTAGGTGAAGGGGGGAGCAATTGCTCACTTGTTGGCAAAGGGGGAGAAGTTTAACTTTGCAAGAAATCCTAACTCAAAGGGGATCTTAGGTGAAGGAGGAGCCTAGGGTTAGGTTCCATGACTTATGCATGAGTAGATATGCATGTTTATTTGTATTGTTATTACATTTATATTTCTCTAACTTAAACGGATTGCCAAACATCAAAAAGGGGGAGATTGTTGGAGCAATCTGGGTACCCTAGGTTTTAATATTTGGGTAAATATTTAAGTTAGGTTTATTATTGTATTTGATATGCATTGTGAGTGTGCGGGATATAGGTACAACTAGGAAAGTCCAAGTGTGATCTTGGCAAAGGAGGAAAAGTCCAAGGGTAAGTCTTGGCGGTGTAAGTCCAAGTATGTAGTCTTGGTAACATAAGTCCAAGTTTGATTTGACAATGGATGAAGTCCTGGAGGCGCAGTCTCTTGGCAAAGGAAGGCCCGACAATAATGACAAAACTGATGGAAGCTCCAGAAGACAAGGTGTGAAGGATGGGGAGGCATCCAAGGGACGCGAGGCTAACGGAAGAAGTTAGAATGCTAGGTCTAGGTTGTGCGAGTAAGGACGAGTTATGGAACTAACCCTAGGTCTAGGAGCCTTGACTTGGTTACAAGGGAGGTCATCTCTAGAACTAACCTTGAGAAGAACAACGTGACTAAGGCTTCTAAGAAGCCTAAGAAAGTCACTAAGAAGGTCATAAGGGAAGCTATCCCTAGAGTTGACCTACAGGAGAGGAGCATGACCAAAGCTTCTAAGAAGCCAAGAAAGGTTATTAAGAAGGTAACTAGGAAAGTTATCCCTAGTGAATACCTAGAATACTCAAGGAGAACCAATAGATTTTGGGTTCCTAGGAGTATATTCTTTACACCCTAGATGAGTTTAGAGAGTGTCAACTTTAATTAGAAGGGTAGTTAACCTAACCTTGAAAAAGTTGATACTTGAAAGTCATTTTCAAGGTATTGTTACACCTTGAAAATGAAAAGAATTAAATGATTACTCCTTAAAAGAGTAAAATGTGTCAAACTTTGAGGAATTAGACTTAATTAAAATTGGCACAAATAGGAAAGAGTCAAGATGCCAAGTTGAGATTTTGACATTTTCTTAGGAAAATAAGGACAATCTAGGATTAATTTCAAGTTAGCAAAGATCTAGAGATACTTAGATAGATAATCTAGGTATATTTATTTATGCTAAATTACCATGATTATTTACCCATCATATATCATGACATTATATTTCATATTTATTTTATTATAAAAAATATAAAAAAAAATATCATATCATGTCATGTCATACATACATCATGCAACTATAGTATATTTTTCTTTCAAAAATTACTCATTTTGATGTATATCATAAGTCATCATGCATTATTTTAAAATTCTATTGTAATTAAGGATAATGACATTTACCAAAAAGTGTGGTAACAGAATTTATCAACAAGTGACATCCTATGTGGATGATCAAGATTATAATGCCTAGATAGATATGCATGCTCCCTTAGTTTAGGACAAAATTAAAGTCTACATCTCACAAAGACTATAACGTGACTTGTATGTATTTTAGTGCACATTAGATACAAGTGAGATGTTAGAATGATGAACTAGACTCAAGATGTTGATTTAGTGCATCCATTTGAGTTTTAACTTCATCAAAACACATAGTTATGTGTTATCTAATCATTGGGAAAGTTAATTTACAACTCATGTGCATTTAGCCCAAAGAACATGTTTAGAAATTAGTTTTGAAAATTATTTCAAAATACTTTTAGAAAACCTTAGTGGAGACTATCTTTTGATAGTAATCATCATTGAAAAGTTTGACACAAACTAGAGAAAATGAAGTTTTCAAGAGTTTCCAATTTTGGATCAATCTTTGAAAATAGAAATTGTTTTCTTAGAAAACTATTTTTTCTTGATAGTATATGTCTTAAATAATGTCTATAAGAATTTTCATGATTTTTAGAATTTTATAGAATTATTGAGACATTTCTAAATTTTGGCTGAAATTTGATTTCAGGAAATCAAAAACCCAATCAATCAACCGATCGATTGGGAGAGTTCGATCGATCAACTGATCGATTGAACTAGGTTTTCTCGTGAGCAGAAGCTCACGTAATCGATCAGTCGATTGATTGACCTTGCCTGGATCAATCAGGTGATCGATTCAAGGGCATTTTTCGCGAACAGAAGCTCGTGGAATCGATCAATGGATCGATTGAAAGGCTCCCATCGATTGGTCAATCGATTGAAAGACTGATTTTGACTGAAAGGGTCTGATTTCATCCCATTAAGCCATTTTTAGTCATATTAACCATCTTAAACCCTATGAAATTCTTTTTAGAACATTTAAGGATAGTTTTCTTAATGAAAATAAGACTGGATTGGTTAAAAAAAGACTAAGTTGAAGTTTAGGATGAAGTTTAGTTTCATTATTGGATTTTAGACCTCAAAACTTTAAATTTTGAGGTTCCTAAATTTTTAGAAATTCCAAGTCATTGTTGGTGCAATGATAAAAATTTAGAGTATGTTTTGAGGGGGAGCTACTCCTTAAAGACATAAAAATAATTTATGAAACCATGGAAGGTTGTAAAACCTTTGTTATAGTAAATGTTCAAGGTTGAGCATTAGAAAACAATGGAAGATTGGATATCTTCATTGTGAAGTGTGAATACTCTAGGATGGGCATTGTGAAATGGGTTAATGCTCAAGGGTGAGCATTGGAGACAATGAAAGGTATGAGATCTTCATTGTGATGTTGTGAACAACATGTGAGGTTGTGAACACGTATGAATAACTCTACATGGGGGAGAGTTTTTGATGTGTGCCAAAGGGGGAGAATGTAGGGTTTAAGTTAGGCCTTCATTACCCAAAGGGGGAGTTTGCCTTCTAGGAAAGAGAGAGAATGAAGGAAAACCCTCATTCATGCTTTGACATAAAGAAGAAGTTGAGACTATGAGATTAGCCTAACTTAAATGTATTGTCAAATATCAAAAGGGGGGAGATTGTTAGTGCAATTTCCCTAGGTCAAGGTTGACCAGGTTGACTAAGCTTGATTTGGCTCAAGCTTGAGTCGTAATGTGTGAGTTTCGATGTTTGACAATATATGAAGATTGTTTTGACAATGTATGGAGATTACAGGAGTAATCATCTGTTTGGGGAAATTGGTCAAGGTTAACCAGTTTAATGTGAAGAATAGTCAAGTAGGTCAAGGTTGACTGGATACTTGATTGGGAAGTCCTAATTGGAGGTTAGGTAGATGGAAATCCTGGTGAGTGAAGTCAGGTGAAAGACCTATTAGATGAAGCTAGGCAGATAGAAATCCTGGTGAGTGAAGCCAGGTGAAAACCCTAGTGAGTGAAGTTATGTAGTGAGGAAGTCCTGGTGAGTGAAATCAAGCGCGTAGAAATCTAGGTGGGTCTAGGGTGATCGGACACCTGGTATTTGGAAGTCTAAGTGGGTCATGGAGAACCAGACACTTGACATAAGATGGTAAGTCCAAGTGGGTCAAAGGATTGACTGAACACTTGGCATGAGGAGAAAAGTCCAAGTGGGTCAAAGGATTGACCGGACACTTGGTGACGAAGTCCCAACAGGTCAAGGTTGACCAGATGCTAGGCATGGGCCAGACCCAATAGGTCACAGTTGACCGGATGTTGGGTATGAGAACCCTAAACTTGAGTTAGTCAAGTTAGGGTTGGCCAATCGATCAGCTGATCGATTGAACCAAAGCTCAATCAATCAGCCGGTAGACTGGGGTCACGCCAATCGATTAGCCAATCTATTGGATGTTATTCGTTCAGGAGAGCAGTGTTCTTCCTAATCGATCAACCGATCGACTGGGGTCACACCAATCGATCATCCAATCGATTGGAAGTTATTCGTGTAAGAGAGTAGGGTACTCCCCAATTGATCAGCTAATCGATTGGGCTGATCCAATCAATCGGTCGATCGATTAGGGCTTGATTTCTCATAGTGATGCAAGGAAAAGTCAGAATCGATTGGTCAATCGATTCTGGGGCTTTCTGTGAAAGCACAGAAAGCCTCTAGATCGATCAGCTGATTGATTCATCTACACCCAATCGATTGGGATATGACTGTTGTGCAGGATGCAGGTTTTCGACGACTAGGATCACTGAGATATGATATGGTAATCAATTGGGAGGAGGCTCAATCGATTGGGAGCCCTAGATCGCAGAATATTAAGGCAACAACGAGTTCAAATGAGGCAGTGGTTACAGAGATCTTCTCCACCGAGCTCATGATTCTTCAGCCAGTTCTTGAAGCATCTTAGGGACAAGTGTTGCTACACTTCCCAGAGTCAAGAGACATCTACAAGCTACAAGAGATCAAACCAGAAGGTTTTCATTTGTATTATCGTGTATTTACTTCTTGTTTTGAGTTGTATGCTTGTGAGAGTCTTGTACGAGGTTTCTATACCTCCGGTTGTTCCGAGAAGGTGTTTGTGTTCATAGTGGAGAGTGCGCACCGTGTGGATCCTTGGATTAGTCACTTCTTGAAGTGGATACCAAGTAAATCCTTGTGTTAGCATTGGGAGAATCCTGAAGCTGTTCCACCTGAGATTGCCTTAAATAAGTCTAGGTTGAAAGGGATAATGTGGGCCACTGCACTAGTGTTTATCCTAGTGGGAATGGTGTTAGTCTATCTAGTTTATTAGAATTTTGTTATTGTTACTGTCATTATGTATGAACAGTATTAGTCCATTTAGTTCATGTCAGTTTGTTATATGCTAACAATATGCAGTATATTTTTATGTTAATGATATGTTCATTCATATGTTTATTTATTCTGTTTACTCTACATGGTGCATGATAAATGATTAGTTTATTTTATTAAATGATTAGTTCATTTAATTAAAGAAATCATGATATAATAAATGATTAATTCATTTATTGGGATGTGTGTAATAGAATTGATCAATGTTGATTTGATTGGACATACAAATGATGAGTGAAAATATAGTTATACTTAATTTTGTAAATCAACTCAAATTAATATTGAGTCAATCATAAATTACATGTATATGAATTATACTGAATATTAAATAATGTGTTTATTTATGATAGATTATGACAACCAAAAAATATCATAGCTGAACTCAACAAGTGTGAAAAACTTAAAGGGGATAAATATAAGATCAGGCACCTTAGGATACAGTATGTACTCGAGGACAATAAGTTCTGGAGATTGCAAATCAGATTATAGTAGAACCTGTAGATGATCCCACTACACAGAATAAATGAGATCTTGATGTCTACAAGGCATGGAAGAAAAAAGATTCCACTGTAAAGGGCATATTGATTAGTTTAATGGCAGATGACCTAACTTTTGAGTATGAGTCGTATCTTACAGCTCATGCAGTATGGGTAGCCCTTAAAGAAAAATACAATGGAGTAAGTCTGAGCAAGCTTCAAAAGCTGACGATCAAGTTTGGCAGCTATAAGAAGCATTCGAATGTTTTAATAGTTCAACACCTCAAGAAGATGTCGAACATGATTTGGGAGCTTAAAACTGTTGGTCATGAGTTGACTGATGAACAACAAGTTCAAATAGTTATTCGTTCCCTTCCAGATTTTTGGGAGATAATGAAGCAAACCCTAACTCACAGTGAAAGTATCAAGACTTTCACTGATGCTTCACGCCATGTAGAATTGGAGGCAGAGAGAGTTGAATCTGTAAGGATTTATGGACTGGCCTATGTGATTATTGGTTCTATTGAATCATCTAGATCCATGAAAAGGAAATGGTTCAAGAAAGAGAAGGGAAAGAAGAGAGAAACTGCTGCTGTGGGACAGGGCCCAATTAAGAAGAAAGGAAAGAAGACTGGAATGAAACCTAAAAGCAAGTTGACTTGCTTTAACTACGACAAAAAGGATCATTTCGCTCGAGAGTGCACTAAGCTGAAAAAGGTAAATTCAAGTGTGTTTTCTTTTTTCTGAGCATTTTGTTGCTAGTTCAGTGTTGTTAGTTGATTCTTATCCTTTGTGGATTATAGATTTGGGAGCAACAAACCATGTAACTTAGGAGTGAGTTACATTTGTAGAGTTCCGTCGGGTACCAACTGGCAACAAATGGATCTATGTAGGAAACAATACAAGAATTGAGGTCAAAGGAGTCGACACTTGCAAACTCAACCTCCATGGTGATAGTATTTTGTTTCTACATGATGTCTTGTATGCTCCTAAAATTCTATAGAATCTTGTTTTTGTTACATGTCTTCTTGATTTAGGGTATTGTATTAATTTTTATAGTTGATGTGCTGAACTTAAGATTAAATCAGTGTTAATCAGATATGATTTTTTGACAAATAGTTTTATGATTCTTAATGTAGAACAAGATGTCAATTCTACTATTGAAGGTTGTTTTTCAAATATTGCTCTAACTAGTGATGCAGATATAACTGATGAGGTTTGACATGTTAGATTAGGACATATAAGAGAAGAATGTATGATTCGGTTGGCTAGAAAGGGTCTATTGGGCACTTGGGCTAAGATTCACTTATCAATATGTGAGCATTATCTTATTAGAAAAGCAACTAGGAAACTATTTGGAACTTCCTATTGCAGTTAATTTATTTGGATATTTGTAGTCCAATGAATATGAAGGTTAAACATGGAGCTTCCTATTTCATTACATTATTGACTATTTCTCTCGTTTCGGTCATGTGTATTTGATTTCTCATAAATCTAAAGCGTTGGATTACTTTATTCGTTATATAAATCAAGTTGAAAATCAAACAAAATGTAAAGTTAAGACTTTACGTACTGATCGTGGAGCGGAATCTTTGTCTGATATATTCAAGACAATATGTAATGATAAAGAGATTATTAGACAACTGACAATTCCTGGAACTCTACAGCAAAATGAGGTAGTTAAAATAAAAAATAAGACTCTTCTTGAAATGGTTAGGTTTATGATGGCGCAGGCTAATTTGTTTATCTCTTATTGGGGAAATGCATTACTAACTACAACCTATATACTTAACAAAGTACCTTCAAAGGCAATTCCATCTACCTCATATGAATGTTGGACAAGCAGAAATTGGATTTGAGTAATCTGATAACCTGGGGGTTAACTTCTTATGTTCATGATAGTTCTCACAAGTATGAAAAATTAGGACCTAGGGGTAAGAAATGTATCTTTATTAGATATTATGAGACCTCTAAAGGTTATATTTTCATAGGTAAGTAACTTGATGGAACTATCTCCGAAATAGATTCGACATATGCGACTTTTCTCGAAATAGAGTTTCCAACTAGAGGTGATGTTGATAAAGGAGTTCCTCTATTGAAGGAGGATGAGATATTATCAACAAGAGATGTGCCAAAAGGGATGCCTGAGTCTAGTCAATCAAGTGGGAGTGATATGCCAAGTCATGAGTTGACTTCTCAACAACCCAATTTACGAAGAAGTGTTAGTAAAATCAAACCTAAGAAGAGGTTTAATATTGAGAATGAAGCATTGATAACACTTCTAGTTGATGATGACAAACCTCAATCCATTGAGGAAGCATTAGGATATAGAGGTAGAGAAAAGTGGAAAGCTCTAATGCTTGAAGAGATGGAGTCTATGAATCAAAATCATGTTTGGGACTTAGTCGATCTTCCTCTGGGCTAAAAGGTTATTGGGAATAAGTGAATTCTAAAAAAAAAAGAGGAAAGCTAATGGATCAATTAATAGATACAAAGCTTAGTTGTAAAAGGATATATTTAAATGGAGGGTATTGACTTTGAAGAGACATTTTCTTCCATAATAAAATTTATATCAATATAAGTTATTTTGGCCTTTATGGCACATTATGACTTGGAATTACATTAAATGAATGTAAAAATCACTCTCCTTAATGGTGAGCTTGACGAGAAAATTTATATGGTTCAGTCAGAAAGTTTCATTGTTGAAGGCCAAGAGGAGAAAGTATGTAGACTTAAAAAGTCTATTTATGGGCTAAAGCAAGTGTCAAGACAATGGAACATAAGATTTAACGAAGTCATTTTATCTTATGATTTCAAGATGATCAATGAGTATCATTGCATTTTCTTAAATGAGAAAAAGGAAAATATGTCATTTTATCATTATATGTTGATGATATGCTCATAGTTGGAAATGACATAGGGTATGTGAATGAAGTTAAAGAGTGGTTGTCATCACAATTTAATACAATGGATATGACAGAAGCTGAGTACATCTTAGGGGTGAAGATCATTAGAGATAGTCCTAAAAGACTTTTGGGTCTGTCACAAGAGTCTTACATAAATAAGATGTTACATCATTTTAGTATGTCTAATTGCAACGTAGAACATACACATATTGTGAAATGTACTATTTTAAGTAAGAGTATATGTCCCAAAACTCTAGAGAAAATAGCTGAGATGAATAAAAAAACTATATGTCAATGCTATTGGTAGTTTGATGTACACTATGTTATGTACACGTCCCGATATTAGCTATACTATTGGCTTAGTCAATCGCTTCTAGTCAAACCCATGACCGAGACACTAGAAGATGGTAAAAAGGATATTCAGATGTTTGAAGGTGACAACAGATTATTGTTTCCATTTTCAAGGATTGAATATGAGTCTGAAAGGTTATTCAGATACAGATTGGGCTGGAGACTTGGATGATAGAAAACTCACATTAGGCTATGTGTTTTTGCTAAATGGTAGCGTCATCTCATGGAATAATAAGAAATAAGCTTGTGTAGCTTTGTCGACTATAGAAGCTGAATATGTTGTATGTTCAGTGGCTATGCAAGAAGCAGTATGGTTGAGAAGGTTTCTGAAGCATTTGAAAATTGCTGAGGATATTGGGAGTCCAGTAACTGTCTACTGTGGCAGTCAAGCTGTAATAACATTTTCCAATAATCTCAAATATCACAGTAAAGGCAAGCTTATAGCCATAAAATATAACTCTGTGAGAGATATTGTGGCTAAAAGAAAATTAATTCTTGAGTATATCCCTACACGTACTATGCTTGTAGATCTTTTTACTAAGCTAATGATTAGAGAGTCATTTAAAGAACATGTAAAGTCTTTGGGACTTCGTAGAATGTAACAATATTATAATAACAATTAGATATTGTGATTTGATTGTGTAATTTGTCATAATTTATTTAGTATATATGATTTTATTACATTCATATAAGATCTCAGTGAGCATGTTAACAAGTTGAGATTAGTCTACTTACATAGACAATCATCTCTGTTTATTAGGTACAAATAGAGATAAGACCATTACTTATTTGACAGCTTATGTAGCTGTGAATAGAGATAGATCCATAAGTTAATGTCGTTTTTATAGTTGTGTCAATATAAGACCATTTATGTTGAATAATAATCGAAGTAAATGAACTCACCATTACTAAACTTGTTGAAAGCCAGATTGGAATTCATATGTTGAATTTAGGATTAGACACTATGTATGTTTAGATCAAAATCTATACAATATTAAATTTGAGAAAAACATGCACTCTTTTTAGTAAAGAGAATAACATTGTAGCATGTGATTCATACCACATGTGCTATTGCGACAATAAGAGTAGTAGGAGAATGAATCCATATTTCTCTATTATATGAGACATTTGAGATTATAAATTAATCTCAATTTTTACTCTTAGTGACTATTTAATTAGCTGTTTACTTGAAGTTTTAATCAGTGTCTACTACTTTGGCATGTATCCTATGACTATAGATGATTTAGTCTATAGAGCATAACTAGGAAAGTAACTGATTAGAATGAATAGATTCTAGCTAAAAAAGAAAAATTAAATAGATTTATATCTTTTGATGTTATTCACTGGTCGGCCCATTTTTTTTATGTATAGAAATGATTATGAATATTGAATATGGAATATGCTCTTAACATAATAGTCATGATAGGGGATTAGAGATGTTTATATTGATGTAAATGAAGATTATTTAATCTGGATAAATAGCAAGACATGAATATCTCTAAGATAATGGTTGTGTGCCACCGGGAGATTGGATGTTTCTTGGATAATGGATATGTACCGCTAGGAAAGAGGTTATGTGCCATGATGAGTATGTCTCTAATTCATTTAGAAGAGCAGCTAAGTAAAATATAACAACTTTGTTAGCATTGATCGCTCTGAGAGTAGCTATGTAAGGTGTAACAATCTTCTTAGCAACTATCGCTCAGTGTGCTTGCTGTCGCACAAACCATTTTCTTTAAATATGGATTGGATGTTTTTATATGGTATTTGTGACTAAACTCTTATATAGTCAATGTGACTTATTTAATCTTTATGACTAACTAGTTTTAATGACTTACCTGAATGAACTAGTCTTTGTGGCTTGACTTGGGCGAGTGGGAGATGTTGGTAATGGGTGTTGGATCCCCAAGGTTATTTTTGGTATGATCAACTAAGTTATGTTAAGTCCTGTTTTGATTTAATCCCTGTGTCCAGGTGTGCAGGAACTTAGGAGCACAAGAAGTCGAGCAGAAGACGCGACTAGTGAGAAGGACGACACGGGAGAGAGTTGACGGGCTCGGTGGGTCTGAGGGACGAGATGCCATGGAAGAGTACACCAGTGGACGAGAAGAACGTACGCGACGTTCGAGGGATGAGAAGTTGGAGTGGAAGCCTGCTCGAGGAGATGACTGGAAATTAGGTTCAGGTGAGCCCTATTTCGGTTGGCCGCAATCACCCAAGTGAACGGAGTAGCAGAAGATCCAAAGGAAAGTTGGAGCTATTTATACGCTGCAGGTAGAGGGCGCCCTCCATGATTAAGGGCACTCCATGATTGAGGGCACCCTCCATAGCATTGAGGGTGCCCTCCATAGCCTTGAGGGCACCCTCGACCTGGCCAAAGTTGATCGTTCGCAGCGGATAAAGTTTTATCCGTGCTGCCTCGCTGGAGGTGCCCTCCATACCTTTGGGAGGCGCCCTCAAGCTATAGATAGAATTTCTAGGATTTATAAAAAGGCCCCTGGAGCTAGAAAATAATCAATCAACTCAAGCATTCAATTCCTAGCAATAGTCCGAACGTTCAAAGATTGTAAGAGGCTTCTCCGCCTACATGAATAAGTTTTCTAGTGTTGTCATTGTCTTGGATTAACAACCACCCCGGTTGTAACCAAGTAAAATTTGAGTCACTTCTTTTAGTTTTTGTATTATTTATTTTTATTATACTATTACTGTAAAATATCGAAAAAGAACGAATAACTATAAGGGAATTTTCAGAAATTTTTAAAAATTTTTTGAGAATTTTTTGAAGGTCGTATGACTTAGATTATGGGGATAAATATTGGGCCACGAGAAGCCTGTTTGAGCTATCCCATTTTAACAAGGAAAAGTTGAATTTTCTTTTTCTTTTTCTTTTTCTTTTGTTTTTCTTTCTTTTCCTCCGTTTTCTCACCCGTGCATTCGCCGACTCCCCCGACCCGCGCTGCTTCTTCTTCTCTTCTGTTTCCAGCCGACGGCGCCGCCTCGATGACTCATCTCCCACGCGAACAAAAGCAGTAGCCAAGGAGAAGTAGGGCACTTCTTCTCCCGAGCCTCTTCCTCTTCGCCTCTGCCCGATTTCGCTCCTCTGCCCTAGAGCTCGAGCCACTGCTGACCGCTACCTCCCCTCTGTCCCGTGCCCTAGCCAACTTGACGCCGAAGCTTCTCTCCTCCTCCGCCGGCCTGTGTTCCCCGTCCCCTTTTTGGATCACTAATCGAGGTGAGGAGGAGCTCGTCGTCCCTAACGCCGCTACCGTCTCTCGACCAGAGCAGCGCCACCGTCCCTCTGTCCTGTGCGGCTCCACGCCTGTCGACGTCGTGCCCTAGATTGTCGGCGTGAGGAGGTGTTCGGGGATTCGAGGGTAAGCCAACCTCAATCACCTTTCCTTTTGATTTGTCATCTGCCCTAGTTCCTGATGTTTGCTGATCTGAAGTTGGAAATCGTTTGTGTTACTGCCACAGAAGCCACAGGTATCGGTAGCTACATCTTTTTCTGGCAGCAAACTCATCGAGCTGTGGATCAATTAGGGTTGTGAGATTGAGGTAAGGTGTAGGACACGTTGATCCTTGATTTCCTTCTTGATTCGATTGGTTTCAGTAGGTGAGGTTTTGTTATGTGATCTGGAATTTGTTAATAGAATTAGTAATAGATGATAATTTAGGTAAATGCATTGAATTAGGGATGAATTGGTTGTTAATGAGTGGTTAGATGATAGATTCATATTTAGGTGAGTTTAGGATGATTTTGGTTGATTTTAATCTAATCGATTAGTGGAACGATTAGATTTAACGAAGTTAACCCTAGTTGTTCAATGGATTAGATTTTAGGTGGGGATTTGATTTAGCTAATTAATTTATGTAATTAGCTAAATCTGTCTATCATGCATTGCAGGACTTTGATTCGAGACGACATCTCGAAGTGGGGTCTATTTCGGATACTATCATCACTTTTTGAGGCGGGTACGTTGACTTATCCTTTAGATATTGTCATTTGATATGCATAGTAGATTTTAACCAGTAGTAATAATTATGTTTATATCTGCATCGATATGTCACTATTTGTTTCCTGAGCATGCTTTGTTTGTTACCTACTTATTTTGCATACATGCCCTATTTATTATTTATGTTATAGAGGTAGTGACATACCATGCCTTATGATATATAGGACTAGTTAGTTATCATATCTGACCCGTGTACCTAAATCTGTTTATTTGATTCATTTATTTTTGGTACATGTTTTATGGAGGTAGATATAGTCAGGATTTGCATGCTTAGTGTCATGCACCATCTTGCATGATTACATGCTGTGCAATTGGTAGCCCTATTATTGTTGAGCTCATTGCCAGTTACATGGATTTGCACACACAACCACTCATGGGTTAGTGGTATATCAGGCAGGGTGTGTGGCAATTTGCTCTGTCAGTGCTCCGCTGGTCCACTCATGGGTTGCGTGACGCGGCGTGGTAGCACATCAGGGATCCCTCCTCTAGACTATCTTAAGGAGATTAGTGTAGGTCCCTTTGAAGGCCGGCAAGAGGGGAGGGAGTGAATTGCCCTACAAAACTAAAACCAAAAACCCTTCTCGGATATTCAACTAACTTAAAAGAACTTGTAATTAAAACGGCAGAGACTAATTAAGACAGAAAGTAGACACAGAGGAATTACTTGGTTTGCAATCAGAGGACTGCTAATCCAAGGCAAAGAAGGCGCACTAATTGATTCTCCTCTGGGCGGAGTAGCCTCTTACAGCGTTGAAAGCACAGAAAGAAATAACACAAATGAAAGCACTGGATTACAAGTAGTTACGTTTAAGCTTCTAGACCAAGGCTATATTTATAGTCTTGGTCCGGGCGCCTGGAAGGGTTCCGGGCGCCCTGGGGGGGATAAATTTTATCCCCCAACGGTCGGATCGAGTCAAAACAGGGTTCCGGGCGCCCGGAAGGGTTCCGGGCGCCCTGGTCGGTTCCGGGCGCCCGGAGCCCTAAGGTCAACATAAGTTGACTTTTCGACTCCGGTTCAGCTCGTCTCGATCCAACTCATCTCGGTCCGGGTATGTTCGCTCCGGCTCCGTTTGCTTGGGTGATCTCGACCTTCCGGAATAGGGCTCACCCGAACCCATGTTCCGGCCTTCTCCTCGAGCAGCCTTCCTTCCCGGTTTCTCGTCCCTCGAACGTGGTGTACTCTTCCGCGGTCACCTCGTCCCTCGGACGCACCGAGCCCGTCGGCTCTCTCCCCGTGCCGTCCTTCTCGTTAGCCGTGTCTTCCGCTCGACTTCATGTGTTCCTAAGCTCCTGCACACTTAGACACAAGGGTTAAACAAACGCAGGACCTAACTTAGCTTGTTTGATCACATCAAAACACCTTGGGGTTCCAACAATCTCCCCCTTTTTGATGTGAGCAACCCAAGTTAAGTTAGGGTAACCATATGCAATAAAAACGATTTTTATTCCAATAAGTCCAAATATTTTTCAATTGAAAAATTATAGTACCTCCCCCTAGACTTAACATACTTCTCCCCCTTTGATCACATAAAAATTGGGGTTAATGTAAAACATTGAAAGACACTCTTCAGAATTTTTTTTTTTCGAAAGACATTTAAATATTTTTTTTTTCAGAATTTAAGTAAAATATTTTTCAGATAAAATAGTCATAAGTGTTAAAAAAAATTTTAAGTTTTGAAACTTATCTCAACATTCAAAAAAAAAAATTCTAATTAAAAAATTCTAAGTCAATTTTCATAAAAATTTCTAAGAAAAAAATTCTAAGTTAAAAAAAAATTTAAATTTTTTATTTTTCAGTTAGTCAGTTTTGAATAACTCTTTTAAAACATTAAGTAATTTAAATTAATGCTTTTTTAGTTAGTCAATTAAACTCTTCATTTCGATACTTGGCTCCCAGGTCGTGGCGAGGCACTAGGCCTTCTTGGTTATTGGAGCAACAATCACTTCCTTAGACAAAGCCTCATAAAGAAATTAGTTGTCTAATTTCCTTGCTGAAAATGCTAAGTCTGATTTTAATTTTAAATTAAATAGGTTTTTGGAACCCAATAGAGGTTCCTACCTACAGGATTAACCAAGTATTTCCTAGGTATATAGATTTTTGATATATTTCTAATTTGACTTTGATGAAATCTATAATACCAATTTAAACCTCTATAATTTCTAAAAGTAGAAATATTTGAACCATTAGATTTTTTCAATCTTTCTATTTCTTCTTTTAGTTTTTCATTTTCAATTTTTCAAAATCCTCTATAAGACATGATTTTGCCAAAATTCTCTTTGTTTCTAAAATTTCATTTTCTAATTTGGCATTTTTATTTTCTAATTTATACATGGATTTAGTCATAGCTTTGATACCAAAGTAAAGTTCATCAGGGGGTAAGAGGCATACCTCACTTACCATATCAGACTTGAAGCCTGAATCTCCCCCTGCTTCGCTACTTCCATCTGAGGTCGCTCCCCCTTCATCGATGCTGGGTTCTGATGTACTTTGTCCTTCGTGGCTTGCCATCAGTGCAATCCCCGCATATTCTTGAGCTTCTGATTCAGATGAAGAAGTGTCATCCCAAGTTGCTTTTAGGTTGTGTTTCTTGGGTGTCTTCATTTTGACCTTCTTGAGTTCTGGGCAGTCTTCCCTTAGGTGTCCCTCCTTCTGACACTGGTAGCACCGCACCTTTCTTCTACCTTTTTGATTCATTTTATTCTGCATTTTAAATTTATTATATCTAAAAAACTTTTTAAAGTTTCTTACCATGTACGCTTCTTGATCGTCTTCAGAGTCTGACTCGGGTTCATCCTTATTGGTTGCGTTCAGCGCCATAGTCTGGGTTGTGTCCTTTGATATCTCTGCACATCTAGCTTCGTGTAATTCAAGGGTAGAAAACAACTCTTCTAAAGTACTTACCTTCAGGTCTTTTGAGATGTAGTAAGCATCGACGATTGATATCCACTCCGGAGTTCTTGGAAACGCGTTGAGCGCGTAGCGTATTGTGTCCCGGTTTGTTACCGTTTCACCAAGGTTTTCGAGACTAGTAACTAGTTCTTTTACCTTTGCATGTAGACCGGCTACTTTCTCACCTTTCTCCAGATGGATGTTCATCAGTTTGTTGCGGAGGATGTCCCTTCTAGCGAGCTTTGCTTCAGACGTTCCTTCGTGGAGTTCCAAGAACTTCTCCCAAAGTTCTTTAGCGATAGTATACATCGATGCGGTTGACCTCTTGAGGTGGAATACACTCAGTGAGGTCGCACGGCTGTTTGCTACCGACTCATTCTGCTCCTTCTTTGTCCAATCGCTCTCTTCTTTTTCTTTTCCATCTTTATCTATTGGAGCTACAAAATCATATTTCATAATAAACCGAATTTCAAAATCTGTTTTTAGGAATACCTCCATACGACGCTTCCAGTCTGCGAAGTTCCCCTCGAATTTTGGTGGAACGATGCTTGGTCCGGCCATCTTGTTGCTTCGATCGGCGGTTAGTCCTCCTGAAGCGCCTGACTCTGATACCACTTGTAGGTCCCTTTGAAGGCCGACAAGAGGGGAGGGGTGAATTGCCCTACAAAACTAAAACCAAAAACCCTTCTCGGATATTCAACTAACTTAAAAGAACTTGTAATTAAAACGGCAGAGACTAATTAAGACAGAAAGTAGACACAGAGGAATTACTTGGTTTGCAATCAGAGGATTGCTAATCCAAGGCAAAGAAGGCGCACTAATTGATTCTCCTCTGGGCGGAGTAGCCTCTTACAGCGTTGAAAGCACAGAAAGAAATAACACAAATGAAAGCACTGGATTACAAGTTCTGGACCAAGGCTATATTTATAGTCTTGGTCCGGCGCCTGAAGGGTTCCGGGCGCCTGGGGATAAATTTTATCCCAACGGTCGGATCGAGTCAAAACTCGATCCTGTTGAAAAAGTCGATTCAGGCGCCCGGAAGGGTTCCGGCGCCTCGGAGGGTCCGGGCGCCCTAGAAGTTCCGGCGCCCCTCTAAGGTCAACATAAGTTGACTTTTTCCAGCCCGAGTCTTCTGCTCCGGCTCCGCTTGCTTGGGTGATCTCGGCCTTCCGGAATAGGGCTCACCCGAACCCATGTTCCGGCCTTCTCCTCGAGCAGCCTTCCTTCCCGGTTTCTCGTCCCTCGAACGCCGCGCACGTTCTTCTCGTCCGCCGGTGTACTCTTCCGCGGTCACCTCGTCCCTCGGACGCACCGAGCCCGTCGGCTCTCTCCCCGTGCCGTCTTTCTCGTTAGCCGCGTCTTCCGCTCGACTTCCTGTGTTCCTAAGCTCCTGCACACTTAGACACAAGGGTTAAAAAAACGCAGGACCTAACTTAGCTTGTTTGATCACATCAAAACACCTTGGGGTTCCAACAATTAGAACATTGAGCTCCCCCACTTATGATTTGGGGTAGGAGGATAGGTGTAATCGGACAGCATCCCGTCCACTCGGTCACTCATCAGGAGCAGTGATGGCAGAGTGCATGGTTGTCATAGCCCTACCTACTCGGTCTCACCATCGTGTGTGAGATGGCTGACTGGCATTAAGGGTGACCATGTCATTTGCATCATATGCATTATTGCATTTATTGCTTGTGTTTGCTGTACTTATTTGCTGCATATTGGATGGATGCATATGATTGACATGCATACAGGGATATGTTATTTTCGGTCAGATGACCTATCCTGATAGGAGGCCCTGGTGAGTACAACTTCTCCTTTTTTTTTTTTTTTTTTTTTTTTCAGTTTTGCATTGTATATTATCTCAGGAGACTGTATGCATATTTATTACTATTAGTTATAGTTTGGTATGCATGTTAACTTGGTATCCGCTGAGGAGTTGACTCACCCCCGTTGATATTACCATTTCAGGTTGATGTCGTTGGGAGGTTCCAGTCGCTAGTCCCCCACCATTTTGCTTCGCGACGGTTTTATACTCTTTGGACTTTTGGTTCCTTGTTATGTATTTATATATAATGGTGATGTAGAATTGTACTCGAGGATCTTTTATCGAGTTTTGGTCTACTACTTATGTTTTCCGCTGCGCTGTTTTTTCTGTTGTGGTTTTAAATTTTTCGTCGTAGTAGTGTAGTAGGTGGTTTTCAAATATAAACTGCGTGGTTGTGTCAGCCAGAGGCTGAAATATATAAACTGCGTGGTTGCTTTGTTGTATTTTATTATTATTATTCCGGCCATGTTGGCCGAGGTATATGTGGCCCCAGAGGCTTTGTAGAGAAGTTTCATATTGTCATCCGTACAGGGGAGATGCTGTTGAAATTTCTTCTGGCAGGAACTACCCGGGGCGTGATAATTTATTTGGTATCAGAGCGAGATATACGATCCTTGCTTTTCATTTTGGATTTTTGAGTTAATCTAATACCAATATTTTTGGTATCAAAGCCCAGTTTGCGAGTCAATTTGGGTATTTTTCAAATTTATACGGATTTCCGTTATATTCATGTTTCATAATTCCGTTTTGGATTTGTATGGATTTCCATCAATTTTCTCATTTCGGAGTTCCGAGGTCATAACTGGGGACTGGACAGCGACGGAACTTCTCCTGATGGCAAATAAGTAAAATGTTAATTTTTAGAATTTTGATATTTGTAGTAATATTTACGTAATAATTTAACAGATATTTTTAGTGGATTTTACCGCACGCTTAATCTGATCTTAACTTTAGGATAGTAGTTTTTCTAGAATGATAGAGCGTAGGAATTGTTCAAATCTTCACCTGCTCTAAGGGCAACACAGGAGGTGCATATAGATGCTTGGAGGAAGTAAAAATTGGGCTAATGTTAGTTGCCCTAAGTTTTAGTACACAACTTACATAACGCTTGTGCTGACTGACTACCAAACTCTTAACTAGGTATTGAAATTTTCCTATCACTGTTATTCATGATTTCTTGATGCCTTCTAGTCATAAGGTTCTATGCATGAGAGTCGTTATTCCAAAATTTTTGACTCATAGTTTGCAATGGTTCAACTACTTGTTCATTTAATCATCAACACTACCAAATTATTAGATGACTCTAGTCTAGAAAAGGTTTAAATGTTACATCTAACCTGCCCTTTAGAATTTGTAACCATGGTAAAAAAAATTGCAAATCCCCTAGGATCATATATTTCTATCAGTTGAATTGGCGTTGGCACTGCCTTTTATATATATATATATAATAATAATAATAATCTAGATACGTTAGTTCAATTTAGGGTTAGGTTGATCTTCGTGGTTTATGTACAAGCAAATTTTAGAAATTTAATTTGACACTAAAGATTTGGAGAATGGCATAATATCCAAGAAGAGACACAGAGATGAACAAAATCAGATTTGAGGCTATAGAGGGTGGTCTAACTTTGACATAGTTATTACAAGACGACAATGACGACACATGACATGGGTAGATTGAGGATAGATC